>NC_091820.1:132157500-132782500 GCF_041296235.1 Equus asinus
GGTTCAGCATATACGAGAAGATGTGTGTTGAAGCCTCATCCATTAGCTGTGCACGGAGTAAGAAACAGCTTTTAGTGGCAGAGACCTTTCAGTGGTAGAGACCTAAGTAGAGTCTAAAAAGTTAAGTGCTCAGCAGGTGGAGCAGAGTGGGAGTTTAGTTTCAGGCGGAGATGGGCAGAGGGTGTTTATTCCAGGTCAGTGGAATCAAGGTAGAGATGAGAAATAAGATGGCAAGTTCAAACAACAAGCATGGCTGGAAAATAACGTGCAAAGGAGTTGCAGGAGGTAGAAGAGCGAGCTGGAGAGAGAGGCAGGGAGCAGATGGAGATGAATGCAAAGGAGATGAGAGGAGAAGTGTGAAGACCACTCAGGAAGCTACTGCAAAGATCCAGGCAGAAGGTGATGAGGGCTGAAGCTAGGGTAGTGGCACTGAGAATGGAGAGGGACTAACGGTTTAGTGATATCAACTACATAGTATGGACATGACTTAGTGATGGAGAAGATGCCAAGAGGGAAGAGTCTAGTCTCTAGTTTATCTTCCGGGTTTCTGACTTGGGTGCCTGCCTGGAGAGGAGGAGCTATGCACTGTGTTACCCACTCCCAGCAACAGGAACCTGGTGAAGTAAATAGTTTCGAGTAGGGTTGCTAGATAAAATATGGGACCCTCAGTTAAATTTGAATTTCAGGTAAAGAAAGAATAAATTTTTAGTATGGAATACACAAGACATATTTAAAGAAAGTTCCGAGTTGAGATGGCTTGTAGTTAATGAGACAGCAGAGGAGATGGAAAGGTGGACGAGCCTCGGGCTGAGAGATCATTGTTTTTACAGGAACCAGAAACAGCAAACAGTCAACAAAAGATCGTGCTCTTGAGCACTTATAGTGATATCTTTGCTTACTGTACCATATATAAGTTAGAATTTTTCCATTTCAATCTGATGCTGGGTAATTTACTTCATGTTGCCATAGTGAAATATTCAACTTGGGCTTAAGAAACAGTACTGTGCAAGTGAAGAAAAAATAGAATCTTACTGACAGCATATTTATGTACCAATTTATTTTTCAAGATATTCTGGTCATATTTAGACCTAGGAAATCATGATTTCCTAAAAATGTACTCAATCGGATTGATGTTCTTTACTATCCATCTAATTCTGAAAATGTTAATGTTCATGGTTCATTCGATTTCCTTCTCATTAAAGTGGCATTTTTCTTCTTAGCAATTCTGACTTAAGTATGGACTGGGGAAATGAATTTTTATAGAGGCAGGAGGAAGTTGCCTAGGCTGACAAGAAAGACTTTTTTTCCTCACAATGTGTTTTGCTTTTCTAGAAAAATACTACCTAGTTATTGCCACTAAAATATCTCCAAGTGAAAATAGACACTTTTCTTCCATTTGTTTAGAGCAGCAATAGCAGAGTAGACAGAATGATAGATTTTTTATCAAGTTAAAACACACAGATGTAAAGGAGAACGGGGGACTCTACCAACAAAAACCACTGACTGGCATCTACAAGGCTTATTGGAAGCCATATTTTGCAAGAATGGTTCTCAGAATTTATCGATTTCTGTAGGCTGGGTTGCTAAGAAGAAGCATACATTAAGTGGAATTCTGGAGTTGAAACTTAGAGAATGGGCAAGATTTCGATTTATCATCTAGAAAGCAAGAAGGACATTCCAAGAGGGAAAGCAGCCTGGGCAGACGCACAGAGGCAGGAGCTCACCAAAGTCTCTGTGGGGTATGTTCAGATTACTAACCTACCTAAACAAGGACACTGTGTTGGGAAATCAGAGGGAGTTGGTGTGAATAAAAGTGTGATAACAGAGGATCTTAAAAGTTATACAGAGGAGTTCTGGCAAAAAAGAACAAACAAAACCAGTGTTTTCCTGAGATTATTCTGGCAGTGTGATACGGATGAAGGAGTAGAAACAGGAGATGGGGGAGGGGGACCGGCTAGATGAAACAGCTGCGTGGCTGAATTATAGACAGAAGGGAGGCTGCTGATCCACGCCTTCTGGAACAGTTACTGAATTATCACTGCATTTTGCTCTTTCTATAGGGCAGGGGTGGGCAAACTGCATCTTTAAAGGGCTAGAGAGTAAAGAGTTTCCTTGTGAGCCGTAAGGCCATCTCTGTTACAACGACTCAACCCTGCCATTGCAGCAAGACAGCAGCCATAGATAATACCATCAACAAATGAGTGTTTGGTCTTCCAGTAAAATTTTGTTTAAAAAACAAGGCAGCGGGGTAGATCTGGCCTGTGGGCCATAGCTGCCTACCCTTACTCCAGGGCATTAGGTAACTCCAGGTTTATGAAGCTCTTGGACGACTTGGATGGAAAGCACAACTCTGTAATTCTAGTTGCCTATTTTCCTTGCTATTCAGACAGTTAAACTCCTTAGACTATAAACAACATATGTGGGAAGGGAAAATTCTTTCTTGGATTGCTCTTCTCTGGAGTGGAATTAGTGCCATTATTATTGCTAATATATTGTTCCCTAGTCATCTGTCTCATTATTTTTATGACTCATGTCCCTGTGATGGAGGCAATAAATGGAATGAATGATCTTCATAGAATGTGAGCATAATAGAGGAGGGACAACTTCGTGTGTGTGATGGAAATTATCCAAGCCTATCCTGAAATGTTAGGGAATACAGAAATAGGACCATATGTATTGCTGTGACAGCAGGCAAATCTCTCAAGGTATATATGTCAAACGCATGGAGATTTCGATTAAGGTTCAGTCGTTCAGTTTCAGCAACTCCCAGCCCAGAGAAAGCAGCAAGTGGAGAATGCAGAGGTGACTTAGAAGAGATAAGGCTTTAGGGAGAGGAGGAAGTAAAAATGGAGAGAGAGTAAGTAAGAAAGGAAGCTAAAGGGGATAAAAGGTAGAGAGACTGGAGGGAGAGAAGGAGAAACAAGGGCTGCGGTTTCTGGCTCTACTTAAGGCTGTAAATAGATCCATGTGTACATAAGGAAGGCTCATAAAAGAAAGCTTGCAGATGGACTGATTTGAATACATGGGATTCTAGGACATTTCTTTCATTCTTCTCAGTCTGGTAGATACCTGTCCTAGGCAGTGCGCTAGGCCCTGGGTATGCAAAGATGGCTGCTACTACCAAGTAGCTTACAGTCCAGTATAAGGAGGTGAGCCAAGCCCCAAGCCATTATGATATAGAGTAAGGATAAGGGACCTATCAATTGTACTTCTTAGTTTCTAACCTAGAGAAATTCTAGCACACCTGCACAATAGAAATAGGCAATATCTATATATTAGCTAAAAAACTGTCAATTATTTAACATTCACCAATATAGGAATCAATAAATATGTATATACCCCACCCCAACATACTGAGTGAAAAAAAGGTTCCAGAACATCTGAAGAATATAATACCATTTATGTGAAAATAATGCACACAAAATAATATCACATTTTCTAAGTATCTAAGTACACAGGAAATGTTCTTGAAAGATTAACATTAATCTTATAAACAATGATTACATCTTTGGAAGGGTATTGATAGTGGTGGTTATATATATATTTTTACAAGGAGAATGTACTACTTATGGAATTAAAAAATAATTGAATAAAGCAAAAAGAGCTACCAGAGGGATACAGTTCAATGTTAGAGGAGTTTTTCTTCAAAAGAAGACTTTAAGATCAGAGAGGACAGTGCTGCCATGGAAAGTGCACAGAGCATTAGGTCAGACGACCTGGCTCCAAAGACGCTGACACTTCTTAAATATGACTCATGAAAATTTAACTTTTCTGAGTCTTGCTTTCCTCATTTGTGGAAAGCGAATACTGATATCTATCCTTTGCATCATATTTCACATCATCCCTATTTAGTTACGGAATCTATCGTTATCAGAAATAAATTTGTTCATCTATTTGTGCTCCTCTTATTCACCTACTGCCCAATCCTCATATCACACCTTTTGAGAGCAGAGCCCTGGCCTGATTTCTTTATCACAATGTCTGTAGGCCCTACAATAGTATTTAGCACACAGAAGTTACTTCACCACTTTAAGCTCGTTTGAACCTCAGGGCCTTTGCACACATGCATCCTTTTGTCTGAAAAACATTTCCTCCTGTCTCCTCAGGGCTGGTTCTTTCCAATCAGTTAGGTCTCAACTACGATGTCATGGTCCAAAGATATCTTCCCTGACAACCCCATCCAACATTGCCTTCCCACACCATCACTTTCTAACACATGCCACTGCTTCATTTTCTTCGTAGCACTTATAACTGGAAATTACTTGTTGATTTACTTATTAATAATTTATTACTATTTTCTTTTATTTTTGTATATCCCTCAACTAAAATGGAAGCTGCCATTAGAGCAAAGGCTCTATATATCCTATTTGACAAGTATAGCCTCAGTATTTAAAATGCTTGGGACAGAGTAGGTGCTCAATAAATACTGAAGGAATGCATGAATGAAGGCCTACAAGCAAGCCAATATACTTAAAATGGAGACAACAAGGGAAAGCACATTTTAGAAGATGAGATACAAAAGATCAAGAACATTTGGGGCTTTGTAGATTGTGTTAAATAGTATTTTTCTTGAATTATTCTGGGAGTTCTGTGCTCATCAACATATAGAGATATTTTAGAATCATGAGAACGGAGCAGATCCCCACCATTACTCCCCTGTCCAAGTCACCATGACCTGGTTGCTAGACCAATGCACTAGTCTTTAAAATGAACATGATTTGCTATTTTTCTTTATTAATAAATATCTAGGCATGTGTCATGCCTTAAATTACGTTCCAAGGATATTAAAAAAACCCCAGATTATCATCCTTACCCTCAAGGGGCTCACAGCAATGTTGAAAACTAATGTACCTATGGCAAACACAATTATCAGCTATAAGGTCCAATGACAGAAATACCACACGAGAAGTACAAACAAAGAATTACAGAAATGCAGTTTTGTTGGGTGAGGAGTCCAGGGAAGGCTTCATGAAGAAGGAAGCACTTCAGCTGGACCCTGAAGGATTTACAGCCTTTTGACAGAGATGATAAGGGTGACTAATGCAGGCTGAGGGAAGAACAAGAGGGCAAGAATGGAGATGGGAAAGCATAGGGATTGTTTCAGAATTGGTGAACCGCACAGTTTGAAGCAGAATAATATATATAATAAGACAACGGTAAGAGAGGAGGCTGTAAATGTAGGTTAGAAGGCTTGAAAAGAGCGTGGATGTAGAAGAGAAAGTGTGGTGGAACAAGAGAGGGAGTCAACAAAGAAAGAAACAAAAGAGAACTCAGCTGATGTTAGGCAATCGAGTCAATAGTGAAGCCAGTGTGGGGGTCTGTGTGTCAGGATAAACCTTTCTCCGGTTAACCACAGTGGAAAATGGCACGACGAGAATTACAGGTCAAAGAGGCAAGGGATCCTGGAGTAGCAGCAGGGACACTACAATATAGCCTATTCTGGGGTGCAGGCTGCTTTAGGTGGCAAATGAAATCTGAACTAAGTGATAGTCTGAGAGAATAGGAAAGGAACTGGAAATCCCTGGGAGTCCAAGGCCTTGCTGATATTCAGCACAAGTGAGAGAGCAGGAGATCTGAGAAAACAGAAGATTTGGATTTCAGAGTTAGAGAACTTGAAGATGGAGCTTTCTAAGTGATAATGATACTTAAGCTATGGGATTGCTTATGCATACCTGAAGCATAATAAGGAAGCTTCTTAAAGTTGAAAGTGTTTTAAATCTGACTAGGTTGAATAAGTTTTAAAAGAGAAGAACGTTGTGTAAATCATCAATTAGGCAAGAAAAGAGTTAATGTAACTTACCAAAAGGCAAATTTTTAGTAAGTAATCTGTGTAGGAGTGAAGCTTGACTTCATTTACTTTATTCCTACTTTAGGGATCTATCAGATATAGCACTTTCAGACATGTAATTGTCATGTATGTTTTACTTTTGCAGAAAGTAGCTCAGAGTATTCCTTTTAAGGATAACAAAATGTAAATTACAGGTTGCACATTAATTGTACTGCTTTCTTGGAATTCTAATCTAATTGAGCTGAGAAGGGGTTAATTTGCTCCGGATGAGCTACAAGAGTTTAGGCAGATCATTTAATAAACATCATCATTGAACAATCAAAGTCAAAATCATTAGGGAATTATTATTTATTTGGTTTGATATTTGATGATAATAACATTATTTGCTACATATAAGAATGGCAAACATTTTAATTGATAATATTGAATTCTACCTATATAGAGTATGTACAGGCATTTTTTATCTGCAATATTCCCAGTATGACTAAAATGATTGAAGAAATTTCTCTCAAATGACTGACAATTCAGGTGAGCTGTTTATCATTTGACATTACTAGGAGTTAAAAAAAAAAACCTTCAGTCTAACTTTTATAATTACATTAATTGAACATGACTCAATGCATGGATTACTCATACTGTCATTACCCCAAGGTAAAGTTTCTGGCAGTACCCAAAAGACTGAGGCAAATGTGGACAAATAGCTCAAGTTTTAAAAGATTCCATGAAGTCATCAAATATCTATTGTGGGATTCTCAAGGTTTCTCAGAGATAGTGGTGTGACTTACCATAAATTGAAATAATTAAGGTCTCTTTGACCTTGGCAGCGTTTTAGTGGTGGTCTTTGCAAAACTACGGATTGTGCTTTAACAGTTTTTCCTCTCCCATAGCATAAAAGAAGGCTTCCTGTCTAATTATATCCACTTTTAGGGACATAAAAGGTAACTGAAGACAACCAAGGCCACCTAGGTCTCCATCTCCCAATATTTCCTCCAAAAACAAAAAAAGAACAACAATAAGGAAAAAATAAGCCTATATAAAAACAAAGCAAAGACAAAAGGGAGGAAATACCAACAGGGCCTAAGGTGGATCTAAAAACACTGTGAGAAAGCGTAAATCCATTCTCAGTCTGAAAATATTGACAAAACAAGTATCTGAACATAGACGACAGGGAGAAGACTTAAAAAGTATATACTTGGGCTGGACCCATGGTGTAGTGGTTAAGTTCACGTGTTCTGCTTTGGCAGCCCAGGCTTCACAGGTTCAGATCCCGGGGGCAGACCTACATACCACTCATCAAGCCATGCTGTGGTGGCATCCCACATGGAAGAACTCGAAGGACTTACAACTAGGATATACAAATATGTACTGGGGCATTGGGGAGGAAAAAAAAAAGAGGAAGATTGGCAACACATGTTAGCTCAGGGCCAATCTTCCTTGCCAAAAAAAAAAAAAAAAAAAAAACCAAGATGCTGCTTTAAAAAAAAAGTATATGCAACTTGAAGAAGCAGTCTTCAAAAGTCATAGCTTCTAGAAAAGAAAAATGGTAAAAGGAAGTGAAAAGCATCTGTTGGCAATTGGTTGGTGAAGTGGCAAAGAAGCAAAAGAGAAAAATTTAGGGTCATGTAAGACAAGAGACCCACAAAATCAGAGGAACCACACCCTCTCACCACCAACCACAACAAACAAATCCACTAAGGATCTGAACTTGGCTATACTAACAGAAGAGTATGTCACTAAAGTAGGAATCCTGTAAAACACGCAATACCACAAAAATGAACAAAAAAGATGATTAACTAGTCCGTATAGAGTTTTGCAAAAAGCTAGAAAACTAAATTCAATACATATCAACTGAGATAACTCCAAACTCAGAAAAACATTCATAAGGCAAAAAAAAAATGTTAATGTAAGATAATACTCCAAATGGAATTGATGGACACAAATAAACATTTGGTGATATTTAAAAAAAGTTATCTTTGGGGTTGATCTCCAAACTATATAAAGAACTCATACAACTCAACAACAACAACAACAAAACTCGATCAAAAAGTGGGCAGAGGAAATGATCAGACATTTTTCCAAGGAAGATATGCAGATGGCCAACAGACACATGAAAAGATGCTCAACATCACTAATTATCAGGGAAATGCAAACCAAAACTACAATGAGATATCACCTTACACCAGTCACAGTGGCTATAATTACCAAGACAAAAAACAAAAAATGTTGGAGAGGATGTGGAGAAAATAGAATCCTCATATATTGCTGGAGGGAATGCAAACTGGTGCAGCCACTATGGAAAACAGTATGGGGATTTCTCAAAAAATTAAAAATAGAAATACCATACAATCCAGCTATCCCACTACTGGGTATTTATCCAAAGAACTTGAAATCAATAATCCAAAGAGCTTTATTCACCCCTACGTCCACTGCAGCACAATTCACAATAGCCAGGATGTGGAAACAACACAAGTTCCCTTCTACAGATGAATGGATAAAGAAGATATGGTATACATATACAATGGAATACTACTCAGCCATGAAAAAGACAAAATTGTCCCATTCACAACAACATGGATGGACCTGGAGGGTGTGACATTAAGTGAAATAAGCCAGACAGAGAAAGACAAGTACTGCATGATTTCATTCATATGTGGAAGATAACAAATACATGGATAAAGAAAACAGATTAGCAGTTACCAGAAGGGAAGGGCGTTGGGGGGTGGGCAAAAGGGACAAAGGGGCACATATGTATGGTGACGGATAAAAATTAGACTACTTATTCAGGAACTGATAAACAATAATGTACACTCGGATTTACACAATGTTATAAACCATATAATCCCAATAAAATTACTCAAAAAATGTTACCTTGAATCAAAAATTTGAAAGCTGAAAACAGAAATGGACAAAGCACAAGACAAAATAGAGCTGAGTGAACTTAGGGAAAAAAATGGAAGAAAGAGACAAAGGTATTTTACAAATGAAGAATAAATTACAAGGTGCCTAAGCGAGAATAGATCTTGGTAAAATTTAATAGGGTACACTGAAGTATAGTATGGGGCAGGAAAACAAGCAGTAGAATAAAAATGAGATTAGGAACATAAATAGGGTAGCAGAGAAAATAAGAGAAATAGAAGACAAGCAAAAAAGAACAACATACTCTATTATTGCAGTCCCAGTGAAAAGATAATCAAAGAACAGAACTATTACTCAAAATTATAATCCCAAGAAAACTTTCCAGAAATAAAAAAGACCTATGTCTACCTATACATTGAAAATGCACAAATTCAAGATACACTCTATTTCAACCATTAGATTTCAAAGATAAAGATAAAATATTAAGATCTCCAGGCAAATAGATCATGTAATATATAAAGGCACAACAATGCGGCTGGTATCAGACATTCACAAACAATATATAAAGCAAGGCAAAAATGGAAGAGCATTTTTAAAATACTCATTGAAACAAAGTATGAAGCAAAGATTTTATATTCAACAAAGCTGCTCTTCAAGTATCAAGGTTATTTAAACAAACACACACACACACATAGAGTTTTCAATGTACAAAAAGTTAGGGAATTCTGTACCCACGAGCCTTTTTTGAGGAATCTGCTAGAACAAATGTTGGCAAACTACATCCATGGACCACATCCAGCTACTCCCGTTTTTGTATGGGGACTGAGCTAAGAATGGTTTTTAGATTTTTAAATGGCTGAAAAAAATCAAAAGTATAACAATATTTCATGACTTGTGAAAATTATATGCAAGTCAAATTTTAGTGTCCACAGATAAAGTTTTATGGGAATACAGCTACATTCGTTTGTTTAATATCTATAGTAGCTTTCCTGCTACAACAGCAGAGCTGAGTAGATAGGACAGAGACCATACGGCCTGCAAAGCCTAATATATTTAATAGGCAGCCTGTGAGAGAAAAAGTTTGCCGATTCCTGTACCAGAAGATAAGGTTCTCCCAACCAAGAGCCATCTGGGAACCGCAGCAAAACGACTGATGGTAAAGCATTTTGGTAGGTAGTAGGTAAGTGGATGAAGGGATGGATGGAGGATACAGATTTAAAGAACAAAACAAATTTTGGAGGAACAAGAGTGAAAGACTCACGTATAAATATTATATGTTTTGATAAAGTAAAAGCAATACAACCAATAAGTGAGATAAGGGAATGCAGAAAAGGAAAATAGAATAGTCAATAGGTAGAAGCTATGAGACTAATAAAAATATGATAAACCAGACATCAATAGGTTAAATAAGAAAACAAGAGACTATGTGTATTTAAAAAGGTATAAATACAAAGATCACCACTAAAACAAAAATCAATTTCTAAATACCTAAAATGTGTGTGCGTTAAATTAAAGAGCAAAGGATACACATCTTACAGAGAAACATAGCAAATAAAATACACATAATTATAAAAGATTGTCATAAAATTGAGAATAACTACATAATTCATAAAACTAAAAGGAAATGCGCTTTACCTGATTAGTAAAAGAAAACAATTTTCAACTTCACTCAGGAAGCAAAACCCAACTCTTATATTCAAGAGACATAACTCCAACAGTGATTCAAAAAGGCTAAATATAAAGGGAGGGACAAAGGTACACCAGACAAATGGAAATCGGCAGAATGAAAATAGAAAAATAGAAACAGCAAAAGAGTAGGATATCCTCGTATCAGCAAAGTGAAATTCAAGTCCCAAAGCAAAAAGACATGACAAAAGGACAATTTTTATATCAAAGTCTACATTGCAGAATGAAGATACAACATTTAAAAATATTTATTCCCAAATAATAAGCAACAAATTTAATGAAGTAAAAATTAAAAACTAAAGTTGCAAGAAGACAGAAACAGAAACACAGTAAGAATAGGAGACTTTAATACTCCACTCAGTACACGACAGATGAAGTGGACCAAAAAAGAGTAAGGAGGAGGGAAGACCCAAACAACATAATCAACAAGACAGAACTTACTGATATATGTAAAACAAAAAACTCTGATCATAGAGAGCATGTCTTCTCTTCAATAGCCCATGGCATAATCACAAAAATTATCATATATTAAGCTACAAAAAAATTAATAAATTTCACAAAGTAGAAATACTACAAACAACCCTCTCTGAGCATGAAGCAATTAAACTAGCAATTATTAATAAAAACAAAATGTATTCGGGGCTGGCCCCGTGGCTGAGTGGTTAAGTTCACGCGCTCCGCTGCAGGCAGCCCAGTGTTTCATTAGTTCGAATCCTGGGCGCGGACATGGCACTGCTCATCAAACCACGCTGAGGCAGCGTCCCACATGCTACAACTAGAAGGACCCACAACGAAGAATATACAACTATGTACTGGGGGGCTTTGGGGAGAAAAAGAAAAAAAATAAAATCTTAAAAAAAAAAGGTATTTATTTTTATCATGCAAAGAAAATTGCTATTTGCAATCCTTCCACCATTAGCCAATATAATACAAAAAAATCACAGGAACCTACCACGTGTCAGGCATAGGGATTCAGAGATAATCAGCTATAATCAGCTATGGTCCTTGCCTTCAAGTGCATTAAGTCTGGCAGAAGGAAAAGAAAGATAAACAATTAGCACGCAATACAATGAGGCTTTAAGAATAAGTGTTAACTGCTGTGGCTTCTTGCACGCACTTCACTATTCCTACTATGTAGATATAATCTCTATATGATTATCCCTATTTTTAGGAAATACACACTTTCTATTTAGCAGAAAAGGTCCATGATGCATACAACTAACTCTCAAGTCGTTCAGAGAGACTGAGTAGACGACGGAGCAAACGGAGTAAAATGTAAAATACAAACGCGAAATCTCGGTAAAGCGTACGTCAGTTTGCTTGTACTGTTCTTATCTTGCAACTTTTTTTAAAGTTTGAAATCGTCTCAAAAGAAGAAGTTTAAAAATAAAAGAAGAAATTACTTCTATAGCAAGGCATTTCCTCCTTTTAAATTAACATCTACTATATTAAAGAGAGAAAAATACCTCCAGATTTTCGGTTTTTCAACTTACCTTTATATGGTTCCATCTACTTGAATCTTCCCTGGCTATGTTTTACTTTTCCTTACAATGTCACATACGCTGATAAAATACCTGTTTTTAGACCTTGTCTAAATATTTCCAAACAATTCCTTTCCATTACTTTCAAATTCTCTAATTTCTATGAGATGGAATTTTTATTTAAGCTAATATTCCACAAGATGAACACAAATTTTAAAATTATATATTCTAGGAAAATCTTTGAAACCATGGTTCCACTCTTCTAACGGCAAAGCCCGTGTCCTCGAAGGGCTCAATTTTTGAGGTGGAAGGATAGGGGCGTAAAGAGTACCTGGAGCACCGTGGTTTCTAGGGAATTCAGGTACTGAATTCTAAAAGGCTGTAAAGCTCTATTTCGTAGGGAGGTAAGCTTCAGAGAACCAAAAGAAAAGGTAAAGACAAAAGGAACAGCATTTGCTTGTAAAATAGCAGGCTTACAAAGCAAACAACTGCTTTTTTCCTCACTTTTGGACTTACCCAGGACAAACTCTGTTCCATCGGTGGCTGGGACTGCCTAGCGCTCTCCAAGCCCAACGGTCTCGTGGGGAAGAGCAACGGTCTCGGCAGGAGCTACGAGGGTCTCCTCACGAGAACCAACGGTCGGCCGTCTTCTCCTCTTCCGCCTCTGCTCGCAGGAAGCACTAAGAACCCTCGAACTATTCTGCCGGGAGATTGGGTCACATGACCGAGTTCTGGCCAATGAAAAGTGGAGGAGCATGAAGCACTTCCGTGTGAAGCCTCTCCCTCCCCTTCCATGTTTGTGATACAGGCCAGCTTACTTTGTTTCTAAATTAGGGAACATGGTGTACCCGTTCTCTTGCACTGCTGGGCTTAAAGAGGGTGAGCTGGTGCCTAAAATTCATGAGATGCTATTCAACATTTTCTTTTCCCTCAGTTGCAATCCAGATGCAAAGAATCCAGATGCTGAGGTCTAAGACGCTGGCAGAACCACATGATGGAAGAGACAGGTCTGACTGCATTCAGCTGTAAAATGTGCAATAAATCAATCACTATTTGTTAACCTCACCCCTCACCCCACTAGGTACTCTACACTTTAGAGAGGTTTTGAAGGTTAAGTAACCACAGTGTCTAGCACATAGTGTTATAGAAGTGGTTACTATTATTATTCTTTGTTTTGAAGAGATTGTTTTTCAGCTTCAGGCACGTTTACTAGCTGTATAACACAAGGACAATGCTATTCTTTGAGCTTTCTTCCTCATGTGAAAATGGAGAAAACCCATTTAACAAATGTCCCCTAATATGTAACAAATACATATATGTTTAGATACAAATATCCCCTAATATATACCAAAAAGTCATCGAGGTTGAGGACAGAAAATTGCACATCTATATGGTCCCTGCTTTCATGGTGCAAGGTAACACTATTTCTAAGAAATAAGCTTAGCATGTTCAAAACCAGGTGGTGAATGTGGGAGAGAGTAGGACCCGATGAGGTTGGAGATGGAGGCAGGGGCCAGATCATGTTAAGACTCTCTGGTCACATCAAGTATTTTGCACTTAGATGTAAGACAGTTTAAAATTTTAAGCAGGGGAGTGGCATGATATGATTAAACCTTAGAAGGATAGTTCTGACTGTTGCGTGGAAATTGGACTGTAGGTCAACCAGCAAGAGTGGAAGTCAAAGGACGAATTAGGTGACTATTATAATCATTTAGACAAGAGATGATGGTGGCTTGGGCTATACTGGTAGCAGTGGAGATGGAGCGAGATGGATGTATTTGGGATATGTATTTTAGTGGTAGAGCCAACAAGACTTTTCAAGGCAGTGGATATGGAGGTGAGAATGAGGTAGGTGGCAACAGCAACTCCCAATGGTTGGGCGTATGCAATTAGGTAACCAGGTGGTGTCATTTACTAAGATAAGAAAGATTAGAAGAGAAAGAGGTTTTCCCGCATTCTTTCTCTCTCTGTCTTTGAGAGGAGGAATCTTCTGTGGTCGTGTTAAACACAGTTAACTTATATTATTAATAAAATGAGGGCCAGCCCCGGGGCCGAGGGGTTAAGTTTGCATGCTGCACGTCGGTGGCCTGAGGTTCGCCCGTTGGGATCCTGCGTGCGGACGTACACACCACTCATCAGGCCATGCTGTGGTGGCATTCCACATAGAAGAACTAGAAGGGCCTACGACTAGGATATATAACTATGTACTGGGGCTTTGGGGAGGAAAAAAAAGAGGAAGATTGGCAACAGATGTTAGCTCAGGGCCAATCTTAAATAAATAATTAATAAAATTAATGATAGTAGCATCTATGTTACAGGGTTGTTGAAGAAAGATTGTGTTTGTGTGTGTGTATGTGTGTATGCATGCAGTGCACAATCATTAGATATTGCTTGGGCCCAGACTAGTATATAAGAGCTGAGAGCTGCTTCTGGAAAGGTAGGTAGATTCCTATACTAGAGCACTGATCATTGAGATCTGCAGCTCTAATAATGGAGGGTGCCCGATCTGTGGTCCAATGGAGCTAAATCTAGGCAGCAGCTAACTTAGGACCTCAGGAGAGAATATGGCCATCTTGTATTGTCTGGGAGCTTGGCTGTTCTGGAATTCCAGAGCAAATGGTTTTCCTCTGCTTCAATGCTTTATGTATTCGGAGATTTTTTCCAGGGGCCGTCTGGATCTTATGAAAATCATTGATAAACATGTTGACCAGCACAGTGCCCCCTGGCACTGTTCCAGAATTGCATCAGAAAATTTGCAAGAACAAAGCTCTAGTAAGATGTGTGCATCTATTACAATGTTCTTACTTTAGTTTTGTTGCAAACCTAAGATAGGCTGGGATTCTGTTGCTCAATATTTACTTTCTCAGTCATTATTTTTATTATTCACAACACACTTGCACATATGGAACTGCAGCTCAAAGAGACTGTATGACTTGCCTCATGCTACACAGAGAATAAGGGGTAAAGCAGGGGACTCCAGTCCAGGGTTGTCTGAAACAAAGATCAGTGTACTTTCGCCTGTCTCCAGTGCTCCCTATGGGACAGCCAGACACGATCTTCTTTCTATTTGACAAAGAACAGTTCATATTGGATTTTCTATACAAATCAGTTAGGGAATGGTGGAGCTTGGTGTCAGCCCCACCCTAAGGTCATGGACTGAGGGGAGAAGTGTGGTTTTCAAAGTAAAATTAAGGATTCTACTGAATTCCAAAATGGTCCCCAAGTTCCTGCCTCCTGGTGTACATGCCCTGTATATCCCTCTGCCCTTGAGTGTGGGCAGGGCCTGTTAATATGATGTGATATCACTCCTTTCACTATGTTATATTGTATGGCAAAGGTGAAATGGATTTTCAGATGTAAGTAAGTTCTCTAATCTGTTCACGATGACTCAATCTAAAGAGAGAGTATACTGGGTGGGCCTGGCCTCATCAGGTGAGCCCTTTAAAAAAGGGCGCAGGCCTTCCCTAAAGTCAGAGTCTCAAAGCAGCAGAGATGCTCTCTTGCTGACCTTGAAGAAACCAATCAGCATGTTGGGAACTGCCTATGGAGAGGGGAAACCACTAGGAGCCAATGTCCTCTGTCCCACCACAGCAAGGAACTCAATTCTGCCAACAACCTAAATGAGCTTGGAAGAGGACCCAGAAATCCAGATTAGCATGTAGCCTAGCTGACACACATGACTGCAGCCTTATAAGGCCCCGAGCAGAAGATACACTTCAGAGTGCTCACCCATGGAAACTGTGAAGAGATAACAACGTGTGTGTGTGTGTGTGTGTGTGTGTGTGTGTGTGTGTGTGTGAGAAAGATTGGCCCTGAGCTAACATCTGTTGCCAATCTTCCTCTTTTGCTTGAGGAAGATTGTTGCTGAGCCAACATCTGTGCCAGTCTTCTTCTACTTTACGTGGGATGCTGCCACAGCACGGCTTGATGAGTGGTGCTAGGTGCGCGTCCAGGATCTGAACCTACAAATCCCAGGCTGCCGAAGTGGGGTGGGCAAACTTAACCACCACACCACTGGGCCAGCCCCAAAGATGTGTTGTTTTAAGTCCTTCTCTTGCTTTGGGCAAATATCAAACACCTCGCCTGTTGTAGGTGTTCCAGATAGCTGCCTAAAGGAGGTGATGTCTAATCTGAGACATAAGATGAGAAGCACTTATCTAGGCAAAGAGGAATATAAATGTGTCAGGAAGAAAGAAGTCCATCTTCACTTGAGATATCACAAAATGCTTTTCAAAAACGCTGAGACTTACCATATCCACGAAAAAGGAAAACAAAATCCCCCCTTCTGCCATTATGGCTTCTTTGGCAGAACATCCGATTGAGAGCGTCCCAGAGTACATTTCATTGACCCCACCAGCTTTTAGGCTTTTCACAGATGGCAGTGAAATAATTCATCACCAACAGAAGTTTGAAAACAGTCCATTCAGTGGGGAGAGGGAAAAATTTGCGTCCGCTGGCTTGGAGACCAAACAACTAGATGATTGAATTCCTTTCCTTAGGAAGGGACCAGCTGACACTCTAATTGAGAGAAGCAGCATTTGCTTCTATCCCCAGAGAAGAAAAGAGTTTCATTTTTACAGTTGATATATTCCCTCTGAATGGGGAAGCATTTCATCATCTCATTTCATGTTGTGATTTAATTTCATTTCTCTTAAACTAATTAAATATTGCCTCCCTTCTGCCTCCTCCCTCGGTGTACGGTGAGGGGAAAGTCTAGCTTGGTCTCTGATGCCTCAGGTCAGAGGCCTAGAATCCAGAAGTGAGCTCTGTAACTTCTTTTTTTATATATCTATTTTATTATTGAGGTGTAGTTCACATACCATCAAATTCCCACTTTAATGTGTAAAATTCACTGGTTTTCAGTATATTCACTATGTTGTATAACCATCACCACTATCTACTTCTAGAACTTTCCACCCCAACAAAAAAACCGGTACCTATTAGCAGTCAATCCCAATTCTAATTCCCCCTTGCTCCATCACCTGGCATCCATTACTCAGCTTTCTGTCTGTATGGATTTGCCTATTCTGCATATTTCATATAAATGAAATCATACAAAATGTGGCCTTTTCGTCTGATTTCTTTCACTTAGCACAATATCTTCAGGATTCACCCATGTTGCAGCATGTATCAGTAACTTATTCTTTTTAATGGCAGAATAACATTCCGTTACACAGATACACCACTTTTTGTTTATCCATTTATCTATTGATGGACATTTGTGGTGTTTTCACTTTTGTTGTCTATGGTTAATGCTGCTGTGAACATTTGTGAACATATTTTTGCATGAAAATATGTTTTCATTCATCTTGGATACATATCTAAGAGTTCTTTTACTGGGTCATATGGTAACTCTATGTTTAACATTTTGAGGAACTGCCAGACTATTTTCCACAGGGACTGCTCTATTTTACATTCTCACCATCAGTGTATGAGGGTTCCAATTTCTCCTCAGCTTTTCCAACAGTTGTTATTTTCCAGTTTCTTTTTTTGTTGTAATTGTTTTAGTGGGTGTGTAGTGTTATCTCATTGTGTTTTTGATACACGACACACAAATGATATTTGGTGTCAAATTTAAGAAACCATTGCCAAATCCAAAGTCATGCAGATCTGCCCCTATGGTTACTTCTAAGAGTTTTACAGTTTTAGCTCTTATAGTTAGATTTTTGATTCATTTTGAATTAATTTTTGATTATGGTGTGAGGTAGGGTTCCAAACTCATTCTCTTCCATATGGAAATCCAATTGTTCCCATGCCATTTCTTGAAAAGACTATTCCTTCTCTGTTGGATGAGCTCAGCACCCATGGCAAAAATTAATCACACATAGACATATGGACATATTTCTGTACTCTCAATTCTGTTTCATTGGTCTATAGGTCTATCTTTATGCAAGTACTACACTTTCGTGATTACTGTAGCTTTGTAGCAAGTTTTGAAGTTGGGAAGTTTGAGTTCTCCAACTTTCTTCTTATTTTTTGGCTATTCTGGGTCCCTTGCATTTCCATATGAATTTTAGGATCAGCCTGACGGTGGCTTCTTGAAGTGAGCTGAGCTTACAGCCACAATCGCAATCCATTGTCAGCAGGTCTTTTCATTTTTGAGGACGTGGAAGTGAGGGAGGGGACAGACCGCAGGGCTCTAGGTCCCAGGTGCTCAGGTCTGTAGCGAGTCTGGGCAGCAGGGTTGACAAAGGGAGCAGTAAGGCTCTCAAGAAGCGCTTCCCGAGCTGTAAGGACTCACGCAGCAATCTGGCTGTAAAGCAGGTTCTGATTTAGTAGGTCTGGGCTGGGGCCTGAAACTTTATTTCTAACAAGGTCTTAGGTGACGCCGATGGTGCTGGTCCCTGAATTATACTTTGGGAAACAAGGCATAATTACCATTAGCATCTATCCAGTAGTCAAAAGTAGGAAGCTGAGACATCAGATTTATTTAGACTGTTCCTTATTCCAAAAAATAAAAAAGAAAGGAAAGGGAAGCTAGGCCTATAAGAGGGAAGAAAGGAACTTGGCAAATCCTACAGGACTGGGTAGAGCAGAGACCAGGAATTCTGGTTTCAGACTCTCAGTTAAGTCCTTATTCCCCCAACCTGTGGCAGCCTCCTACATCAATCACCTTCCATTCTGCCCAACAGCACCTGTCCTTCCCCCAGTCTCCAGTCAGTTTCTCCCTCTTTTGCAGCTTGTTTTCAGCAGATTGCCTCAAAAGATAAACATTAGAATTAAAAGGGGCATTGGAGTGTGATGGGTGTTCACACAAGTTGCTAACTGTAGTATTCCCCTAGGACTATTTCTGGGCACAGAATGAGGGGATAGCCTATATCTATGTATGCCAAGTGGTTAAATATCTTTTCCAAAACATGTAAAATTATACATGCTATGTATGGTAGGCAGAACTCTAAGATGGTCTCCAAGATTCCCCATACCCAGGTGGTTATTATTCTGGTATAACCTAGAGATTGTGAATATGATAGATTTCATTTCCATGATTCAGTTATGTTATGTGGAACAGCTGATTTTAAGGAAGGTCGATTCTCTGGGTGGTCCTGACCTAATCACATGAGGCCTTTACATCTAAGAGATTTGAAGCACAAGACAGATTTGATACACTACTGCTTGCTTAAAGATGGAGGAGGCCGGGGCCGGCCCGGTGGCGCAGTGGTTAAGTGCACACATTGCACTTTGGTGGCGCGGGGTTCGCCAGTTTGGACCCCAGGTGCAGACATGGCACCGCTTGGCAAAAGCCATGCTGTGGTAGGCGTCTCACGTATAAAGTAGAGGAAGATGGGCACGGATGTTAGCTCAGAGCCAGTCTTCCTCAGCAAAAAGAGAAGGATTGGCAGCAATTAGCTCAGGGCTAATCTTCCTCAAAAAAAAAAAAAAGATGGAGGAGGCCATGTCGCAAGGCAATTGAGACCTTGATCCAACAACCACAAGGAACTAAATTCTGCCAAGAAGGAAAATGAAATTAGAAGACTTTTCCGAAGACTCCAGATGAAAACCCAGTCCTGGCTGAATCCTTGATTTCAGCCTTGTGATCCAATGAGCAAAGAACCCAGCTGGACTTCTGTCCTACAGAACTGTGCACTAATAAATGGGTGTGTTCTAAACCACTGAGTCTGTGGTAATTTGATATATAGTCATAGAAATATGATGCCTTCTTGATGGCTGACTGAACTGTGTCTCTACTTTGCCTTCACTGTTAGGGAACTCAGGGTCAAATTTGAAGCAGAAATGTTAAAAATTTTAGAAGTCTTTACAGTCTGTACATCTATATTCAATGTTTTTCTCTTAGCGATGGCTTCCTGCATTGTTGTGTATTTTGCCTGATGTTTCTATTTTTAATTGTGTGTTAACATTCAATTTTACGTAATCTTTTTTTAGTCTTATTATAAAAGCAATATGTGCTCATTGTGGAAAATACAGTTAGGCACAAGAAGAAGGAAACATTGAGCATTAGAATTCTATCACTTCATCTGGAGAGAACAACTGTTAATGTTTTGGTGTATTCTTTCCAGTCTTTTCCCCTATGCCCATAGGTATATTTTTATATAATGAGATCATGCTATATTATTATTCATATTCCTGTAAGCTACCTCTAAACATTTGAGGAAAAATAGGATAGAAATTAACATGTATTCAGTGGTTCGAAGGTATTTTCCTTTGAGCAGCTAATTGTTTAGGTCAACAGATCTCACCTTTTCATTCGTGTGTTTGTTTCCTTCTGTAACTCCCACGACACTTGGTGTTAACCTATGTTGAGGGTCCCCAAGACCACGCCCAGGTTCAATGATTTGGTAGGATTGCTGACAGGACTCAGCTCACAGTCTTACTCATAGTTCTGACTTATTACAGTGAAAAGATACAAAGAAAAACCAGCAAAGGGAAAAGTAGCATGTGGGCCAAGTCTGGAGGAAACCTGGCACAAGCTTTGAAGAGTTCTCTCCCAGTGGAGTCACAAAGGATGCACTATTTCCTCCAGCACGAAATTGTGACGTGTGAAGCTCATCAGGGACTCAGTCTTCAAGGCTTTTAATGGGTTGGTATTGTAGGTACTCATTGCCTAGCATGCACCAGAATTCCAGACTCCCAGAAAGAAAGCAGGCATTTTGCATAACCCATATTGTTTGTACAAACAGATGAGGCACAGTGAGTACCATTTTCAGTTAGGTAATGATGGGAACCCTCCCAAATCCAAGTTCCCAGACTCCAGCCAATGGCCAACTCTGCAAGCAAGCCTAAGGAAGCAGTCTCAGGTCTAGTATGTTAAATCTTTCCTGCACATCACCCAGGTGCCACATTCCCATGGTCCTACGGCAGTTATGTGTAATCAACACCCTAGTTATAAAATCTCTCTCACGTAGAGTATATTAGAATATGGATGTCTTAGATCCAGTTGGTATAACAAATTACAGTAGAGTGGGTGGCTTAAACAACACACTTTTATTTCTCAATTTTTCTGGAGGCTGGGAAGTCCCAGATCAAGGTGCTAGGAGATCCAGTGTCTGGTAAAGGCCTGCTTCCTGGTTTCCAGGTGGCCATTTTCTTGTATCCTTATGTGGTGGAGAACAGAGAGAGAAGCAAGCTCTCTTCTTATAAGGGCACTAGTCCTATCATGAGGGCTCCACCCTCATGACCTAATTACTTCCCAAAGACCCCGCCTCCTAATATCATCAAATTCAAAGTTAGGATTTAAACATATGAATTTTGGGAGGACACAAACTTTCAGTCCATAACAAGAGATGAGGATCATCTCTATATACTTCTAAAGTCAATCATAATCAAATGTCTATTAAGGCTATTATTACAATAGATAAGAGGAGATCATGAAAGACCACGCCATGCTGAAAACTGATACTTCAGTTTGGATCTAGAGTGTGGATCTAGAGTGCTGCCTCTGTTTCCCGAAGGGATCTGTCTGCTTTTCGCTGCCCCACCAGAACCAAGATTCCTAAGCTAAGGCCAGGCCCAGAGTATCATGTTGTGCCACATGGGTAGCATCAAAAGCTGTCTCACAAAGCCTTACACAAAGAGGGGCAGGCCACCATCTCAGAGGACTGGTCCCCTCTGATTCAGACCTATGTTCAGTAGCTCCCTAAGGGGTGACCACAAGCAAAGGACTGCCTTTGTCTATGCAACTAGGTTTCTGTGATTTTGCTCACTCCCCACATCAGTCACTTGTGTTAGACATTTTATTTTAGTGACATCTGACAGGTATAGACTGCATACAGGTCTTTTTTTGTTTCCTTGCACGGGAGTTGGTTTTATTCTGGAAGTAAGAAGTGCCTTCGGAAAAAAACAATACGTGCCTTTGAAAGAAGAGGGGAGCCACTAGCCAAGAGGGTACCTTTTCAAGGGTACCTTGAATCAGTAAAATCCACCCCTCCTGGGCTTATGCAGCCCTGGGGACACAGGGCTTAGTGACTGTACAGTGCCCTTGGGCAGATTGGCAGAAAAATGCGCCCTGTGGGAAGAAGTAGCTCCACGCCATTGTGTCAGTCTTGGTGAGCAGAGCTATGGCAGGGTTTCAGTCCCCACCATCATCTCTGCTGGGCACCTTTTGTGCTAACACAATTGAGTACAAATAGATATGATAGGAAGGTTGGTGGATGTGTGGCATTATTTTCCTTCATCCCCTTTGTTAAGAATCAAAAAGCCCTGTCCTACAACTCACCCTTTAAATCAAGTGAATAAGCTCTTCCATCCAAATGTGATATTCGGAGTCAGCCCTCACATCTGGACTAACACAGAAAGGGTTGTTTGATGCAGGCAAGGAGCATGGATCCTCAGTAGTTGATTTCATCATGGAACATACATAACTCATTCTTGCATCACTGTGCTCAAGGGTTCTCATAGCTACCTTTGAAATGATGATAAATTAGTTTGAATGTTGAGACAAGGAAAGTAACATTTGAGTATGGAAAAGCTGTTTTTCTGTTATGATTGTTGATATAATTTAAGAGCTTTAATGAGCTTCCATTTCCTAACCTGTAAAATAGGGAGTGAAAATAATACCTAGCTGCAGGATTGCTCTGCAGGTGAAATGAGAAAACATACAGGTCAACAAATGTCAATTCCCTCTTCAACTCTTCCCTTTTTTCCCCTAATTCTTCACGTTTACACAGTGTTGAGATTACAAAGCATTTTCATTTCCAAAGCCTCATCTGCTCTTCGAAACTGCTCTACAAGGCAAGCAGAATGAGGACGAATACAAGGCCTCAGTTTCCAGCGGGGCTGGATATACTTTCACATGCCTGAATATGGGTTTTGGACTCACTCTCAAAAGCACTTCTCTCTCCATTGTACATATTATGAATAGGACACAATGAGAACCCGTTGGAAAAATTGAGCACATATGAAAATCCCTCTAATATTTGGGGGAGCTTTCGTTAAGTGGCAACTGGGTCTTTTTTTTTTTTTTTTAGGAAGATTAGCTAATGTCTGCCACCAATCCTCCTCTTTTTGCTGAAGAAGTTTGTTCCTGAGCTAACATCTGCCACCAATCCTCCTCTTTTTGCTGAAGAAGTTTGTTCCTGAGCTAACATCCGTGCCCATCTTCCCCTATTTTAAATGTGGGATGCCTGCTGCAGCATGGCTTGATAAGCGGTGGTATGTCCACACCAGGGATCCGAACCAGCGAACCTGGGCCACTGAAGCAGAGCCGCAAACCTAACCGCTCGCCACCCAGCAGCCCCAGGGTCTTGTTTTATAATGGGCAAACGAAATGGAAAAAAGGATCCTTTAACTGGTTGAATCTGTCATGTTCAGTTGAATTTTATATACAAAGGAGTCTTTAATACACAGCTGCTTCTTACCTGCTTCAATCTCTCTTACTTATAATTGTTAAAATCAGTAGTTCTATAATAGAGGATCGAAAAATAGGGAATACAGGCTTCCATTACGATCGGTAAATTTGCTTTATGCCACTTCACTTTTCTGAACGACTTACCTTAGTGCCTGTTTTCATTAAATTCGAAAAGGACATTTGCTTTTAGGAAAAACGTCGAAAATCGAAAATAACGTCCAGCGTTTGTTTTACAGGGAGCCCTTATAGAGGCAGTGCTAACCCCCAGCAGTGAGAGTGGTGCCCCCATGCTCCTTCCCCAGAAATTATGCTCAGTGTCTCAGCATCAGGCCACCATAGCCTTGAATTGTGTCTGTGAGCATCTGTGCTTTATTTCCGTTTATTTTGGGGCTCTGGGAATGCTCAAAAATTTTTCCCATGTATATTAATGGTAATACCTCTTCACTTTGCACCATTTCAGTTTCTAAAAGGTTTGGTAGGAACACTCTACTTTCAAACAGCAGGGAAAACCTGTATAGTGCAGACAGATAAATATTAAATCATATTACCCAAAGCACTTTTCTTATTCTTTAATATTATAATCTTGTGTGAAATAATTTTATTGTCTGACAAATTTTGCAAAGTCAGAATGCACCGTTGTGAATGAAACAAAAGCTGTACTCAGGAATGTGCTGGTACACTAAAAAGTTATCCTCCTCAAAACTAATTGCCCAGATTCTTCCTTTATGTTGTAAGAAAGATTCTTTTGGTTGCAACAAACTGAAACTTCCACTTTAAAATACCACAAGCCAGGGTGCAGCCTGGTGGTGTAGAGGTTAAGTTTGCCCACTCCACTTCAGTGGCCCGTGGTTCATGGTTTCAGATCCTGGGCGTGGGCCTAGCACTGCTCATCAAGCCACGTTGTGGCAGCATCCTACATAAAATAGAGGAATACAGGCACAGATGTTAGCTCAGGGACAATCTTCCTCACACACAAACACAAATACCGCGAGTCAAAACCCAGGAATTTTATTGGTAAGATACTGAGGCATCCCATGGAGTCCAACGGCAGAGGATGGCTGGGCATCACGAGAAACAGAAAACTGGTGCTGGAAAGCCATCAGGAGACCAGGTTTCAATAAGCTACTGTTGGTTCAATTCTGCTCCTCTGTAGGCATTTTCTACTCACTGTCTTGGCATCCACAGGGCTGAAGGTGGGTCACATGACTGATCCTGGTCCAGTCTGCTATGGATAGGGGGGTTGTGTTGGAAATAGACCAAAGCTGAACCAATAAGATTCTCTTGGAAACCTACTATGAGTTACTTCTACGGGCTGCTTGAACTAAGACTGTGTAAACTTGAGAGAAAATGTGTCAGTGTTTATTTAAGCAGGCAGTCTTTCTCCTTTTCTCTTGCTTGTTCAGTCCATCTCTTCATCTTTGCTTCTGTTTGCACACCACTTCGTTCATTCTCATTCTCCATTTGTCTCTGCTTTTCTCTACAGGCCAGGTTGGAGGGCTTCAGTGTGCTCACAGCCTGACATGGCTGATTCATAACTTTTGCACCTATGTGTTTTCAGTCCAGGCCACTGGCAGAGACTGACTAGTGTCTCTCAATCCCAATGATAACTTCCAGGGAAAGAAAGAGAATGGGTTGTTGTGAGGGTCAAATGGGTTAATGTAGCCTAATGCCAGGCACATAATAAGCATTGTATATGTATTAGCTATTCTTCTTCTTCTTCAAAACCCTACTTGGCTGTTCTCTGCCCTGGCTGCATGCTATTACCCTTGTTTCCTCTGCCTCAGCTAGGATAAATCGCTTCTTCCCCATCTCTGCTGCTGAAGCTCATATATGCATCTGTTTTAATTGTGTGCATCCCGTTTTACATTGTAGTTATTTACTGGCATGCTTGTCTCTCATTCTAGACTATAAGCTCTTTGGGAGCAGAGTCCATGTCCTTCTCTGTTTGACCCATTGATGGAGGGGGGCGGGGTCTTGCATAGCGCCTAACATGTGGTAAGTGCTCCAGAAACGCTGAACTGAATGGAAGGCATGTAACAGGAATGGCAATTCAACATTGTCTTAGGGTTAAATTCCTCTTATTACTAGAAACTTGCACATAGGCTGTTTTTCTTTGACTCTACTGCCCTACTGTTGTTTACTCCCAACTAGCAAATTAAAAGGTAGATTTTCAAATTGGAGGTTATCTTTGAGCAATTAGTGAATGAGGGTCGAATGTCGCCCGGGTCATTTTTGTGGCTCACCAGTGGAGGAGGATTTTCGTCAAGATGAACTTCATAGGAAGCAAGTGTCAATCTGGCTCTGAAAGATGACTTTCGGATGAGATGTTGGGTTCCAGTGCCTACGTTGTATACATAGTAGTATATACAGGATCAGTTCCACGATGGTAGGAGTCCCAGTGCTGATTCATAAAGGGGCGCCAGCCTCCCTCTCAATCCTTGTTCGCGGATTCTTTTCTTTACACTCTCTATTCCCTTTGCCTCCCAGCCCTCATAATTCCTTCTCCTTCCCTTGATACCTACTCACCATTCTCTGTACCCTCTCAGGTGCCTGTTTGGCATTGAGGTTTGTTTGTTGCAGGTGTGTATGTATCTGTTTACAGTGTTTGTTAGTTTTATGATATACAAGGCTTCGAAACACACCAACACCTTTATTTCTAAGATTGATGTTGACACAAGTCCACTTAAATTAATGTTCTCATCTCAAGTAATTTACCCGGATGGAATAAATTCATACACAAAAGTGAAGACAAAAGCGGGTAGGAGGAACAGGAAGAAAGGTGACCCAAGGAATATCTCTTACCATTTTACCTGCAAACAACCCAGGAAGATAAGGAGGGCAGTTTTTATTATCAACTCCAGTGAAGAAATGAAAAAAGGAGGCAGTGCAGAGAAGTGATTTGCTAATAAGGAGCATGGGTAAGGTTTGAAACCTCCCCACTCCAATGCACTTTCCCTCCCACCAAGGTGTTTATCGAATAGGCTGCCTTTAAAAAAATAAGATCTGTTCCATACCACACAACAAGCAGGTCTTAATAATTTAGCCCAGGGGTCAGCAAACCATGGCCTGTGGGCCAAATCCAGCTTGCCACCCCTTTCTGTATCACCAGAGAGCTAAGAATAGGGGTTTTTTTTTAACATTTTTAATGGTTAAAAGAATTGAAAGAATAATATTTTTGGCACATGAAAAGTATATGAAATTCAAATTTTCACATCTATAAATAGTTTTAATGAGACAGGGCCGTGCCCACTTGTTTATGTATTGTCTATGGCTGCTTTCATGCTACAACAGCAGGGGTGAGTAGCTGCAACAGAGACTGTATGGCCCTCAAAGCTGAAAGTTACTCTCTGATTCTTTGCAGATATACTTTTCAGACCACTGGTTTAGGTTCTTCCTACCTAAAGTGCTGCCTAAGTGGTCATCTATGGACCATGTTAGAAATGCAGAATCTCAGGCACCTTCCAGACCTCAGCAGCTGCATTTTATGAGTTCCTGGTGATTCATATGCGCATTAAAGCTTGAGAGGCTCCGGCTCAGAAGGCAATTGATGAGGGCTTTCTCTTAGACAAGCAGTGTGGGTTACTGGAAAGGGAACTAGCCTTAGGGTCAGGGAGGTATGAATTTAAAATTCTTTTTCCACTGCTGAGTGGCTTCAGCTTTCTCACCTGTAAAATGAGGATAAGTATGTGTTCCTTATAAATTTGTTTTGGATTGGATGGTATATTAGTTTTCCAGGGCTGCCCTAACAAATTACCAGAAGCTTGATGGCTTAAAACAGCAGAAGTTTATTCTCTCACAGATCTAGAGCCAGAAGTACAAAACCAATGTGTCAGCAGGGCCACGTTCTCTCCAAAGGCTCTGGGGGAAAATCCTTCCTTGCTTCTCCAGAGTCTGGTGGCCCCAGGTGTTCCTTGGCTGTGGCCACATTAACTTCAGTTTCTGCCTCTGTCTTCACAAGGCCTTCCTCTCTGTGTGTCCTCTCCTCTTATAAGGACCAGTCACTGAATTAAGGGATCACCCTAAATCCAGCATCATATCATCTCAAGATCCTTAACTAATTACATCTGTAAGAAACTTCTTTCCAAATCAGGTTGCATTCTGAGGTTCTGGATGACATGAATTTTGGGGGGACACTATTCAACCCACCACATCACCCAGATTACATCAATAGAGGTCAAATTTCTGGCACATTGTGAGCACTTAACACGTTTCCTCTACCCTCTTTCCCCCTCCTATTCAAATGGCTCAAGGGCCTGGAATAGAGTAGAGACTTGTTACAGAAATCCCAAAGCGGATCTTCCCCTTTATGACAGAGGGGCGTCTCCTTCATTAGGACACACAGAAGAATCTGCTTTCATGACATGCGTCCTGGAGCTAAACCAGTTTTTTTTCCTCTCTATATTTTGGAGGAAAATTTCCTTTAAGTGAAGAACTAGATGAATGAAAAGAAATAAGCCATATTGGGGCTGGCCCCGTGGCCGAGTGGTTAAGTTCGCGCACTCCGCTGCAGGCGGCCCAGTGTTTCATTGGTTCGAATCCTGGGCGCGGACATGGCACTGCTCATCAAACCACGCTGAGGCAGCGTCCCACATGCCACAACTAGAAGGACCCACAACGAAGAATATACAACTATGTACTGGGGGGCTTTGGGGAGAAAAAGGAAAAAAATAAAAAAATCTTTAAAAAAAAAAAAGAAAGAAAGAAGCCATAAACCAGAAAGGCTTCACAGTGCAGTGGTTGTACTTGAGGCTCTCATTCTCTTCTCTCTGCTGCTGTTGGACCCGCCTCAGGAGGGGATTAATATTCTTAGTGAAATTCCTGTAGGCCATCGCTTTCTGCTGAACCCCTGAAGGAGAGCGTTTCCTTTACTGTGAAACCCATGTATGTCTTTAGAGAAAGTGAGACAGGTACCAAATTTCAACTTTCTCATGAGCAAATCTTGACAGGTGTTAGCTTTGGGGTGAATCAGATTCGGGGTCTCCTAGCTGTTGCCACTGTTGGCAGTTTTCCTATCGACCAGGTACTGTGAAAAGCTATTCAGCCAATTCCACAATTCCATTTCCCATTGCTTTTATATGTATAATGAGCAACATCTCCTTTCTGAAGTTCTGGATCACACTGTTCTCTCCCATATTGCACTTCTATTACACAGATCTGGCCCGATCCGTATTAATTACCCAATTAGCCACCAGTGGTGTGCATTACAAGTTTGTTAATTTCCTGTAAACAGTCTCCCTGATAAGAGATATATGGAAATCTCCTCAATACCCAGCAACCAAGTGCTGTAATTCTCAGCGCGGCACCTGTCTTGGAGCTGAAACAAATCAATAGCTAAATGTGACTGCAGCTAGATTACTAACTCAATCTTCTATTCTCCAAGGGGAAAGAGGCACAACCTTTAATACTGAGGAGACTGCTGAACAAGAGTGGGAGCTTTATTATTGGTAAGAAGAAATCTGCCAGGATGGGGAGATCCTACTCTTGCAGGGGGTTTTTATTTTGAACATTTTTCAAATTTATTTAAAAAAATATTTTTGGTACTTATTTCCTGATCCTGTCTTGGAAATTGATAAAGAGTATTCAATCATATCAATCAAAACTCTTTGCTCTGCATGTAGCAGTTTCAAGAGAATACAGTTTATTTTCCTATAGAAGAATTTAGAGGGGCAAGCTTTGTTGCCCTCAAATAGAAAATCAGATTGCTTTTGAAGAATTAAACTTTAAGCTCAACATAGATTGGATCAAAGCAAAGTCACCTTAAAGCAGCGATTCTCAGCCTTGGCTGCATATTAGAATCACCTGGGGAGCTTTTAAAACCTACTGATGCCCCTGGCTGACCACTACAGATTCTTACTTAGTTGGGCCTGGGTGGGGCCTGTGTGCTTTATTAAAAATCCCCCAAGTGATTCTAACGTGCTTTCAGGGTTGAGAATTGTTGCCCTAAAGAGACAGGGTAGCTTTTAAGGCTTCAGGATTTCACTAACATCACTGAATGCTGCTAAGAAAAAATGTGTCATTCATAAGAAGGGGGGAGGGTGTGGTTAGCTAAAGAAACTTTAGGGAAAATCTTGTCTTTGAGCCCTTCTCTGATCACCGGTTTAAAATTTCACTCCCCACCCTCCGATCTCTATCTCCCTTCCTTGCTTTAATTGTCACCCTTTATGTCATTGTCTATCTAAAATATAAGCTCCATGAGAATAATTTGGTTTTTTGCCTGTCTTGTTCATACCTGTATCCCTAATGCCTATTAGGGAGAGCCTAGGACATGGTGGACACTCATATATGTTGAACGAATGAATGAGTAAATAATGAATGGTAAATGAATGAATAAATGAAAGGAATGATAGAAGCAAGTTTTCCTCTATTTCCCTGTCAAGCAATTCCTAGTGCAAAAACAATACAAATGATTATCTTTAGCTGAGTCCATGAATCATCACAACATAATCATTTGATTAAGATTTGGATTCAAATATGCATTTGCCAAAGGAGACAAAGAGTATGCTATCCATAAAATGATCTAGGTCCTGTGACAGGGAGTCCCCCTGTATATTAACAAATTGACATATACTTTGAAATTTAGGTAGAAATACCTATAGGGAGAAAAGGAAGAAAATTAACTAGTTGTGCCAACTGATTCCTGTGACGTATTTTTCACTGTACATTAATAAATTAGCATTTGAGTTTTATACATTGTTCTTGTGAGCTTGATTAAGACGGCAGCATTCTTGAGCAGTGAGTGGATTCACTTCTGCACTGCATCTGTGACTCATTGAGGTTTCTGAGTCTTCAGTGCCAAGTGTTATACCTTGGACCAGAGCACATTCACCAAGGTCATGAGAACAACCCTGTGAAGCCATTTCTACCTCTACCTAAAGGAAACTTTTATACATTTTTGAATCTGTGCCACATTTTAGTAAACATAAAAACCTTAAAAAAAAGAAACGTTACAGTGTCCTCGATTGTGATTTACAATTTCTAAATACCTAGGTGAAGATCACTTCATAATTTGCTTTCTCAGACTATGCAAACGGCCCCCTTATCCACCCTCACTCCCACCCCCAATGATTCTGGTTTGTCCACTTGGCTGAAAATCATTGCTCTAATGGAGCTCTCGACTAGCACACGCATAGGGTTGACAGTTCCTCTGGCCTTCTGCTACGACAAGAAAGAAGGCTCTCCTAACAGTGGACCAACATCTGCTTCCTCGTAACTTCTCTGCATTAGTCTTACTCTCTGGAACCAGGAAGCCTTTTCAGAATAGAATTATTTGAAGACTTCTCTCATTGCCTCCTTAGTTTTTCAATTCTTTGAACCCAGAGTAAACAATCAAAAACTAGGGGGCCTTTCCATTAGTTTAGGCTAGAGACTGCTCTCCCAGGGGTTGGAGGAAGAGAAGGAAATTGAGTCCTAGGTTGAAGCCAAGAAACAGCTCCCTGGTCTGCCTTCAGCCTACATATATGCACAGTTCCTCAGCACTGAGATGTCTGTAGAGTGGCATCTCTTCCGGAGGCTCACGGCTCCCAAGGCTTTCATTTTGTGTAGCTGGCCTCAGATCATGACATCACCAGGAGCCTTAATATTAATGGCAATAATAACAATAGCAACAACACAAAATTTAAAGGACTTTGACTTTCTGGACATCATGGGCCTGGATGCTGCCCTCAAGTACAGTGTTCATTACACGTTTCCAGGGCCTGCATAGGAGGTGCTCAGAAAAGAATGGTTTGTCAGCTAGCAGAGTCTCTGCAGTGGGGCCTTTCTGTGTTTTATTGCCCCTAGATGATGGCACTTTCATTACTAAATTATCTGTTCCTTGTCTATTTACCCACTTCCTCGTCCCCCTAGAACCAGCTTCTCAATCATTAATGTGCCTAGGAATCACCTGGGAATCTTGTTAAACTGTATATTCTGATTTAGTAGGGGGCCCACATTCTGTATTTTTAAGAAGCTCCCCAGTAATCACAATGCTGCGGGTACTTGGACCACACTTTGAGCAGTAAGACTTTTATTGAGCCTTGCTGTCCAACAGAACTTTCTGCAACGATGGAAATGTTCTACAATCTGCACTGTCCAATATGGTAGCCATATCCACATGTGGCTATTGAGTACTTGAAATGTGCCTAGTGTGACTAAGGAACTGAATATTTAATTTTATTTAATTTTAAATAGTCACATGTGGCTAGTGGCTACTGTATTAGACAATGCAGTTCTACAGTAGGGACCAACCAGTGAAATTTTTCCATAAAGAGCCAAATAGTAAACTTTTTAGGCTTTGTGGGCCATATGGACTCTGTCACAAGCATTCAACTCTGTCATTGTAATGTGAAAGAAAAAAAAGAAACACATAGACAATACATAAACAAATGGGCATGGCTGTATTCTACTAAAAGTTCATTGACAAAAGCAGGTGGCAGGCTGGTTTTGGCCTGTAGGCTATGGTTTGCAGACCTCTGCTTCCAAGTATAATTTGGTGATGTTCAAAGAAAGATTTAAAAAATAACCTGGAGCATATTCCTGAGATTGAAATAAATGCCTTTCTTTAAATTTAAACGTGAACTGCTTTTAATCCATAAAAATTCCATAAGCAAATTGTCTTTTAAAAATTGAAACGTAATGTTCTATGTTATTGTATAAAATTATTGTCTATGAATGTTTATTACTATGAGTGTTTATTATTAGCCTGTTGGATAGCTGTTCTATACACACTCAGAGATAGTTTTTGTATGTTTTTTAGTCTTAATCTTTACTGCACTGCCATTTGCACAACGTAAGCAGGCTCTGTGTGCTATTATGCAGTTAAATACTTGTGAAGTACTAACCTCTCAACTTGATGGTTGTGGCAGTGGGGTTACTTTCTTTTAGTATGTGTACTCTATCAACACAAGAAAAATATATGGAGTCAGTCCCTGTTAATCTAACTGTATTTCTTTTTCTGTTGTTTCACAATAGCTGCCTGGACTAATATTTTATATATGTTGTATTAAGTTGGCAACATTTTTCCAGTTATGCAATCCATCTTGAAATATGAATGGCATGCTGGGGCATTGTTAGTTTGCATCATTAACCATTAGAAACAGTAATGAGTTATAGCGTAATCTCTCATTGTGCCAAGCACAAAATGTTTTTCTCTAAAACGAACAATCCAAAGATAATCACATTTTATAGATGCAAACGATTTCACATTTCTTATGAACACAATCTGTGTTCAAAAATCATTACTGTGCCAGTTTAATAAGCCATCACACTGAAATAGACATAAATGTGCTTGATGGAGATGATAAATATTAATGGGACCCTAGCCAGAATTTGTACCTCTGGTCTAGTGAGGAAGAGTTGATAACTGTGGCATGACCAAAATGGCTTAGACCCAGGGGTGTTCTGGGACTTTGAGTGGTGGATCCTCCCAAGAATTGGCATTATCTACCCATTGTGCCCAAAGGCAGTCAATGGTCCAAATCACTGTTTCCAAAAGGATGCAGTGAATTTGTGCTCATTTGGGGCTTATATTGATATCTGAGGTGTACACATTCTAGTGGAAGTGACAAAGTAGCAGGCATCTGGGCAAAGGAGACGGTCAGGTGGGTTACTATGTCACGGTTAACGTGCCCGCGGAAGGGTGGGAAGTTGTGGAGCAGCAACCAAGTCAGTGATTGGTTGTGAGGACCAAGGGAAGGGAACTTGGGCTTTCTAAGATCCCAAGTCTTTTATGCTATGGCTCAAAATTTTTCCAGTGAAGAAGTAAGTATCATTAGAGTCTAGACATGTAATGTGGGATACAGGGTAAAGACCACGTGGATACCTATGGCTCTATCCTAGGCATCTCAGATCCTAGCTTTAGGGCACATAACTACTCTAGTCTTCAGTTCCTTGTGGAGCTAAGGCTTCTAATATCTTACAAGGCTGAATGGAGGTAAGGCAATAAGTCAAGAAAATGTAGGTTTCAGAACCAAGGGCAAGATGCTTTGGGGACAGTTTATGTTGCAGGCTCCTGTACTCTTTTTATTTTTATTTATTTATTTATTTTGAGGAAGATTAGCCCTGAACTAACTTCTGCTGCCAATCCTCCTCTTTTTGCTGAGGAAGACTGGCCCTGAGCTAACATCCATGCCCATCTTCCTCTACTTTATATGTGGGACACCTACCACAGCATGGCTTGATGAGCAGTCCCATGTCCGCACCAGGGATCTGAACCAGCGAACCCTGGGCCGCTGAAGCAGAACGTGCATGCTTAACCACTGTGCCGCCGGGCCAGCCCCTCCTGTAACTTTTTAAAGCTCAGAACCACTATCTTCTCATTGTTAGCATTCTCTCCCTCCTTCTCCTTGCCTTCCTCTTATCTCTGCTCTCTCAAAGTACTTCTTATGCACCTCTATATCACTTCACAGTACCAATGCTGCCTTGTGATTGAGTTTGTATACTTTTCTCCCCCCATTTGACTGTGAATTTCTTAAGGATCAGGAATATCAGGTCCATCTCGGTATCCTCAGTGCTGAGCATGATGCCTAACTAAGGTAGGCACCCATAAATTTAAAAATAAGTTTAAATTGGATATCCAAAGCCAAATGCTAATTATCAAGGATAATTTTATTGTAAAAGTGACCCATTTAATTGAAGAATGTTTTCAAAATGCATTAAGTTAGACGAAATATAATATTTTCTACAAATCTGAAATTATACTCAATGCAGAGCATGTAAGCTTGCTTTTCCACTCACATATCATGAGCATTTAATTCTGTTGTAAGTCTACAAAATTTTTTTTTTAACTTCTGTTATAGAGATATTGTTCCTTACCAAGAATTCCTTTTGGCCCTCTGCATTTCCCATCCCCTCTGCCGTTACATAGGACTACATGACCAATTCTGGCCAATGGTTAGTGGCAGAAAGGACGAAAATCAGGAATAAACTTCTGGGCCAAAGCGTGGAAGAGCTGGAATGTGCCAACCACCAATTTCTTTCCTTTTCTGCTGAGTGATGGGAGATATTCTGTGGTGGATTTTCCATCACGCTTTGTCTTGGAGTGGTTATGTGGAGCTGAGACTCCTGCCACTCTATGTTGGACAAGAAGCACAAGTGAGAAATAGACCTTTATTTTGTAAGCCATTAGATGTTCAGGTTAATTTGTTATGGCAGAGTACCCTATCCTATCCCAATAGTAAAAGTATACAGAATATCATTGTATGGATATACCATGATTTGACAATTTCCTATAAGGTACTTGAATTGCTTCTGTTACTTTGCTAATATAAACAATGCTGTGATGAATATAATTATATGTAAGTCTTTGTAGAAATTCATAGTTTTCTTAAGGTAAATTGCTAGAAATAAGGTTACTGGGTAAAAGAATTTGGAGATTTTTAAGGCTTTAATATATCTTGCAAAATTTTCCCCTAGAAAGATAACGCCAATTTATAGTCTCATTAGCAGTATATATGAGGGCAGGTTTCACCGTGCCCCACCAAATTGGGTATTACTGTTCTTTTAAATACTTGCAAATGTGATAGGTTAAAAATTATGTTGGCTTCAAATCTGGTTCATTTTAATAAGAACTCGGCCTTAATATTGACAGATTTTCATTGGAGATTTCTCTTAATGGGTCTTGGATTTATAAACCTAAGGAACTTGAGGGTGGAGGTAGAACCTGTTTAGTACAATGACGTTTGGAAATATAATAGAGACGAACCTGCCAATATGGCCAGTGTCTCTGTGACTTATGTCAGGGCAACAATAACAGAACTGATCCTTACATTTTTTTCTGGAATTTTCTTGTTGTTCTGTCCAGACATTTATTCCTGAACTACGAGAAAAGAAAAAGTAACATGGGATGGCTGATTACCTGAAAGACTTTACAGATTCCAGGATGGCTCATTGCTGTAGCCTCTGCTCACAAAAAACTAAAAAGATTCCTGAGAAAGCACATGTAATTTTCATTAAATGAGGTAGAAATAGTCTCGAATACCAGCAGATCATAAGAAGAGAAAATATGTATTTTTAAGTTGAGGAAGCTGAATAAAATGTGCTTAAATGTTAAATTTGAACTTAATTTCTTTTAATTTAATGATGTTTTTCTTTATAATTATGCACAGGGCACTGGGGCAACACTAACAATGATAGTGAATTTTATGTGTCAACTTCACTGGGCCACATGGTGCCCAGATATTTGGGCAAACATTATGTTCTGGGTGTTTCTGTGAAGATGTTTTGGATAAGATTCACATTTAAATTGGTAGACTGAGTAAAGCAGATTGCCCTCGCTAAAGTGGGTGAAGCTCATCCAATCCGTTGAAGACCTGAGTAGAACAAAAAGGCTGACTCTCCCCCATGTAGTTAGAATTCCTCCTGCCTGAATGCCTTTGAATTGGGACACCATTTTTTCTTCTGCCTTTAGACTCAAAATGAAACATGAGGTCTTCTTGTGTCTCTAGCCTGCTGGTCTTCTGACTGGAGCTACACCATCCATCAGCTCCCCTGTGTCTCCAGCTTACTGACACACCCTGCAGATCTTGGGACTTGTCAGTCTCCATAACCACATGAGCCCGTTCCTTATAATGACTCTCTGTCTATCTAAATACACATCCTTTGGTTCTGTTTCTCTGGAGAACCCTGAATAATATGCTAAATTTCCTCACTAAACATTATATGGAAGAAACGATTTTGTCCCAAGCTCCTAGTTTTAACTACAAAAATGTGTCCATAAAAGGAAACATGGAAACATGACTGTGCCAAACCTGGACACCAACACTTTCATAAACTACTGCTTTTTTTTTTTCTTTGAGGAAGATTAGCCCTGAGCTAACTGCTGCCAATCCTCCTCTTTTTTCTGAGGAAGCCTGGCCCTGAGCAAACATCCATGCCCATCTTCCTCCACTTTATAGGTGGGATGCCTACCACAGCATGGCTTGCCAAGTGGTGCCACGTCCACGCCCAGGATCCAAACTGACGAACCCTGGGCCATCGAGAAGCAGAACGTGTGCACTTAACCACTGCGTCACTGGGCCAGCCCCAACTACTGCTTCTTTAATAGTGTTTTATACTAAGGACTACACATATTATAGACTTATTTACTTGCATTTCTTGGTAGATATTACAGATTAGACGCTCTATCCAACCAGAGTCCAGAGACCCCGGTCTCAATGCTAGCTCTGCTGCTGACATGCTATGTGACCCTGGACAAGTCTCTTTGAATAGACTCACAGTAGTTTCTACGTCTTTAAAATGGAGATTTACAAACTGTACCTCTGCAGAGTTGTTGGGAAGATTATAGACATTAATGTAGATGTAGCATACTCTGGTGGTACCTGGCCCATCCCCAAATTTCTGTGCAACCTTCAAAGGATTGTGCTCGGGCATTGGAACTGCTTTGCCAGTTTGAAGAGCTAGAAGTGCCTGAGAGTTTTGTCACCTCTGCGAGGGGCAACCCAAAGGGAGGGCTGACTGGCATGGGAGGAAAAAGAGCTAGTTTCTTCCTCTGAAGTGTAAATTTATTCTCCAGTTCCGCTTAGGATCAAGATGAAGCTAAAACTTTACTTGAAATTGCACCCTTGAGCGGCTCCTTCCCCTCCCCTGTCCTGCTTCCTCTACTCTCTTACTCTTTTCTCCTGGGAGTACTTCCTCAATCAATCACTTGCACTCCAATCCTTGGCTCAGGGTCTGCTTCTGGGAGATCCTGACGTAGGACAGTACGTGAGTGAAAGTGCTTTGTAAACTATGAATAGAGCGACCATATGTCCTGCTTCTCCTGTGACAGTCCTGCTATATGTCCCTTGTCCTGGTGTACTTATTAACAGCGCCTCCTTTCACTTGCAAAACCATAAATTTTATGGTCACCTTTAGTATAAAGCACTCTAGAGATGCTTGATAAAATAAGAAATGGAAATAATGATAAGATAGCAACTGAACTCAGTTAAGCAAATAATTTACCTAATGTCTCCTCAATCAATGAGTTGTTTGAGTTGGCATCACATAGACGTTTTAAGATCACGAGTACTGTGATTTTTCTAAAATGACATTCAGAGTGTGATGTGCTCTTATTACCTATAGGATAAATATGAGGATAAGAAAGTACTTTGAAAACTATTATGCTTCAAAAGTGGGTATTGGTAAAATTATTTATTACTTACAATTACTTACACATTTTAAAAATAGCACAGATTCCAATGAATCATCATTAAAACCATATACTGTGTGTAAAATGAAATCTATGAAAAAGAAAGAAGTAATCAGCAATCATATTAATAGTTATGGTACAGATTTTTTATTCTCAACATTCTCAGGTTTTACTTATAAATAAGCAGGATGCTTATCAAAAGAGATGCCCCAAAGCCTTGGGCCTTTCACACAAGAGAATATAAATTCATTTGTGAAGCAGGACAGTGTCTTGCATTTCTGTGTAGATGTTTGTTTTGCTAGTTGGAGAGGCTGCATTGGCAGCTAAGATCTTAACATTGTTCAAGAAACTTGTGTGTACCTTGGCTGATATATCAATATATTTCCCAACCGATGGGCTAAGTAAAATGTAAAGCATGTTTCTCTCAAATTGTATTAAAGGTCTAGTAAAGACTGATTAACAATGTTTCTTTCCATTGCTTTAGAGCAATGATGCTCTAAATTACATTAAGGCAGATTGCCTAAGTCTTCTTATCGTTACATAGGAATTTGTGCTAAGTATTTTTAAGGAAACTATTGTAATTAAGTATGAAAATGAAACCTTATTATATCTTCTCTAGCAATGATTAGCCTCTTAATACTTAACATTGTGACTTGCTGATGAGATATATATTTGTTCAAAAAGGTCCTTCAACATTTACGTAATGATCACCTATTATGGGCCAGGCACCATCCTGGGGCTGTAGCAATGAATAAGACAGACACAGCCCGTTTCCTCATGGAGCTCAGAGACAACAAAATATGTCCAATAAAACAGTTGCTTTGTTATTATGCTTGGGTGTGTGTGTGTGTGTGTGTGTTTAAAGTTTAGGTGGTTTACTTTTAATTTTAAAATTGTGTAATTGGACAAATTCATTCTGAAATGACAATTGGACAAGCTTCTCTTCTACAGAGGCTATAAGTCCCGGCCCCAGTGTGGTGTTCTGATAAAATCGCTAATGTTTTATTCACTGTTGACACGCTTGTTTTTAATCTCACACCTCCCGTGTAGATTGTGGTAGTCAGGAATTCAAAAACATTGGCAGTATGGGCTCAGGCAATTCTCATCTTACAAATAAACCTCCTCCATCTTGACTTACATGGACAGTAGTTTAATTCTAAAACACTGGGAAAAAAATATATGCTTGATTTTTACCAATCCCTGATTGGATGAGGATGCAATATCATTGTTACAGTTCCCAAAAGATTACTACTGGGTGAACCTGGGTAAAGGGTACACAGGACCTCTTTGTATTATCTCTTATAACTGCATGTGAACAAACAATTATATCAAAATAAAATGTTACTAAGAACAGGCTAGTACCTGGAATGAGAATGATCTCATCCTTTGTCCCCTCAAAGCTCTATCTTGTTTTTATAGATGGTAACAAAAAAAGAACAATAGCAATGATGACTTTTTTTCAGTGGCTACTGTATGATGCTTTGATCCTGAGAGCGTATAATGTAAGAACTGTACCTATACTGTAAGAAAGAATAGCTTGCTTCCAATGGAAGCACATTTCTTAAGAGCATCTTCTTTGAAACCGTGAGTGCCATGCAATTCATTTGCTTAGGCATGCTAGAGCATCAGAGACATGAATTTACTCCTTGCTTAGGTTCTTTATATTTACACCAATTCCCCGCCACAGATCTCCCATCCTCCTTCTTTGGTGATTAAAGTGTGTCTTTTATCATGAGAGAGAAAGGGTAGGGGAATGAACAGAACTTCAAACCTTGGAGAATCAGGAGTGTTGCCTTTATTTGTGCAGAGCAAATTTCTAATACTGAGAGAGTTCCTTGAACAGAGACATAAGGGTTATACCTGCAACACTATCATCAGAGAACAGGAATGAGTCTTCTGCTTCCAAAAAAGTGTCTATTGTGATCATCATTCCTTAGTCTCCCAACTTAGACAGTCATAAAATGTAAAGGAATCAGGTGACCCAGCACAGAAGAGACACTCAGTAAATGTTTGCTGAGTGAATTATTGTTGCATAAAAGATTAGATCAAGAAGAATTAGCCTTTCTGATAATTAATTTGATAGAACTGACATTTCAGTGAATCAAGATAGCTAACATGCAAGTTAACGCATAAACCAGATAGTGTCAGATAATGGAAACGAGTGACAGAGTTGACAGTAGCTGCTTTAGACTAGATTTTCAGGGAAGTATCTCTCTGAGAAAGTGTTTAATTAAGAGACTTGAAAGGTGAAAAGGAAAAAGCCATGTGAAAATAGTGGGGAAAGAAAACTATAGGCATAAGGGACAGAAACTTCAAGCTCTTGAGGCCAGAATGAGCATGACTAGTTTGAAGAACAGGAAGACAGTATGGCTGTGACATATTGAGTAAGGGGCAGAACAACACTAGATGATGCATGACTTTCTAGTCCCTGGTGAAGAGTCTGACTTTTATTCTGAAGGCAGTGAGAAGCCACTGGTGGGTAATAAACACAAGGATGACATAATCCGAATTAATTTCTCTCCTAGGGGTTGGAATGCCTACGTATATTGTCTTCATTGTTGGGACTGCCAACTTTTCTTGGTTACCAGACCCCAGGACTATGAGAGATGGACATTCCCTACTCTTATGTGGGTGGTAGGCAGATACCTTTAGCAATACAGCTTCCATCAGAGTGCAGTATATTGGACAGACTTGAGTTTGAGTACTAACTGCTACTCCTAGCTGTGAGGTCTTGGGCAAGTTGCTTAACTTCTCTGATTCTTATTTTCCTCATCTCTAAAGTGGAAAGTAGAATAATATTTCCCTGTAGTTGCTGTGAGGATTAAATGAATTAATGCCTGAAAAGTGCTTAACAACATGCCTGATACCTTTTAGGTGCTCAATAAATGTTAACTATATGGTTTATTTTACAGATGAGGGTATACCAAAAAAAGGTACAAAGTATAAATGTAACTAATATTCATTCGAGGCAGTATACAGGATGCGCGTATTTGTGTGCATGCATCCCACCTACTACACACATACAAATCATACTTGAGTTCAAAGCCAAACTTCACCATTTAGTAGCTGTAGGGCCTTAGGTGAGTTAATAAACCTCTATAAATTTCAATTTTCCCATCTGTAAGAAAGGACATAATAGTATCCTCCTCCATTAGTTAGGATTGTTTAGGTTTGACTTCATAAAACAGAAAATCAAAAATAGTAGTTAAAAAAGATGAAAGAAGTCTTGAAGCAGGAAGTCCAGAACTAGCACAACATTTCTAAGATTAATAAGGATCTAGTCCCCTTCTCTCTTTCTGCTTTACCACACTAGCACCTAGACTTACATCTTCAAGTCACTTCATAGTCCGAGCAGGCTGCTGAAGATCCAGCCATTTGGACTATATTCCATGCACAAGAAGAAAGGATGGTGGAAAGGCAAAAAGAGCTCATCTCTATGTTGAGATAGACCCCTTTAATAAGTTAGTTTTGAAGTCTGACATAATCATAATACTTCCAGTTATATGTAATTGACTAGAACTTAGCATGACCACACATAACTGCAGGGGAGGGTAGGAAACATTGGTGGCATTGCTACCCCAAATAAAATCATAGTTCTTTTTAGGAAGCAAGAAAGAAGTTTGGGTCTTTGACACCCAGGCAGCAGGCTCAGCCACACCCCCATGTAGCATTGCTTTAAAGGTTTCGTGAGGTAATATAAGCAAAGCCCTTAGCTCAGTTCCTGACAGAGAGTAAGGGCTTAATAAAGAGAGTGGACTGGGGCTGGCCCCATGGCCACTTGGTTAAGTTGACGTGCTCTGCTTCAGTGGCCTGGGCCTGGGTTCACTGGTTCAGATCCTGGGCGTGGACCTACGCACCTCTCATCAAGGCATGTTGAGGTGGCGTCCCACATACAAGAACTAGAGGACCTACGGCTAGGATATACAACTATGCACTGGGTCTTCGGGGAGGGAAAAAAGAGAGGAAGATTGGCAACAGATGTGAGCTCAGGGCCAATCATCAAGGAAAAAAAAGAGAGAATAGAATGCATGTTCTTCCCAAGGCAGTTTCCTCCAAAGATACTTTAGCAGAATAAAAGAACCATGAATGTTGTGTCGCTTACAGAAAGACACTACTCACCTCAGATAGTGCCACTTTTTCACTGGAATTGCATGGCCTTCAATAGCTTGAGTGGAAGATCTATGGAGCTCCATCCTTAAGAAAATATCCCTGGCTTAACTATGTTAATCTTTCTTCCTAAGGAGCCAGATCACCTTTTACCTCTGCTAGACTATACTACAGTACTGAGGAAAATGGGGGTGCAGCAAATCCTCACCCCTAAGTTTGACCCATACTTTAGATCTCCTCCTCTGCCCAACTTCAGCTGGACCAGTAACAAACGAGGGAGTGGACTACTTTTCAATGGACGAACTTTGAGAAGAACAGGGAAATGAAAACAGGAGAACAGAATCCTGGATTCCAGCAGGCATCATGGGCTAATAAGAAGACGCCACTTCTAGTCATTTGACAGGATTATCTTAATTGTTTCTAGAGTTCTGTCACCAGCATTGTTCATTTTAAGCAGGCACATCAATTAAAGGTGCCTTTAATATTGTAATTAAAAAGTGAGTTTTTGGAACTATAACGTGATTAAATGATTTATCATAAAGCCATTAGCTTTTTAATTTTATTAATGCTGAAAGAGAAATGATTTCCCCAGACACAGATACAGTGAGTTTTCTATGACCTCATAGGCACATACAAGTACCCAAATTCCTTGTGTCTTAATTTGAATACATTAGTGGCAGACATTTTAATTTGAAAAAATAGGAAAAAAGAAAAGAAAGGTTCATTTGCAAATTGAATCATGCCCTGTCACTTATCCTAACCATGTTAATGGGTGGGTTGGTCTAATTCAAATTCCCTTTTAAATGTGTTGGATGACATCTCTCTTCTGAGTTATGAGTTTCCTCTTGAGACTTCTCTTTCTACAATGCACAGTTGTCAGGCTCACGAGTGGGATATCGTAAATAAGAATCTCTTCTTGTCAGATTTACTGGGGCAGAAATGCACCATAAACACATTTTGCATGATTTTAAGCCACAGAAGAAACATGCCACAGCACAAAATTGATCACATTTTAAGTATCTTAAGCACTCAATTTAGATTTAATGAGACACTTATTGTAAAGGATTACATATCATCTGGCTACTACATGAAAGTATGTGGAAATTTGAAGGAGATGTCATAAAGGGTCTAAGTATGCTCTACCTTCCAGAAAATGCAAGGACCATTCCAAAAGTCCTCACTTTCTATGTGCTGAGGTGATTTCCTTAAGCTACATGAATGCTCAAATCCAGGAATTTTTTTCTTTTTTTTGCAGGGAATGATTAGCCCTGAGCTAACATCTGTTGCCAATCTTTCTCTCTTTTTTTCCCCCTTCCTAAAGCCCCAGTACATGGTTGTATATCCTAGGTTGTAAGTTGTTCTAGTTCTTCTCTGTGAGCCACTGCCATAACACTGCAAATGACAGATGGGTGTGGTTCCGCGACTGGGAACCGAACCCAGGCTGTGGAAGTGGTAAAGACCAAACTTTAACCACTAGGTCATCAGGGCTGGCTCATCCATGATGCCTTCTAACCCTCTCTGCTATCTCTTCCTTCCCACTCCTCCTCACTCTTCGTCTCCACCACATGTGAATTCACAGGCTCAAATTGTTTAAAATATTCATTAAGTACATTTCTACAGAAAAAACCTCAATGGTGATGTTTTACTTGCTTAAGAGAGAGTTGTTTCAAGTACCCTCAAGTACAGTAGAAATAAGAATTTGTAAACAATAGTTGTATTAAAAATTGGATGTGCAGATCTACTGTGAAAAGCCTGCTATGAAAACTTGCTATGAACAGCCTACTGTGAAGCAGGAGTAGTGAGTTTGCGGGGTTGGTGAGGGAACTGAGCCCAGGGGGGCACCTTCCTGGCAATGCTGTGCCCAGTGGTTGGCATCCTCTGGCCTTCACCCACCTGCAGTTATTCTTCCTCTCTCGCCAGCCCTAGTTCTGCCTCTTACAGAAAAGAAAGAAAGAAATGTGAACAACCAATTTTTGAGCACATTTATGTGCCAGGACTGTGGTATCCCTTTCATCTCACTTCTTCCCCAGAGCTAACTCCGGGAAGTAGACCTGATCTCCACTTTTTGAGTATAGAAACTGGGTGAAGTGACTTTCCCAAAGTCTCAGAGTAAGTAAAAAACTAAGGCTTTGAATTCACACCTTTCTGGCTCTGGAACGTGTTTTTTGAACCATTGAGCTTTGTTGTCTCCCTAGAGCCTGGCTCCCCACCGGTCCTGACTCTGACCACCATGTGCTTCACTTCAATTTGTCAGCATGCCCTACTCTTCAGGTGTTCCAGTTCTAATTTCCTCTCTGCTTGTATGCTTCTACTCGGATCTGCATCTCCGTTTGTTTCTCTATTCCAGTTATGTGGCAGTGTTACCTATTGATCTGTTTTGCTACAAGACCATGGGTGACTCAATCTAGAAATAAAGAAGCTTCTGCCACTGGTACCCAGCTAGTCAGTCTAGCAGTAGTCTAATGGAAAGGTTTTCATTTTCAATTTCCCATGGGCCACAGCTGGATGTAAGTATGAATCAGCCAGCCCACGGTGTGGCACTGTGCTGTGGGTGGGGCATGGGGAGGTGGTCTTACCCATTGGTTCAAGAGAAGAGGCCTCCCTCGGAGGCTGGAGTGAAAACCATGTGAAAGAGAAGACAAGACAATAACTGGGAGAGACTTTTAGCCGGTGACTATTGAGGAGTCAGAGCTTGGCTGGTGAGCCAGAAGAAATTGTTCTATGCACAGGGCAATAGTGTTTGAGAGTGCCGCAGAAGGCACGAGGATTTTCCAGCTCTGTACACCAGCCAGTGAATCAATACTGACAAATATTGTTTTATGTTAATTAAAGGTCTTAGTCCATTTCAATGTCAGGAATGCTTACAAAACACACAATATGAGAACAAATGCTTGCTGGTTTAGTCTAAGAGATGATTCCTGAGTAAAACACATATTAAAAAAAGCAGGGTCCTCCTAACACCCACAGCCTGGACCTTTCATGGCAGCAGATGTATTACATCTACGTACTGGAAAGGAATACTCCAATGATCCTATCTTTCTCTAGCTCAATTGAATGTGATTCCTAATGCGAAAGTGGTAGCCACTTCCTTGGCCATTTGCATCTTATTCTTTGAGTAAACATCACCACACTCCTTTTCTTTCTTCTATCTTCAAGCAAAACATCCTAACAAAACTGCGATATAAAGAATCCTCAGGTGTTGCTAAGACCAGTGCCAAGTTTGCCAAAATAAAAGCAAGGGAACAGATAGAGATCAGTGCTTGAAACCCGGGTGTTCACAAAGGGACTTTGGGGCCTTGCCCTTCGCTCATGCTGTGTTAATTCCTTCAACAAGTATCTGCTGGGGGCAGTGCAGCAATGTGTGACTAAAAGCCTGGGTTTATACTCATAGCTGGGCTTGTATCCCAGCTTTGACATCTACTACTTTGGCAGGTTACATCACCTCCTTAAGCTTTTGGTTTTCTTATCTTTAAAATGGGCACAATGATAGTACTCACATATTTGTCTTTAGAATCAAGCAGCCCTGGTATGGAATCTCGGTGCTGCCACATGCTAGTTATTTAAACTTGGGGAGGCTACTATTTAACCTTTGTCTGCTTCTTCATCTGTAAGATGGGACAAATAATAGGAGAGTTGTCATAGAATTGTTGTGAGGATCCAAAGAAATGATACATGTAAAGCCGTAATACACTGCCTGGCAAGGAGTGAATGCTCAATATGTGGAAACTATTTTTTATTAAGATTTAATGCCACCCACTATATTACCACTGATTAGGTATTTGTATGTGTTTTATCTCCTTTAGTGCTCCCCCAACCAAAAAAAGATCTATGAGGATAGTAGGGAGATTATTATCCCTATTTTACAAATGAGGAAACTGAGGCTCAGAGAAGTTGAGTTGCACTAAGTCCCCATAGTGACTAGTAAGTGGCATGGCTAGAGGTTCAACCTAAGTCTTGTCACTCGAAGTCTTCTCACCATCACTACCTGTCTATTAAATGTAAAATGGTACCAGGAGGCATGAAGAAAGAAAGACAAGGTAGCTGTCACGGGACATCCTCCTTTAAGTCTCAATTATCTCTTATTTTTTTCAAAGAAAGAAAAGGCTGTATTTAGAATTTCTCATCAAGATGCTCAGAAAGTTATTCAATGAGTAGCTACCTCCTGTAGGTCCCAATCATAGTTGCAGTGGATATGATGCGTAACGCTTTTTGTGTGGCCTCAGAGCTACGTACATCTCATAGTCTTTAAACATATCTAGTTGAATTTCCAGGACCTCTAAGTGGTCTGTGCTCTTAGCCTCCTGGTTAATCTTTTCCATCACCTTTAGTTTTGAACCTCCCGAAGAGGACTCTCTAATGGCAGTAACTTTTTCTGAAAGTAGGACCAATACTGGAGATGTCTCTGAATAATATCTTAGGTGACTAGGTTGCAGGTAGGTCCTGGACCCCTCTGAGTCACTTTAGACTGGCCTACATCTCTCCAAAAGAAATAACCAAAATGTGACGCAAATAGCCATTGCAAGTTGTGGTGCAGCTGCTCATGAAAAATAGTCATTGGAATGAAGGAGATACAAGCCCAAACCCAGGCTCTATACCCTGCCAGCTGAGTGACCTTGGAAATCTCCTTGTCTTTTCAGAACCTTGGGTTTTTACCCTCATATGAAAAATACAGTAATAACACTTGTCTCAAAGGGTTGTTGTGAGCGTTAAAAGACAAATTGGGTGAAGCAATAGCTTTCGTGTTGAGGCATTTCTAGAGGCCCGGACAGGCCTACAAGAAGTTGATGTGCAGGAAGGACTGAGGGTTTGGGGCATCTACCCTGAGGAAGGAAGAGGAGAAGAAAGAATGAGACATATTACAGTTTGGCTCAGAGTCACGAGCCTGTGGGAGAAGGAAGAGAAGAGATGGGAGAGGAGGGTTGTAGGGCAGGGCACTTATGGCCTGCCACTCACACATCTTCCCTGGACCAACTGTATGAACCCAAGTCTAAGCCCTAGGCAGAGGGACTACCATCAATGAGTGCATGAAAACTAAAAGAATGATCTTAGGTTTTGAAATTTTATAGAGATTTTAGTATCAGTTAAGATGCTTGGCTATAGAGAAAAGAAAAACCAACTCAAAATGTCTTGGTTCTCAGTGGTCCTCAGACCTGAGCATGTATCAGCATTATCTGACGGCTTGTTAAAACCCAGAGTGCTGGCATCTAACTCCAAGAGTTTCAAAGTCAGTGGTTTTGGGTTGGCTCTCGAGAATTTGCATTTCTAACACACTGATGCTGATACTTACTCTTCGAGAAATGCTGGCCTAAACAATAAAAAGAATGGTTATCTTACACAAAAAGAAATCTCAAGCAAAGGAAGCCCCCTGCTCATTTGAGAGTTCAATGATGTCCTCGAGGGCAAAGAGCTTTTCTATCCTTCACTTTGCCATTTTCAGTGGAGTGGCTTTGCCTTAAGTAAGCTCACCTCACAGTCACAAGATGGCTGCCACTATATAGGTGCATATCTAGCAGCGTCCAGTGGAGGAAGAGGGACTGTCACTTCCTCTGTATTTCTCTTATCAGTAAAAGAACCTTTCCCAGAAATTCTTCAGCAGACTTCTCCTCATTGGCAGAATTGTTTCACATCCTTAGTCTAAATCCAATTCCCAGGAAGAGGAATGGCCCATAGTGATCGTTTAGAACAATCAGGATTTTCTTCAGGGGATGGAAAAAGGGTATTCTCTTTCCTGAATCATATAGTGGGGGAATGGCCACTTGAACAAAATCAGAACCGCCAGTAAAGGAAAGAGTGGAGAATGTTGTTGGGTAGGCAATCGACAGTGTCTGCTACAGAGATGTGAGCAGTTTAGGGGCTGAGAGGAAGGCACCAGGGTCCATAACGTCAGGAACTGGTAGCTTTTTTTCCCCACAGAAATTGGCAGCATACCCATTAGTCTTGGTACCTTTATTTTACAGTGGTAGCTGTAGCAGTTTCCTTGGCGAGCTTGAGCAGCTTAGTCCCTACTTTGGACATTGATAGTCACAGAAGACATTACTACAGTGAGCCAGACCTACTGAACGACAATGTTTGTGGTGGTCCCATGTCCTAGCTGTCCATATTTCATTCTGATAAATTTAGAGGTTATCAAATCATGCTGCTCAGAACACTAGAGCTTCATCAGAGGGGTCGTGTGTGTGTGAGAGGGAGAGGGGGAGAGGGGCAGAGGAGGAGAAGTGGCGGGGGGAGAGGGGGAGGGGTGTGAGAGAGAGACAGACAGAGAGGGGGAGAGAGAGAGAGACAGAGAGGGGGAGAGAGAGAGAGACAGAGAGGGAGAGAGAGAGAGAGACAGAGAGGGAGAGAGAGAGAGAGACAGAGAGGGAGAGAGAGAGAGAGACAGAGAGGGAGAGAGAGAGAGAGACAGAGAGGGAGGGAGAGAGAGGGAGAAAGAGGCAGGCCAGGGGTCTTCCCCACCACCCAGCTTCAAATAGAAGTGCCGCTTTTATGTATTAATCTTATAGGTCTCCCCCATAGACTTTCCTTTGAAGAAAGGATACGATGGATTAAACAGAAAGAGAATTTGAGGGGCTGGCCCAGTAGTGTAGTGGTAAGTTCATGCACTACACTTCAGCAGCCCGGGGCTCACCAGTTTGGACCCTGGGCGTAGACCTAGCACCACTTGTCAAGCCATGCTGAGGTGGCATCCCACATAGAAGAACTAGAAGGACCTACAACTAGGGTATAAAACTATCTACTGGGGCTTTTGGTCGGGGCTGGGGGAGGGGGGAAGAGGAAGATTGGCAACAGATGTTAGCTCAGGGCTAATCTTCGTCACCAAAAAAAAAAAAAAAAGAATTTGAAAGCCAGTAATTTTGGGTGTCCTCTCTAACCCCCCATCATCTGCTCTGTCCAGTTTGAAGAGGAAAGGAAGAGAGTTCTTTATCCACTTAGAAGAGGGAAAGAGTTAACGCCACCTGGAGTGGGAAAGGTAAATAGCATTTATCGAGTAACCACAACAGCCTGTTATGTTACTTAGAGTCAATAGTAGGTTTCACTAATAATGATCAAGTACAGACAGCTAACATTTTATGAATACAAACTGCCAGGCCCCACCCTAAAACCTTTGTAAGTAGTGTCTCATGCCATTTTTGCACCAAACCAATGAAGCAGGTTCTGCTGTTAGTCCAGAGGCACAAGAGGATCTGTGAGCAGGTGTGAGAGCTGGAAGAAAAATCCGGGGGTCTGCTTCTATCGTTCATGCTCATGACTACTCTGTTCTACTGCTTGTTCTGTGCTCTACTCCCTCTTGTGGGGGAGGTATTACTATTTCCAATTTATAGGCACAGAAATTTATAGGTATGGAAATGAAGACTCAGAGGTTAGGTAATCTTGCTAAGGTCACACGATGTGTAAGGTGCAGAACAGGACTGGAATTTAGGTTTATCTAACTTTCGAACCTCCCTTCCTTTAGCCTTTCATTCATTCACCCATTCAAAGAATATTTATTCAGAACCCACAATGTGCTAGGCCCTATCCTAGGCAAACTACACCCTTTTTATTGTTAGATGAAGCCTTAGGCCACTTTTCTAGAATTGTCATTGTTGACGGGAAGGTAGAGCCAAGTGCATGTGCCTTTGACAGAAAACTTTGTCATGCAGTGGAAGTGAGATGATTTTGAAACTGTATACATAGGCGCTGAGGAAGGATTTGAGATGCCCCTCAAAGAGGCTTTGACTTGTCCAATATTTTTTAATGGAAGAGTGATTTTCACTTTTAACATATAATAGTAATTGTTTCATACCCTTATATTTACATCATCATTTTGGAGACTACTGCTCCTATATGTATAACATAAGCATTTTCCTATTGACTCCATGCCTGAAATAAATAATTTAGGAGGAGTAACTTCTGGAAAATCTAAACTTCTAAACAGACTGTCTGATTTCCTTGTGCATTTGTAGTCTTACTAAGCATTTTCCGGAAAATTCCAGGAATTATTGGTGGCTCTTCTCTGTTCCGTGTCCCCTTGTGCAATCAGGGTCATGCAAACAGAAGAGTGCTGTTCTTGCTCATTTCACAAGGACAAGGCAAGTTCAGTCTCTGAAAAAAACTTAGAATTTAAAATGGCAATCTCCAGACCTCTCTTTCCTCTTGCATTCATGAAATTTTCAATTCACTTAACCATTGTCATCACTTCTTTCATTATTTAGTTGTTGGCATTATAACTGTTGTTGGAGAGAGAGATTCAGTAAGGCATAATCTGGGGCTATACCTCTGGAGAGCTGGAAGGTAAACTCACACGTTTGCTCCGTTTAGTGGAACTGAGTTTGTTGACACTTTGGCAACAGTGTGCCTCTGTGGAGCAGCAGTTTGTGGAGGGGCTGTTAGAAGTATGACTGGGGCTAAAGGAGAAATTCCTTTTTGTAACCTCAAATGGCCATTCTTACCTTACATTTAACAAGTGAACAGATTTTGTCAGAGATTAGCGATTTGAGGATTTGTATAAATGGATCCCCAGCAAGATAACTGAGTGCAGAAGTAAAACAAGCTTATTATTTTCATATGTAGTTTTGTTCAAATCTATGATGTGTTTACTTTGGGAGTTATCAAATATTCAAATATGCCCAAGAGCAGAACTTGGTGTGGTGAACTGACCCTCAGGTGCCCCCTAATGACCCCTACCTCCTGCTGTCCGTGCCTGTATAATCACGACCCTGGAGTGTGGGTGAGACCTGTGACTCGCTTCTAGCCGGTAGAAGATGGCAGGGTGAAGGGAGTTTGCAGATATAGTTAAGACCCCTAATCAGCTGATTTCAAGTTAATCAAAAGGGAGATTATCCTGGGCAGGCCTGAATTAATTAGGAAAAAGCCCTTAAAAGAGGGACTGGGCACTCCCTGAGGTCAGAGAAACTCTCTCACCAGTGCTGGCCTTTAAGAAACAAGCTGCCATGTTGTGAGAGGACCTGTGGAGAAGGCCATGCAACAAGAAACTGCAGATGGCCTTCAGGAGCTGAGTATTCCCCTGGCCAATAGGCAGCAAGAAAGTGGGACCTTAAACCTGCAATAATGAGGAGATGAATTCTGCCAACAACCTGAGGGCGTGTGGAGGGAAACCTTTCCCCAGTCAAGTCTCTGATGAGAACAGAGTTCTAACTGTTTCCTGGATTACAGCCTTGTGAGACCTGAAGTAGAGGGCTCAGCTGAGCTGTGCCTGTAGGATTTCTGATCTATAGAAATGGCGAAATAATGTGTTGTTTTAAGCCATTAATTTTTGGTTATTTGTTTGGCAGCATAAAATACTAATGCACTTGGCTTCAAGAGAGTAGATCCAGACATTTCCTGGGGATTTCTTCTAGTAACATGATTTGCTATCATAGGAAGAACAATCATGGTTGGGTCACTGAGCATCGGAGGGTCAGCAATTTGATATTTACCGTATTGGGAATGAATTGCAAATAGAAGCCATCCATGTACTGTTTTATTCCTGGCTCAAAGGACCACTCATTATATTGTCCTACACAGTGCCCAGTTTGCAGTTGGGATTCAATTGGTGTTAGCTGAACTCGTTAACTGGTGAAACTAATCTTTTTCCCATATTGGCTCCCTAGCGAACCTAAATACCTCAGAACTTCTCAATCATCTCCAGATTTAAAGAAAATATCCTTACTCCTTTGCTTTATACCATCATTTCCACCAACCTCATCCAGGCCCGCATGCCTTCCCCAGGACTTTCTGCTTACTTTTTCCCACTTCTCCCTCTTCTCCCATCCTCATTGCAGCTTTGGCTGCAAGCTTCTTCTCTAGCCCCCCTTTCCTTCTACAGCCCCCTAGGATCTTTAGCCACACTGAGCTCATCGTTCTTCCTTGCGCACACTCTGCCTTCTCATCATTCCACATACAGGTGGTTCCTTCTGCCAGAAATGCTCCCACTACCCATCCCTGTCCTCCACCTGGCAAGTCTGTGCTAATTCTCCTGGACACTCTTTGAATATTCTCTCTTCTCTTAGGCTTTTGATCCTCTCTTTCTTTCTTCTCCTTTTTCCTTTTCTCTTGAAGTTCCACCCCCACAGGCAGGGTTAGTCACCACCTCCCCTCAGCTCCCACAGCAGTTTTCATTCCATTATAACAGTTACTATGCTAGTATTATAATTTTTTTCTATTTTTATGTCAAAATCACTGTGCCTCCCACTGACAGTGAATCCATCAAGAGTGTAAATCTTGTTCATCCCTGGATTCCATGTACCCCAGCACAGTGACGAACACAGAAGCAGAATTCTCGATATGTCCGTGTGGCTGGCTGACTGAAGGACTAAGATGTAGAGTGAGTAGCTCCAAGAGGCAGAGGATTCAGTGGAATCCCAATAATTTGCACTATGGACCCTGCCCCTTGAAATTCTTCATGGCTCAGGATTCACTAGAAATAAGAATGATGAACTTTAGCAGAAGCTTCCAGGAAGTATTATTATGTTATGCCCCGTTTTCCACCCCTATTTTAGCAATAAAAGATATGAAATGAGAGAAATTATGGCCATGAGGAGGGGTCAGTGATTTTGATCATAACAGATTGATCCCAGCTCTGTCTTAAATCTTAAACTTGTTTCATCTTATTGAGACCTAAGGTCCCCCGTTAACATGGCTGCTTCTCTCTATTTATTCTCTGGTTTCCCCTAGGAAGCGCTGGATAATTTTTATATCAGAAATAACCAGAACAAATTCAGTTCCACGACTGAGAGATTCAGTTGTTGTTTTTCTATATTATTCAGGGTAAAACACTATCTGAAACTGAGAAGCATAAAGGAGCTTCCAGCTTGTTGTCTAGTACTAGTTACACGCTGAGCACCACGCTAGGCCCGGGGGATGCAGAAATGAATACGATATGGTCCATGACCTTAGGGAACTACAGGGTGATAGGCAGAGGAGGAAAAATAAATGAACAGTGACAAGATGGAGTGCTAAGTGCTGTGGTGGAGTGAAGCCAATGAGTCAATCACAGCCCAGATGAGGGGCCCTTCACCCATGCTGGGTTGGGAATGGGAGGTTCTGATGTCAGGCAATTGAGGCCCAGAGAGGGAAAGTGATTTGTCTGAGGTCTCACAGTAGTGGTAGCACCGACTCTCTTGGCACCCATTCTAGGGCTCTTATTGATATTCTACATTATTGCAGGAAGCTGCATACTGTGATTTTGTAACTCCTATGGGGAAGACCGGGGACTATAACTAGGGAATTATATTCAAAGAAGTTAATCACAACCATTGAGTTTCTGGCGCTTGAATGCCGTAGGAATGGATACTTGTAATTCAAGCAGTATGTCAAGGAGCCGACAGCTTTAAGGCTTGACCAAGTACTGGCACAAGCAGCTGAGAAACAAAGCTCAAACCTTGAGCCTGAGTGGAGGAAATCACAGTTTTTCGGAAGCTCAGCAACTCAAAAGCGGAGTTCCAAGTGAAATCACAGAGAATAGTTAGCACAGCTTTGTGGAGCGCGGTTCCACTCGCTCTGCCTTTCCCCTTCTGCACTGTTGGTCTCCAGATCATTGAGCGCAGCGTGCGCAGGGAGTGGGGACCCCTGCAAAGACCACAGGCTTTGGAGTGGTCAGGCCTGGAGGATAATCTTGGCCCTGACACTTCCTGCAGTGTTGTCTTGGGTTGGTGAATCTCTCTGTGCCTCAATTTCTGCACTTACAAAATGAAAAGAATAATAGTCCCCATCTAAGAAAATTGCAAGGATTTAATGAGATTAGGTTTATAAGAACCCTAGGGTACAGTAGGCACTCAGGTTGTAGCTATTATTTATTATCAATTTTACTATTAGTTACCCCTGGCTCTGATACTTGTGCCCTTGGATAAGTGTTACACTCAATTTCTTGGGCTCAGTTTCTTCATTTATAAAGTGAGTAGGTTGAACTAGATGATTCTTTTTTTTTTAAGATTTTATTTTTTCCTTTTTCTCCCCAAAGCCCCCCAGTACATAGTTGTATATTCTTAGTTGTGGACCCTTCTAGTTGTGGTATGTGGGACGCCGCCTCAGCATGGTTTGATGAGCAGTGCCATGTCCGCGCTCAGGATTTGAACCAACGAAACACTGGGCCGCCTGCTGCGGAGCGCGCAAACTTAACCACTCGGCCACAGGGCCAGCCCCTGAACTAGATGATTCTTACGGAGGCTTCTCATTTCTAGCATTCTAAGATTCGAGTGTTTAAATAAACATGCACCTTCTTACCTGTGATTTTGTTTTCAGCCCCACATCCTCTGAGGTAGACTGAGTGGCTGTTACTCTGTAGGGAAGGAAACAGAAGCTCTGACTTACTCAAGTGCGAGGGACATAGAGCTGAGATCCAAATGCAGCTCCTCTTGTTTCATTCTGTTGGGCTTCCCACTGCAGAGATTATGAAGGCCGCAATCTGCTGACCTCATCCATCCAGAGCAAAGCTGAGGGGTTGGAAGGAAAAAGAAAAAGCCTCCACACCTGAGTAGCATTAAGAATAATGCCTGTTCCAGGGTGTGCTGCTCCCCATAAGCTTTCACAGGGCTCCTGATCATTGTTAGTTGTCTAAGTCACGAGAGCTAAAGTTTGCTGACTTTTCATTCCATGTTAAGTCTAATGCTAAGGGCTGTACATGTGTTATTTCACTGACTCCTTACAATAACTGTATGGAGTACTGTTAGCCTCATTCCACAGGTGAACAAAATTTGGCACAGAGAGGTTAAGTGACGTAACCATGGTAGCACAGCCTAGGAGTGGCAGAATCCAGATTTGAACTCAGTTCTATAGGCCTGCAAAGCTCAGGCTCTTCATGACCACAGTAACCTACATACCATAGCTGGTAGTCACAGGGAGACAGAAGAACGTTAAATCAGTGCAGCCAAACAGGGATGGAAACATTGCTTAACTAGGAAAAGTTCCATTTGCCTCCGAATTTTCACTTGCCAAAGTAAGGTAATGTGTAGTATATTTTAGGATAATTCTCTTTTAAAATGATCAAATGCTACTAAAAAAGCAAATGAATTGAAACAAACAAGAGCAAAATTTAACAAGTCAATTTAAGATCCATTAAATATTTATTTACATCATTGAGGAAGTTTGAAGTCGATTGCATTAAAATATCCCTAAGCTTTGAAGGATCTCAGGTTTCCAAAATCATTTAGCTTTACCATGACATGAAGCCTATTTTCCTAGCAGATATTTCAACTGCCTAAAAAAGTTACAAGGGAGAGAAAAACCTCACTCTGAGGAGGAGGAAAGCAAAACAAGAGAACAGCTCTAATCCTGGCTCTGTTAAAAACTGTCCTAGTGGCCTTGAGCAGATCCCTTAAAGATCTGGGCCTCAGTTTCCTCATCTACACCAAGAGAGGAAAAGATTTGTCCAGTACTTCTCGCGCTTTAATGTGCATGTGACTCACCAGAGGATCTCGGGAAAATGCACGTTCCGAGTCAGCAGGTCTGGGGTGGGTCTGAGATTCACCATTTCTATCGCCCTCTCAGGGATGACAACACTGCCGCTCTAGGGACTAGCTTTGAGTAGTGAGGGGCTCCATCACCTCACATTCAACTCTAAAGCCGAGGTATTATAGTGAACCCCCAATTGCTAGGTAAACAAGGAGTGTTGATTTTCTCTTGATAGGGCAGTGAAATTTCTCCAGCTGTAGCTTGTATTGCTGTTCCTCACACTTGACCTTTTCTGTCTCAAACACATTTCACGTGCCCTGAGTATGGAGCTTGCAGGCTTCTGCGTTGCCTGTGTGAGGCTGTCCTAGGAGGCCGGAAGTGGGTAGCTGACGTGGAAGGCCAATAAGCGTGTGCACGGTGAGTCTCCTGGATTCCCTGGTATGAGCTGTGTTCACTCCTCTGCCCACCGGCTCAAAACCATCTTTTCCCATGGCACCGTAAGGCACCGCTGGATGTGCTGTTGGCTGCGGCTCACCCACGGCCAACAACGAGGGCTTTTAGAAGAAGTCAGTTCCTGCTTTCCCTGTGGAAATCAAGCATGTCATTTCTGCCGCTTGTTCTGTTGGTGGAGTCAGAGAGCACTGCTCGGGCCCCATTTCCCCAGCATACTTTCAGGGCTGTGGGCCATGCAGCCTTGTTTTCCTCCTCCTCGGAGTGAGGTTTTTCTCTCCCTTGTGACTTCTTTTGGCAGTTGAAATATCTGCTAGGAAAATAAGATTTATGTCAACGTAAGTCTAAATGATTTTGGAAACCTGAGATCCTTCAAAGCTTAGGGATATTTTAATGCGATCGACTTCAGAATTCCTCGACTTGAATAAATATTTAATGGATCTTAAATTGACTTGTTAAATTTTGCTCTTGTTTGTTTCAATTCATTTTCTATCTATTCCTTTTTGGCACATTTTCTATTTTGATTTTTTTTTCTCTTAACTTTCTATTCTAAATGAGTTCTTTTCTCGGCTTCCACCATTTCCTGTGTCTATAACTTGGATGGAAATGCACAGTGTTGAGCAGAACCCTCGTCATGAGTGACGCTGGTGTGCTGGTCTTTGAACTTGTCTTGTTAAAGTGCTCTGTGGGGTATAGAAACCTGCCCTCTCAGTTCACCGTAGATAACTGAGAGCTCCCACTCTGAAAGTAACGCTCCACTTGGAAACCCAACAAAGCATTCTGTTGGCTTGATGAGAGAAACTTGTGTTGGAACCTATGAGAAACTTTAAAGTGAATGAAGAACCAAATTGTCTTTCTGGGTCTGGCTTGGTTGTATATTTTGTCCTTTACCCTGCCTCAGCTCAGAACTCTAAGGTCTGGGATGGGGCCCTCTTCTGTGGCGGTTTCCCACTAAAATGTGCATCTAAACTTTAAGCTGCCCTGGCTTCAGAGGTAACTGCGGGTTTCTTCACCATAGTATCAGTAAGTAAGAGGATGGTATTTTGGTTTCCTGTTGCTGCTGTAACACATCAGCACAGCTTAATGGCTTAACCAATACAATTGATTATCTTGCAGTTCTGGAGATCAGTATTCTCAGTGGGCTGAAGTCGAAATGTTGGCAGGGCCACAGGCCTTCTGGAGGCTCTAGGGGAGAATCCATTCCCTTGTCTTTTTCAGCTTCTAGAGGCTGCCTGCATTCCTTGCCTCATGGCTCCTTTCCTTCATCTTCAAAGCTATCGAAGGAGGGGCCGGCCTGGTGGTGCAGCAGTTAGGTGCCTACGTTCCGTTTCTCGGCGGCCCGGGGTTCGCCAGTTTGGATCCTGGGTGCAGACATGGCACGGCTTGGCAAGCCATGCTGTGGTAGGCGTCCCACATATAAAGTAGAGGAAGATGGGCATGGATGTTAGCTCAGGGCCAGTCTTCCTCAGCGAAAAGAGGAGGATTTGCAGTAGTTAGCTCAGGGCTAATCTTCCTCAAAAAAAAGTGAAGGAGAGTCGAGTCCTCATATTGCATCACTCTGGCTTCTTCCTCGCTCTTCTATTTCTCAGGAACACTTATGATTACATTAGGCCAACCTTAATAATCCAGGACAACTTCTTCATCTCAGGACCCTTAATTTCACCCCACCTGCAAAATCCCCTTTGCTAGGTTAGGTACCATATTCACAGGTTCCAGGGATTAGGACACAGATATCTTGGGGGGCCATTATTCACTCACATCTCCACCTTCTCAAGGGTAGAGCACTCTAATGGACGTGCATTGTTTGCTTCTCCATGATCTATTCCATCTTCTATCAGAAATAGATAGCCCTGAGTTATGATTGTTGATCCAATCTTTATTTATTTATTTATTTTTGCTGAGGAAGATTTTCCCTGAGCTAACATCCACTGCCAATCTTCCTCTTTTTGTATGTGAGCTGCCGCCACAGCATGGCTGCGGATTGATGAGTGGTGTAGGTCCGTGCTCCTGGGAACTAAACCAGGGCCACCAAAGTGGAGCATGCCGAAATTAAACACTAGGCCACTGGGGCTGGCCCTTGTTGATCCAATCTTAATCCATGTAATCTGCATGGAGCCTGAGGAGTTGGTCATGTGCCCCAGGCCTAGTCCAATCAGCACACATCATACCCCTGAGCAGAGTGATTGGTTAATGTGTGGGCATAAGACCTTCACCAGGCACATCTGAATGAATATCAGTACTTCATCTCGAGATAGTCAGAGCTAGATGGAGCAAAACTACCCCCTTTTGGCCTATTGTAGTATAAGCCCTGACAGTTGGTTTTTCTTTTCTTTTTTGTAATGCAAGTGCCTGACTGAAGCTTTGACTGGGGAGGCATCCACTTCAAAGATGGCTATCTTGAGTAAATGCATTGCTAGACACAGGAACCGGGCCACCTCTTCTCCCCTCCACCCCTGGGCTCCTTTGTTTTAGAGATCTTGGTTGATTTCAATGACTGACCATTTGGCCCACTTATTTTTTCTCTTTCTGTGCTTTAAATTCTCTCTCTTATGTTTTAAACTCACCAATAAAGAATGAGCCTGCAAAACCTTGGGTCGCCACTCTTGACCCCAGTAAAAGAACAATCCCAGGGCCACACTTTCTCTCTCTCTACCTGTGACCTCACTGTATGGCCTCAGGTGTGTCATGTAGTTTCCAGGTCCTGTAAGTAATAAACCCTTTTACCCCCAAAGTTTCCTAATGATTATTGCTGAAATGACATCTTGCAACCATAATAAGAACCACAAGGGTCAGTCTAACCACAGCATTGGTTATCTCGATATGCTGAGACTTGCACAAAACACCCATGGAGGTGATTATGGTGGATACTACCATGCCCTTGCCCATCCACGCTCCTTCCTAGGGCTCCCTTACAAATATGATGCTTTTCAGTAGCCATTGTGTTTCCACATCCGTTTTTCAAATTTACCATGCTAACTGAATGAATGGAGCTTCTGAGATATTAGATACTTATTCAAGGTTATTTACCACTTAGTAAGTGGTAAAGGTGGGACTTAATCTTGGATCTTCCAACTCTAAAGTTTTCCTCTATATTGCCTGCCTTGAACACCACAAGGTTAATCCTAAAGGGCCAAAATTCCATTTGCCATTGGTATGCAGATACAACCAGGTGGGAGGTTCCAAGCAGAGAGGGTTCTTATGACCATCTTTGATGTGATATTGACCTAGAGGGTCTGTTCTCTTTCTAGTACTATGGGATATTGTCCTGTCTTTGGCCTGAAAAGGCATCTTGAGATATTTGGTCTAGCTTTGCCCAGATACCATTAGCTATTATTTAGATGTAGTGTCCTACCATTAAGTGCGCTTCCAATGAGTATTAGACGTTGTGTTAGGCACGTGCATCTTTTATTTCACTTCATCTTGGTAACTTATCCTGCATTATTATTATCCCTGCTTCGGAGATGAGAAAAATGGGGCTCAGAGGGCTTAATCCCTTTCCCAAGCCAAGATTCAAGCCCAGGCAGTGTAACTATGGAGTCGGCTTTCTTTACAATAGTTCGCCAGGACCACAGAACAATGATCGCTGTTTCCCCAGCATTTATCTCACAGGGATAATAAACTTATATTTGATTCTGAATTTTAAAACAGGTGTGCTACTTTTCACTTTTCATAATCCATCTCCTGTTTGCTTTTCTAAATGATATAAGCCCTCTCCCATGACCAAGGTTGTCTTGCTTTCCTAATAACAAAATTTGCTTCAAGGTTATTTGCCCATCACTTTGAATAGCCCTTGTATTAACTGTACACTGCATCTTGCTTAATCTGTATTGACCACCTGACTTTTTGGAAATCCTTTGTTTGGGAGAGAGCAATTTACACGAGGCAGCCCACTCTGGCTTGGCCCTTTCTTTTTATTTACCTTTTCCATGTAGTCTTCTGAAATATTTACATCATCAGGGCTAATTATTGAAGTAACTGATGTGAAATCAAGATAGTAAATGCTTCAATTCTGAGATGCAAACCCACTCTTCTCAGGGAAGGGGACCGAGACTGTTGAGGTCAGCCACCTAGTCAGCACAGTCCTGGTACTGTAGAATGGCCAGTTCTTAGGCATCTTTGCCTGGGGCATCTACCTGAGCCTCAGTTTGGCCATCTTTAATAATGTCTGGCTTGAAGAAAATAGTTGCTGAACTCCTTTGCAGGACGAAAATCCTTTAATCCTCATATTCCCCTACTGCTAGACAGCTTAATTCTTTGATCTTACCATAGCTAAAGAGTAAGGCATGAGGCATGTGTGAAAAAAGAAGGATTTTGGGACCTGATAGGGGACTTGTCCTTTACAATGGGACAGAGGCTGGGGAAATGAGGTGGTATAGACATCATTTGTGAACAGATGCCATTGGTGTGAAACCCAGTCTCCAATGGCTGGCACTGGAGTGTTCAAGAGAAAGTAGCTTGGGTTTCTTCTGGCGGGAGGAATGCAGCAGAGGGAAACCTGGGAGTGAAACAACTGAACGTTTAGGAGGTCCATCTGTGGATGCAACCCAGGAATGCAGCTTGATTATAGAGCAGAGGCCTGGCAAAAGCCAGGCAAGAAAGCTAGCCCATTTTCTGCTTGCTACCCCTGGGCAGGAGTTAGGGGTGTGGCAGCAGTCGCTGGGGTAGCAGTTCAGTAAAAGGAGACAGAGCACCAGGGAGCAGGGGAAAAACCCAATCCTGGGAACAGGGCTCATTGGGTGGGCAGATCTGTGCTTCATGCATGGGGGCAGAGGAGTGGGAAGAAGAAACTCAGGGGCCCAGGTCAGCACGGGGAATGAGAACAATGTACCCCCTGGAAAGGAGGTGGAGAGAGGGGCAGGTGCATTGTCTTTCCTCTATCCTGAGGACTAGCCCCAAAACAGAATGGGACTAAACTTTTGGCTCCAGGGACAAGTGGACCCAGCTAAGAGGAACTTGGAATGGCAAAGCAAGGTAAGTAGTCATGAGACTGCGCCAGTCACAATCAAATTGGCTTTTTCCATTGTCAGTGTCTGCTTCATCTTTATATCATTATATCAATCACAGAACATTCCTCAACCCATGGTCTGGTATTTAATATGTCTCCCCACCACATACCATGACCATCTTTGAACTGGTTTTTGTCCACTGGATTCTTGAATTTTATTCCTTTTGGTTTTGAAAATATTAAAAGCAAGCTTTCTTGTTAAGAGACCATAAATTATAGTGGTTAAGAGGCTCTGGAGTCAGACAGACCTAGATTCAAATTGCAGCTGTGCCGCCTAGTTGCCATGTGACCTTGGGCAAGTCACTTCACATCAATGGACCTCAGATTCCTCATGCATAAAATGGGGATAATAATAATACCAGTGTCTCAAGGTTGGTGTGAGCATTAAATATGAAAATGTGCCTGGCACCTGGGAAGCACTAGATAAACGGTAGCTAACGTTATTATTGGCTTGTCTCGGCTGTTTCCCACCCTAACATCTGGTTATATGCTCCTTGTATAGGCTTTCTAAATCAATTCAATGTGTGAGATGACTTTTCCTTGATGCTACACGAGTGAAACAAAAATTTACCTTATTATAAGATGGTATTGTTCGTGTGTTTTTTGAGCACCTACCAAGGTTAAGGGTGCTTAGAAAGTGCCATGGAATATGCTAGAACAGAGGGAATATAACAGTCCAGGAAGATGCCTCATGTCTATTCGTAGGTTATGATATTTCTTTAGTGCTTCCTCATCCTCCACTGAGACCTCTAAGTCAGGTTTAATTTTGAGATAGAAATAAAACCAAATTCCTGGGGTTGAGTGTAGAGAACCAAAAAGCTTAGTTGTATCTGGAGAGTTTGGTGCCATGAACAAAATCGATGGGGCTGGCAGGGCCCCTATTCTGGATACCACAAATCTGTCCCAATCAACACAGCCCCCAGGTCCTGAAATTCAATCTGGTTTTGGAGAGTCAATTTTTGGAAATGCTGCAAACTGCAGAGGGGACTAGAAGACTCCAAGGGAAGGTCAGAGCCCTTTGGAGAGGGAAAGCAGAGCAAGGAAAGCAGTGTTATTCCTTGGCCACTGGAAAGGCACACAATTGCTCAGGTATTTCTATAGCAGACAACTCTGAGAGAGGAATGCTCCCCTAGAGACTCAGCTCTTCTAGATGAAATAAGAATCCCAGAGTATGTTCATACGTAATGAATATTTTATGAGACTGTTACTTCTATGAACTTGCTTTGATGCCAGGTTTCCCTGAAATTGTCTGCAGTGTCACATCTTATGTTAGCCTGAGTTGTGATGTCAGAAATAGAGGATCTAAGATGTGTAATATGCGTCTTAGAAAGGCTTGGTCGCAAAGCTTGTTGAGAACTTAGTGGTAGACTTGAGGGAAATGCAGGAAGTCAGGGATGGGCTTAGTGGGACCAGGGAACTGAGAGCCTCTCAACACAGGGCCCGAACTGTATTCTGTCAACTTTCACCCTCAATGCACAGAACAGCAATTAACAGATTGACGCTGCAAATATATTTGTTGAATGGATGGGTGGGTGAATAAGAATTACCTTCACTTAAGCCTTACCTTGTCTTGTTTTATATAGCTACTCCCCCCCCCCCCAGCCCCCCGAACAGCCTGGAGCCTCCTGTGCTCCATGCTGGATATACAAAGCCTGGAACCTTCTTGAGGGCATCTTTGTATATCCAGAATGGAGCACAGGAGGGCTAGGTCCAAACTGAGTGGCACTGAGATGGGGCAATACTGGCAGTCTTGCATATGCTCTTATTTTGGGGATGTGAAGGTTAGGATCTGACTTCTGGGCATGAGGTCAGGGTCAGAGAAGGGCTCTGTCTCTGGGTAGATGGGGTTGAATCTAGACAGCAAAACAGTAACAAAGACAAATGCCAGTCACCTGGTTCATTATTTAAATTTTTTATGCTTTTTTTTGGTGAGGAAGATTGGCCCTGAGCTAACATCTGTTGCCAATCTTCCTCTTTATTTTCCCTCTCTAAAGCCACAGTACATAGTTGTATGTCCTAGTTGTAGGTCACTGTAGTTCTTCTAGGTGGGATGCAGCCTCAGCATGGCTTGATGAACAGAATGTAGGTCCGCGCCCAGAATCCAAACCGGTGAATCCTGGGCCTCTGAAGTGGAAAGCATGAACTTAACCACTTGGCCATGGGGCTTGCCCCCTGGTTCATCATTTAAAATTTTTAATTTAATGAACACTTGGCCTGTGCATGTACAATGTAAGGAGTTGCCAATCAACTGAAAAAGTTAGCATCCACCCATGTTGTTCAATCCAGAAATGTCATCTTATGGTTCCACCTCCTAAATATTTCCAGAATCCACCTTTCTGCTCCCCCTCACCACTCCCTGCACCCTAAGACCCTCAGCGAACCCTACTGGCCTACCTGTGTCCATTATTTCTCCTCCTCAATTCACAATCAGCAAGAGGTAAGCTTTTAAACAGAAATCAGATCATTTCACTTCCCTGCTTCAAAAGCCTCCAATGGATCGTCATTTGCTACCCAATAAAGTCCTGACATGACTCACAATGTCCTTTCTGCTCTAGTCCTTGCCTGCCTTGATGCTATCTACTTCCTCCCTCCTTCCCCTTTCCACCTTTGCCCTATATTCTAGCCATAAGGAGCTACTTGCTATTTTCTGACACTCTGCTGTGCCACATTGCTTTTGTGAAAGCTGGAACTTTAGACATGGATTTAGAATCAAGCTTCAACTCTCATCTTGATCTCATGTCCAGATACCTCGACCCCCAGACATACCCTTTGCACTGGTCACGTCTAACTAATCACTGTTCACTGACCAAGGGTTTCCAAGAGATCATAACCTAGCAGAGGAAGTCAAGGCTTAAACAAATAGTTAGACAATAACAAGGAAAATGTTTCAGTGGAGGTGGGATCCAGTTGCTGAGGAATACAGCCACGGTAGCTATCAGTTCTGTCTGGTCAGTCCGTGAAAGCCACAGGAAATAGGTAGCACTTGAGCCCAGCCTTGAAGGATGACAAGGGTTTGTCAAGCATTTCTAATGTGCTCAATGTTACTTGGCACCTGTTTATTTTTTTTAAGTATCACAGACACACTGCTTCTGATTGTGTTTCTACGGCTTATCTGCCCAATCTTTGAAGAAAGAGTTTGCTGAGTAGTAGGTAATTTGAGTTGAGCGTCCATCTAAATTATCGTCAGTTCCCAATTAGTGGAGATTGAGTAAGTGAGGCTTTATTATAGTGCAGAAAGAACTGAGGAGGGCAAAGGCGATCCAGAGAATGAATAGATACTCAGGAGGAAACGTTCTCACCTGGCCTTCTTTGCTTTTTTCTTGCTTTGTTTTAGGTCGCAGCGACAGTAACAGTGCTTTTTTCATTTTATGTCTCATGGGTTTCTAATGTAGTTACTTCTGGTGGATTTATTTTCACTCTTGGTTCTGCCATCCCCTTACTTTGAGTTACACGCCCTCTCTGGAAGTCAGTTCCTTCATCTGAGCAGTGAAGAGGACTAACTGGACGTGCTGTGTTCACCCTGTGTATCAGGGATGCTGCTACAGGAGCCCGCGACAAGGCCATCCTGCCTCTCAGTTTCAGTCAGAACATGTCAGTTTTCTCCGCTGTGCTCACTCATGCTTCCTGGGGAGGTGACTATGGCTTGTTGGATTTTAAACTTTTATTGTGATATAAGCTGTGTACTGTAAAGTCCACAAATCTTAAGTATACAGCTCAATGAACTTTTACAAAATGAACACATCCGTGTAACTACTATCCAAATCAAGATACAGAAGATTTCCATCTCCTCAGAGGTTCTCTTGTGCCTCTTCCCGGTCAAGTGCTAATACCCCCCACCCCTCACCTCCTGCCCACTGCCCCCAAGGTAGTTATAATTCCCATTGGGATTACCATAGCTTTGTTAGGCCTGTTCTTGAGTTTAACACTCAAAATGGAATCAATCAGCATGTACTCATTAGTGTCTGGATTCTTTTGCTCAACATCACATCTGTGAGATTCACCCAAGTCATTTCCTGTAGAAGTAGTTCATTCTTTTTCATTGCTGGGTAGTATTTAAGTATTTTATTGTATGAATACGTCACGGTTCATGTGGTCACTCTGCTGGTGGGCCTCTGGGTTGTTTAGAGTGTGTGGCTATAATGCATAGAGCTGCTATGAACATTCTTGTACATGTCTTTTGATGCACAAATGGACTCATTACTTTTGGGTATCCAAGAGTGGTAGGAAAGTTTCTCTTCTTTTTATTTTCAGTTTCTGGACTTGAAAAAAGTTTGAAAACCTCTGGACTAGATCAGTGATTCCCAAACACAAGACTCTGGACTGGTATCATGATAACCTGAGAAGTTTTGTAAACTGTGAAATCTTGGGTGCAGTCCCCAGATATTCTGATTCAGTATCTGGGGTGGGGTCTAGGGAATGTGTCTGATTTTATAACTCTTGAATGATGAATGATTCTGATGGAGTACTAGCCTGGAGAACCACCAGACTAGAAGATATCTAAGGGTATTTCCAGATCAAACATGCTCTATTTCTCTCACGTGCTTTCTCTGAGCATTGAATCCTTGGAGCCAATCACTGTCTGGGACTCCTGGCACTATACTGAAATTTTCTGTTTGCTTGTCTCTCCCTCACTGTCTGTGCACTTCTTTGGGGCAGGGAGCTTGTCTGCCTTGTGTATTTATGTATTATCTGCATCTAGGACAGGGTGGGCCTTGTAGCAGTTGCTCAGTACATGTGAATGGGTGAATGAAAGTATAACACAGATAATGCATTTTTTGAAATATTTTGAGAGAGGTCTGTCTCTATAGATTTCATTGCCATATTTTTACTAGAACTGAGAAGTCATTGCTCACTTGAAATTACATTTTGGGTTGAGTCCACAGCAAAACAACGGGCTTTCAAGCCAAGATTTGCCTAGAGAGATAGACAGATACCCAGAAAGACAAAGACTCAGACCAAAGAGTTTCTGTCTATGAGTTGCTACTCTGCTTTCAAGAAAAGATATGATGTTGAGAAAGTAGAAAGCCCAGTGGCGTGCTTATCCTGAGCATTCTGGAAGCAAGATTCTGCCAGTCTCTTGGAGGAGTCCCATGCCAGTCCTTCCACAGGAGAAGGAACAGTGTTGCAGAAGTGCCCACAAAAGGTCTGGGTAGCTTAAAGCCACACCCTTGCCTACTGTACAGTGAAGGTGAGTGAGGAGTTCCAGAGTGCTCTGTGGGAGGATGAGAGCATCCTCCAGTGAACTTAGGTCTGGACACAAAGGCAGCCATGGGTAGGGACTTTGCACAAGAGACAGTTGGCTAGAACCATGGGTTCCAGCAGTGGGTACCAGTACATTCGTGCACTAGACTATAATTCAGAGTCCATAGACTTGCTATGGCACTATGGTCACTTATGCTACACCCTTCCCTTTGTATCATCTGGATGCCATATTTGAAAAGAGGTTGAATTCTGAAAGACTGCCCGTTAATCTGAGCCATCAAAGGAGAGAGAAAATTACCTAAAGAGACACTTCAAATCATGAATGAGTATGAGTATATTGGATTGAGTTAAATCTAGTCTTTAGCTCCTTCCTCCCTTCTGACCTCATAACGATGTGGAGGGGATAGGGACAAAGGAGATCAGAGCAGTTTCAGGGAAATAAAGAAGCTATATTTTCCTGGCACATCTGAGTTTGGTGTAGCTAGTTGAGACCCTACTATAAATGAATGAGCTAGATTGCTTCTGAAGTGTTCTATGGGCATGGTGGGGGATGCTAGAAAAGTATTAGCAAAGAGCTAGCCTCAGCTTCCTCGTGATCTCATGAAACCATCAGCACACTCTGTAGTGGTTACGGAGATGCATGTGTGTGTGTGTGTGTGTGTTCTTGTCATTGTGGAGGGGCAAATTGTGCTTAGGAAGGTGGGGACACTGGCTAGACTGAGCAGAGAGAGCATTTTGCAACCAAACAGCATTATCCCATGTCTGCTTGAGCTTTCCTTGCCTCCTAATTCATGGGCTATTCATAGTGAAACTTTTTTGGCTGTATTTTAAAGGTTTCTTGAAGCTCTTAGGCATGGGAGGCAGTGAGTAGGCCATCCAATGGTAAAGACCAAGACCTCCCCATACTCAGTTCAAGCTTCTGAGTAAAGTGCTTTCACTCAGTTCAGTGCTGGGATGACTCTGAGGTTCCCAACCCTTGAGAGTCAATCTGCTCCCCTCACACTCACTCCCAGAGCTTTGTGTGAAGCCCAGGCTTACAGGTCAAGGACAGAGATTAGTGTCAGCCTGAAGTGCCCCTGAGCAGGACACACAAACCTCCTGGTGTTCTAGTAAACTCAAACTGGCCCAGTTGATCGAACACTCTTCTTCCTAGAGTTGTATCCAAATTTCCTTTAAAGGAAAGTTCTAAGAAATTGTTAGAACTGGTGTTAGATTCATGCCTATGATCAAATTAACAGCCAGTTACTGAGAACGTACTCTAGGCCCTGCACAGTACAAGATCCGGGGGATTCTACGATGAACCACTTCCTTTGAAAATCACAACTTAGTGGGAAAGAGAGACATATGCGCAAATGGCTACAACTCATTGTGACCAGGGCTATAATGGGGGTATGCAAAAATGCTTGAGTGACACAGAGGAAATGTGATCTATTCTGTGTGGGATGGTCAGGGAAAACCACAGAATGCAAATTGAATTTAAGTTGGGTCTTAAGGGAAAAGTGGGAGTTGACCAGTTATGCAAAGAAGGAAGGATGTATTTCCCAGGAGTTCCTGATTTCTATTTGTGTGTGTGTTTGGGGGCACTATTGTATTGTTTTATGCTTGTTCTGTTGAACTTTTGTCTATCCAAACTTTGGTATGATATTTGCCATTGGAAATTACCAAATCCTTTTCCCCTTCTCCATACCTGCCTCTCCTATGAGTCCTTGAAAGCCACAAGGGTCCTTCCAGGAGGAGGTTTAGGTGAGGGAGAGAGGACATTCCCTAGGGAAGGTGCTTTGTGAAGCAATGTGGCCACTTAGTCCACCTCTGCCTGAATTTGCAGAAAAGAAACCTATATCTTAAAGTTGGACTGGACTTCTAAAGTTCATATAGTCCAGGTTCTTATCTTCAAATAAGTGATGAAGCTTATTTATTTTTAACATTTGTAGATGGGTAAGGTGATCTCCAAACAGGTAAACTAACATGTCCAAGATCACACAGTCAGTTGATGGTAGAGTCAGGACCTAAACCCAAGTCACTTGACTTTCAGTTAAGAGTTTTTTCTGTTATATTACTCTTTGGGCTTCTAATACCTGGTTTTCTATGCCTCACAAAAACAAAAAAACAAGATTCTTCCAAGATTCTGCCTGTAGTAAATTACTGAAATGTAAAAAACATAAAATTTGGAGACAGCTTGAGGGCTCTGAGCTTCTTCCATTTGCCAATCCATTGTGATTCCTCTGTAGTCTTTTACTGTGTTCTTTGTCACATCGAGAAGATTATAGATTTCAGCTATGATACTGATTTCGTTTTCATCTTTATATCTGCATGGCACAGGGCAGGCCCTCAGTAAAATGTTTCAGGAAGTAAGGAAGAAAGTAAGTAAGGAGGGAAGGATATAATCCTCTATATTATTTCCAGCATTAACAAATGACTTCTAAAGCTCCCATATGTTTCATATCATTGACTAATTGTGCACTGCCTTCTCTTTTATCCCTAGAGTGGGACCAGAACAAAACCAGTGCTGACTTAGCATCTTCACTTCAGAAGAAGCTTATCGGTGAGCAACAGCAGTTAGAAGAAGGTGATCTTGAGGGCAAAGGAGATTTGTAAGACTAAATGAAGTAATGGGGGTTATTTAATCTGGAGAAGAAAAGTTTCAAAGGGAATATGGTAGTTGCTTTCAGAATTGTTAGGTGGGAAAGGGGCTAGACTAATAATATGTCTCCAGTGGGCAAAATGAAAAGCAATGGGTGGAAGTTAGAAAGGAGCAAGTTTCATCTAGATAAAAGTAGTTATCTGCCAATAATTAGAGAGCATTCAAAGAAAGCTGCCTTAAGAGGTAATGGACTTTCATTGACTGGATTTATCAAAACAATGATATTGAAGAATGAAGTTCTACTTTGTGATAAACGCAATAGTAACATATGACTTTTGAGGCCCTCTGCAAGTCTGAGATTTTCTGATAAATTTCTGATAGAGGAGACTACAAAGGTCTGTGTCCCAAGATTTACTTTGACTTTTGTTTGACTTATTGTGAATAATCCTTGAAGGAGTTCTATGCACATTTAGTACAATATACCTGCTGGGTCTGATAAATGTTTATCCATAAACTGTCATGCTTTTCCTGAGTCTTGAACTTGGGTTGTGCCAATGAGTACATCTTGAGATCTCTATTATTCTCAGGTGGTTCATTGTACCTGAACTAAAAATACTTTTCTTGAGTTTTCATAATTCTTCATTGACTTTACTCCTTTCCCCTATTTATTTCAAAACATGGCATGCCAGATTCATCAACCAAAATCATCATATTGATATTGCTTTAAAATAAAATTAAGGTGAAGTATAACTAGAAAACAAAATTATAAAATATTTGGGTGACTTTTAATTACCCATAATTTAGAGGACAAAGGGTATCTCCTTGAACTTTATATTTAAAAACAAAAAGTCAATCAAAGAATTAGAGTAGGTGCTAGGAGGATATCCAAACTATAAATTCTCAGAAAATGGTGTTTAAGATCATCAATGTCGGTTACCCAGAACTACTTCTCCCAGAATTGTTTGAAGACCAGAAGTCCAAGCTATGTCCTCACAAGAAAGTGCTGGTGTTCCTCATCTTCATATTTTCCTCCTAAATAACTAAAATGCTCCAAAAACTGTGCTCCTTGTGGGAAAACACTCTTGATTTATTTCAACGTTCATCACATGGAGTTCTACCAACAAGTATAGGAGGGTTTCTTGCAATATTTGTCACCTTGAAAAACTCCAGAACCATCCATTTTGGAAGCTTGTTCTTAACTTTTTTATATAGTCTCAACTTGAGTTCATTTTATTTTGTTTTTTACCATGTACTCGATTTTTTATATTTTAAAATATATGAACTATAGTTTCAAGAAAAGTTTCAAATCCTAGCTGAATTGGATTACTATCATTGTAAGGAAATGTGAGGTTAATCTAGTCCATTCTTATGATTTTATAAATGAGATAAGTGTAGGAAAATTATCTGCTAAGATTACAGAGCTAATTAGCAATGTAGTCAGGACTCTCATTTTAGCAATTCTGTAGCTCTAGAGGAGTCTGCCTCCTGGGACACAGGAGAAAATGGGCTCCTTGGAAAGGCTTGCACTGTCATCTCTATGAGGCCAGACCTGGAAACAGCAGGTGCCTCAGAGGGGGCTGCAAGGATTAATCGAGAATTTGTGCATAGATAAATCAGTCTCTTCCCTCCCCTTCCCTTCCTGTACAGTTTCTGGCCAGGCATTTGCTTCCAAGTAAAATTTGAACACTTTCCTAAAATACATGAACTACTGGTCTAGGAAGAGCTAAGGTAGGTAGTGTGGGGAGTGGATCTCAGCATAAAGACCTCTTCATTTTCTAATTAGGAACCAACGAGTTCCCTGACTACCCACCCTAAAACCTGCTAGTCCCAAACGCTTCCACATGCAAGTCCAGTCAACCTTCACATTTTCTCATTATATCATTTAAATCAACAACTAGGATTTTCTAGATATTTGAAGAAAGCCTGCAGCATGACTAAGAGAAGGCAAGTTGAAAGCAGAACTGACTCAGGAGGAAACAGTGGTAATTTAGAGATCACAAAACAGCTATTAAAAACAAACTAAGTCGCATTCCAGAGAACATAGTAGTTTTAAAGTTATGTCCACAAATGTTTGATACTCCTTCCCTTGATCCTCTTCCCTTGAGCGTGGCCTGAACTTAGTAAATCATCTCCAGTGAGCAAATAGAATATGGTAGAAGTAATGGGATACCACTTTCAATATTAGGTTAAAAAATACTGAGAGCCTAGGTCTTCCATTTTGGGTTCTAGTTCTCTCCCCGCTCCAACACTTACTTCTCCAGAGGAAGCAACAGGCATTTTGTGAGGCAACCCTAGGAAGAGGGAATCCAGTGTCCATATTGTGAGAAGAGGTCCGTGTGGGAAGGAACTGAGGCCTGCCAGCAATCATGTGAGCGAGCTTGGAAGCAGATCTTCTGAATCCTGCCAATAGTCATGTGTGTGAGCTTGGAAGCGGATACTCCGCCAACAGAGCCTTGAGATGACTGGAGCTTTAGCAAACATCTTGACTGGAGCCTTGTGAGAGACCCTGAGCCAGAACCACCCAGCTAAGTGGCTCCTAGATGCCTGGCTCACAAGAACTGTGAGATAATAAATGTTTGTCATGCTTTCCCACTAAGTTTGGGGTATTACTACAAATTGGTAGAAAACCAACACAGAGCGACTCAAGAAAAAATTGCACAGGTATACAAGAACAGGGTAGTATGTGCAACTAGGGAACAAGAAAGCTCTTGGAAATTAAAACATGATTATCATATTTAAAATTCAGTAGAAGGATGGGACATTGGAAAAATTTTGAAAAGACAAATTATGAAACTCAGAGTCTCAAATCAGGATGTCTACCGTCCAACTAGTAGAAAAAAGTATCCCTTTGGAAACAGAGAATAGACAAAATAATGAGGAAGGAAGGAGCTAAGAAATAAAACAAGAATCTTAGAGTTGAGTAGAGAGAGGTGAGTCTTTCAACTGAAATAAGGAGTGCAAATTAGGAAATGAATGAAAAAATACCACTGTGAATTTCAAAATGTCAGAGACAGATAAGTTCCTTGGAGCTCTCAAAGAAAAAAAACAGGTCATATATAAAGAATGAGAACAGTTTTTCTTTCTTTCTTGTTTTGCTGTGGAAGATTAGCTCTGAGCTAATATCTGTTACCAAATTTCCTGGTTTTTTTTTTTTTTTTTGCTTGAGGAAGACTAGCCCTGAGCTAACATCTGTGCCAATCTTCCTCTGCTTTGTATGTGGGTCACAGCCACAGTGTGGCTGACGAGTGGTGTAGGTCCACACCCGGGATCTGAACCCATAAACCTGGGCCACTGAAGTGGAACATGCTGAACTTCACCACCACGCGAAGGTGCTGGCCTCAAGAACTGGTTTTTATATTAGCAACAGTGGATGGTAGAAATCAGTGAAATAATGCTTTCTGTGTTCTTAGGGAAAATATTTTCACCATAGATTTCTATACCCAAACTGTTTCACCCAGGGTTAGGTAACCCCAAAATAACAGTGGCTTGAAAAAATTCAGTTTCTTTCTCTCTTACTCAAAGTCCTGCTAAGCATTCCAGAGCTGCTATGACATTCAGAGGCCCAGGCTTTTCCTATTTTGTTGGTCTACCATGCATTGCCTTGACTCCAGGGTACATGATGATAGTATTCATGTTCCAGGCAGCAGCAGTTTGAAAGAAAGGTTGACAAAGAAGAGTACCAATTGTTCATGTGAACTACCTCTCATGGATGATTCTAGGAAGCTGCCACAAGACACTTCTTATATGCATTGGCCATACCTACTTATATGGGAGGCTGGGCAGTGTAGTCTTTATGCTGGGCAACTCTGTGACCAGATAAATATTTTTTACCATATAAGAAGAGGGAAAAGATACTAGGAGACTACTAGTAGATTTGACCACCCCAGCCAAGGTTTTAATAAAGTGTGAGGTGAGAATGTACACATTTTTCAGATACACAGGACTCAGAAAATTCACTTCTCCTATTTTCTTTCTTAGGAAAGTTGTTTAGAGATTTAAGCCATCAAACCTAGGGAGTTAACCAAGAAAGAGGATGGATACAAAAAACAGTGGCTCTAACTCTTGAGTGGAGTGAATAGAAGTCCCAGAATTTAAACTCTGCTATAGATGTTCAGGTCAATCAGTCCAGACAGGATCAGGAGAGTGGAGGGCTTTGGGAAGAAGGGCATCAGGGAAAATAGGGATTCCTAGAATAGAGGGAGATAATGGAAGAATGGGAGGATGTGACGAAGGCAAGAAGACAAAAAGCAGAATAGAAATAGAAAGACAACTCCAAATTCTAGGATAAAGGAAGAGTTGTATGAGAAGCTATGCTCCAAATATGAAGCAACCAGTTCAGGTGGTTAGTGAGCTTCAAGAAAAAAAGAGGAAAGCATTCCAAATGATAGAAAGAATGAGTGAAAAATTGGAAGGCATTAGGGATGTGGTGAAGAAGGTACTAGATATAATTTCCTTTCCCAAGAAGACAAAAAGAAAGGAAATCTGAAAGTTCAGAAAACAAATAAACAAAAAAATGTAAGGACAGGCATTGTTCCATTATGAAACAAGCTAAAGTATGGCATAATTTTACACGTAAGAAAGGAAAATCTATGTCAGTATTCTTCTTGAGTGTCACAATGGTCAAGATATTAGAGTGATGGACGGTGTCTAGACTTTTGCTGGTAAACACTTTGTAGTGTATGCGGATGTGGAATTATAATGGTATACACCTGAAACTTATATAATGTTATATACCAATTTCACCTCAATAAAAAAAGATAAAAAGGAAATGAAAGAAAATACACTGGAATTTCAGAGAAGAAAATGTAATCAGAGCACATAGCTTGGCTCTATACCTTATAATATTGACTTATTCATAATAGTATGAACGCTGTTAATTAATCTTTTAACTTTCAGCATCAACCTGGAGTCAAAGCACATAAAATGATGTTAACAAAAGGAACATAAATATTATCAACCTATATGCTGTCTAAGTAAAATTCCAGTGACTAGAACTTTGAGGTAGAAAGGGGAAAGAAAGCTGAAAGAGAGACTTTCAAAGTTGGGTGTCAAGAGAATTTCTATAATTAACAAAACAAGAAATAGAATTTTAAATCTACAAAAAATCAAATGACACAAAAAGTCAAATGATATGAATTAGATAAAGTTTCTCCCAAGTGCCTCAAATATAGATGATTTTTATGATAAAGAAATACACCAAGTTGTGCCTTTTTATAGATAGGATTTTTGAGAACACATTGATGGGGATATGGTCTTCTGGATTTCCATCAGCAAAATAACTGTGTGAAGTTGGGCAGAAGCGTTTTTCTAATTTGAGTCTAAACTGCATTTTATCCTAAGATTCAAACATATCTGTTGTAATATGTCTGACTCCATTTTTAATGTTTGACTCCTAACAGTTTTCAAGTCTCACCACTTCCCATTCCCCTGATAAGAAAGCCCAGATGCTCCTGCCTTTGGCACCAGCCAAATGACACAAGTCCAAAACCACAGGAGCCCAAGCCAGCCTCCTTTCCCTGCTCCCTCAAGCCACTTTAGAACACCTTGGGGACCTGCCCCACTCTCCCCGGAGAGGTAACACATCTTTTCATATCCTCTTGGTATATATGTGGCTTCATTAGTCTCAGCATTCAATCCAAATTTGGGGTGGGGTCCATTCTATTTCTGCAGGTGGCCGCAGCATCTGTGCTGTCTAGAGTACGATCATGGGGATACACTAGGGAGCCTTTATAGGAGGGTCTGAGATGCTCTCTGGGAAAGAACTCCCACCTGGAGAAGTAAGATTTGAGGAGAGAGAGTTGATTCAAAGACAATAGGCCAGTGGCTCCAGAGGAAAGTGATTTCAAGAACAGTGTAGTATCTGCTACTCCAATTGTCCTCTGGCACAGCTCCTATGTATTCATACCTGATTCTTCTGGGAAGATGGGGTAGCCAAGAATCTAATAAGAGTTAAAAAGAGCTCTTAAAAAAAGAGCTTTTTTGCTTGATTGAGGTATATTGGAAGGGCTTCATCCAGCTTGGTGACAGTGATGACAACAGGAGTGTTTCATTACAGATGTTGATGAGCCAGACAGTGACATCAACAGTGGTAGTCGTGGTGTCATTGCCTTCAGTCCATAACTTCAGGCATTAGGGCTCTTGGCATAAACATTGGCACCGGCGATCATGAGTGCAACCAGCCTCTGCGCAATGGCAGCCGCTCAGACTGACGGCAGAACATTTGCTCTTGATTTAGATTTTCTGAGTTAGAATCTTGGCTCCAACACTTTCTATTTTGGGCAGGATTATTTCTCAGAGCCTCAGTTTCTTTATATGGAAAAAGTAAAAAGATAATAGTATGTATTTCAGAGGGTTGCTTTGAGGATTAAATAAGCTCTAAATTTATAATCAAATGTAAATCACTTAGCACATAGTACACACTTATTAAATGTTGCTTAATATTATTAATGTCAAGTTTTATTATTAATGTCAAAACCACTTTTGGTATTGTCAGAGACCAGAGCACAGCTTATATAAGCCGGAGAACTGAAAAGAAAAAATGAAATGCCTTTTAGCAGTCAGCGTGTGTGTAAGAGAATGAGACTCTTCCTGAGATTTCCTGTAATTATTTGGAAGGAATGAGAAGTCGTCTGGAACCAGAGAAAGACCATTTTGAGGCTGTTGTTCTTCCCGTAGGCAGGGGAGGCCTGAGAAGCTATGGTTACAGTAAATGGGCTGGTGAGGTCACTGGTCTTGGGACGCTTTCCTTTGGTGACATGAAAGGTGGAGCTTTTTTCAGTTGTTTCCAGTGGTTGTTTTATTTAGCTGATCTCAAATGGAACCTAATAGACCTACCTAATGGTTTCAAACAGCATTGATTTGGTTCTTTCTTAGACTGAAGTGCCAATGTTCAGAGCTTTTACGTTTGGTGAGCGCTTCCCCATTCTTTCCCCTTCCCTGACACCATGGCCCTGCATTCCACCCTTGCTAGGCAGTCTGCTCCTCAAGTGAAGGGACCCTGCCTCATTCTTCTTTGTACCTTCAGAAGCTAGCTCTGTGCCAGACACCTGTTTGTTAGATGAATGAATGAATTACACAGAGCACCAGGTTCAGATCAATAAGCAATGCCATGGAAAATAAGGAAAAATAAAAGGGGTCATTCAATGTGTGGTCGCTCACAAACACTGTACACTTCTCAGTGTTTAGTAGCGGGTGTGTATAGGGCTACTCACATATTGATTGCTCTGTTATTCCCATCAAATTAGTCATTTGAGATGCCAACTTTAATTTGCTGGAGTGGCTCTTTTTCAACATAACTCTGAAGAAAAAAAAACAAGGCACCATAACACTTTCCTGACATAACAGCATCAAAGGTCCCTGCTTACAGGATATTACCTAGATCTGTGAATGTGGCCAGGGCCCACCCGGCCATTCATTGGTTACAATGTTGTATTTCTCCCACATGATATGGAAAATGCATGTTTTGAGAAGAAATTGAAAGCACTTCCTTACCCGCATAGACATCTCATTTCGACCTCTGGTGGGGGTTGAGTCGCCAGTTTGGCTGAGGGTGCTTACCCTCACCTTTCTCCCAAACGCGGTCAAGGGAGAAGCTAGGCCTCCTTCGTCTCGTTTGTCTGTCTAGGCGTGTAACTGCAATGGAGGAGGTACTGCTTTTCCTTGAACTACTCCCATTTTCCTTGAGTTCAGAGGAAATCCACTGTGGGTTGGCTCCACTGAGGCGTCAGAGGATGTCAGAATGGCATCTAGAGCAGAGTTTCTTGCTGGTCTCTTTCTCTCTGTGGACTGGCATCAGTTATCTGAATTTCCTAGCAAGGCTCAAAGGGGAGTGGGAGAGAGAGGGCCCAAGCAGCAGCATCTTAGTGGATAGGTCAGAAGCAAGCAAGAGGAGGGAAATATGCCCAAGGGCCTGCACTGGAGCAACATTGATCTAGAAAATTCCTATCTCTGAGATCCCAGTTAATCGTGCATTAACAGCAGTTTAAAGGCCTCCTGCTTCTCTTTAAGTAAGCATTGTAAGTTATCTGCTTTTCATATTACTTTGGAAACAAACTCGAGTAGAAAGCATCATCATAGCCTGGGTCTGGCGTAGAGTGCATTAGCTTTGCCATCGCCCTGCTGATTTAATTGGCCCAGTAAGCACGCTTGAGGTGTTTGGGATTGTAATTAAAGTTGTGGTGCCTGGAAAATCCTCCGTCTGTTATTATAATTTTTTTCTAAAATAAACTATCCTAGCTCACCAAACTTGTGGAGCTAATTAGAGCCTAATTAAAGTTACTTGTTTCTATTTTAAAATCTGCCCACTGAGAGAGCCGCAAGGCAGGAGGGAACATATTTTTAAAGTGACAGTTCTAAAAATGCTTCCCACTCTGGTCTCTGAGCTGCATTGCTCTGATTCATGCATTGATTGATTTCCAATGAAAATGATGGCCTGCCTCCTTCCTTCTTCACTGCAGCTCTGCTCCCAGGGCCCCCTCCCATTTAGCTGTGTGAAAGGATTTGTTTAATGAACAAAGGACCCTTCTTTGTCATTTATCTTCCAGCCAAAGAAGCTGACCAGGCATTCAGAGGGGAAGCCATCTAGAAAAGGGCTCATGACAAAATCTGGAGCAGAGAGACCAGGAATCAGTACAGTATTGAATCTGAAGGGGAAAGGGAGACGGCATTTGTTGAGGACTTACTATGGTACGAAACGTGGCTCTCAACGGTTTCTACCAACTTTCTAATTTAAAGCTCACTACAACCCAACCAGCTAAGTATTTTGTATCATAGATTTTACAGATAAGGAAACAAGGAGAAAAGAAATGTGAAATCATTTTCCTGAGGCCACTGAGCTAATAGTGGTGGATCTGGGATCCAAAGCAACACCTGATTCAAAAGTCTGCTTCTCCAGGACAATCTCTAGCCACTCTGCCATGATCCCTCCTGAAAAGTTGTTACTAAGGCAGTAATCCCCTCTCTGCCTCAGGCGACTTCTTCTGTAAAATGGAAATAACAGTACCCAGGCTGCCACTTGTCTGAGTTGTAATGAACAGATAAGATGAGGAATTTGAAAGTTCTTAAAAAATATAAGGCAATACTGATAGATTGGTCTTAACAGAACCATGAATCATATACCTTTATATTATTAGCCTCTTTAGGAGTATTGCTTTTATAATCTTTATGCCAGAGGCAACTAATAAAATACATGTCTTAGACCATTTCCCTTGGCTCAGAAACCTCTGCCGAAATGCAGGAGCCCTCCCTTCTAGATAGCCGACTGTTTTTACCTGAGAGCACTCTGTTATGCATTACTAAAAGAGCTCTAAAATAGCAGTGGGCCAACTTGATTTGTAGTCTATCTCTCCCCTAATTGTTCCCTAGCTCCTCTTTTTCCTGTGACCCCAGAGCACTAATATCTCAGGCCAGGGTGTTCTCTTGGTGGCTGCTCTGGCTCCCCATGCCACTCCACACAGTAGACCACACTCTCTCCTATGCCCTCTGAAAGGAGGCAGAAGTCAGACAGGGCCTGGACTAGGCTGAGGCAGTGAAGTGTCCAGGGTATCAGATTTAAGGAAGCACCCACTCCCAGGGTTATCTGAGTCCAGGGTTTTCCCCTGAAAGTGAATACCTCCTTAAATTTTGCACTCTAGGTGCCTCACTTGCCTAATCCTAGTCCAGCGCCCAAAGAAGTCATATATCCTACAGTCACTGGTGCCACATGCATCTTAGAACAGGTTTGCAAACATTTTCTGAAGATCTGGTTGTGGCTTTAATTAATTTTGTATATTTTTTCCTTGTCTAGACTCTGCTAGTTTTCTATAGTACGTACCACCCCAGTAAGAAAATCTAGCTTATAAGCAAAATAAAAATAGTTACAATTTATTGATTGCCTACTGAAAGCCAGGTCTGTAATTAGCTACTTTGCATACATTATTTCTAATCATCACAATAACTCTTTTTTGCTTAAGAGAACTGATGCTCAGAGAAGTTCAGTTTAGCAAACTCCATATTTGTTGCAGAACTGGAAAAGATAGTTTGGCTGTAGTAGGAAGGAGGTTGTCTAAATTCCCAAAATCCTCTCGGGCCTATTGCCTTTAGCTGTTGGAATCATTATTTAGGGATGCTGTAAACGAAGAGGAGGATGAAGGACAAGGAAGTTTCTCTGATCATTTGATGAGAAATGATATTGATGTTCTTGAGTAAGTTTACCCTTAAGCAGAATTATAGTGAGCAGCTATGTTACAAGTGTGATATGAAATATTTTGATACAACTGACCAACCCCTGTCTCCTAAAGAGACTAAATAGTAGTGAAAGGTGTTTTACTTGAGTTACAACACTGTGTAGATAGTGCAAGGGATCAACTTCTGAAATTAATCCATTACTACCTATTAACCCTTTGCAATGACTAGAGCCCTAAGAAAATGTGACAATGTTTTGATGGGAAAGGGAGACTTTGCAATGTATCATTTTGAGGTCCTACCAAAAAAGCATGGAAGAAGTATAAAGGGAGAGGCCCTGAAGACATACTATTTAAGTACTGCGCTTGGCTGAGGTGAAGGTCTGACCTTCGTCAGCAATTCACCAGTGTGGGTGTTTTTCCTTACTCTGTCGCCCTAGCACAAGAAATTGACCACTCATGCAATGATCACACATAGAGCATTTAGAGATCCTTAGCAAGTGGTGCTGTGCTGCGTTACAGTGTTAACAGGGTGACTGGACATGGAATTCCAAATAGCATTTCACAGAAGTGATGGACATGTGGATATTTCTCTGCCATCTTGGGGCAAACCTAGAAATCACAAAGCACTTGATGGTTTCATTAGGAAAATAATATTATAACATCATGAAATACATTTTATAAAATGGAATAAAAATCAGCTATCATCCTACAACTGAATACAATCCTTATTTTCAGTATTTTCTAGGCTTTGGTCATAGGCATACTCTTGTTGCTTCCTTAAGGCAAAGACTGTATTTGAATGAGAGAAATAAAGGGTAGTGCTGGGTGTGGAACAGGGTCACACATGTCTGAGAGGCTTCAGCTGCTCCAGCACTGACTTTAGCAGTGATGAAGAGGCTATGGTTTTCCAAGTGGCCAGAAGTTTGCAGGCAACGTCAGTGGACATTCCCCAGCATGAAGCAAGCAAGAACCATTCATATATACCTGTGACTGTGAAAGTGGGCAGCTCTGGATTGGGAACTCACTGGGTTTGGTTTCATCCAGTTTCCCAAATCTTGTCACAGCAACAGAGAACATCACCAGCCAGTATGACTTCTTCTCTCTTCACCTTCTGTGCCAGTCAGTGCACAGACTGCATTTAATTACCTATTCCAATAGCCTTCCAGAGCCTGACTATAAGGCTTACTCATAATGTGGTATCAGAAAAAAAATCCTGATTCACTGAAAATCTCCAAGAACCATGCCGTTATTGCCATTGTACAAAATGGTACCACCTGACTTTGGTGTAATTGTTAGAAAACATGCTTTATCTTTTTATTTCAAGTTGCCTATTTAATACTAATAAATTTATGATACTATATAGTCTTTAATGGAAATGTTGGTGTCACCAAATATAAAAGATAGAATTACATTTACTTCCCCATTTTATAAATATGTGTATTCAGGTTTTACCAGTGTGTACCATTATCTGAGGGTGAGCTATCTACAGTAGTATTCTGAGATCAGAGAGGACAGACTCCCTTTCCTTCTTGTTCTTATAATCTACAGTATCAGTAGGAAAAGAGTTGTATGAGGTTTGGAGATATATATATATAAAATATGTATGCCTATGTATATATATATGAATATATATGTATGCACACATATATATGAATATATATTTATATACACCTACATACACATATATATATTCCTTTAGAGGAAGGGGCTAAGTATAAATTGGAACCAAAACTGCTATTGAATTGAGGTATTTTATTGGCTCCTTCCTACTCCTTCTTGTTTCTTGATGTGAGCAAATAGACTTCGGCATAGATAAATTATATATTGGTACAACTCAGGGTGGATATGTTTTGCCTACTATTAAAGTACGCTAAATGTATAATGGAAAACATGGTGAAACTACATGTGTTAAGATTTAGATTGCCAAGGTAAAAGAGTTGCCCATACCATGGCATCTGTGGTCAACCTAAAGATAATGTATCATCTTTAATGAGGACAAGACCTATTTTAATTAACAGTGACTAAGAATTCATCTAGAGTTTAAGGACTGGAAAGGTTGGAAATCTTCCAGAGGATTTGTTAGCATTATTAGAACTACTCAAAGGATCGAGTCCTTTGCTTCTCTGGACCACTCCAGCAATGCTTCATTTAACTCACATTTACTGAGCACCTACTATGTATCAGGTACTTCAAGACGCCAGAGATATGAGGATGAATGAGACAGAGACCGTCCCAGCCTTCCCTGAGTTTATGGCCTAGTAGTGGAGATAGACATTAATCAAATATTATCACAGCTAAATTTATTAACCATGAAAAGGTGCTATTGAGAAAATATAACTGGAACCGCCAAAAGTGATATCAGGCAGATAGGATCTGTTTTGGAAGCTCAGAGAAGGCCTTTCTGAGGCAGTGACACTTAGGCTGAGATCTGAAACATGATTAGGAGAGAGAGGTTAAGAGTGGTGTGGAAGATGATTTCTCAAGAGAGTGTAGCTCAGAAGCAGGAGCTTGAACTATTCCAAGAAGCAAGGGAATTCCAGTGTGGCTGCAGTGGCGGGAGCTAAGGAAAGAGTGGTGGAGTGAGTCCAGAGTGGTAGCTAGGGGCTGCACCATACAAGGTCTGAGAGGCTTTGAATTTTTTCCCTAAGAGTGATAGGAAGCCTTCCAAAAGTTTTCAGCAGGGGAGTGACATCAGACTTAGATATGAGAAGACTCACTTTGGCTGCTAAATGGAGAATAGGGGGAGAACATGAGTGAAAATAGAAGGATAATGGTAGTATAGATGGACAGACTTGAGATATGCTTTATGGGATAATCTATAGTACCTGGTGAGTGACTGAACATGGGAATTGGAGAAGACAGAGAAGTCAAGGATGATTCCAAGGCCTCTGGCTTCAGCAGTTGTGTGAGTAGAGGTGCTTTTGACTGAAAGAGAAGCAAGTTTGAGGAAGATTGCAAGTGCTATTTTGTACATTAATTTTAAGATGTTTATGAGACATCCAGGTAGAGCTCTCAAGAAAACAGTTGGAGTAAGGGATTCAGTGGCAAGGTTTGGTCTTAAAGTTATGAAAACGGGCGAATCACCTAGAAAGAGAGTTTAGTTGGAGAAAAGGGTCCAGGACAAAAATACAGAACATTGAACCAATAATAGAGTAATTAAAAAAAGAAGCAGTGGTCAGTGAGGTAAGGGGATAACAAGAAGACTGTCATGTAACAGAAGCAGAAAAGGAAATGTTTCACAAAGAAGAAAGTGGGTTAACTTTATTGAATGCTACTGAGAGGTCAAATAAAATGATTAGCCTACACACGAAGGTCACTGATATCCTTAGTGAAAGCAGTTTTGATGGAGTGATAGGGAAGAAAACAGTGGAGTATGTTGAGGGAAAAATGACAGGTGAGAAAATAGACATAGCATAAGAAAAATTTAGAGAAATTTGGCTGTAGAGGGAAGTAAAGCTATTAGATAGGAGCTGGGGGAAGATATGGGGTCAAAGAAAGGTATTTTTTTTAGGATAGAAAGAATGATTAGAGCATGTTTTCATGTTGACCAGAATCGTCCTTAAAAAAGGAAGACATTGATAATGTAGATGATGAAAGGTATATTTGTCTAACAGTTCTTAACCTCAATTTATCTCTTTCCTCTTGCATTTTACTATAAGCAGCAAGGATAAACTAGGTTGCACCTTGAACATTTTGCTTGGAAATCTCCTTAGCTAAATATCCAAGTTCATCATGTACAAGTTCTGCTTTCCACACTAAAGAACACAACTCAGCTAAGCTTTATGCCACTATATTATAAAGATGCCCTTTCCTCCAGTTTCCAATAACATCTTCCTCACTTCCCTCTGAGCCCTCACCAACAGCGTCCCTAAACATCAGACTTCGACTAACAGTCTGTTCAAGGTGATATCGGCTTTCTCCATCATGCTTTTCAACACCCTTCCAGATTCTTCTCACTCTCCATTTCTGAAGCTGATCCCACATTTTAGGTATTTGTTAGAGCAGCACCCCACTTCCAGGTACCAAAATCTGTATTAGTTTTACATTGATACTCAATACAATTATCACAAACTTAGCAGTTTAAAAAGCACAAATGTATCATCTTACAGTTTCTGTGGGTCAGGAGTACAGATTCAAGTTTGATGGGTCCTCTGCTCCTGGTCTCAAAAGGACAAAATCAAGATGTTGGCTGGGGGCTATAATCTCATTTGCTTTCAAGCTCCCTCACATCCTTGGTAGAATTCAATTTCTAGCAGTTGTAGGACTGAGGTTCCTGTTTTCTTGGTGGCTGTTAGCCAGGGGTAACTCTCAGTTCCTAGAGGCCACTCTTAGATCTTAGCCATGTGGACCTTACACACCATGGCAGCTAACTTTGTCAAGGCCAACAGGAGAATCTCTCTCCAGTCTGCTATGAGGGAGTATTATATAATGTAAGATAATTGTGGGAATCACTATCTTATCACCATTTGCCATATTCACATGTCCCACTCACATTCAAGGGTTGGGGACTGTATAGGGTGTGTCACCAGGGAAGCAGAATCTTGGCAGCCATCTTAGAATTTTGCCTATCACAGAAAGGATAAAGTGAAAGATAAAGTCTTTGAAAAAGAGAAATAAGATTTGCAGAAGGATTGATTTACGTTAAAAGTACAGATTCTTCTTCCTTTCCTAATGAGGATATTAGGTAGGGGAATGATGTTGAGAAGATGCGGGAGTTTTCCTCTGTGGTTTGTATTTTCTCTATAAAGTAAGAGAATTAGTCACCTCTTGGGGAGCAGGGCTTGTCCGCCTGGACTGAGTAGATGGGAACTTCAGGATTAGCCAGAGGACAAATAGCCTTTCACCTGAGAACAGGAGTCTTGTGCTACTTGCTTGGTTGTGCAGATCTAACCACTAACATTGGATACTGAAAATTTGATTCTAGTCTCCTAGTGTGTCAGTTCTCTACCCATTAAAGCATTCAAATGAGGCCCACATGCCAAATCCTGCTTCCATTTAGGGTTCTGCTTCTGCCTAAGGTCTCCTGTTTGTTCTGGCTTTCTGTAATCCAACCATGACCCACCCATGTGAACATGGTACCTTGCCTATTACTTCTGCTCTGGCCATTGGATTCAAAGTACTTGAACTATCTGGCTTAATTCACCCAGCAACTAGCACCTCGTGCCATTCACTGCACTGTTTCATTTGCCAAATTCTTCTTTTGCACTTTTTTTTGTTGAGGTCATAATGGTTTATAACATTGTGAAATTTCAGGTGTACATGATTATTTATCAGTTTCTGTATATACTGCATCATGCTCACCACCAATAGTCTAATTTTCATCTGTCACCATATATATGTACACCTTTACCCCTTGTGCCCACCCCTAACCCCCATTTCCCTCTGGTAACCACTAATCTGTTCTCTTTGTCCATGTATTTATTTATCTTCCACATATGAGTGAGATCATGTGGTGTTTGTCTTTCTCTGTCTGGCTTATTTCACTTAACGTAATACCTTCAAGGTCCATCCGTGTTATTGCAAATGGGACAGTTTTGTCTATTTTTATGGCTGAGTAGTATTCCATTGTACATATACCACATCTTCTTTATCCAATCATCAGTTGATGGGCACTTTGGTTGCTTCCACATCTTGGCTATTGTGAGTAATGTTGCATTGAACACAGGGGTGGATAAATCTCTTTGGATTGTTGATTTCTAGTTCTTTGGATAAATACCTAGTAGTGGGATGGCTGGATTGTATGGTATTTCTATTTTTAACTTTTTGAGAAATCTCCATACTGTTTTCCATAGTGGTTGCATCAGTTTGCATTCACACCAGCAGTGTGTGACCGTTCCTTTTTCTCCACATCATCTCCAACATTGTTATTTTTTGACTTGGTAACTACAGCCATTCCGACTGGCGTAAGGTGATATGTCCTTGTAGTTTTGATTTGCATTTCCCTAATAATTAGTGATGTTGAGCATCTTTTCATGTGTCTGTTGGCCAACTGTATATCTTCTTTAGGAAAATATATGTTCATATCCTCTGCCCATTTTTTGATTGGGTTGTTTTTTTGTTGTTGAGTTTTGTGAGTTCTTTATATATTTTGGAAACTGAACACTTGTAAGATATATGATTTGCAAATATTTTCTCCCAGTTGATAGGTTGTCTTTTTGCTTTGTTCATGGTTTCCTTTGATTTGCAGAAGCTTTTTAGTCTGATGCAGTCTCATTTGTTAATTTTTTCTTTTGTTTACCTTGCCTTAGTAGACATGGTATTCGAAAAGATGTTGCTACAACCCATGTCTATATTTTCATCTAGGAGTTTTATGGTTGCAAGTCTTACATTCAAGTCTTTAATCCATTTGGAGTTAATTTTTGTGTATGATGGAAGATAATGGGCTACTTTCATTCTTTTGTGTGTGGCTTTCTAGTTTTCTTACACCATTTATTGAAGAGACTTTCCTTTCTCCATTTTATGTTCTTGCCTCCTTTGTCAAAGATTAAATGTCCATAGATGTGTGGTTTTATTTCTGGGTTTCAATTCTGTTTCATTGATCTGTGTGTCTGTTTTTGTGCCAGTACCATGCTGTTTTGATTACTATAGCTTTGTAGTATATTTTGATGTCAGGGATTGTGATGCCTTCACCTTTGTTCTTTTTTCTCAGGATTGCTTTGGCTATTTGAGGTCCATATAAATTTCAGGACTCTTTGTTCTATTTCCATGAAGAATGTCCTTGGGATTCTGTTTGGGATTGCAGTGAATCTACAGATTACTTTAGGTAATATGGGCACGTATTAACCACGTAATCTTAAACTATACCTAACAGAACTAGAAAAAGAAGAACAAAAAAAACCCTAAAGTCAGCAGAAGGAGGGAAATAATAAAACATTAGAGCAGAAATAAATGAACTAGAGGCTAGAAAAAAAAACAGCCAAAAGGATCAATGAAACTAAGAGCTAGTTCTTTGAGAAGATAAACTAAGTTGACAAACCCTTATCCAGACTCACCAAGAGAAAAAGAAAGAAGGCTCAAATAAATAAAATTAAGAATGAAAGAGGAGAAATTACAATGGATACTGCAGAAATACAAAGGATTATAAGAGAATACTATGAAAAACTATATACCCACAAATTGGACAATCTAGAAGAAATGGATAAATTCTTAGACTCATACAACCTCCCAAAACTGAATCAAGAACAAATAGAGAATCTGAATAGACCAATCACAAGTGAAGAGATTGAAACAGTAATCATAAACCTCCCAAAAACCAAAAGTTCAGGACCAGATGGCATCTCTGGAGAATTGTACCAAACATTCAAAAAAGATGTAATACCTATCCTTCTCAAACTATTCCAAAAAACTGAAGAAGATGGAATGCTTTCTAACTCATTCTATGAAGCCAGCATTACCATGATACCAAAACCAGGTGAGGACAGTACAAAGAAGGAAAATTACAGGCCAATATTGCAATGAACATAGATGCAAAAATCCTAAACAAAATACTGGTAATCTGAATACAGGAATACATTATAAAAGGATCATGCACCATGATCAAGTGGGATTTATACCAGGGATATAACCTGGTTCAACATCCACAGATCAATCAATATGATACACCACATTAACAGTGAGGAATAAAAATCACATGATCATATGAATAGATGCAGATAAATCATTTAACAAAATCCAACGTCGATTCACGATAAAAATCTCAATAAAATGTATAGAAGGAAAATACATCAACATACTAAAGCCCAAATATGATAAACCCACAGCCAACATAATACTCAATGGTGAGATACTAAACGCCATCCGTCTGAGAACAGGAACAAGACAAGGGTGCCCACTCTCACCACTCCTATTCAACATAGTACTGGAGTTTTTGGCCAGAGCAATTAGGCAATAAAAAGAAATAAAAAGTATCTGAATTGGAAAGGAAGAAGTGAAACTCTCTCTGTTTGCAGATGACGTGACTCTATGTATAGAAAACACTAAAGAATCCATAAGAAAACTGTAAGAAATAATCAACAACTACAGCAAAGTTGCAGGGTACAAAATCAACTTACAAAAATCAGTTGCAGTTCTATACACAAATAACGAGCTTGCAGAAAGAGAAGGCAAGAATACAATCTCATTTACAATTGCAACGAAAAGAATAAAATATCTAGCAATAAATTTAAGCAAAGACGTGAAAGACCTGTACACTGAAAACTATAAGACATTATTGAAAGAAATTGAAGAAGACAAAGAAGGAAAGGAAAGATATTCCATGCTCATGTATTGGAAGAATAAACCAAATTCTTTCTTAAATCTTCTCCTCAGCCCTCTGGTTTGTCATGTTATTTTCTTTCAGCCTGTGACTCTGCCTTTATTTCTGCCTCTTGATTTTATTCCTATTGATTCTATGAGGAAATTTCCAGATAATATGCCTCCAAGCTTGGCTGAGCCTGAGACCTCCCAAATACACCTGCTCTGGTATTGTGACCATGGCTTACTCATTTTTCCCTTTTCATCTTAATCCAGGGCCTACAATTCAGTCTCATTATATTTATTCAATGTTCATCCCAAGTGTTTAATCAAGTCTTTAAACAGTTTGTATTCATTCACTTATGAATTCATTAATTCAGCAAATATTTGGTGAGTACCTCCTATGTTCTAGGTTTTTGAGATATATTAATGAAAACATCTCTGTCCTCATTTAGCTTATATTCTACTAGGGGAAAATATAATAAACGAACAAGAAAATAATATATTAGATGGTGGTAAGTGCTTTGAAGAAAATAATCAAAGGAGAAAGTTGATAGGGAGTGTTGGAGCAGTGTTGTTGTTTTATACAGGCTAGTCGGGGAAAGCCTCACTGATAAGGTACCGATTGACCAGAGGCCTGAAGTAAGTGATGGATTGGACTCTATAGATATGTGGAAGACCATATATCTGTTCCAAGAAGAAGGAAGAGCAAATGCAAAGACTATGAGCATGACTACGTTTGGCATGTTTGAGGGGTAGTAGGAGATGAGTACCTGAAGTAAAGTGAGTGTGGAAGAGTGCTAAGAATGGAGGTTCTAGAAGCAAGGGGTTCTAGGCAAGATCATCCAGGGCCTTGTAGGTCAATGTAGGGACTTTGGATTTTACTCTGAGGGAGAATAGACTGTAAGAGGGCAAGGGTCAAAGTAGGGAGACCAGTTAGGAGGCAGTTGCAATAATCTGAGTGAGAGTGATGTTGACCCCCAACACAGTAGTTGCAGAAGAAGTGGTGCTTCTGACTCTTATGTTTGCCCACCTCAAACCGTCTTAGGCTGGCTTTTCTGAGACCCTCTCTATCTTATGTATTTTGTACATGTATTAGATATGTGTATATGCATCTTTTTGTGTTTGGGGTGTGTGTGTGTATTATTATTGTATGGAGAAAAAATAAGTCAGAATGTAAAGGTTTCTACTTATTAACTTGCAAGTTGGCCATCAGCAGCTGACAAAAATATCTGTGTCTCCACGATGAAGCCAGACAATAAATGAAAGCTTTGAGGCAATCGCCACATGACAGTTGAACATGGCACACGAGAGAACAGAGCAAGTTCTCTCCTCAGACCAAGTTGACATGAAGACTCAGAGGATGAGCAGATGTGACTTCAGCCATTGTTGGGCTTTTGGGAAAGTTTAAAAATCTAAATATAGGCTTTTTGTTGGTCAACTTAGTAGAAGAATTGGGTTATTGTTTCTCTAAAGAAATAAGTTGACCTAAGTAAAGTCTTATTTTGAGCAAAGAAACTGGACTTTATGAGCTCCGTAGGCAGTTTATCTAGGTTATTTTGATCCAATTCTTTTATCTGTTGCCAACAAAGCTATGGGAAACTTTTTTCCTTCAAAAATGTGAAATCCATTAGTAAATCCCTCTTTGATGTTTAAATTACTATACGCCAAAGGTGGAGATCAAACTGTAGCTCTTTCATTTTTTAGGGGGAGAGTGAGAAATGGAGAAACTTTGAGACTTTACTGTTGATCATGAAACCCATTTAAATACCCTCCACCAAGCTCTGACTTGCCCTCAAGAAAGGCTGTGGGAAGAACTTATGAATCCACAGCAGCTGTTCGACCCATTTCTTCTTTTCTCCTTTGAGCCAACCTATGTTACTGGCAATCAAAACAATAAAATAGAATGAATATATTTGCAAGAAGTAACTCTGGATAAGAGTAATATAGAAACACACACATTTTAGGAAATAAAAATTATATATGGTTCTAAAAACAAAAGGTATGAGAGTTCAGGTTTATGTTTTTACTTTTATTTTTTAACAGAGATGAAAAAGAATGTAATTGGTTTAGTAATTGTAAATGAGGGTTTAATCCTGAACACAGTAGGTGTCAAACATTTGTTGAATGAATTAATATCTCAATGGGCTAATTCATTCTTATGGGGTCATATTCACATCCATGATAGATTGTCTTTAAGTAGGTCAGCCTCATGTGTCATATGTAGACAGAACTATTATTACTGTGGCAGTAAAGTTCACCACAAGCGCAGAAAATTAAAAACATCTACTTTAATTTAGCAGAAATTTAATCAGCTTCTACTGTGTACGGAGCATTGTGATAGGCATAATAGGAATAATACAATGCACAGAAGTGGTGACAATAATTATAGACATGATATAATTCATAATATGAAATTATGCCAAGTCAGTTCTAAATTGTGTATAGTCAGGTACAAGGAAGTGTAAATATTAAGTGCTGCGAGGACTCAGGAAAAAAAATCAGCTTTGGCTGGAGACCTTAGGGTCTTCACCTCCTCCATTTAGCAATTCACTGCTGAGAAAATAGAGCACATGGTGCTGAGGATTCAACTGTGACTAAGATCCTGTCCCAGCACCCTTGGACAGCACTAATAGAAATTTAATGTGATGCAAAACTATCAAGTTTGACCCAATATTACACCATTCACAAAAATTAACTGGAAATGGATTAAGGACTTAAATGTAAGACTTCCAACTGTAAAATTACTATAAGAAAACATAGGGATAAAGCTCTTTGATACCAGTTTGGACAATGATTTTTTGGATTTGACGCCCAAAGCAAAAATCACCGAGTGAGACTACATCAAACTAAAAAGCTTCTGCACAGGAAAAGAAATGATCAACAAAATGAAAAGACAGCCTACAGAATGGGAGAAAATATTTGCAAACCGTCTATCTGATAATGGGTTAATATTCAAAATATATAAGGAACTCATACAACTCAATAGCAAAACACAAACAATCCCATATAAAAACAGGCAGAGGAGTTGAATAGATATTTCTACAAAGAAGACATATAAATGGCAAAAAGGTACATGGAAAGGTGCTCACCATCAATAATCATCGGGGATATGCAAATCAAAACCACAATGAAATATCATACATGTTAGAATGAATATTATCAAAAAGATAAGTGATAACAAGTGTTGATGAGGATGTCGAGAAAGGAGAACACTTGTGCACTGTTGGTGGGAATGAAAATTGGTACAGCCACTCTGGAAAATGGTATGGAGGGTCCTCAAAAAACTAAAAATAGAAAAACTAAATATAGAACTACCATATGATTCAAGCAATCCCACTTCTGGGTGTGTACATCCAAAGGAAATGAAATGATCTCAAAGAGATATCTACCCATTCATTGCAGCATTAGTCACAATAGCCAAGACATGGAAACAACCTAAGTGTCCATAGACAGATGAATGGGTAAAGAAAACGTGATATATATATATACATATATATGTATGTATACACACACACATACACACATATGTAAACATACATACATATTAGCACACAATGGAATATTATTCAGCCATAAAAAAGAAGGAAATCCTGCCATTTGTGACATGGTTGGACCTTGAGGGCATTGCATTAAGTGGAAAAAGCCAGGCAGAGAAAGACAAATATTGTGTGGTCTCACTTATATGTGTAGTCTAAAAAAAAAGTCAAACTCATAGAAACAGGGTAGAAATGTGGTTGCAAGGGGCTGGGAGATGGGGGAAATGGAGACATGTTGGTCAAAGGATACAAACTTTCAATTATAAGATGAGTAAGTTCTGGGGATCTAATGTACAGCATGGTGACTATAGTTAACAATACTGTACTGTAGACTTGAAAGTTGTTACGAGAGTAGAGCTTGAATATTCTCACCATAACAACAACAAAAAATGGTAATTAAGTGAGGTGAAGGATGCGTTAACTAACCTTATTGTGGAAAACATTTTGATATATATACCCGTATCAAATCATCATATTGTATAGCTTAAACATGGACAATGTTATATGTCAATTACATCTCAATAAGTCTAGGAAAAAAGAAGAAATACAATGTGAGCCACTTACGCAATTTTCCATTTTCCAGTAGCCACATTAAAAAAGATAAGTCATAGGTGGGATTGATTTTTAAAACTTATTTAACCCAATATATCCAACATATTCTCATTTGACATGTGACAAATATAAAAAATACTAATGTGATATGTTGGACTCCTTTTTTCCTTTCACATCTTTGAAATCCATTCTGGATTTTCTAACCACAGCACATCTCCGTTCGGGTTAGCCATGCTTCAAGTGCACAGTAGCCACCTGGGGCTGGTGGCTACTCCATTGGACATTATGGCTCTAGAGTTCCACAGTCCAGTGGAAAATAAAGATACTTTGAGAAATAACACTTGTGTAATAGCCACTATGATGTGATTTGTTTTAGAGTCACAAACGACAGGGGAGGGAGAGGTCGTTTCTTAGATTGGCCCCTTCTAGTTTATAGATAAATTCTTCGAAACAGTGATGTCTATTTATTGACTCCATTTTCTTACCTCCTGTTTATGTCTTTCTTCCTATAAATTGTCTTCTCTTCCCCCATCAATCCACTGAAATGTCTCCAAAAGTTGACTTCCTACCTCTCTAAATGCTCTACAGAAAGTCTTTCCAGTTTTGAATCCGCATACCAATCACCTGGAGATGTTGTTAAAAAGCAGATTCTAATTCAGAAGGTCTGGGGTGGGGCTTGAGATTCTGAGGGTCTAACAAGCTCCCAGGTGATACTGATTTCTACCCTTTGAATAGCTAGGGTCTACATCAATCAGGGTTTGGTCAGAAATACAGAAACCACTCCAGGTATTTTAGCAGGAGGATATAGCCCAGGGAACGTTATGTTTGCATAACCCTTGGAATGGGGCAAAGGTCAGGAGGTTGAGGAAATCAGGAAGTATAGGAATAGTAAGAAGCTGTTAGCCATGTTTTTAGCAGCCTGCAGCACCAAAGGGAGCTCGCTCAGAAGCCACTGCAAACTTCATGTCTACCATCTGCTCCTGCTTCTCTTTGTATTTTGCCTTCCAAATCTCACAGAATGCCGATGGCAAGGCAATCTGGGAAATAGAGTTTCCAAGCCTCCAGTCCCTGAGAAAGAAGTGATAGGGTTGAATATCAACAACACTCTCTGGCAGACATTCCCTTGAGGGTCAGTCCTCAACTCACTCCCTTTCTCTCTCTCTCTCTCTCATGGCTCTCCTAGTCTCCTAGCTACCTCAGTGAAAACCCTTGGAATCCTTTTTGATTTCTGTCTTTTCGACAACTTGCAGATAGTCACTAACTCCTGTCAAGCCTTCAGCCTTCTCTCCTACATTTCTCCTCCTTCACGTTCATGTCATCATTTCCTCAGGCTCATCTTGCCTTACATTTGGATGGTCACCCAAGCCTTTTTAACTGCTTGCCTTTGGTCTGCCACCATCCACCCTTCATCTCCCTCTTTCCCCCATGTACTGCTACCAGGACTAAAAAGAGCTAGGAATATCTGAATTAATTGATTCTGCCAGTGTTATTAGCAAGTTTACATATTGATATTATAAAGAATATTGTTTAAAATGAGTAAGCAGAATAAGAGCCCCTAAAGACCTTCTGATGGACTTTTCCTCTGGGATGCAGGAATATACTATATGACCAATAGGGTCTGGGGGACAGAAAACTGTTCTTATTCTGCCTTTGCTCTAACTCACTGTGTGGCTTTGGATAAGTTACTTCCCCTCTCTGACCCTCCTTTACTTCTGATGTAAAATGAGGTGAGTAGGCTAAACTATCACTTCTCAGATTTTTTTCACTCTGTGTTGATAGATAACTTGTAAAATATATATTATATCATGTTGTATTTGGGGACTTTCTGAATGCATGTTAAAATGGCCAAATTAGAAACATCAGTTTTCTCACCCACAAATAGGTGGTTTTATTTCACTCTTCTTATAATAAGGAATTCAATAATTGCATTCACACCGTGTGCACTTTGAGATAATGTGTTATGGAAAAGGGTGCCATATCCAATTTCTTTAGCAAATCGTCACTGGAGAGCTAACAATAGCATCTTTACATGGAAAAACCAATTCTTACCCAGCTTTCTCCCAGTTTCATAATTTGCTAGAGTGATATCTTAAATTACTTGAAAGTATCTGGATTACTGAATGATAAGTAGGTATTTGAAAACCTTGTACTCTGTACTTGACAATCAATTTGGTTTTTTTAAGACTTTGTTTTTTAGAGCAGTTTTAGGTTTACAACAAATATTTCTTATATATTCCCTGTCTACACACATGCATAGCCTCCCCCATTATCAAGATCACTCTCTAGAATCATACATTTGTGTTTTACCAAGAATGAACCTACATTCACACATCATAATCATCCAGAGTCCATAGTGTACCTTAGGGTTCACTCTGGTTGTTGTACATTCTATGGGTTTAGACCAAAGTATAATAGCATATATCCATCATTGTAATATCATGTAGAGTAGTTTCACTGCCCTAAAAATCTGCTGTGCTCTGCCTATTCATCTATCCTCCCTCTTAACCCCTGGCAGCCTCTGCTCTTTTTGTTGTCACCATAGTTTTGTCTTTTCCAGAATGTCATATAGTTGGAATCTTTCAGCAAGTAGCCTTTTCAGATTGGCTTCTTTCACTTAGTAAGATGTATTTAAGGTTCCTCCAGATCTTTTTATGGCTTGAGAGCTCATTTATTTTTAGCACTGAATAATATTCCATCGTCTCAATATACCAGTTTATTTATCCATTCACCTACTGAAGGACATCTTGGTTGCTACCAAGTTTTGGCAATTAGGAATAAAGCTGTGATAAACATACATGTGAAGACTTTTCTGTGGATATAAGTTTTCAACTCCTATGAGTAAACACCAAGGAGCGTGAGGTCTGGTTCATATGGTAAGTGTATGCTTAAAACTGTCTTCCACAATAGCGGTACCATTTTGCATTCCCACCATCAATGATTGAGAGTTCCTGTTGCTCTATATTCTCTCCAGCATTTGATGTTGTCAATAGTTTGGATTTTGGCTGTTCTAATAGGTGTGTAGTAGTATCTTATTGCTGTTTTGACCTGCGTTTCCCTGATGACATATGATAAGAATCATCTTTTCATATGCTTACTTCCCATCTGTGTATCTTCTTTGGTGAAGAGTCTGTTAAGGCCTCTGGCCCATTTTTTAATTGGGTTGTCTTTTTTTCTTCTAGTTGAGTTTTAAGAGTTCTTTGTATATTGTAGATGCATCCAAATATATTATATGCTTTTTGCAAATATTTTCTCACAGACTGTGTCTTGTCTTTTCATTCTCTCCACTGTGTTTTTCACAGAGCAGAGGTTTTTAATTTTAATGAAGTCCAGCTTATCAATTAGTTCTTTTATGGATCATGTCTTTGGTGTTGTATCTAAAAATCCATCATCATACCCGAGGTCATCTAGGTTTTCTCCTATTATCTTCTAGGAGTTTTATAGTTTTCTGTTTTGCATTTAGGCCTATGATCCATTTTGAGTTCATTCTTGTGAAGGATATAAGGTGTCTAGATTCTCTTTTTTTTTTTTTTGCATGTGGAGGTCCAGTTGTTCCAGCACCGTTTGTTGAAAAGACTATCTTTGCTCCACTGTGTTGCCTTTACTCCTTTGTCAAAGATCAGTTGATTATATTTATGTGGGTCTATTTGTGGGGTCTCTATTCTGTTCCATTGATGTATTTGTTTATTCTTTCTCTAATACCATACTTTCTTGATTACAGTAGCTTTATGGTAAGTCTTGAAGTCAGGTAGGTACAGTCCTCCAATTTGGTTCTTTTCCTTCAATATTGTGTTGGCTATTCTGGTGTTTATTTCTATAATGTGTATCAGTTTCTAAATATTGACATGGAGGGAAAGCTTCAGGTACTATTTGAAAGCATTTCTCCACAAATCACACTTTATGGATAGGGATAGTTTTTATTCCTAGTAAATAAATGGACAAATTGTATATTCATCATTTTCTCTTTTAAGGCTGGATTTTGAAGTCCTAGAGATGGTCTCATTTTTAAATGAGAATATTGATGAGTCAGAAGTCATAGATCATCAGAAGGCAAATTGGAAGAATTATTGTCATTTCTAGACTCCTATGTCACATGCTGTATATCAGAATCAGTGTTCCCTTGGTTTTCTGTATTTAACTTGATCTACTAAGGGTGAGAATTAAACATATATGACAAGGATAAAAACAGTTTATATTATGTAACAAAGTTCCGATTTCAGTGGTGGTGATAGAGAGGCATCAAGAACAAGCTCATCTATCAATCAACCACCACGTGCCACTTGATATATATTTTAAATGGAAATCAAACATTCAGATAATTATTTTATAATAGACTGATTTTTAAAAATAGAAATTGAAATGAACATGATTCCCACTAATACTACTTGAACCCTCTGGACACGTTTGGAGATCTCTGAGTGTTTACAGGAAGAACGGTGGTGAAGGATTTCTCAGGGCTCTTCTAGCTGTAATGTTTTATCTGTCTATGGGTTAAATTGATAAAGGGCTTAATGAACTGGTGAGATCCAAATTACTTTTCCATTTAGGAATTGTGGCAGTTGTAGTTGTTATGAATATAAAGCCTAAATATTTTAGAATCCTTAATTTTAGTTATCCTGAAAAATAGAATGCATTTTCCATAATGCAGTGGCTTGCTTCCTCTCTTACTCTCTCATTTTAGTTAAGCTATTACATTGTGTTCAAAAATTCTAGGAAGGAAAGAGAGGAGTCTTTTTGAAAGAAAGCAAGGAGGACTTGCTGAAGAAAAGAGAAAAGATTATTTGACATTTCTAAAGGTAAATTAAGTGTTATAAAATGTCAACAGGAAGTAATACTTTATCTCATGGTTATTTGATTTCTGTCTTTGATTCAAGATTGCCTTTTTTCTCATCTTGGTATTGTGAAAAGACAGCATTATATCGAACATTTCACAAGAAATGTCAATTCACTGGTTATCCTCATTTATGTATTTTAACTTAGATAGCTGTGGAAAGCATAAGAAAATGTTGGCTATTTAGTTTGAAAACAGGCTAGGTTCAGAGTGAAACAGATAGCAAATAAATAAGCAAAGATAAAAACATTTTTGTCTTCTGTACTTCCTCACTAACCCTTCTGTCTTTGTTCTGAGTTTTCTTAGATTCTGTATTTGTCTATTTGGTATCCATAAATCAGAGGTCCAAACTAATGGCCAAAGTTGTTTATGTTTCCTGTGTGATTCAGCTTTTGCTGGCATGCAAAAATCATGTTATATACCCTCAAACCAATTCCAAGTCCATAACCCCAATCATGTCCTTTATCTAACTCTCATAAACCAAGCCAGTATTTCCTCTGCCTTCAATAACTATAGCCCAGAGCCCACTGACATTATTCAAACAAGGCAATTCTAAGCTGTTTCCCAGTCCTGCCTTGCCTTTCTTAAGGAATACACAATAAAAGCTCTGCATCATGCTTTCCTCTTGCTCCTGCTTCTGGCTCCTAACCAAGTCTGGCACTTCCTCATGTGGCCCCGCATGGTGTGGCATGCCCTCTCCTGCGAGGAAATATAAGGAATAAAAGTCTTCTTTTAATGGCATTAGCCTTTCCTTGTTGTCACTTAGTCACCTCCATAAATTAAAATCCTCCAGGTAAATTTTAACAGTCTTGAGTACACTCTAGTCAGGATTTCACCCCTAAAACTTCACTGAAACTGTTTTTGTCAAGGTCACCAATCACTCCCATGTTGCTAACCCCATGGCCAATTTTTCATCCCCAGCTTACCTGACCGTAGCAGCAGACCATAGCAGCAGATTTGAACAACACTATAGACAAATGGGTGTAACAGACATGGTCAGAACGTTCCATCCAACAGCAGCAGAAAACACATTCTTCTCAAAGGCACATGGAACATTCTCCAGGATAGGTCATATGTTAGGCGACAAAACAAGTCTAAACAAATTCAAGAAGATAGAAATTATATCAAGTTTTCTGACTGCAAGAGTCTGAAACTAGAAATCAATAACAAGAGGAAAATTGGAAAATTCTCAAATAAGTGTAAATTAAACAACACACTTCTTAACAACCAAGGGTCAAAGAAGAAATCAAAAAGGAAATGAAAAATATCTTGAGATAAATGAAACTGGGAACATAACATACCAAAATTTATGGACTGCAGCAAAAGAATATCTAAGAGGAAAGTTTATAGCTATGAATACCTACATTAAGAAAAAAAATCTCAAAAAAGTACCTAATACTACACCTCAAAAAACTAGAAAAAGAAGAATAAACTAAGCTGAAGGTTAGCATAAGGAAGGAAATAATAAACAATAGAGTGGAAAAAAAATGAAATATAGAGAGGAAAACAATAGAAAAGATCAATGAAACTAAGAGTTGGTTTATTGAAAAGATAAATGAAGTTTACAAACTTTTAGCTAGACTAACCAAGAAAAAAGAGAGGAGATTTAAATAAATAAAATTATAAATGAAAGAGGAGGCATTACATCTGATAGCACAGAAATACAAAGAATCATACGAGACTGCTATGATCAACTATACACCAACAAATTGGACAACCTAGAAGAAATGGATAAATGTGTATAAACATACTACCTACCAAGACTGAGTCATGAAAAAATAGAAAAATCTTAACAGATCACTAATGAGTAAAGAGATTGAATTAGTAATCAAAAATCTCCCAACAAAGAAAAACCCCAGGACCAGATGGTTTCATTGGTGAATTCTACCAAGCACATAAAGAAGAATTAACACCGATCCTTTTCAAACTCTTCCAAAAACTTGAAGAGGGAGGAATGCTCCCAAACACATTTAAAAGGCCAGTATTACCCTCATACCAAAGCCAGATAAGAACATTACAAGAAAAGAAAACTATAAGCCAATGAACCTGATGAATATAGATGTAAAAATTTTCAACAAAATACTGGCAAACTGAATTCAACAGCACATTAAAAGGATCATACACTATGATCAAGTGCAATTTGTATCTGGGATGCAAGGATGGTTGAATGGATGCAAATCATAAATGTGATACTGAACATTAATAGAGTGAAAGATAAAAATTGTATGATTGTCTTGATGTAGAAAAAGTATTTGTCAAAATTCAACATTCTTTCATGGTAAAAACAATCAACAAATGGGATATAAAGAAGATATCTCAAAAGCATCAAGGTCATATATGACAAGCTCACAGCTAACATCAGACTCATTGGTGAAAGGTTGACAACTTTTCCTCTAAGATCAGGAAGAAGTTTGCCTACTGTCACCACTCCTATTCAACAGAGCATTGGAAGTTATAGCCAGAGGAATTAGCCAAGAAGAAGAAAAAAATAATTGTCATCCACATTGGAAAGGAAGAATTAAAATTGTCTCTGATTGCAGATACCATGATCTTACATATAGAAAATCCCAAAGACTCCACCAAAAACCTATTAGAACTAATAAAGTGGCAGGATACAAGATCAACATACAAAAATCAATTGCATTTCTATACCCTTACATGAACTATCCGAAAAAGAAATAAAGAAAACAAACACATTTACAATAGCATCAAAAACACTAAAATACCTGGGAATAAATTTAATCAAGGAGGTGAAATATCTGTACACTGCTAACCATGATATATTGAATAAAGAAATTGAAGAAGGCACAAATAAATGGAAAGATATCCTGTGTTTATGGATTGGAAGAATATTATTAAATATTTAATAATAAAAAATATCTAATATAAATTAAATTCATAATTAAATAAATTAAATTTAATTAATTAAAATTAAATAAATATTTAAATATTATTAAAATGTCTCTATTACCCAGAGCCATCTATAGATTCAACGCAATCTCTATCAAAATTCCAATGGTATTTTTTACAGAAATAGAAAGAACAATCCTAAAATTTATATGGAATCACAAAAGATCCCACATAGCCAAAGCAATCCTGAGAAAGAAGAACAAAGTTGCAGGCATCAAACTTCCGGATTGCAAAATATATTACAAAGCTATAGCAAACAGTATTGTACTGCCACAACAACAGACACACAGACCAATTGAGCCCAACTGAGAGCCCAGAAATAAAGCCATGCTTATATGATGAACTAATATTTGACAATAGAGCCAAGAATACTCAATGGAGAATGGATGGCATCTTCAATAAATGGTGTGGCCAAATTGGATATTCAAATACAAAATAATAAAATTGGACCACTATCTTACACCATTCACAAAAATTAACTCAAAACTGGAATAAAGACTTAAACATAAAACCTGAAAGTATAAAACTTCTAGAAGAAAACCTGGGGAAAAGCTCCTTCACATTAGTGTTGGCATTGATTTTTTAGGTATCACACCAAAAACACAGGCAAAAAAAGCAAAAACTACATCAAACTAAAAAGCTTCTTTACAGCAAAGAAAACAATCAACAAAATGAAAAGGCAACCTATGAAGTAGGAAAAACACCTTGCAATCCATAAATCTGACAAGGTGTTAATATCCAAAATATATAAGGAAGTCATACAACTCAATAGGAAAACACAAGTTACTGAATTAAAAAAAAGGGTAACAGAGTTAAAGATACATTTTTTTAAAGAAGATATTCAAATGGACAACAGGTACCTGAAAATGTGCTCAACATCACTAATCATCAGGGAAATGCAAATCTAAACCACAATGAAATGTTACCTCATACTTGTTAGACTGGTTATTATCAAAAGGATATGAGAAAACAAATGCTGAAGAGGATGCAGACAAAAGAGAACCCTTGTGTGTTGTTGGTGGGAATATAAATTAGTACAGCCACTGTTGAAAACAATATGCAGGTTCCTCAAAAAATTAAAAATACATCTGCCATATGATTCAGCAATCCTACTACTGGGTATACATTCAAAGGAAATGAAATCACTATCTCAAAGGGTTATTCACACTACCATGTTCATTGCAGCATTATTCACAGTAGCAAAGACCTGGAAACCACCTAAGTGTACATCAATATATGAATGGATAAAGAAATTCTGGTGTATATATATATACAATGTAATATTATTCAGCCATGAGAAAGAAGGAAATCCGGACATTGGTGACAACACGGATGGACCTTAAGGACATTATGAGTGAAATAATTCAGAGAAAGACAAATACTGTGCAATCTCACTTTTTTTTTTTTTGAAGAATATTTGCCCTTGGCTAACATCCATGCCAACATTCCTCATTTTTCAGCATGTGGGCCACCAGCACCGCATGGCCACTAGCAGAGCCATGCAAGTCTGTGCCTGGGAACTGAACCTTCACCGCCTAAGCGGAGCATGCCAAACTTAACCACTAGGCCACCAGAGCTGGCCCTGCGATCTCACCTATAAGTAGATTCTGAAAACATTGAACTCATAGAAACAGAGAGCAGGTTGGTGGTTGCCAGGGGCTGGGGGCGTGGGAGACTAGAAAGACTTACTCTATTGTACACTTGAAGTTGGCTAAGAGGGTAAATCTCAAGTGTTCTTATCACACACACAAAAAGAAAATGGTAACTATGTGAGGTGAAAGCTATGTTAATTAGCTTGATTTTGGTGATTACTTCACAATGTATATGTAAATCAACACATCAAGTTGTATACCTTGAATATACGCAATGCAATATTTATTTGTCAATTATACATCAATAAAGTTGGAGGAGAGGAAGAAAACCAAACCAAACCAAACCAAAAAAATGCCCCCAAAAATTACAAAAAATTTTCCTGGACTATCACTTCAATCACCCCAATGGAAATCAAATACTCAACAATACAGTAGCTGGGTGATGTTGGCCACAATGCACTGCAGGAACTGCACACGGGAGTTGCAAGTGCCACAGGAGCTGAGTGCTGGGGAACCGGCCCACACTGCAGGAGAGGGGCACTAGAGAATCTGGATGCTCTGTGGGAGCTGCGCTCTGGGGAAGGTGCCCTCACTGTAGGAGCCTAGCAGTGGTGAAGCTGCGGATGTGGAAACTACCGGTATTACAGGTACCTAGCAAGAGTGCACTTGGGAACCAGGAAGCAAAATTCCTTTCTTCAGCCATGTCTCTGCAGCGCCCTCTATTGACCAAACTTACCATGCCAGCTGAGAGCAAACGTATTTAAAGCGCTCAGACTTTCTTCATAGAGCAGGCAATAATGGTCAATTTGGAGGTGAGATGCAATAAATCCATAGCCAGAACAGAATCTAAAACTTAATATGGCAAAAACAGAACTCTTGATTCAGCTCCAACTCCCAATTTTTTCCTACTCCTGTCTTTCACATCACTGTAGATGTCATTTCCATTCACCTAGTTGTCAATCCAGAAAAATTTAGAGTTACTTTGTATTCTTATATTTTCCTCACCCTTTACATCCAATTCATTATCATTTACTCTTAGAGCTACCTCCTAAATTTGGCTTGAATATAACCATTTATCTCCAATTCCACCACCCTCACTCCAGTCTAAACTACTATGATCTCTCCTGCACTTTTGATCCATCCACATTGGCGTCTTTCATCTTCTTCAAAAGTCTATACTCCTTCCTATCTCAGGGCTTTTGCACTTGCTGGTTCCTCTGCCTTGAGACACTCGTCCTCTATATGGTCACATGGTTCGCCTCTTTGTATCATACTCACTTCAGCTCAAATATTCTCTCTTTGTCCAATCTAAAGTAGATCCCACTCAGTCATTCGTTGTCTTCTTATTTTGTTTTATTTTTCTCCATACTGCTTATTACCATCTGACTTCCTATATATACTATATATGCATATATATTTTAACATTTCCTTGTTTATTGCTCTCCTTCCACCACTAGATAATATGTCACATGAGAACAGGAACGTCATCTGTCTTGCTCATAGATGTATCCCTAAAACCTACAATAGTACCTGGAACATGGTAGTCAATCAATATTGAATACATGAATGAAATAAACGGTAATGTATACCTGTGCTTTTTATGTCCTCCAGGTTTTGAGGCTCTAGTTTTTGACAGGAAAGGGGAAATTTCATTAAAATCTTGAATGATGGTGAAGTATTGTGTCTAATGACTTTCACCAATGAATCATCAAAGCTGACATACACACTGATTCATATAATATTAGAACTCAGTGAAGGAATATGTTATTATTATTTTTTTTAAAGATTTTATTTTTTTCTTTTTCTCCCCAAAGCCCCCCGGTACATCGTTGTGTATTCTTTGCTGTGGGTTCTTCTAGTTGTGGCCTGTGGGATGCTGCCTCAGCGTGGTCTGATGAGCAGTGCCATGTCCGCGCTCAGGATTCGAACTAACGAAACACTGGGCCACCTGCAGCGGAGCGCGCGAACTTAACCACTCGGCCACGGGGCTAGCCCCTATAATATGTTATTTTATCCAAGTTCTAGTGCATGCTTAAGCTCTTTCTACAATATCATCCACAAGTGGTTGTCCAGTGTATGCTTGACTACTTTGATTAATCTTTCTATTAATGAGGTGCTCACTTCCTCACAAAGCAGCCCATTCTGCTGGCGCCGGCAGGGAAATAAGGAATGGAATGTCATTTAGCATGTGCAGCTAGAACACCCCTTTCTTCAACTCTCACCATACTGGGGGTCAGAAGGTCATAGTTTGAAATATAGCTCTGCCACTTACTGCTTCTGCGACCTGGAACAAGTTATCAAACACTTCTGAACCTTAGATTTTTACCTTTAAAATAGAGATAATCATCTTTACCACACAGAATCCCTGGGTAGATTAAATGAGAGAAAATACCCAAACATCTAGTGTAGTGCCTGGTGCATAGGAGGTATGGTATAAACGTCACTTGAATGGCTTTTTCTCTTATTTCAAATTTTACTTCTCTCTGTTTACAGGTATACGTCACTATATACCCACTTTATACCCACTAACATATCCCTCAAGAAGAGAGTACTTATTACTTTTTCAGTGACTGTAGCCAATTATATTTTTTAACTAACCTCAGATGGAACAGGGAAACATATAAGGCCAAAGAATAAGATAATTTCAGTAAATTTTATCGTGTCTTCTCTGTTGGTCAATTAAACCAAACAATAAAAACTTATTTCCACACTATCCATCATGTAGGTAATGTGGTTTCCTTAATTTGAATGTTAGGTGAGCAAGAAACACTAGTCTGGCTAGTGTTTCTGGTGTTCTCTGTCCAATCTGTCTGTCCTTATAAAGCGGTTCTCCTTCTTTTTCCTGGGAGGCTCAGAGTACCAAATCCTCACATGCCATTCATTTAGCCTCTGGAGCTTTGGGCAGGTGACTGTCCTGCCGGTAGTCATCCCTTTCCTCCTACAGGGTATGTCAGGAGGCGCAGCTTATACACATTGTTATGGAAGACTTTAGAATTGGCAGCAGGCTGTAGCCCCAGAGCTAGGGGAAACCGAAGCCACCAGATCAGATCTAGGAGATCTCAATAACTTTTACCAGCCCCATGATATGGAGTTCTTCCTTGTCCTGGTGCAGAGAAGAAGGCAGTCTTTCTGGAACTGTCATTTCCAGATACCTTCTATTGCTGCTCCTCAAAAAGTTGAACATAGAGTTGTATGACCCAGCAATGCCACTCCCAAGTATATACCCAAGAGAAATTAAAACATATGGTCACACAAAAACTCGTATATGAGTGTTCATAACCATATTATCCATAAAAGCCAAAAAGTGGAAGCAACTCAAACCATCAACTGATGAATGAATAAACAAAATGTGGTATAACAGTACAATGGAATATCATTTGGCCATAAAACTGAATGAAATATTGCTACAACATGAAGGACATGCTACAACATGGATGAACCTTGGAAACATCCTGCTAAGTGAAAGGGGTCAGACACGAGAAACTGAGGAGAATGAGGAGTGACTGCTGATGAATACAAGGTTTCCTCGGATGATAGAAATGATTATGGTGAAAATCGATTGTGAGCATGGTTGCCCAACTCTGTGAATATATTAAAAAATATTGAATTGTACACTTTAAATGGGAGGATTGTATGATTTGTGAATTATATCTTAATAAAGCTGTTACAGTAAAATTCTATTGCTGACTCCTTAAATGCAAGATCCAAGAATCCTTTGGAGTTTTTAGTACAGATCAAAAAGACACGTCCTTTGACATGTACCTTATCAGTGAACCAAGTACTATGTAATAGGACCTCAAAGTAGGCTCAGCCTAGTGTTATTGACATGTATATCTGAAAAGTCCCCTACAAATTCCAGGTCACTTGTCATGTGGATTTTTGCCTCATTCTGCCACTAGCTCTATTTTTCTTAAGAGATATAGTGAAATCATAGGGAAAACACTGAATTTGGAATCAGAAGATCTTGATTTGAAACCTAGTCCTGCCACTTACTAGCTCTGCAACCTTAAGCTAGTTACTTAAATTTTCTTAGTCTTCATTTTCTCCTTTCAATATAGGGACAGCAAAATATAGGTCTACAATATTGCCACGAGCATATTAATTAATGTATATAAAAGTGATTTGGAAGGTATGTAATTATAAAAAATAATGAGCTATCATTTGATTAAACATGTACTCTCTTTCTCTGAATGACTTTCAAAACTATGTCAGCCTTTCACTTGGTAAAGTATCATCTAAATTGTGCTTTTACAGAAAGTCTGCTCTGTATACAACCCCCTATTTTGCCACATCAAAACCAACCAATAGGTAAGCCATGTGGCTTTATTTGATCAATATGATTGGTAGATCTTGTTTTCCCGATTTTGCAGAAGAGGAGGTAGGAATGAGGCAAGATTAAATGACATCCCTTATGTGGCAGCCATGGAGGTGTGCCTCTCAGATTTTCCAAGAGAGAACTTTCCATAAGGAGTCCAGTCAGTTGACAACATCCAGATGCACTGCCTTTGGTCTCTATTGCAGCATTCAAGCCCAGGACAGGCTGTCCTTGGGCAGCTCTAGCCAATGACAGCACAGTGGAGTACTAGGGTCTTCCTATTTCTACCTAGCGCTCTAGAGGCCACTCTTGGGGTGGATGAGGCATTCTAAAACCTACACCACAGTCTGAGGCTCTTCCTAATCAATCCTCCCTTCTTTCTCCCTCCTTTCCCATGTGTCTTATCTGTATTGTTAGCTGAAATCTTTTCCTTTCCACTCCTGCTCTCTCTCCCTCTTTATCTGTCACAGCGGTTACTCCCAATAAACCTTTTCATTTCTAACTCTGTCTTTGTATCTGCTATCTGAAGGACTCAAACTGACGCTCTTTGCTGGAGCTAAGACTTAAATGCAAGTCTTCTGACTCCAAGGTCATTCCATCAAACTGTCTATAGCTATTGTGCGTAGCTCACTGGGACTAACTAGAAGAGACTAATTATATTAGCTCAGCATGGCCTGGGTTTACCATGCCCCAGTCCCTGTATAGTCCTATATAGATAAAGCCAATTTTATAGGAAGAATAGAATCTTGTGGTTGAATCCAATATACTCAAGAGCATTCATTTATTTGGCAAGAGGACAGAAATAAACCAATAGTTAATGGGCTGGTAAGAACAACTTTGAATCTCATTCATTGCTTCCCATGAAATATTTCCAGTGAGCTTTCCGTAGATATATGCAAAGGTCTGTCCCACTGCCCATACCCCACCTGGAATTACCTGAAACTAATTGCTTTCTTTCTTAATGCCCAAATGAGATCGGCTATACTGAGAGAATGGAGATTTGAAAATTGACTTGAGGTGGCAGCAGGGAAGAGGTAATTTTTGGAGTGCACAGAGCACATTAGAAGAAGCATGAGGGTACTGGATCTGAAAGATGGGGAAATAGGCATAACAGAAAGGAAATACAGACCTGTGTTGGCTGCTTTGCATTTTTGCCTAGATCCTCTAGACAGCAAGATCCTTTGTTCCCTCTTCTGCACCTATATTCTCAATTAAAATGCAAGCAGACAGACCTTATTGAGCACTTACTGTATGTCAAGCTCCACGCTAGGAGTCTTGGGGGTTCCCAGCTTAGAATCAAGTCCAGAGACAAATGTGAAGATGACTTGTAAATGCAAGGAGTCTTATGACAGTGCGAAGAGTGAGAGCAAAAGGAGAGATTGGTTCTGAAAGGGACTCTCTGGGAAGGTTTATTGAAGTCAGGGATTAAAGGGCTGGGTATACAAGGAGGAGTAAAAGTTGAGCAAAGCTGGCATTCCAGACAACTGTGACAGCATGGAGAAAGGCAGCAAGGTGAATGATGACATTGCATTTATGGGAACAAACAAGGATGGTTGGGTTGCTGCAGAATCAAGTCGAGGGCAGAGAGGAGCGGGGGAGGTTGCTGCCACAGAGGTAGAAGAGGCAAACTCACATGTCCTACGGTCTTGTGTGCAAGTTAAGGAGCATGTACTTCATCCCACAGACAACCAAGAGCTTCTGACAGCTTAAGTGTTTGTGGGGGAGGGATGTTTCTATGATTTTTTGCATTAAGAAGTCTGGCTCTGAAGTCTGCATTGTCCTGTATACATCTGCAGAAATGCACACCTATGTGCCATAATGCATTTACATGCTAGAAAGAACACTAGACAGTGGTGAAGCAGCTAAGCCTCTTTAGATTTCAGTTTTCTCATCTGTAAAACGAAAATGTCTTCTGAGCTTCCTCCTATCATACACTTCTGTGATTCTGTTTTTAACAGCTTCTCTAGACACAACTTAGATGATGATAGCTCTGCATGAAAATCTGTTTGAATTGGGTCTATACCATTAATGTGAAGTAATTAAGCAATTAGCAATTTAATTTGACAGTGTAGTTGAGGTTCCAAAGTAGATTTATTTAAATTTGGTCAACTATCTGGATAAAACAGTTCTACTGTCTGAAAGGCACACTACTTGGCTTATGTTTTTCAAAACCAGTGCTTTGGTTCCACATTTGAAATCTCACGCCTGTTTTACATTGGTCCCAACGCTTCAAGAAGCAGTGGCCTGTCAGGCTTGCTGATATTTAAACATGCAGGAAATGCCCCCAGCTAACCCCAGTTATTAAATCTGACGGCTTGTTGAGTCCAGGGAGGCAGCCCAGGCAGGCAGTTGCATAATCAAAAGCTGCACTAGGGTTTATTTTTTTAAGCATATTTTAAACCCAGCCCTTTCCAGTTAACCATCTTCTTGGTGATGATGAGGAGTTGATTTCTTCAGCAGGTCATAATTGCAAAATGATGAACCCGGGGTTGTAGAGATAAGTATTGTCTTGCATGTCTGGCGAGCCATACAATCAAAAAATTGGGGCTTCAGAAGGCCCTTAGAAGCCACCTCGCCTAAAGCTTTCATTTTACAAATGAGGAAGCCATTGGGTCTGTTTGCTTCTTTCAAATTCACAGATATTTGCAGTCAGTTCTTCTTTAGCCCCACTCCTACTTATCGTTGACCAGAATCATGGACTGTTTTCTTCAAAAAAATGTGATTTCTTACTGGTTTAATACTCTTGATGAGAACTATGTGGTTTAGCTAAAGAATGGAATCTTGCATGGGTATACTGGCAAGTTACTCTTTTAGCTGTTCCTAAGGGGCTTCATTACTCTTTAATACTGAACTTCTTGAACATTTATGTAAATTTGTATAACATTCATTCAGTAGCTTTTATGGAGCTGGTATTGTTCTCTCAGACATGAGTAAGATAGGTTCTCTGCTTTGAAGAGCTCATTCTTTCGGGGGGGACAGTCTAAAAAGCAACTGCAATTTAACGTGACAAGTGCTATTAAAGAGAAATATATGTTAGGACAAAAATGAGGGAGCAGTTAGTTCCACCTAAGGTATGAGAGGTTGAAACAGAGTGACACTTGAGCTGGCCCTGGGAGGGGGAGAAGAGGTGTGGCAGGTAGTTGAGGAGCCGGTGCTAGATGTGGGGGAGGACTTTCTAGACAGGGTGATGACTCAAAGTCATTGAAGCACGTAAGAGTATGGCATATTCAGGAAATGCAAGTGGTACAGCTGGAGTTTAGGGTGTCTGGGTGCAATGCAGCCTCGGTGGTGGCCCAAAATTTCAAGTTGCAGCAGGATTGTGAAGGATTTTGTAAGGCAGCTTAAGGCATATGGGGTTGGCCCCATAGCCATTGTTCTATTGCTGGTGGCCCATGACAATTTGTGTGACAAGGTTTAGAAAGACATCCTTGAAACTTCAGTGTGCAAGATGGACTGGATGCAAGGAGATCAATGAGAACACCTCCTTGACCACGGGAGTATGGTTTCATTTTTCTGAGTGTGTCAGGCTTTATTTGGCATTAATCCTTATCTAGAAGACACAGGGCAGTTCTATTAGTCTGCTCAGGCTGCCATAACAAAATACCACAGACTGGGTGGCATAAACAACAGAAATTTATTTTCTTACAGTTCTGGAGGCTGACAGTCTAAGATCTAGGTGCTGGCAGATTCCATTGCTGGTGAGAGTGCCCTTGCTGACTTACAGATGGCTACCTTCTTGCTGTGTCCTCACATGGCCTCTTCTCTGTGCATGTGCAGAGAAAGAGCTCTCATGTCCCTCCTTCTTATAATGACACCAATGCTATTGGATTAGGACCCACTCTTATGACCTCATTTAACTTTAAGTACCTCCATAAATGCCCTGCTCCAAATAAAGCAACATTGGAGTTTGAGGCTTCAACGTATGAATTTGGGAGGGGGACACAATTCAGTCCGTAACAACAGCCGACCTTCCTTCTTGTCCTGTATAGAAAGCAACTCAGATGCAGTTATAGAAAGAACTTGAAGAACACAAACTATATAGCTATCATTTCAGCAGATTACAAATGAAAGCCAAATGTGCCATATGAAGATCCCAGGTCTGGCCAGCGGCTCTAATACTGTATCTTCTGATTTTCCTTTTGGTGGAGGAGTCAGAGACTCCTCCTTTCCCCAGGAGTCCAGAGCACTAGCATTACTTTTTACGCTAATGTTTGATCCTGCGCTTTGGAAATTTATCACTCAGCCCCAGGTAACGATGACATGGTCTTCTGAACAGCCTGCCCTTCCCCAATTCTAGCTTTTCTCTCCATGTGTTTCTCTGCCACCTCTCCCCACAATAACTCCCCCAACCTCTCCATTTCCCCAGTCCGGAATCCTTTTTCCTCTCCAATCTCCAGACCCTCCTAGAAGTAGCAAGACGATTTCTTTCATATGAATTGTAGGCACAGAGCTTGACCCTTTAGTCTCAGCTCCCGTTTCTGCAGCCTGATATGGCATGTGAACCGTGAATGCTACAATGTTTCCCAAAGTCCACACCAGAAAGACTAATTGATTAAATGCCTGTAGAATGAAAGCTATGAAACAAGGTTAATGTCATCAACAACTGGGAGTAGAAATAGGGCTTGTTTATAAACTTAGCATGCAAAGCTTCACATAAAATAAAAGTAATATAAACATTTCAGCCAAAGTTTAGAACCCTAGTTTTACTTTTCCAAATATTGGCTTACATGTAATTTTATTTAGTACAAAATTATTCATTGGGCATTATTTATAGATAGGAAGTTGATATATATTGGAAGAGTAGTGTTATTTTCACTTGGAAAATAGGACAAAAATACATAATTGTGATAAAATATTGGGTAAGAGTGGTACCATAATTATGTGCTGTATCTCTGTCCCCTATAACAATGGCTTGGCACAGACGAGATGTTTGGATATTTGTAAAATAAATGAATGAGTACAAAATCGAGATAATCCGTAACAGAGTTTAATTCAGCAAAAAGGTATTATGTACTAACTAAATGTCAAGAAATTTTCTAGGACCTGAGGAAATATAGCAGGAGTCACACCTCCTCCTATGTCCATGATCAAAGAATGCCCCTCGTCCATGCCAGGTGGTCATACTCTTTGATACTGCAGTTTTAGGAGGAATCCACAGGGAGGGTCAGTTAGATTAGCCTAATCCAGAGACAAACTTTGTAAAGGGCCATAAAGTAAATATTTTAGGCCTTGTGGGCCATAAAGTCTCTATTGTGACTGCTCAATTCTGCCTTTCTAGCATGAAAAAAGCCATAGGCAATATGTAAACAAATAGGCTTGGCTGTGTGCCAATAAAGCTTTGTTTACAAAACAAGTCAGATTTGGCCCCTGGACTGTATTTTGCCAACTCCTGGAATCAATGTGGGAGCCATTATGGTGAAAGATCACCTTTATAATCATAAAACTGTAGAATTTTGGAAGTGAATGGACTGTACAGACATTGCCCTCTTTGTTACCCACATGACGAAATCCCAACCGTGGAAAGCGAACGCTCTACTTATGTACTACAACAGGTGAACATGAATTGAGAAAAGCACGTAATCATGCTGACTGGTTTCTGTTTCACTACATGACCACTCATTTCAAGTGAGTCCTTAGTTCTACTGAGAAATCCTACTTTACTTAGTTAATGCACTCATTAGCCTTATCTTTCTCACCTGACCTCCAGCAGCTCTGTGGTAGTCTTGGATGTGTGTGCCTGTATCTCCCCACAAGAGAGAATTTCCCATTCAGCTGCAAGGAGTGCAGCCAGCTAACAGCCTCCAACTGTTATTAGCTTCTTCAGGAAACATCTCAGTTTTCCAGGTGAGGCCATATTCTTTCTGGGTAATCCCTAGCCAGTGACTGAAAATGGCAGAGGTACAAGGGCCTAGCTGTTTTGGCCAAGGTGGAGTTCTCTAGCTCCTCCTCTTTGCCTTAGAGGTCTGCTTTGGGTTGGCCAATAATTTTTCAAATCTCATAACTATCTGAGATACGCCTTGCCTGACTGTTTCCTCCACTCTTCCTTTTCACAGGTGTCCAAACCTACAGCCTAGTTTATTTCAAACAGAAATATAGTATGCAACATTCAAAAACATTCAAAGCTAACTTTAGTTTTTTCTGGTCTTAGCATTTACAACGTTTGTTATAGCAAAAGATTTTTTTTTAATTTAATGTTCCATCTACTTGAAGGAAAGCACTGAATCATCATGCTGCTAATGGTTGCTATTGCTTAGCTCTGTTCTCTGCAAATCTCCCGCTGTACCGTAAGCATTGACCCTTTCTCCCAGCAGACTAAAGCAGAAGTTCTAACACCAAAAGGCATCACTGACCAAAAGATAACAAGGTGTGACAAGGACTGACAGTGATTTTTCCACACCATTCAGAATAGTAAGGGAGTCTGCACTCCCCTATGGGGTTTTATCTCCCCAATGACTACACCTTGAAAATGCATTTATTGCATTTTATACTTGTGAGTTGACTGTATGATACAAGAAAAAAAAATCTTTGAAAGAGAAGCACAGGGGTTAAATAGTTACTTTGGCTCTCTGTTGATTGAATCAATGCAGCCTCAACTGGCTGATTCTCATCTAATATTCACACCTCCCATGTGCACAGTGCTCTGCTGTTGAGAGACTTTACCTTCCAACATACCGTGTGAGTCTTCTAACAATCTTGTGAGGGGCCAGGGACAGATACTATTATTTGTGTCTTACATATACGGAAAATGAGGTTCACAGAGGTTTATGTGCTTTTTTCAATGTCACACAGCAGGAAAATGCAAAAGCTGTCACTAGATCCTAAGTTGTTCAAGTCTGAGCAAGACTCATTCTACTATACGACATGGCTTGAGTGATATTACTCTGACAATATATAAGAAGGCATCTGTTATTTCAGTCCAGGCTTTTATCAAATATGGCTTAGTGCATAGTAACAAGTGAGGAACATTTGTTTCTTTATACCATTTGCATGAGATGCAAAAGAAAATAAAATATTCATTAATGAAAACTTCTTTGAAGTATTACATTTGCATTCTCTGCTTAAGTATTAAAAGCTGCTGGTTGTTCCTATTCACTAAGACTCTATTTTTGTGCAAAAACTGATTTGATTGTGACTCATAATGAAAGTTTTGTGTATACAACGACTCAGGAATGGAAGAAACAGGTGAATTATCTGCCATTGGCATTTGGCTACCAACCAGCATGCTGGACAACTTGATTAGACTCATCAATAAGCCATTGGCTGTACGCTGACTGTTGAAAATATGTTCAATGATTTTTTGGCCCAGGGAAACAAAAGAAATTGGGCAGTTATGCAAGGTCTTTATTTTTTTCTTCTGTAGCTTTCCAACTAAGCAGAATAAATTCACTAGGATTAAAAAGTAGAATTTAGAATGATTTAATGAAGCCAATGAAACTTTTAAATGGGTAATTATACTTATTAAAGTGAAATATGAAAAGATATAATAAAGCTTATGGCAATATGATTTATTCAGGAGAAGAAATTAGAAAAGAAAATAGAGATACTTTAATTTGTTACTAGCAAGCAATGTGTGGATACCATTTTGTATTAAAAAATGACTTCATACGTGCAGAGTATGAGATAAAAATGGAAAACATGCCTTTAATTCCCCCCTCTTTCCAAGAGACAACAACTGTGAACAGTTTAGTGTCTATCCTTCTAGCTGTGTATATGTAGAAATAAAGATTTTTATATTAATTGTAAAGTTAGGTTGTTTATTTGAGGTGTTTCTTTTTTATTGATGTATGCGTTTATCACTATAAACTTCCCCTTTGGAACTGCTTTGCTACATCCTTAAGTTTTGGTGTGTTTAGATTCCATTTCCATTTGTCTCAAGATATTCTTTTATTTTCATTTTGACTTATTCTTTGATCCATTGGTTGTTCAGGAGTCTGTTGTATCATTTCCATGTATTTGTGGATTTTCCAGCCTTCTTCCTGTTATTGAGTTCTGGTTTCATTCCATTGTGGTTGGAAAAGATCCTTGATACAATGCCTACTTCATGAATTTGTTGAGACTTTTTTGTGGCCTCACATACAATCTATCCTAGAAAATGTTCCATGTGAGCTTGAGAAGAATGTGTATTCTCCTGCTGCTGGATGGAAAGTTCTGTACACATCTGTTGGGTCCATTTGCTCTACAGTGTTGTTCAAATGTGCTGTTTCCTCATTGGTTCTCTGCCTTGATGATCTATCCATTGCGGAGAGTGGGGTATTAAAGTCCCCAAATGTTATTGCAGCATATTTCTCCTTTCTGTTTTCTTAGCACTTGCTTTATATATTTAGGCGCTTTGATGTTGGGCATAATGTTGGAAGCATAAATACTCACGATTGTTATATCTTCTTGATGGGAAATAAATAAAATTATAAATGAGAGAGGAGGCATTACAACTGATACCACAGAAATACAAAGGATCATAAGAGACTACTATGAACAACTGTATGCCAAGAAATTGGATGACTTAGAAGAAACAGATAAGTTCCTAAAAACGTAGCACCTATCAAGACTGAATCATGAAGAATTGGAAGATCTGAATAGACCAATAGTGAGAAAGGAGATTAAATCCGTAATCAAAAACCTTCAACAAAGAAAAGCCCAGGTCCAGATGGCTCCACAGGTGATTTCAACCAAAGTTTTAAAGGGTTAACGCCAGTCCTTCTCAAACTCTTCCAAAAAATGGAAGAGGAGGGAATACTTCCAAACTCATTTTACAAGGCCAGCATTACCCTGACATGAAGGCCAGATGAGCAAACTACAAGAAAAGAAAACTACAGGCCAATATCCCTGATGAATATAAATGCACATATTCTCAACAAAATGCTGGCAAACTGAATTGAGCAACACATTAAAGGGACCATATACAACGATCAAATGGGATTTATCCCTGGGATACAAAAATAGTTCAACATATGCAAATCAATAAATGATGTAGCATATTAATAGAATAAAAGATAAAAGTAATATGATCATCTGAATAGATGCAGAAAAAGGGTTTGACAAATTTCAACACTCTTTCATGATAAAAACTCTCAACAAATTAGACATAGAAGGAACATAAGCCAACATAATAAAGGTCGTATATGACAAGCCCACAGCTAACATCATATTCAATGGTGAAAGGCTGAAAGCTTTTCCTCTAAGATCAGGAACTACAGAAGGGCACCCACTCTCACCACTCTTATTCAACACAGTACTGGAAGTCCTAGTCAGAGCAAACAGGCAAGAAAAACAAGTAAAAGACATCTGAATTGGAAAGGACAAAGTAAAATTGTCTCTGTTTGCAGATGACATAGTCTTATACATAGAAAATCCTAACGACTCCACCAAAAAATTATTAGAACTAATAACAAATTCAGCAAAATTGCAGGATACAAAATCAATATACAAAAGTCTCTTGCATTTTTATACACTTGTAACAAATCACCTGAAAAAGAAATAGGGAAAATAATTCTGTTTACAATAGCATCAAAAACAATCAAATGCTTAGGAATAAACTTAACCAAGAAGGTGAATAATCTGTACACTAAAATCTATAAGACATTGAGAGAGAAATTGAAGAAGACCCAAATAAATGGAAAGATATCCCATGTTCACAGATTGGAAGAATTAGCTAAAGTTTACAATGGAGCCAAGAATACTTAATGGGGAGAGAGTAGTATCTCAATGAATGGTGCTGGCCAAACTGGATATTTACATGGAAAAGAATGAAACTGAACCACTATCTTATCCCACTCACCAAAATTAACTCAAAATGGATTAAAGATTTAAATGTTAAACCTGAAACCATAAAATTCATAGAAGAAAACATAGCAAAAAAGGCCCTAGACATTGGTCTTGACAATTATTTTATAGAGATGACCCAAAGCACAAGCAACAAAAGCAAAAAGAAACAAGTGGGACTACATCAAACTGAAAAGCTTCTGCACAGAAAAGGAAAGATCAACAAAATGAAAAGGCAACCTACAGAATGGAAGAAAATATTGGCAAGCAACGTATCTGATAAGAAGTGAATATCAAAATATATAAGTAACACATACAACTCAGTAGCAAAAAACCAGACAACCCAATAAAAAAATTGACAAAGAACCTGAATAGACATTTTTCCAAAGAACATATTCAAGTGGCCAGGAGGTACATGAAAAGGTGGTCAAAATCACTAAATCACTAGGGAAATGCTATTCTAGATCACAATGAGATATCACCTCACATCTTTTAGAATGGCTATTATCAAAAAGACAAGAGATAAGTGCTGGGAAGGGTGTGGAAAAAATGGAAACCTTGTGCACTGTTGGTGGAAATGTAAGTTGGTGCACTCACAATGAAAAGCAGTATCGAAGTTTCTCAAAAAATAAAACATACGACTTCCATATGATGCAGGAAGCCCACTTCTGTGTGTTTATCTGAAGGAAATCAATTACTATCTCAAAGAGAGAGCTGCATCCCTGTGTTCATTGCAGCATTATTTACCATAACCAAGACATGGAAACAACCCACGTGTCCGTCGACAGAAGAATGGATAAAAAAAGTGTGGTGTATATATGCAATAGTATATTATTCAATCATAAAAAGAAGGAAATCATGCCATTTGCGACAACATGGATAGACTTTGAGGGCATTATGTTAAGTGCAACGTCAGACAGAGAAAGACAAATACTGCATGATCTCGCTTGTATGTAGAATCTAAAAAAACCAAACTCATGGAAACAGAGAACAAATTGGTGGTTGCCAGGGGTGGTGGATGGGGGATGAAGGAAATGGGTAAAAATGAATGAGTTCTGGGGATGTAACATACAGCATGGTGACTATAGTTAACAGTACTATATTATATATTTGAAATTTACTAAAAACAAGTAACTACGTGAAGTGAAGAATGTGTTAACTAACCTTATTATGTTAATCATTTCTCAACATATACATATATAAAATCACTACATTGTACATCTTAAACTGACACAATGTTATATGTCAATTATATCTCAATAGAGCTGGCAAAAATTAAAATTTTCTCTATCTAATGGTCAAAAAAATCTTATGCTTGGTATTAATTATATTTTTCCTAACTAATAATAAGAATGGTTATAATTTTAGATGTTTACTGCCCATATGATCCTTTTGTGAAGTGTGTTTATGATTTTTGCTTAACTTCCTACTGAGTTGTTTGCTTTGACTTTAGGTTGTCAGAAGAGCTGTGTATATTCTGGATTTTAATCCTGTCTGTAGTTTATATTTTACATAATTTCTCTCAGTCTTCCGCTTGTATTTTGCTTTTCCTTATAGGGTCTGTCATCAAATGATAAGTGTTTACATACTCAAATCTGTTGATCTTTTCCTGTGGGCTTCTGGGTTTTGTGTCTTGCTTAGGAAGATCTTCTCCACGTTGAAGCAATGAACAAAAATTCTCTTAATTTTTCCAGTATGATTAAAATTGTGTAGTTTTTATACCCAAATCTTTGATACATATGGAGTTTAATTTTTGAATGATCTGATGAAAAGATCCAATCATATGTTTTTTACAGATAGACAATTATCTTAAGACCATTTGATAAATATTAATTCATCCCTGAGTGATTTATTATATATCAAGAGTCTCTATAAACCCGTATTTGTTTTTAGATTTTATTTTCTGTTTCATTGATGTATTTTTCTAGTCCAGTGTAATTGGTACAGTCTCTTAATTACTGTAACCTCATAGGTAGGGCTACTCCCCCACCCCTATTGTGCTGTATGAAATATGTCCCCTCTGTTCTCATGCATTTTATTTTCCAAATAAGTTTCTGATCAGCCTTTAATGTTCTATTGTACAAATGCTGGATTTTCAAAAATTTGGAGTGCATTTATTTTATGGATTATCTCTAGTTATGTTCCCCTTCTCATTGCTGAAGTTGAATACTTGTGCATTTATTTGGTCTTCTCTGTATCCCCAACCCTCCGTTCAGATTTCACAAAGATTTGCCAATTGAATTGCTTTAAAACAACATCTGGCTTTTGCCCTGGCAACAAAAGTAAAAATAGATAAATTGGATTACATCAAAATTAAAAACTTCTGTGCATCAAAGGATGCAATCAGCAGAATGAAAAGTCAACTTACAGAATGGTAGAAAATGTTTCCAAATCATATATCTGGTAAGGAGTTAATATCTAGAATGTATAAAGAACTCCTACAACTCAACAACAACAAAAATATCTGATTGAAAAAATGGGCAAAGGACTTAAATAGAAATTTCTCCAAAGAAGATACACTTGGCCAGCAAGCATGTGAAAAGATGCTCAACATCACTACTCATTAGGAAAATGCAAATAAAAACCCCAATGAGATATCAAGCTGCACCCGATAGAATGGCCACCATGAAAAAAAAAAAGATAAAATAACAAGTATTGGCAAAGATGTAGAGAAATTGGAGCCCTTTTGCACTATTGGTCGAAATATAAAATGGTCCAGCTACTATGGAAAAGAGTATGGCAGTTCCTCAAAAAATTAAACATAGAATTGACGTATGATGCAGAAAGTCTACTTCTGGGTATATACCTTAAAGAATTCAAACAGCTATCTCGAAGAGATATTTGTACACCCATGTTTATAGCAGCGTTATTCACAACAGGAAAAGGTCTCCATTGATGGGTGAGTGGATAAACTGAATGTGATCTATACATACAATGGAATATTATTCAGCTTTCAAAAGGAGGAGAATTCTGACACCTGGTACAACATAAGTGAAACTTGAGGTCATTATGCTGAGTGATTTAAATAGCCAGTCACAAAAAGACAACTAGTGTATAATCCCACTTATATGGGGTATCTAGAGTAGTCAAATTCATAGAAACAGAAAATAGAATGGTGGTTGGCAGGGGCTGGGAGGAGAAGGGAATGGGGAGTTAGTGTTTAATGGAAATAGAGTTTGAGTTTGGCAAGTTGCACAAGTTCTGGAGATTGGTTGCAAACAAGGTAAATACACTTAGTACTGAGCTGTACACTTAATGATTAAGGTGGTCAATTTTATGCGTATTTTATCACAATTTAAAAACTGACTTTTGGCTTTATTAGTCAAGTCTACGTTTTTAATGTTTTCCATTTCTTAATTTCTGCTTTTATTTGTTGTAAGTCATCCCTTTTGCTTTCTTTGCAACAATTTTTTTCTTAGCATTTAGAGTAAAAAGTCTCTCAACATGTTTGCGAAAAAATGTCAAAGTTTTCTTTTATTTGCAGAATTTTTGCTTCATCACTTTTTAATGTTGCTAGGCTCAAATATTTCTGTATGTTATATCTTTTAGGCAGGTTGAACATTTTATTAATATTCAAAATCTTCCTATAACCCTCTTTGTCCAATTTAATCTTTTTGGATGTGAATTCTTCTTTGTATTAACAGCAACATACCTGCTTTTCCCCCCCAGGTCTTTGATTGGTATGTCCGTTTTTTTTTTTTTTTCTTTCTTTCCCTTAGTTTTCAATCATTCTCTGTCCTGTTGGTATAGATATACCTCTTATCAAGAACACACACCTGGAATTTTTAACTCGACTCTGGAAGCCTCTATTTTGTAACAGTGGAATTTAATACACACACATTTACTCTTGTTGCCAATTTGTTTGATCTTATTCCTGCCACCTAATTTTATGTCTGTTTACTATGCCTTTATTATTTTGTTTTCTCCATCCTCATCTCTTGCCGTTGTTAGACTGGTTAAAATTTCTTTATTTCAGTTTTATACTATTTCTGTTTTCTAATACTTTAACATTTCACACGTCTTTAAGTTTATATTTTGGTAAACATCTAGAACTAGTCAATATTTTTGTGCTTCCTCTGAAATAGACGAAGGTCTATTACTTCCTGCCACTCCGCTAAGATCTCCTTTATAGTCATCATCTGAGCTTTTTGTTCCACATTTTCAAGTTTTTACACAATGTAAACATTTCTTTAGATGTAACTAGAAATTGTACTGGATTTTTTGCTCACCACTCTTGTGTTCAGTATCACTTCCTTCCTTCTTTTCTTGTTTTTTTTTTTTGCTTTTGTTTTGTTAAAATACATTATCAAACGTTTCTTTCAGAGAAGGTCTCTAGATAGTAAGCTTTCTGATTTCTTGTTTGTCCAACATGTCTTTAGCTTACCCTCACATTTGAATGGTAGCTTGGATAGATATTGATTTTTAGGTTCATAAAAAAAACATTGTCATAAAGAGTTACTGATGATAAGCCTGATGCTGGTCTGGTTTTGCTTTTCCTACCCTGGAAGCTTTTCAGATTTAGAGGTCTGAAATATCATTGGCATGTGTCCAGATGTTGGGGGAGGGTCCTGTCTTCCTTCACCCTGTGTGATACTCAGTGAGTCCTTTCACGTTGAAATATTCTGCGTTTCCTCTACTCGGTATTGTTCCTATGCTACTTCTCAGATTATTTCTCTTATCCATTCACTTGGTTCTTGCTCTTGTGACTTATATTAGTGGGTTTGGAATTTATATCTCTGAACATTTTTCCTCCAATATTCTATGTCTTGTCATTTTTCCTACATTCTGAGTGATTCCTTCAACTTTATCTTTCAGATCATGAATTTACTCTTTCCCTATTTCTATTTTGTTATTCAGCCCGTCTGTTAAATGCCGTATTTTGCCAGTCATAGGTTTAGTTTTTAAATACTTTTTCTTACTGTTGGATTCCTTTTATTCATAAAAGTCCTTTCTTGTATAATGGATGAAATCTCCATTCATGTTCTTCTAAGTAGTACACTTCTCCTTTCTTCCCTAAACTATGTATTTCCTGTAGAGTCAGTTGTGGACCTTTGTTCAAGTTACACATCTTGGTGCTTTTCTTTTGCGTTGTTTGTTTTCCTCATATCTGATGATCCACTTTCTTTTGAATGAAGATTTACATTGATTAGGCTAGATCTGAGAGGAGCATCTGTTGGCCCAACAGTACTCTCCTCCAAGTTACAGCAGGTGGCTGATGCAGCCTCTGGGGAAATAGTTGGAGTGTGTCAACTGGCAGGCTTCTCTGCAGGGCGGGGGGGGGCTTAGAATCCTCTCTAATCCACTGCAAATAAGCACGGCTCTATACTGCTGGTGGAGAATTGTAGGGTATCCCTCTCCTAGGCAATGGCACTCCCCCTACCCATACACCTACTAACCCACACATATACACACACGCTTGCTGTGGAAGCCCGCAACTACTCCAAGCTCCTCTCTGCTCCTCTGTCAGGTTCCTGTACTCCTGGAAGGAGATTTTTCCAATCAGGTAGGTATAGCTATGGGGATTGCTCAGAAAGAATGTCTTTATCTTACATTCTGAATGTTGTAAATTAATTACCTTGAAAAATTTCCCAGGAATCCCTTGGTTCATTATAGGTATTTTCTCTGTTCTTGGAGTTTCTCTAATTCTGTTATTACCTTCGAAGTTTTTTGTTCCTTTTTGTCCTTTAGGCTGTGTTTCTCTTCTTTTGGTTTCTCAGGCAATTCAATCGCATCTGCTTTGAGGAGCCCCTCACAATGGCTGAGTCCTTGGTTGCATTTCCTCTTGTTTTTCAGTGCCATTGCAGGTATGTGTGCTTTTGGCTGTGTGGAAGGAGATGTGTACAGCACACATGTGTAACCTTTCTGTCAGTTTTAACAATTTGAGCAGAAGTTCAAGTACACCATGTCATGACTCTAACCCCATCTAGCTGAAAAATGATAGCCATCCTTCCCTCAGCATCTATTCCGGGCCTTGTGCTATATACTTCATAAGCGTTTTCTCTAATGCTCAAACACTATTAGAACATAAGCTCCGTGTGGTCAGGGACCACAGGATATCTTGTCCACTATTGTATTCCTGATGGCTAGGACAGCATCCAGCACATAGTAGCTGCTCAATAAATATTTGTTGAATGAAAAGCCCACCAGATAAGTAGCTTTACTACTATTTAGCAGATAATGAACCCTAAGCTCAGACAGGTTTATTAGCCTTCTTTAGGTTGTAAGTACCAGAGAGAGGAGGCAAATACAGATCCGTATGTCCTAAACTTGCTCTTACATACTGCAATATTCTTATAAGGGGTTCTTTAAGTGAAACTCTAGAAAGGGGATATGAACCATTGTTCTAGATCTGACTTGAGCTCTGTTTTTCTCTCTATAATGAAGTTGTATAGCAAGATTTGCCCTTGTGTGTGCTGCAGAACAATAATCTCTTCTCTAGGGCAATGGATGCAGATTTTAGAGGGAGAGATGTGGCTTTGGAATAGTTCCTATTAATAAAGCCTGAGAGTTTTAATTTATCACAGGTTCAAAATGACCCCACAGTGTGGTACGATCAGTGCAAAAAATAAGTTCACTTTAGGGCAAATATACGGCAGTATGATGCCCAAGACAAGTCCCACTGTATTCCATACTCATTAGCTCTCCTCTGGAGAAATGTATTTATCTCTGAGACATTAACAAACCATGTCACATGTGGCATAGTAAAAGACCGATATATTTTATATCTGGCCATGCTTATCATTTTCACTTTCTCCTTCTGTCTTTGTACCCCCAGACAATGCCTTCATTCAAGGCCTCGTTGTTCTTTACCATTGCAGCAAACAGCTGGCTTGTCTCCCTGTCTACAGTCGCCGCTTCAGATCCATTCTCCACACAGTAGCCAGGGTGATCTTTCAAAAACAAAAATCGGATCATAATATACCCCTTATTAAATCCCTTTAATGGCTCCCTGTGGGTCTAAAGATGAAATAGCATTAGAGATGATGTCCCATATGACCTGGGCCCTTCTGCTGTCTGTGGCTTCATGTCCCATCACTTCCTTCCCTCACACTGGGGGAGGAATCAATGCTGAAATGCAATTGAGGTTATTTCGTGTATCGAGGTCATGCAGTGTAGATACTCAGTATGAATATTTTATGTCTTCTAAGTCTATACTTTCCTACACTGTATGGCTAAGTGTTACTTTATGCTATGGATATTAGGGTTTAGGTCTCAAAACCCAACTGGATAAATCCAATCAGTACGATGGCTTGCAAATGCTTATTCATCAAGAGTGGCAAATTGGCTGTATTTCAGAAAATGTAAATCTTAGTCTCCTAACTTTTTTTTCTAAGTTACAGACACGTTGGAGTTCATTGGCATATAGGAAGCAGTGGCTAAGGACAAGCCAGATGGTCCCAGCTCTAAAATCCAGAGCAGTAAAAAGGTCCTGGATGCATGAGAACAGCTAGCAGTTAAGGGAAAGGAGGTTAGCTAAGGCAAGCAGGGCCCATGCAGATTGGGTGAGTCAGGAGTCTGTGAGTTGTCAGCACAGCACTGTTCAGTCACCCAGTCCAAGAGCAACCCTTTGAGTGTTTACTCTGCTTTGGTCCATGTCTTATTTGGGTTTCCTTGTCCCTCCTCTAGTTTATTGTAGCCTGAAGGAACTCAGGGTCTTTCAGATGAATTTTACTCCTCATTTAGCCAACAACAATCAAGTATAGACGCTCATTTAGTCATTCGTTCATTTGTCATGTACTAGGAAACTACAATGTGACAGATACTCTGTTAGGTGTTGAGGTATATTAATTGGAGTGCTAATTTCTATAACAAACAGTCCTGAAATCCGAGTGGCTTAACCCTGTGGAAGTTTATCTCTTGCTCTGATCACTGTCCTATATGGGTCAGTGGAAGAGACTTTCCTCCATGCAGTCATTCAGTGAGCTGGGCTCCTTTCATCTTGAGTCTCACCCTCTTCTTGGTCCTTAGAGGCCTCTCTCATTTAGAGGGCAGATAGAGAATGAGAAAGACATGAGCCAGGCCTAGAAATGGCATGTCTCACTTCTACTCACATCCCTTTAGCTAAACTCAGTCATATGGCTACTCCTAAATATAAGGAGAACTGGGAGATGCAGTCTTCCTGTGACTCTAGGGAGGAGAGGGAAACACAAATATTGGTGATCACTAGCAGTGTCTATGTATGGGCTTAGAGAGATTTAGCTTTATAGTAATATGCAAAGAAATTGAGATCTTAAAATACAACTGCCAAAAGAATGTCATGGTAAAACAGGGAGAGTGCTTGGCAAGCATACTTAAAGAACTATTGAGGAAGCATCATTTTTTTGAGAGAGAAAAGTAAGGTCAAATGTATAAGTGTCATTATTGTCCTTAGATCTTTAACTAGCTAAATATGAGAGCTGTCATTCATACTGTTCAAATGCCATTTAGCTGACCTAAAAGTAAGAAACCCAAATGAAAGAAGTCATGTTACAAGTCAGTTCCATGTTGGCTGAGCAGCACTCTTTGCCAGATCCTGAGATATGTGGGCAACGAAGATACAAAGATGAATGAAACCAGTCCCTTCTCTCCCATAGTCCTCAGCCCAGTGAGGAGGGATGGACATAGGCAGCTAACCATGTACCACTTGTAGCATGCTCTGCAGCTCTGAGCCAGGGACACGCTGCCATGTGGGAGGGCAAGTGAGGAAGCCGTTCATACCTGCTTGGGGGCCCATGGATGGTAGAGAGCGTGTCATTGGAGCCTTGGAGGATGTGCAGGGTTATGATAGGAAAAGGTGGGTCTGAAGGACAATTGAAGCAGAGAGAAAAGCATGAGCAAAGACATAGAGAGATGAGAGTATGTGGCATCTCTAAGGCATTTCTCAGGAGCTGGTGGCTTATTTTAACAAACCTCAGTGGTCCTCAGAAAGACCTTATGAAACAACTGTTGTCCTAATAGGAAATGGCTTATTACAGAGCAAGACTATTATGTATAAAATTGTGGTAGTCATTTCAGATATTTTTAAGTTTCCTATTGGGGAAGAATTGTTTTCTCATGTAAATAACAGAACAGCATAAATATTTGCAAGCACATTTATGCTATTTCATATTTATTCATTTTAATTTAAATTTATGTAGCATTTACCATTGTCAGGCACTGTTCTAAGCACTTATAAATATTCACCCGTTTAATTCTCATAATAACCCAATGAGGTAAGTACTATTATTATCTGCATTCTACAGATGAGGAAACTAAGGCAGAGAGATGTGAAATAGGCTTCCCAAGATTACACAGCCAGCAAGTGGTATTAGATGGGTTTTAGACCCAAGCAAACCAAGGCTCCAGAATCTGGGATCTTAAGAGGTTAGAAATTTTGAATCATTTACTCATATCAAACAACACATAATGAGACTTATTTTGTGATACCAGCCACCTTGGAGTTCATGGAAAGATGATATACTTCAAGTCATGAGAAGAGCGAGGTGGTCAAAATGTCAAATACAAAAAACACGACTTCAGCAGAGGCCCTGAAGATAAGCTTTGTGGAGCTGGACTGGACCAGGGAGAGCTGTGAGTAGAATGTGGTCGTAGCCTGCTGAGCTGCTGGGGAATGGCAATGAAAAAGAAAGCAAGGCAGGGCTACAAACCAGACTGTGCAGAGGAAAAGCAGCAGGCTCTGGCAGCAGGTGGGAAGGAGGAGGGAGAGAGAGGCACGACTTTCCAGCAGCGTCCATCTGTTGTCTTGTCGCTTGTCTGCCAGTTGAATTTAGCCGGGTGACTTCTGAAAGCCAACTGCCCTTCACCTTCGAGCATACTGTTGACAAACAATAAGAGTACTTACAAGTGAAGAAGTGAAGAGCTGGCTTGATCAATTAGTGGTTCTTGAAGGAAATAGGGCAGAGAACTTCCCATTCGGAAACTCTCAAAACAGAGACCAACCATCACCTTCATTGAAGGACCCCACTGGGCCCAAAGCCTTTTGTACTCATGATAAATCCCTCCCTGCTGTGGTCTCTCAATCCAAAGATGATCAGAGGAGACAGGAGAGGGGAGAACCATTGCTTGGCACGTCCCCACTTAGAACAACTCCAGTGGTCCCTAGGTTTGGGCATGGGCGCCCCTATGGCTCCACAAATGAGTTGGGTGCTGGAATGAACTATAACTGTTTTAAAACCAGTTGCTTGTATCAGTTCAACCCAGTGGGCTCTGTTTTTAATGGTAATGGGTTTTGTTTGTTTGTTTTTAACTTTTTTGTTTTGTCTTCTTTTGACCAGAGTGCTTCTCCTGGTGTTCCAAGAGAAGCATGCTTTGTTGAGGGAAACTTAGCCAGGTAGTTAGGACAAAGAGGTCAATTTCCCTCCACCCTGACATTTTCAAAGCCAGGTTTACTAGCCTTGGGCGAATCATTAAACTTTCTAGGCCTCTCTGCTCTCCTGTCTGCTGCCTGAAAGCCTGCTGGGTTTCCTCGGTGAAAGACCCACTCAAGTACAAAGAGTCAAGATGTGAAATCTTCCAAGCCTGGTGTGTCTGGTGCTTTCTGCATGCTCTCAACTCTGCCCTTAAGTTATTCATTCAGAACGGTGTGCAAACTTACAGACAGGAACTCTTTTAGGCTTCAGGTGAGTGACAAGCCATTGCACCCTAAATCTGCACGCTCTCCTGTTCACAGGGCTCGACACAGAGATGGGGAAGTGTGCATCAGTGATTGCAGGAGCTGCATCTCTCTGGGAACATTTTGTTTCTCTTTGTTTCACACCCAGGACACAACTTGTCAAATTACTCATCTGATCTATCCCAGTGTCTTCCTATTTCATTTTATTTCATTTTTTCTCAAAGACTGTAACCTACTTGACAGGAACTGCATTTGTAATTCAGATAGGAAACTGCTTTCTCAGATTGGTTATTTTACCCCATCTTTTTTTGTGTGATATAATTGACATATAACATCGTGCAAGTTTAAAGTGTACAGCGAGTTAATTTGATACATTTATATAGAGTACTGCAACATGATTACCACTGTAACATTTATATATTGCAATATGATTACCACCATAGTGTTAGCTGACACCTCCATCACATAACATAATTATCAGTTCATTTTGTTCCACCCCATCTTAAACCAATGAAGAACTTGTTTTCAGGTAGCAATTCATAGGAGTGTTAAAGGTGGCTACAGCATAAGCACAAGTCAAGAAGTGCTGGCAGGTACATGGGTTAATTGATTTCGGTCCATTTTAAAGGTCAGCGCATCTTCCTTCCTGCTTCCAGTCCCCAGGTCAAAGCTCCTGTAAACTAATGGGCAATTTTGCTTTTACCAGGTTTCCTTAGTCCCCAGGCCAGATGTGTTAAATCTCCCCCAGGTTTCTCTTAACAAAGTGACAGCAGGTTTTAATCTTCCTGTACACACTGCAGCAGCTGTGCAAACATTTCATTAACAAAAGAAAAGTGGGAGGCATTAAACCTGTGGATAGCTTGTGCCTAGCATTTGATATCAGTAGACTTTAAGATGCCCCAAAGTAAGGATAAATCTGTGTGCCTTAAATTCTACTTTATTTCAAAAAGCTTGAGTAGTCATAACAAAGAAATTAAACTCCATCTAGGGAATTAAAAAATGTAAGAAGAATCTCTGAATTAGTATTCAGCTACCCAATTCTCTGAAAGCATATGTGGCAGAAATAATAAAACAAAGCAACTTCCAGGCAAAAATTCACATTCTGAATGGGGAAGTTATAAAATGTGAGGCAGACAAGTCTTTTAAATGAAAAACTGTTTAATATAATATTTACATGCTGTCCTTCGTAAGTTTTCGGAATTATGTCAATATTTTTTCTCAAGACATAAGATTGTTCAAAGATAGCTGGAAAGTCAACACTGGGGCTTTGATTTGTCTTGGTTTTATTACCATTAAAGTGATTTATTATGTTTATTTCATAGTTATCCTCCCTGAGAATTTTTAATACATTGCTGATGTTTTATTAGTTGGAGAATTTTTTTATATCAAAGGATCTGCCTATGGATTCTGTACTTCCTGGTATAAAAAGTAAGGACAAACCTTTACTGCCTGCTTAGCTCATTTTTATTTGAAAAAATATAATGCATATTATGTACAAACAGAAATATTTGCTACCCACTTTCTATCTTAAAGGATACAATTTACTGTACTTTTGGGTGGATGCCACTTCCTCCATGCAGTCCTCTCTAATCCAATAGTAGAACATCATTTCCCTCAATCCTCCAATAGGGCTTTTTATTTACCTCCCTCATAGTATTCATCATATAGTTCACTGTATTATAGTTCTTTGCATATGCATTAATCTTCCTACTCCATGGAGAGCTCCTTGGAACCGGGTACTAGGGCTGATCCAAAGTTGTGTCTACCCACAACCAACACTTGGCCACAGATGTCTGCTGAATGAAGCCCTGGGGTGGAATACAATGCTTGTGGTGGGAATCTTGCTTTCTTCCTGTTCCTCTATTTGTTTCCGTGAGCATACACTTTTTTCCCCAGTTGTGTGCTAGATCTGGATAGTGTTATGGGGCTGGGTGAAAGAGAGGTCAAAGACACAGCCTCTACCTCTAAAGAGCCCATGTTTCAGGAAGGAAACTTGCAAATCAACAATAAAAGTATCTGGCAGGCTTAATAAAAATAATCTTGTAGTTATTTTGGATTAAATTAATTTATATCACACTTTAAAAGATTGCGACAAAGGAAAATTCCTTTAAATCAAAACAAAAAACTCTCAGTCTTTGCAATTCTTCTTTCCTCTTCCTGTAGGTGATATTGATTTTTATTTAGACTTGGTTGAATCCCACCTAGGCACCATGCCTGTGTCTGGGGAACCTGCCATCAGGGAGAACATAGGTGTAATGCTTACAAAGATTCTTAAACCTTAGCATCTTTAGGAATGACCTGGGGTGCTTGCATATTTCAGGGACTTAAGACCAAAGACTCTTTTTCTGTAGGTCTGGAATGGGGCCTAGGAAAGTGCCTTTTAACAAGTCCCTTCCTTTTCCCCCTCAATACACACACCCTCAGCACCAGCAACACAAGTGACTCTAATGCAGGTGATCCACAGACTACAGAGAGAAACCTTCCTCTGCCCACCGACTAGGTCATTTTCAATGTAAACATAAGCACTTCGTACCAAGAATAACTGCCAGTTCTGGGGGATGGGGTGTGGAGAGAACTTCTCAAAGGAAGCCATATTTCAGCTAGGCCCTGACAGGTGAGAACAGAAGATTCAGAAAGACTTTCCAAACAGAAGGAATAGAGACCAAAAAGGCTTGGGGATCAGAAGGAGCATGTGTAGCAAGGGCACAGAAAGCAGGCTGGTACAGGCCAAGCTAAGGGCACAGGGAGAGGAGTGAGTCCCAGCTCTACTAGCTGCTAGCTGAATGACCTTGGAAAGAGGCATAACCTCTTTGACCCTCAATTCCCTCACCTGAAAAATGATGATAACACCTACCGAGCTGTAAGAATTAAAAAGGATATATGTGAAGCACAGAGCGTTTGCCTGGCTCAAAGCAGGCCTTTAAGAAATGGTAGTTGTTATTATTAATGCTATCCACATGGTGGGAATTTTCCATCAGTAAAATGAGTACATGAACGTAAGGTAAAAAAAGACTATAAAATTCAAAAAACACATCCATTTATTCGTGAATTATCAAGGGAGTTGAGGCACAGTTGAGCTAGTCTTTAATCCTCCTATTCACCAAACTGCATCTATGGACAACTGAAAACGTGTCCGACACCGGATAATTCTTTCACTTCTCCTTTCCCTTTTCAATGTGGAGACACAGCCAGGAGGCAGCTTTGTTCCAGTTCATCAAAGAATAAAACATCTTAATCCTGCAATCCTGGCCCGGTCATAACCCATAGTCCCTCTGCACAAACAGGATCCCGTTGCTCCAATCATGGAAACTCCTCATCACCTGGAGGCTGAAGTCAGGGCTCCCAGTACAAGCGCAGTTTCCAATGGCTGGCTACTGCCTCCTCTCTCACCACCAACTTGAAGTAACATCTGATGATTGAAGAGAATGTATCTTACTAGTACCGAGCTGTAACTCAAATACATTCTTTCCCCTGCAAACATAAAATTGTTGGCTAAAGCACACATCTTAAATATTCAATGTTTATTCTATCGAATGAGTTCATGTTTTTAAGTACTTTGAACAGTGCCTGGATTTTGCTAAGTGCTATCTATGTGTTAAATAAAATAGATAAAGTATTTTCAACCTGCTAAAGAAGGGGACCATGCTAAATTCTCACTCTCTCCCCTGTTTCTTAAGACTGCCCAAGTACAACCTGGTTTTCATGAGTTTCTTTTTCTCGATTGTTTATTCCAAAATAGATGTCTTAGAGAAGTCTTTCCCAGCCCAATGATGGGAGCAGTGTGCATTTGGGCGAATTATTGGAGCTGAGAAGGGAAAAAAGAAGTGAGCAAGCGGACATGAAAGAATAAACATGATTGCCGGTTTGCAGACAAGTGCTTGAGAGTCAGAGTTCTAGGAGTCTTAGAAAGAAGCTTTGCATTGAGGCCACATGATGCAAAACCAAGTGCATTACCTTCCTTACCTGTTATCAAAGTCTGTGAAGGGGTAGAATTATATTATTGTTCTAGACAGTACTCTTTGTCCCTGCTTTGACTACTGCAAAGTATCTCAGATGAATTCTTAAGCATCACAACACCGCCCATTACACAGGTAAAGCCTGGCATGTTCACAGGTCATACACCTTCTTCACTGAAACAGGAAGAGGGTGTTAAACTTTATTCATATAAGTAAGTAGTTTCCGTAAATCCAAGACCCGCTTTGTGGCTGTCCTAATTTCTCTCCTCCCTGTGCTAGATGCACAGGGCTTTCCCGTTGGAAGGTTATTTTGCTCTCATCTTCAGAAACTTCTCTAAGAAGTTTCTGCTGCACTTACTTTGTGACTCCATAATTTTGTGTTTTCAATGATGCCTATGAATATGTTAATTCATACTTGCAATAGGTTATAAGTAGCCACCTGTCCTGAGCACTAGTCTCATCACTGGGGCTTGTTGCAATGAGCAGAATTCAACATCCATGAAATCCCTGATCCCTGAGCTTGACACACTCCAAGCCTAGTGGGAGAGGCAAGACACTGAAGAGTAACTAGAGTACTCATTTCAAATATGGTACTCATGAGTACTCATTTGTGCCAGGTACTGTACTGAGTACTTTTCATGCAATAGTCCCCACAATATCCCAGTGAGGTAGAGATCAATATTATCCCCATTTTATGGATGGCAAAATTGAGAGATGGGAGGGAATTGTGAGTACATCAGAACACAGTTTAATATTTGGTCCATTTGGGTCACCCTGGTTTTGCCTCAATGGGGATAAGACGTAGAAATACCTGTGATATCAAGACAACTCTCTTTGAATGAGCAAGATTCAGTCATGAGAATGTTATTCAGAATTCTTGTCAGTGACTGGATGAGAATAGACTTTTCTAGGACCTGAGATTCCCTCCCCTTCTCCAGAGTTAGAGAAACAATGTTCTTAGGCTAGAAGGCTTGGTTTGCCGTCAGGGGAGGCTTGGGCATAGTTGTGTTTTCTACTCAAGGTTCACATCCATGATTCTGGAGGCATTGTGGATTTTTCTAATTCATATGGCACAGTGGTTGATTTCACAGACTCTAGAGACAGAGTGCCTGAGTTCATACCCCAGCTCTTCGTTTTTCTTGCTGTATGACCTTAGCAAAGTTGCCTACCTTCTCTGTGCCTCAGCTTCTTCATTCGTAAAGTAGGATTTATAATGGTACGTATCTTATGTTTGTTGGAGAAGTTCGAGCATACTTGGCTCAGAGGAGGCACTCAATAAATGGTGCTTATTACTATACATATCTCACTAAGGAATTGTTCTTGCTTTTCCTTAGACTTCGTTCATCCTTAAGCCTCTACCGTTTTGTAGTGGTAAGTAAGTTCCACATGTAACCCCAACATGTGTCTTCTCTACAGACCACTGAAGAGCCATGCTTGGTTGATCCAGTTTGCCAACTTCCTTTACATTTTGCCACCTTCATATTTGATTTGGATTCACTTGCATTACTGCCATTGAATAGTCTATTTGCCTGGTGTGTGCAAGGAGACACTTGGTTGGAAAAAATGCTGAGCTCACTTAGAAAAAACACCCATTTGAATCCTATACTCCAGTACTGTTTCATAATTGAGAATCATTGAAGAATCTTCCATAGGAGATACTGCATAATGTGGGAGGAGAAAGTGTCCATTAATGAGTCACACGAATCATGTAAAGATTCTGTTTATTCAACAAACATTTTGGAGGACCTACCATGTGCCAGACTCTTAGACAGGCACTGGGGATACAGAAATGAAAAGAAAAAGTCCTTGCCATTTAGAAGCTCTTGGTGTAGTGGGAAAAGCATAAGTAAGCAGATGATTAGAACAGAGTGTGCAAGTCTTACAGTCAAAATAAGCAAAGACACTGTGGAAAGCCCTGAGGAGGACCTAGCCCAGCCTTCTGTTAAAAACTGTGTAGCTTAGAGGATGAGAAAAGCCCTTCACAGAGCACTGATCCAGGCCTACCTCGCTTCACACTCACAATATTGTAACAGCCTCCCAACTAGTCTTCATGGCTCCACCAACTCCAATCCATTTTTGGCAGAACTGCTGATGAATTTGTCAAAATATATCGGCAAAGAAAAGAAATTGATAAACATCAAACTAGACAAAACAGCATGTGTCAAAATTGAATTATCTCCTGTAACTGTACAACTATACACACACACACACACACACACACACAGTTAAGTTTTGTGTACCCTGAGGCAATTTTGAAATGTGTTTATGTGCTTTTATACATTTCTGGCCATTTATCCTTCTTATAAAATATTTTTTTGTAATTTCTACAAATAATAGGAAAGTTTTGTGGGTTGTTAAGTGGGTTTCTTTGTTAACAATTTTTATTCACTGTTTTGAATTGAAATAAGTTTAATTCATTTTCCAATTATATCAGCTCAGTGTGTTTTTCAATGATGCTTGAATTTTAAAATCTTTCGTCTGGCTCTACAGGAATTGTCAGGAAGCAAAGCGGTCAAAAGCAATGTGATCCGCCACAAGTTCAGTTATTAATGACTTTACGTCATCTCCAGGTGATTCTAGAGCATGTTTGATATTCCCAAAATATTGTTTCCAATTTTCAGATAATTTTTCTTTTAAAATTTTGATACATTTTTAATCAGGGAGGCTTATTTGACCTTTTTTGTATTTTTAAACCATTGTAAATTGATTCTCATGTTGTATTTAAATAGGGTTATTAGTCTTCATAGCAAGGAAAAACAAAAATAAATGTGGTAGGAATAAGAAGATGAATGGCTTGGTTTTTGGCTAGTTTTGAAATAAGCAGTGCATTTCTACATGTTGATTTAGCATTCACATCAAAATGTTAAATAAAGACAGGAGAAATCTGTTATCGGTTCTGTACATCACTTATTTCTTAGTCCTTACAATACCAGTAAGCATTTTGTATCTTTCACCAGACTTAATTAGATATCCCACACCCTTAAATTGGCCAAACATAATGAGTAAAGGTGATGTAGATAAGATTTGCTGAATACCAACCTAGCTACTTTCCGGAAACATTCATTTCCTGGCAATTCATTGTGTCAGATTAGCTACCATTTCAACCAATTGTTTTCAAACAAAATCTTCTATTTCCTTTCTATTGTCCCAGAGTTCACCAGTTATTTATTTTTTTATTTTTTGAGGAAGATTAGCCCTGAGCTAACTGCTGCCAATCCTCCTCTTTTTACTGAGGAAGACTGGCCCTGAGCTAACATCCATGCCCATCTTCCTCTACTTTATATGCGGCATGCCTACCACAGCATGGCGTGCCAAGCAGTGCCATGTCCTCACCCAGGACCCGAACAGGCGCACCCTTGGCCGCCGAAGTGGAACCTGTGCAGCCCCCCAGACTGTCACCAAGACTATTTTACGCTCAAAAAAGTCCTCTACCTTTTTAGCAGGATAAGTTGCAAATTTCTTAGCTTAGCATTCAGCGCTGAGTACATAAGAGATACTCACTTTTGTTGTTGATCATAAGAATAATAATACGTTTTAGTGTGTTTAACATGTACTAAGTGCTTTTCATGGATTACGTCGATGTGGCAGGTGCTATTGTTATCTTCCTTTTCCAGATAAGGAAATGGGAACTCAGGTTAATAACCACCCAAGGATACTTTGAATTTGAACTCACCTCTGTTGGACTCTCATGTTCTTTACATCGCTTTCTACTATATGTCATTACTCATATTCTATGGTTCTAAATCTTAGCTCTGCAGGTTAATTTTTTTATCATGCTAAAATATACATAACATAAAATTTACCCTTTTAACCATTTTTAAATGTACAATTCAGTGGCATTAAGTAATTCACAATGTTGTATAACCTACCTATCTCCAGAAATTTTTTGGTATCCCAAACGGAAATGTTTTATCCATTAAACAATAACTCCCTATTGCCCCTTAACCCGAATCCCTGGTGACCTCTATTCTACTTTCCATCTCTGTAAATTTGCCTACTCTGGGTACCTCATATAAGTGGAATCACATAATATTTGTCCCTGTATGTCTGGCTTATTTTACTTAGCATAATGTTTTCAAGATTTATTCATGTTGCACCATGTACCAGAATTTCCTTCCTTTTTAAGGTTGAATAATATTCCATTGAATTATATACCACATTTTGTTTATTCATTCATCTGTTGATGGGCATTTTCGTTGTTTCTACTTTTTTGGCTATTATGAATAATGCTGCTATGAACACTGGTCTACAAGTATCTGTTTGAGTCCCTGCTTTCAATTCTTTTGGATATATAATTAGGAGTAGAATTGTTGGTTTATATGGTAATCCCATTTTTAATTTTTGGAGGAACTGCCATACTATTTTCTACAGCAGCTGCACCATTTTACTTTCCCATCAGCAATTCAAAAGGGTCCCAATTTCTCTACATCCTCTCCAACATTGGTCATTTTCTTTTTTTTTTTTATAATAGCCATCCTAATGGGTGTGAAGTGGCATTTCATGGTGATTTTGATTTGCATTTCCATAATTACTAGTGATTTAAGCCTCTTTTCACGTACTTATTGGCCATTTGTATTGGTATCTTCTTTGGAGAAATGTCTATTCACGTCCTGTGCCCATTTTTAAAATGGTTTGTTTGTTTGTTTATTGTTGGGTTTTAAATTTTTTAATAAAAATAGTTAAAGAGCATGAACTAAAAATTTTCGGTCCATTTAAGTTCATTTAACAGTATGTCTCTATATGATTAATGTAGGACATATGTAGCATCAGGTTTCTGCTCAGTTAACATGTTAATATGACACAACAGACTTGACTTTAGCAGTTGTGGAAGCCAGAGAAGTTACACTACTTTCCTGCAATATTTGCCCTGGGGAATCCTTAGCAGGTGCAAACTTATTGTCAGATGGCTCTAGTGGGTTTGCTATCACGTCCTCCTTTAAGGATTCCTTGAGTGCCCAATGGCTTGTTTACAAGAACGTAACCCAACTACACACTAGATCTTATCTGAAACATCCTCTGATCTCTCTTAGAATGACCATAACCCACCTAGGTAAAGCTCCATAACTTTAGATAAAGACCAAAGTCTGGTAGCTCGTGTGAATAGAAATAAGTACAGAAGCACCGTGGACCGTATGCTTTCTGTTGACTTCTGCCTGTTCATCTTGGGCTTTGTGGAGAGACGTAAGATTCATGGATGGTTACGGTAGTTGGCTGAATAATTGTCACCCCGAAACATCAGGTCCCAATGCCTGGAACCTGTAAATATTTCGTTATAAGGAAAAGGGTTCTTTGTAGAAATTATTAAGTTAAAGATCTTGAGATGGGCATATTATACTGGATTATCCTGGCGGGACCTAAATTGTATCACAGATATAAATGGAAGCAGAGAGAGATTTGACAGACACATAGAGGAGAAAGGAAAATGTGAAGATGGAACAGAGAGAGATTTGAAGATGCTAACCCTGAAGATTAGAGTGCTGTGGCTGCAAACCAAGGACTGTTGGCAGTCATCAGAAGCTGGAAGAGATAAGGAATGAATTCTTCCCTAGAGCCTGTGGAGGTAGCGTGGCCCTGCTGACACCTTGATTTTGGCTCAGTGATACTGATTTTGAACTTCTGACCTGCAGAACTGTGAAAGAATAAATTTCCATTGTTTTAATCCATCAAGAAACTAATACAATTATATCTAGAAATGATCTTATACTTCACCTTATTGAACTTTCACATTTAATACGGAAATTTAATAAGGAAAAGAGTTATTCATGTTTTTGAACAAGGAAAGGCTTTTGAGTGGTAACCTTGCCAAGTCATATAAATTAATCTTCACCAACTAGATTCAGAGTCTGAAATTTCTAGCCCTAGGGGAGGTCCCAAAATAATCCAAAAAGAATAATGAATTGAATTATCGGCTTTGAGTTTCAAAATAACCAAGGAAGCCATAACAATGAAGATACAGTTGATCCTTATTATTCATGGATTCTGTATTTGTGAATTTGCCTACTTGCCAACATTTATTTTAACTTCAAAATCAATACTTGCTGTGCTTTCCTGGTCATTGGCAGACATGTGCAGAGCAGCCAAAATTTTGAGTTGTCTTACCCGAATGTTCCCAGCTGAAGTCTAACAAGGAGATACTCTGCTTTCTTATTTCTGCTCTCATACAGAAATGATCAGAGAATGGAGACCGGTGGCGGTGCAGTGTAGAGCAAGAGGCTCCAGCTCTGGGGCAGTTGGACAAGATTTGGATTCCAATGCCAGCACTTCTTGCTGGGGCAGCTTCCAACAAGTCACTTAACGCTTTTGAACTTCATTTACTCTTTTTAAAAATACAGAAAACGGAAACTACCAAGATGAGTTGATTTTATGTCTGAGGATTATAATATGTGTAAGATGTGCACATACGTACATATCCATCTATTTATCTATCTATATAGTATATAAGTACACGTATAATGAAAACTGACTAGAAACCCTAGAATAAGGGTGAATTTGCAACATCAAAAATAACAGCAAGTAGATGGTATGTAGTCTTTCTCTGATGCGGGGATAATATGTAAGACCCCGGCCATGCATATCACCCCCAGGGGGAAAAAACAGGGAAGGAAGGAAAAGAAGGTGGAGCAGAATCTTTAATTCTTTACCCATGAGAAGCTGAAGTATAAATCCTGCACGGACAAAAAATTATTGGGTTAGACTGAGGAAATGCATGAAATATACTAAATTAAATTTTCTAGAAGGCTGGGGACCAAGAGTCAATGGAGAGCTTTTTTGTAAAAATGAAAAACAGAAAGTAACCTAAATATTCACCAGTAAGGGATTCCTAAAATAAATTATGAAATATGCATGCCAGGGAATACTCTTTAGCCATTAAAAGACTGAAGTAGATCTATTAATATACACACTGACATGAAAAGATAGCCATGTAATATTAAGTGAATTGTATAGTCATAAAACTGAACATAGGGGCCAGCCTAGTGGCGTAACAGTTAAGTTCACGTGCCCCACTTTGGTGGCCCAGGGTTTGCAGGTTCAGACCCTGGGTGCGGACCTAGCACTGCTTGTCAAGCCACACTGTGGTGGCATGCCACATAAAATAGAGGAAGATTGGCATAGATGTTAGCTCAGGGCCAATCATCCTCAAAAAGCCAAACAAAACAAAGCAAAACTGAACATATATCATGATCACAACTGAGGGAAACAAAACAGTGTGAGTGTCTGGGTGTGCAGGTGTGTGCACAAATGACATGTAAAAATCCCCACATGACCAATTACATACTTTGTTATCTCATAATTTCATCAACTCTTTTGTCTCTATTAACTCATGTTTCCAAAATCACGTCAAAGAAATGCTGGAAAACAAGAAATTGTAAGATGAAGAACAGTTTGGAAACTGTTTGTTTTGCCCTCTTGGCTTTTTATGACCACAGCTGTCTGCCCTCACGCCCCTAGAGTTTGGCCTCAAACCTTCTCGCCATTCCAGGGGATATGCAGCCTTGAATTTACCTGTCAGCACAGAGCACAGCAGCATGTAACAGAACAGCCTGTCTTGGCACCTTGCTAAGACAAAGGGCAGTCTCTGGACTCAGGTGTCCTTTTCTCAGCTTCCTTCATCTTCACCCATCCATTCATTTATCCAGTGAACACATATTTATTGTGCCAAGCACTATTCCAAGAGCTTGGAATATAATGATGAATATAGCAGGTATAATCCCTACCCTCACGAAGCTTACAATCTATACCAGGGATTCTCAGCACCAGCAGTATTGACATTTTGTGCTGGACACCTAATTCTTACTTTTGGTGGGCTATCCTGTGCATTGTAGGATGCTTAGCAGAATTCTTGACCCCTACCCACCAGGTGCCAGTAGCACAGACCCCCTCCACAGTTATAACAGATAAAAATGTCTCCAGACATTGGAAAATGTCCTCGGGGGGGTCAAAATTGCCCATGGTTGACAACCACTGGTCTAGACCTTCTACTGTACATGGAGTTAGGCAGACCTTGAGCAAATCACAAACAAATAATCATAAGTGTGTGCATTCCTACAAAGGGGTGGAACAGAGCGTGATGTGGAACTCTGAACTGGGGGAAGGGAGAAGCTGCTTTTGCTAGGGTAGTCAGGAAAGACCTCAAGCTCTTTGTCCCTTCTTGTCCTGGAGTCCTCTTCCACCAGAGTAGAATAAGGAAGAGGCAGCCATACAAGGATCTGAAGGATGAGGACTCACTCCAGGCAAAGGGAACCGAAAGTGGAAAGGCCCTGAGGTGAAAACAACTGAGGCAGGTGCAAGCTCAGTGTGTTCATAACAGAAAGACCAGTGTGATGGGAGTACAGTGAGTGACAGGAAGAGAAACAAAAGAACTGCATGCAAAAGCTTTCACTCCTGATTGGCCATGTGCTCCACATCCTTTCTCTTTCAAAACAGAGAGATTTAGATTAATCAGAAACGAGGATGAATGTGTCACATATTTGGGAGCTCCAGGGACTTTTGGGAACAGAGAATGTTATTTTCAGAATGTTCTACTTTATTTGCATTAAGGATAAAATGAAAATCTCTGAACACATACAACTGAAGAATTATATTTACTGATAGGAAATGATTTGAAAGGAATACATGTCCATGAATTCCCATTACCTGCTATTGCCCCCAACTTTTGGAAATAGAGTCGAAGCTTCATTAGCAGGAAAGATTCTATTGTGAGTCCTCTTACTTCCACTCTACCCAATCTTTAACCACTAAGGCACAAAACATGAGAAAGGACCAAGCATGCTACCCCTCACAGAGGAATGGAATTCCTCTCCAAGGTATGTTGGGCATATTCTAATTTCAACTCCAGCACCACTCGCTCATAATTTCAAAAGACTTGACCCTGTGTCTACCATTAGGAATTGTGACTCCAAGATGAACACAACCTGTTCTGTACTTTCAAGGAGTCAGCACTCAGCAGCAGTGCTTTGCCTCTCATTTTTCCCCCTTGTCCTGTGCAGATATCATGCCAAGTATAATGCTCTGTCCCTAGCCAGCACTGCTCCATTATTTCTAAGACAGCCACAAAGTTCCAAAGAACCTCACAACAGTACTGTAGTTTAGGAGCACAGGCTTCAATGAAAGACAAGCCTGCATTGAAATCTGGCTCTGCTGTTTCCTAGCTGAGTGACTTGGACAAGAGGCTTTATACTACGTCTCAGTTTCCATATCTGTAAAATAGGAATAATAATAGTACCACTTTCAAAGGAATTGGGGAAGATTTATTAAAATATTCCACATAATGTGCTTGTATGATGCTGGGTACACAGTGAGTCTCAGTATATCCGACTAGTTATTGCTATTGTTCTTGCCATCATTCCTTATGGTGTGCCCTTTGCTACAAGCAGACTGAGGCCCTGACAGAATCAGGGAAGCTTTTTATGGCCAACATCCTAACTCTAATGGGCTTCAAATAAATACCTGTCAGCCTTTCACAAAGAGGTCCCGCGATGCTTTAAGAATGGACTCTTAGCAGACAAAGACACGTTAGGCAAGTAGCAGGAGATTTCACATTGGATGGGGGATTGAATTAGAACTTAAAGCTCTCTTCCCAGTCACTGACTCATGTTAATGGCATCCATTTTAACAATTCGTTCCAAAAACACTGGAAAGTAATGTAACCTTTAACATTATGCTGAGAGTCAGGAGACCTGGATTCTTGATCCAGCTCTACCTCAAAGGAAGTCTTGTGCCTTCTCCAAATAGCTCTTTACTCGTTTATAAATAAAAAGAAATTGGACTGCCAGATGGTGCCATTGTATCCTGAATGGTATTTGTGTTAGGGATGAGTGACTTGTCATTACTTTATAAACCAAAGAGCCAAGTTGAGCCATATCTGGACCTGATGGAAAGGACTATGTCTCACCTCACCTGAGATGGATGCAACAACCAGTTGGGGTTTTTGGCTACTATCTACCTGTGGGAGGCGTAGATAGTTAATGTGTTGTATGTGTGGAAACAGTGAAAGGAAATTTGATAATCAGAAGGGCAGGCTATAGCAAAGCATTCTTGTACTCACTATCATCCGCTTTCTTCCTGTCTTCCTTGAAACACCATTAGACCACACTTCCTTGCCCACTTCCAATTAGGTGAGTCCATATGGCTGAGTTTTGGGCAATGGAATGTGTACTGAAGTAGATGGTTTTCTAGCACCTCTCAATCCATCGTCCATGGTTTTTCTTTCTATTGCCTACGAGTTGGAAGCAAAAAATCCAGTGGAGAACTCCAAGGCCCTCTAAGAGGGTGAGACCTCTTCATGAAAGGACTTCAAGTCCCTCAATGACTGCATGAAGTAGCATCACCTTGTTGACCCAATTAGACTATGACAGGAATAAGAACTTAACCTTTGTTGTGTTAAGCCATAGGTTCTGGAGTCAGCCATTAGCCAAGCCTGACTACTGCATATCTCTACCTAACTGCTGCCTCATCTATCATTTGAGGAGAATGACATCTACCCCCGGGGATGTTGGGAAAGGTAAATGTGTCAAATGACTCACCCAGTACCTGGACCATTGTAAGTACTCAATAAATGTAGTGACCTTCACCCTTAACTATTCACATAAATTCATTGCAACTTCTGAATGTTATTTTCCTTTTTGACAACACCATCTTAATGTGGTGGAAATACTGACCCTTTAGAGTGAGTCTGTGTTGTTTTAAGTTGTTACAGACACATGGAAATGACCTTGTGGTTTATTCTTGAATAACGTAAAGCTGAAGCCATTGTAAGCACTAAACAAGCTCACCAATGCCTCAATCTCTGCTGGTTTCACAAAACACAAACACTATTCTTGTGTAGGGGAAGAAAAAGATGCCATTCAATCTGCTGACTGTAAGAAAACCTTTTCCTTTTCTATGTTGATTTCAATGTGAATTGTGTCTATTTTGAAAAAAAAAAAAATAAACCACTAGTCACATTTACCATTACAGGACCGAATCACAGAGTGTAGGCTGAAACTGACTGGGGTTTCATATCTGCAGGCAGAAAATGATTGAGGGTTGGTTTGGAGTCCTGTGTTCTATTTGTAATCGCTCCATTTTCTTCTTAATTGTCCCAGCAAAGACATACTCTGATAAAGCAGCTGCAGTTCTTATAAAATCCATTGGAATAAAAGACACACTCAGGTAACCCATTCATTATTCTGGAAAAGCATTGGTAGCTTTGACGAAATAATTATATAGAGAGTCAGACTGTTAAAAATTCCATTGATTTTCTACATATTAAGATAAACAACACATCAGAAAATGGACTGGTTCCTAGGGTTCTGTGCTATCAATTAATCATTTATTGGATGCAGGATATACGTTAAGTATCTCCTAGAGGCTACATGACATCCAACTAAACAAAAGCATGAGAATGGAGGAAGTATTGTTCAAGATCCAGCCCTCTTCAGATCTCTTTCCTTTTCAAAAATTTCCACAAGCTCCCTACTGCTTATTAATTAGAAATCTGTTATTCTGATATTCAAGGCCCTGTGCAGTCAAACCTTACCCAGCCTCTGTGAACAAGCTGAAACGGTTGTTTGTGCACAAAACTGACTTGAGCTTTCTTATATTCACGTGTTTGTCCATGCAGCATCTTCTGCCTGAATGTCCTCCCTTCCCTATCTGTGTTTGTTGAAATCCAGTCCATCCCTTAAAGCTCATCTCCAGTCCTACTGAGTTCATGTAGGCTTATCTGAGTACTTCTCAAAACACTTGGAAAGGATGTCAAGTCTCCTTCTCCCCTGTGTCCGTGCCTCTTTGGGTACTTCTCATCCTCATCTATTCGTCCTTTGTATATTTGTCTTAGGTGCCCTACTGCCACTCCTCCTTAAGGGTCAGAACTGTCTTACTTTTCATCCCCCACAGTGTCTAACACAATGCTCTATATGTGTAGATTCCCACCCCTCAAGCCATTCTTCTGTTTCCTTCTAAAAATTTGGAATTACCACTTCAAGGCAGAGTAGTCCTAAATAGTCAGATATTTACAAAAAGGCTTACATGTCTTCCCTAAAATATCTACATGCACATAGGAGATAGGCCTCCTCTTTGCTGATTAACAATCTGTTATTTACATGGAGGCAATATTTGCCACCTGAAGGGGTGTGGCTCTGGTAATGCTGGAGATTTGTCGGCTTGTATTGATCTCTTTGAATTCTTGTGTTGGATGATTTATGGCCCAGTTCCAAGAGATGGAATTATAGGGGTGAATAAGAGAAATTTTGCCACAGTAGAGGCTTGATTTCCTGGTTGCTTTTTTCTGCAGATCTGAACAAGACACTGGTTGTCTATCTGGTTCAGCCACAAAACTGGAAATTAAGTGACTGAGTAAGTAAGATGAATTGTTTGTCTTCCTAGCTATCGTGTACATACACCCCTTTCACTTGCATGCCTGAATCTATAGGAGTCCTTGTTTCTATTTCTGATGGTAGAATTATCTTCACTTGAATTTTCCCAACAGGGACCCTAAGTAGCATTGATTATAGACTCTTAAAATTATCAACAGTGTGGACTATGGTTTTCACATATTTAGTCCACTTAAAAATGACTACAGCTTAGTAGGATCCTGCTCCTCCCATTAGCTGCCATCACCTTTCTGATGACTACCCTAGTAGCCCCTCCCAACTGCCCTCAACAGTTATTCCTCTGAATTGATACAACTGGATTATAATTCAGGCCTGGTTATTACTGTGAGCCAAAGCTCTCAAGGGAATTTTGTGTCTAGTTAAATAATAAGTAGGGCGTTTTTATGACTTTTCTCTGCATTTTCCAGATTAGCTCTCAGAACAGACTGTCCATGCTGATAAACTAGATGTTTAGAAGCATCCAGCCTTGACCAAATGCAGTGAGGATTTGGGGGCAGCTTTTTCAAATATGCGATTTTATCTCCATTAATGATGGTGATTAGATGCTTTGTTATGCTTATTCTGCTCGCTTGCAAAGATGATTTGAGGTGGCTTATAATAAAAATATGTTTATAATAAGACTGTTAAAAAAAAACTCCATGGAGACTGAGGAGGAAACAGTTACATGAAGGATTACCCTGCTAATATAACAATAATGACTGAATGTTCAGGTTGACTATGAGCTTCTTGGCCACCAGGATGTAAAAGAAAACATAGTGTGTTACACAAATTCCTATTATCTGATACAAAGGAAATGTACACTTTCTTTATGAGAGACAAAATACATCCCGTTTATTAAATTCTTCCTGGGGTTGCTGATTGGGAGGGGAGTGGTTGGGGTAGATATTGCATTCTAAAAATAATTTGTCATATGGATCCATATGCCTGAGACATTGGATAACACAACTGAGATCATCTTCCAAAGCTGTTTATCATAAAATGCAGAGAAGAATCATTCATTGTCATTTTCTGCATTGAGCATTAATAAAAGCCAAGGGCATCATGTTAAGGTAGTCATCAGGAAAGGCACTCAGTGGGGAACTAAGGAGTTAGCCTCCAGTTGTTTTGTTTGTTGTTTTTTAGGGTTTTTTCTTTTTTTTTCTTTTTTTTACTAATCTGCTCTGGATAAAAGTCACACCATTTGAAATTCATGGGTAGGTAGACAAATGTGATACATGAGGCTTGGATGAGCTGACTCTTGTGAATTCTGCTCCACTTAGGCTGCATTTTCTTAGAATTTGCAAAATTGGAAGGATAATTTTCTTAGAAGCATCCAACAATATACTTCTGATTCTTAATAGTATTACTCATTGGCCTGTAATCCAGCAATATTGCTTCTGAGAGCTGAAAGGCCATCTTGAGGCTTTTTCATCCAGTAGATTTTCACTATTAGAGCAGAATGGATCAACAAGTTCTTTGGATACAAGAAATTGCCTACTACCTAAAAGCTTGAGAGAATAGTGTCATCAAACTGACAGCAGACAAGCATGCCTTCAAAACGCAATACTGAAGAATAAATAAGAGTTTATCTTGTCCTATGTCTGAGGAAAATAAATGTACAAAAAGGCTAAAATGTCCAGTGATTCCAGATCAAAGCTCTGAGGGGCTTGGATTGGAAGCCAATAGGCCCTGTGCCTACTCTGCCACTCACTTGCCCAAGTCTTTTGTTCTTTGGGTCCCAGCTTGCTCTCACACAAAATAGTGGCATTGGATTAGGTGACATCTAAGTGTCCTTTAATTTAAAAAGCTGGTTTTATGAAATCCCAAAGAGACTGCAGCAAGCTATAGCAAGAGACGGATTATCAGAACAAAATGTAAAAATAGATAAATGCCTGGTCCCGCACTTGGGTCCAAAAAGCAAGCCACACACCTACAGAATGTAGGAGATATAGCTTAATATTCACTAATGGGGTTGATGGGTAGACATTTTAAGACTGTAAAAATCATATGGGTCACTATATTATGTAGCCACTGAAATAGTTCCTCGAATTCTTCTTCAGATATATCACTTCAGAACTACGTTACCTAGGCTAAGAAAGATGATAGTATCAGCCCCCTTATACTAGTCCGACGATGTTGGGTCAAGAATACGCATCTGGAAAGGGGAATGGACATATATATATCTCTTATGAAGAGTGAATGGAGGAACAGAGGGTGGTTAGCCAGAGAAGAGAAGACTCAGAGAGAACATGAGTTCTATCTTTAAATATATTAAGTGTCATTTACACTATAAGATCCCTTTACCAACATTCCTCACTCTTTTACTCTCTGGCTTCTGATTGGGTTCAGCTAGTGAGAGGCACCAGCAAGAGAAAGCTAGGGGATGAGGAAAAGAAAGTCAGGTTATTTATTTTCCCATGTCCTTCTTGCTGAGCTTTGGCTTGGCAATGTCTGTGCTCCTCTCCTGAAGGTCATAACTCCTGTTGGGCTTCATTCTCTTATAGGTACATCTCCCTCCGTCATCCTTTTTCTTGTCTCCTTGGCAACTTTCTAGCCCCAGTGTTCTTCAACTCACTTTTCGTCTACCCCCTTATAAATAGTCTCTTTATTAAACTAATTATATCTTTGAATGTACCATGTGTTTTCTGCCAGTATCTTGATGGATATGTGTCTTCGTGCAGCAGAGAGGCTAAACTGTGGTGCTAGAGGAAAGTGCTAACATTAAAAGATGGAAGTTGTGAGGAGAAATATTTTGGTTTAACATTTCTACCACTAGAGGTCTCTTAAAATGGAGTGAGTTGCCTCTGAAAGTAGAGAGCCCCTATCAAAGGAGTTGTTCAAGCAAAATATCAGTATTTGGGGGAAGAGGAGGAGAGTGAGCATAGAGGGGAATTTGGAATACATAACCTTTAAAACGTATTTAACTTGATGTTGTAAAGAAACAGTAAAAAAAAAGTGTTGAAATATTTTCTCTTTGTTCTCACGTTTATTTTTTTAAGCTTTATTGAGGTATAATTGACAAAAAAAATTGTAATATATTTAGAGTACAATGTGATAATTTGGTATATACATATACAGTTTTCGCCTGCTATCTGAAAGTTCACTTGACAACACTTTGCTTTTTCAGAAAGACCTACATTAGCACCTGTTTTTGCTAACTGAAAGAAATCCAAGGAGGATATTCGCTTTCACGAAAAAAACTGAAAATAGCGCTCAGCTTTTGTTTTACGAGCTGTTAGAGCCCTTATAGAGGCAGCACACATCCCCAGCTGCGAGAGTGGAGCCTCCACGCTCCTTCCCTGGAAATTGCACTCAGTGTCTCAGCATCAAGCCGCCAGAGCCTTGAACTGTGTCTGTGAGCATCTGTGCTTTATCTCCACTTATTTCAGTGGATTATTTTTTGGCTCTGGGGACAAAAAAATTTTTCCCATGTAAGTTAATAGTAATTGTTTCTTCGGTTTACTCCATTTTGGCTTATAAAACTTTTCGTAGGCAAATTCTACTTTCGGATAGCAACGGAAATCTGTACATTGTGAAAGGATTCCCACAATGGAGTTAACACATCCATTATCTCACATATCTACCTTTTTTTGGTGAGAATGCTTAAAATCTACTCTCTTAGCAAATTTCAATTATACAATATGGTATTATGAACTGTAGTCACCATGCTATATGTCAGATGGGAATGTTTTCTTTCTTCTGATTTGTATCTAAGTTCAACATTGCAGGGTAAGCAGAACTCATAAACTGAGCCACACAACTGGGCTCTTTTCGCCATTCTGAGCACCCTGTGTGTGCATGGCATGCTAATAGGCACTGTAGGGGAAGGGTTAACAATAGGAAAGCTGCTGTCCTTTCCCTTTCAAACAGAATCAAAACTTCAGATGTTTGTCTGTACTAGGTGATATTTATGGTTTCTTCCAGCCCTCTGCTTCCTTCCTCCTTCCATGTATTCATTCATTTCCTTTCCTCACATTTCTTCAGCAATACTGGTGTCAAGAAGCATGCAAGCTGCTGCCTTGGAGGGTTGAGAGGAGCAGCGGTACATTGTAAAAGTGAAGAACACACAGCCCATGCAGCTCATGCCTTCAAAGAGTTCACAGTCTAGTAGGAGAGATAGACAGGCAGATGCTGACAAAAGATTTTGTTCTTATTTTCTCAAACTATTCTGTGTTTTGGAAATTCTCCCCTTATGTGACCACACATTAAACTTCCTCAAGCCGTTCCTCGCCCTTTGTTAATCCGTTCTTCCTCTTTCCCTATGCTTTTTCATGTTCTGAAATGCCACTCCTATAGTCAACTCTTTGTAGTTGACTCCCACCCTCTCTCAGTCGTCTCTTGATTCTCCTTATCAATGTTACTAGGATGACACTCACTGCTTGGGCAAAGGCAAATGCTTACATATTGCTATCTGCTTCCAACCAGTATAATGAAAGGTTTGTATTCTCATTTTTCCTTTGAGAAAAAGAACATAGTTAGGAAAACAGCCTTTAGTTATGATGAAACCAGGAAAAGGACACATAAATTCAACAGAGCAAACCCAGCTCATTACAAATCGAGGAAGAAAAGAAAACATTGATAGTGCTAAGAAGCCTGATAAAGAAGCTTGTATTAGGGATCATTGTAGCATCACTAGCTGTATCAGAATTCCTTTCATTTTAAGGATTTTTAAAAGTGATTTTCAAGTTCCTACACTTTTCATCCTTGCTACCAAAAATGCTTTCATTGTATTAGCTGCATTGAGATGTTGCCATTGATTTTTTCCAAGGCCACAGAAGACCATTATACCCAACTTGCTGGGTTGGTTTTTGAAGTTTCAAATACTCCACTATTCCTTTAGAGGTCATTACATTTAGAGATATTGGATTATGGATTTATAATGTAATAGTCTCTGTCAGTCACGTTAGGTAAATACATATTGCAGGAAGAAAGAAGAAAATAAGATGATAATCATTGTTCAGAGATTGTGATGAGCCAGGCCAAAGAGAAAGTTTTCTCCAAAGGAAGAGATCTCTTCTTGACTTAGCCTGGTGCCCTGAGGATAAGCACGTGCTTTGTATTGTGCTCACCACAATTCAAAACCTGTTTATGTTTCACACTCCTCATCTCCACCAGGATGATATTTAGACTGCACGATGCTGCCAGTAAGTACCAGCACTTCCCCTGTATCATAGTCGCTTACTTGAATAACCACCACTGAGTCAAGTGCTCTCCTTAGTTGTAGCAGCCATGTGATGTAGTGATGAATATGCAATTTAAGGTAGCACAGGGTAGGGGTTTGGCATATGGTCTCATTTCCAAAGGCAAGTTTTAAAATTGGGTTAATTTTTGCCGTTTGATAGAATATGAGATATGAATGTCTCCCACATTACAGAGCACTGAAGGCAAAATTTCCCCCCAGCTTTGTGTGTCAAGTTTTGTCTTGTTGGAAGGAGAGAATTTAAGTAAGGTAGATATCACATCTTATGCAATTTTTCTGGTGCTCATCTTTCACCGGCATGTTAACTAGTCATAAAATTGATAGCGGTCTTAAACGTCATTGGTATAGACCCACACAGTTCGATACGATAGCCACTAGCCATATTTAGCTATTTAAATTTAAGTTAATTAAAATGAAATAAAATAAAAAATTCGGACCCCCATTTATGCCAATGTACTTTCAGTTGCTCAACAGCCACATGTGGCCGGTAGCTACCTATGGGCAGTGTAGATATAGACATTTTCTACATAACAGAAAGTTGTATTTGATAGCACTGATATAAAAAACTCGATTATTTAGCATTTTTATTGTGGGATTTCATTGGAAATCCTTACATCCTGAAGCTATGGCGAGTAATAGAGATCTAGCAAATGTGATAGCTATAAAATAATGGGTATTCAGATAACTAGAGGGAAGTGGGGCAGTGGGTTAGGAAAGTTGTGCTATTCTAATCTTGTGTGATTTGGAAAAATATGTTTTAACATTTGTATGCTATTTAATCTGAAGAATTAATAATAGATTAAAAGCAAAACATTAAACAGTATTTTGATACTTACTGCGTAGCTTTTTACAGTTGAAAAAATGGACATATAATAATAAATAAATAGCTTTTAGCAGTTTTCAAATTTAAGTGCTGTGGTCTTTTGCCTTTAGGACTTACCAACTGGTTTCCTAAAATGGTTCTTAAATATTGACCTAGCTATAAACAAAGCTTGGGGGGGCTCGGCTTGCCCAAGTGTAACATTACATGTCATATTACATTAATGTCACGTAGCACTCAGTATGGCAGTTTCAGTTACGGATGTGAGAACACATGACTGTCCTTTGCAACTAACGAAGTGGTATGTATCTTACTTCACAGGAAGGCCTGTTGACGTAATTGCCCATTATACCTTAAGCAGCTTTCCAAAACTACCTATGCATTAGAAAAGAAATACTACCCAGAAGAATCAAGTATATCTAGGTTCCACACACATTTTCATAGTTTCTCCTAGAAGAAATGGATTTTTGAAAGCCTGGAGGATGTTGTGCACAGGTATGTGCATGAGCCCATGTACATGCACACACACACACACACACATACACAACACTGAGGTTGTAGTAAGTGAGATCATTGGAATATAAGATACCTATATTATTGACTGCTACACATTGAATGTCCAAAAAATATTAATACTCAATACCCACCTCTCCCTTTGTGATAAAGAATAGCATGGAAAAAGGCTGGGATGTGCAATTTTCCTTATTGCCCACAACCTTGAATAATAAATAAAACTCGGGGTGGGAGAGGTCTGAAAAGGCTCCCCCAGCCTTTCCTGTCTTCAACAAAAGGTTCTTCAGGGCCTTTGCTCTAGGATACTGTCTGCTGATTGGCAACGTTTAGTTCTCCCAGTCCAGGCCCTCCGCTAACTGGTAGCCTGAGTGTTAGCATTTAACACTCCCCATGAATTCCTCAGGAAAACCTATCCATGGAGAGATGTCAGGTTCTCCACACACCATACCAGGGATGACTGACCCTTGGTAACCCAGAATCAAAGCCTCATTTTTCATTAGGGTTGATATAATGATTAAATGAGATGATATATGTAAAGCACCTGGCACAATGCTTGACATTTAGGTGCTCAAAAATTGTCAGCTATCTATTAGAGTCCTGCTTTCAGGTGTCATATTATTTCCCATGCTCAGGTCTTCCTCTAACTGCTTTGCCATCCAAAAAAGCCTCTGACTTCCATGCCTTTAATAAAGCCACAAAATATGTTCTTTAAATCTAGCAAATCAAAGATTGGAAGGATTGCCTAAATAGAGTCCCTCTCTTGTGAATTCTCGCAATGAGGCAGATGAAAGACATGATGCTGGAGTCTCGTCAAGTGTAAGTCAGTTGTCTGATGCTTATGTTCATATGTTTCACTGTTCACACTGAATGAGGAAGCCACTGTAAACGACTTATTGCAAGATGCCAAATGCTCCAGTATCTAGCAAAGCACTTTATTTCTATGGGATGTTTCATTCAAGTTGGCAAATCATGGGCACAGAGATTTTGAAAATACGACTTACATAGCAAATAAAGGGACTGTGAAGGTTTATTTTTCCCTAAAAATGTACTATAGAAATGCAATGTAGTTTTACTATTGGGTCATAGATGTCATCTCATTGTCATCTGTCATGAGAGAGCACTATGCAGAGAGTACCCATGCAGAGTCAATTTCTCTTGGCTAGAGAAAAAGTAGACCAAGTGTGGGGTTGGTAGGCAGATTGCAACTATAGTGTATACTTCTGAGTGGTATCCACTGGTTAAGGGGTCCTTTAACTCATTATTTCAAAAACTTCCCTAATGTTATAAATCATTTGGGGAACTTGCTGAAAAAACAGATTTCCAGTCTCACACCACACAATCTGAAGCACATTCTCCAACAGAGAAGTATGGCAAGCTAGACTGTTTAGCAAGCTTCTCAGCTGATTTTTATTATCAGGAATTTTGAGAAACACTATCTAGCTTGGCTTCCAAACCAAAGACAGATGTGGGGATCATTTTATGGATCTTGGTTGTGTTTGACCTAACCATTAATAAACTACCATAGAATTCTAGAAAATGGTCAAAAAGTTTGGTGGTTCTAAAATTCTTTTCTAGATGTGATGATTTTGGGGAGGAGCCCTGGGACTGAGAAATACTATGCTTTATTGGAATCATCTGGATGGAGAACGAATTCATACACAACAAGGGAAAGTCTCATAGTGGTGCATTCTTCTATGGATAATTTACTTCCCTGAGTTCTGCTTATGTGATTCATGCATGGCACCACCAGGGTCAGAGATGTGGTCTGGGAAGGAAGATTATGATCTTCTTTAGCTTAAGAGTCATAATACTGAATTTCATTTCCTACTACTTGTCTCAAACCTAGTGTTCTGTACACAGTTGGAAGTTAATGCATGGTGATTATTGAAATAATTATGCTACCTTGGTAATTCCATGAAGGAGAAATCAGAGTATGATTTATAATTTCAGAATCCTCTGTATAAAAACATGCAAGACTTCTGCTTTCAGACAAGATTCAATAACAGGATCCAGATTTACCCTCCCACCTGAAACACCACCTGGCCAAAACAGAGACACACACGCCCACATACAATTTATGAAACAATGGTTTTAAAGACGATGTACATCAAGTGACAATAAACAGAGGTGCCTGATAAATGCAAAAATAAGCAAGGTGAGCCTTACAATTGGTCTAGTTTATTTCTTTAAGAGAGTTTTCAGGCTGCACCACAGGCAGAGAGAACCAAGGGGGAGCCAGGTGAATTTATGACTTGAGGAGATAAAGCTGAGTGTTTGGGGCCTGGAGTCTGCAGGAAAGGGTACTGGAGAGGAAAGAAATGAACAGAAATATAAACATTGACACCTTCATAGGGTCTTGTTCATGTATTCAGCAGAGTACATGCATATGAGGAAATTATACTGGGGCAGGGGGAGAACCATCTGAAATATCGAGAAAGAACAGCACTCAACCTTGACACAGGGATGGAAATAGTGCCAGTTTCCACAAGCCAGAAAGGAAAAACTCATAATCCATGGGGGAGTAGGTATTGTACTCAGAAGAGACTTGCCTCAGTAGTGGTTAGTAATTGGCTGTACACTAAACACTTCTGGACCCACTTAACAAATTATAAAAGCAAAGCCAAAGAAGTATCAAACTGTTTCCAAATAAGGCAACTGCATCACAGAACAAAACTTGAGGATATTTATAGAAAGACAAAAATATCCAACAACCAATAAGGTAAAATTTACATGGGCTGGCATCTATGAAAAATTCTGAGGCATGAAAAAAAACAAGAAAATAAATTCCATAATGAGGACAAAATTCAATCAAAATCAATCCAGAACTAAAACAGATGTTAGAATTAGTAGACAAACACAGTAAAAGAGTTATCATAACTACATTGCATACATTAAAAAGTTTAGTACAGAGATGGATGACATACAGAAGGACCCAAATTACACTTCTAGAGATGAAAACTACAATGTCTGAAATAGAAAATGCACAGGATTAAGCATAAGATTAAAGACAGATTAGACATTGCAGACGATAAGATTAGTAAACTTGAAGACATAGCACTAGAAGCTATCCAGAATGTGATACAGAGAGGAACAAGAGAAAAATGGAAAAAAAGCATCTAAGAGTTGTGCACAACTATAAGCACCCTTTTCTATGTGCCAATTTGGGTCTCAGAAGGGAGGAGCAGAAAAATATTTGAAGAAATAATGGCCCCAAATTTGATCAAAACTATAAACCCACAGACACTTGCAGCTCAACAAACCCAGCAAAACAAACATGAAGAAAACTATACCAAGACACAATATATCAACTCCTCAAAATCAGTGATAAAGAAAAATTCTTAAAAGCAGCAAGAAAAACAAGACACCTTACATACAAATGAACAAAGATAAGGCCATCAGATTTCTCACAGGAAACTGTACAAAGGAGAAGAAATTGTAGCATCATCTTTAGAGTGCTAAAAGAAAAAAAACAACTGGCAACTTAGAGTTCTATACTTTGTGAGTATATCTTTCAAATATGAAGATGAATTAAAGATGTTTCAGACATACAAGAGGTGAAAGAGTTCATCACTAGCAGTCCCATGCTATAAGAAATGATAATGCCCTTCAGGCAGAACAAAAATAATACAAGATGGAACTATGGATAAACACAAAGGAATGAAGATCACTAGAAGTGATAACCACATGCAAAAATATACAAGATTTTTAGTTGGTATTTTAATTTTTAAAATAAAACATAATTGACCATTTAAATAGAAATAATATAAAGTATCATATGATCTATAATATATGTGTAAGTAAAATATATGACAATATAGCATAAAGACCTGAAGGAGAGAAATGGAAGTATACTATTTCATGGGTCTTATACTACATATGAAGTGATATAATACCACTTGAAGGTAGACTGTGACAAATTAAGAATATATACTATAAACTCTAAGGCAACCACTACAATAATGAAACAAAAAGTTATAGAATATAATCCAACAAAGAAGATAAAATAATAAAATATAATCAATAAAAAGAAGCTAAAAAAGGAAAAAGGGATGAAAGATAAAATAAAATGTATAGAAAATAAGGAGACAGATGATAGATTTAAATTTAACTATATCAAAAATCCTACTAAGTGTAAACTGTCTAAATAATCCAATTAAAATGCAGAGATTGTCATGAAAATGCAAAACACTAATCTTTCTGTCTGCAAGAAAAATCCTTTAACTATAAAGACAAAAGTAGGTTAAAAATAAAAGCATGGAAAAAAAATCTGTTCTGACACTAACCAAAAATACAAAACAAAACTGTGGTGACTAGATTAATATCAGATAAAGTAGATTACAGAGAAATAATATTACTAAAAATAAAATAGGCCATGTTATAAAATATGTGAAAAATTAACAACACACTTCTAAATAACCCATGGGTCAATAAGAAAGAAATCATGGGACCAGCCCCATGGCCGATTAGTTAAGTTTGTGCACTCCACTTTGGTGGCCAAGGGTTTCGCCAGTTCAGATCCTGGGGGCAGACATGGGACCACTCATAAGGCCGTGCTGAAGCAGCATCCCACATAGCACAACCAGAAGGACCCACAACTAGAATGTATAACTATGTACTGGGGGACTTTGGGGAGAAGAAGAAGAAAGAGGAGGAGGAGGAGCAGGAGGAGGAGGAGGAGATTGGCAAAAGATGTTAGCTCAGGAGCCAATCTTGAAAGAAAGAAAGAAAGAAAGAGAGAGAGAGAGAGACGGGGGGAGGGAGGGAGGGAGGTAGAGAGAGAGAAGGAGGGAGGGAGGGAGAGGGAGGGAAGAAGGAAGGAAGGAAGGAAGGAGGGAAGGAAGGAGGGAGGGAAGGATTGAAGAAAGAAAAGAAATCAGAATTAGAGAGAAGTGATGTCAGCACCTTGGCAGCATATGACACCTCTCCTTTTTGCCCCCCCATTAACAGTTAAAATTCAGCACCCATCTACAACCAAAAGTTTGTAGTATAAAAGTTAAGGGAAAAGAGTATTAAATATAACTATAACTACAATAATTTTTTAACAAATACACAATATAAAAATAGATAAATAGTCACATAAAAAACATAGAAGGGAGATCAAAGTGTGGAGCTTTTGTATGTAATTGAAGTTAAGTTGCTATCAGCTTAAAATGGGCTATTTTATCTATAAGATGTTTTATGTAGGCCTCATGGTAAGCACAAAGCAAAAACCTAGAGTAGGTTCACAAATGATAAAGAGCAGGGAATCAGAGCATACCATCATGGAAAAGCACCAATTTACAAAGGTAGGCAGAAGAGAGGAAAAAGGGAACAATGGAAATACAAAAGAACCAGAAAACAATTAATAAGACGGCATTAGTAAGTCCTCACATATCAGTAATTACTACAAATGTGAATGAATTGAACTCACCAGTTAAAAGTCATAGAGTGGCTAGATGGGTTAAAAAGCAAAAACAAAAACGAAAAACAAGACCCAACTATATGCTTCCCGCAAAAGACTCACTTCAGGTTTAAGGACACATATAGGCTCAAAGTGAAGGGGTAGAAGAAGAGGTGGAAGTGGCAACAAAAATAAAGCAGGGTAGTTATACTTATATCAGACAAAATAGACTTTAAGCCAAAAATGGTAGCAAGAGAAAAAGAAAGTCATTATATAATGATAAAGGGGTCAACTCATTGAGATGATATAACAATTGTAAATATATATGCACCCAACATTGGAACACCCAAATATGTTAAGCAAGTACTAAGAGAACTGAAGGGAGAAATAGACAACAATACATTAATAGTGGGAGAATTTAATGCCCCAATTTCAGAAATGGCTAAATCATCCAGAAAGAAAATCAGCAAAGAAACATTGGACTTGAACCGTACATTAGACCATGTGGACTTAACAGACGTCTATAGAGCATTCCATCCAACAGCAGTGGAATACGCATTCATCAAAAGTGCACACAGAACATTCTCCAGGATAGATCATATGATAGGCAAAAAAATAAGTCTTAGAAAAGTTAAGAAGAATTAAATCATACCAAGTGTTTTTTTTCTGACTACAGTGGTAAAAAACTAGAAATCAACAACAAGAGGAAAGCTGGAAAATTTACAAACAGCCAGAAACTAAACACCACACTCCTGAACAACCAGAAGGGTCAAGGAAGAAATAAAAAATCTCAAAAAAAATGAAAATACAAACACAACATACCAAAACCTATGGGATGCTGCAAAAGCAGTTCTTAGAGGGACATTTATAGTGGCAAATGCAAATATTAAGAAAAAAGAGATATCTCAAATAAAAATCCTAAGTTTTCACCTCAAGGAACCAGAGAAAGAAGAACAAACCAGGTTCAAAGTGAGCAGAATGAAGGAAAAAAAGATCAGACTGGAAATAAATGACAGAGACAAAAAAAAACCCCAGAAGAGATCAATGAAACTATGAGCTGTTTTTTAAAAAATATAAACAAAATTGCCATATCTTTAGCTAGACTAATGAAAGAAGAGAGACAGTTCAAATAAAACCAGAAATGAAAGAGGAGGTATTAAAACTGAGACTAAAAATACAAAGGATTGTAAGAGATTAGTGTGAACAATTATATGCCAACAAATTAGATGACCTAGAAGAAATGGATAAATTCCTAGAAACATCTAATCTACCAAGACTGAATCTTGAAGAAATAAAAAATCTGAACAGACCAAAAATGAGTAAGGATATTGAATCAGTAATCAAAAACCTCCCACAAAGAAAATCCTAGGACCAGATGGTTTCCCTGGTGAATTCTAACAAATATTTAAAGAAGAATTAATGCCAATCCTCCTCAAACTCTCCCAAAAATTCAAGAGGACACTCCAAAACTCATTTAAAAGACCAGCATTACCCTGATACCAAAGCTGGATAAGGACACTGCAATAAAAGAAAGCCACAGGCCAGTATGCCTGATGAATATAGAGGCAAAAATTCTCAACAAAATATTAGCAACCTGAATTCAATAGCATATTAAAAGGACCATAAACCATGATTGAGTGGGATTTATCCCTGACATGCAAGGATGGTTCAACATATGCAAATCAATAAGTATGATACAGTACATTAATAGAATGAAAAATAAAACTCATGTGATCACCTCAATAGATAGAGAAAAGACATTTGACAAAATATGGCATACTTTTGTGATAAAACGCTCAACAAATTGGCTATAGAAGGAACATACCTTAACATAATGAAGGCCGTATATGGCAGACCCACAGCTAACATCATGTTCAATGGTGAAAAGTTGAAAGCTTTTCCTCTAAGATTAGGAACAAGACAAGAGTACCCATTCTCACCACTCTTATTCAACATAGAACTGGAAGTCATAGCCAAAGCAATCAGGCAAGGTAAAGAAATAAAAGGCATTCAAACCAGAAAGGGAGAAATAAAATTATTATTTGCAGGTAATGTCTTATATAGAGAGAATCCTAAAGATTCAACCAAAAACCTGTTGGAACTAATCAACGAATTCAGTAAAGTTGCAGGATAGAAAGTTAGCATACAGAATTCAGTTGCATTTCTATAGACTAACAATGAAATATCTGAAAAAGAAATAAAGAAAACAATCCTATTCACAATAGTATCAAAAACAATAAAACACTTAGGAATAAATTTAACTATGGAAATGAAAGATCTTTACAATGAAAACTACAAGACTTTGATGAAAGAAATTGAAGGAGAGACAAACAAGTGAAAAGTAATCCCACGTTCATGAATCAGAAGAATTAATATTGTTAAAATGTACATACTATCCAAAGGCATCTATAAGTTCAATGTAATCCCTATAAAAATTCCAATGGCCTTTTCCACAGAAATAGAAAAAACCATAAAATTCTTATGAAACCAAAAAAGACCCCAAATAGCTAAAGCAATCCCAAGAAAGGAGAACAAAACTGGAGGTTTCACACTTCCTGATTTCAAACTATATTACGAAACTACAGTAATCAAACAGTACAACACTGGCATAACAGTGAACACATATACCAATGTAACATAATAGAGAGCCCAGAAATAAACCCATGTATAGATGGTCAGTTAATTTATGATGAAGCAGCCCAAAATATATAATGAGGCAAGGATATTCTCTTCAATAAGTGGTGTTGGGAAAACTGGGCAGCCACATGCAAAAAATGAAATCAGATCCCTATCTTACATCATACACAAAAATTAACTTGAAATGAATGAAAGACCTAGATGTAAGACGTGAAACTATGAAACTTCTAGAAGAAAACAAAGGGAAAATGCTCTGTGTCATTAGTCTTGGCAACGACTTTTTGGACATGACACCAAAAGTATGAGCAATTAAAGCAAAAATAAACAAGTGGGACTACATCACGCTAAAAAGCTTCTGCACAGCAAAGAAAACAATCAACAAAGTGAAAGCCAAGTTATAGAATGAGAGAAAATATTTGCAAACCATAATTGGATAAGGGATTAATATCCAACATATGTAAGGAAATCATACAACTCAACAGCAAAAAATGAAATAACCCAGGGAAAAATTGGAGAAAACCTGAATAGACATTTTTCCAAAGACATACAAATGGCCAACAAGTACATGAAAAGGTGTTCAACATCACTAATCATTAGTGAAATGTAATTCTAAACCACAATGAGCTATCACCTCATACCTGCTAGGGTGGCTATTATCAAAAAAGACAAGAAATAACAAGTGCTGGCAAGGATGCACAGAAAAGTGAACCGCTGTGCATTGTTGCTGGAATGTAAATTGTTACAGCCATTATGGAAAACAATATGGAGTTTACTCAAAAGATTAAAAATAGGAGCTGGCCTAGTGGCATAGGGGTTAAGTTCGCATGATCTGCTTTGGAGACCTGGGGTTCACTGGTTTGGGTCCCAGGCAGGAACTTACACACTGCTCACCAGGCCATGCTGTGGTAGCATTCTGCATACAAAATGGAGGAAGATTGGCACAGATGCTAGCTCAGGACCAATCTTCCTCATCAAATAAATAAATAAAACATAAATTAAAAATAGGACTATTATCTGATCCAGTAATCGCAGCTCTGGGTATATATTCAAAGGAAATGAAATTGCTTTCTCAAGGAGATGTCTGCACTCCCCATGTTCCTTGCAGCATTATTGACACCACAATAACCGAGATATGGGAATAACCTAAGTGTCCATTGATGGATGGACATATAAAAATGATATAGTATATATATACAGCGGAGTACTATTCAGCCATGAGAAATAAGGAAATCCTGCCATTGCAACTACATAGATGAACCTTGAGGGCATTAAGTTAAGCAAAATAAGCCAGTAAGCCAGACAGAGAAAGACAAATACTGTATGATCTCACTTACGTGTGGAATCTAAAGGGAAAAGAAAAAGAAAGGTGAATTCATAGAAATAGAGAGTAGAATGTTGGTAAACAGGGGTCGTGGATGGGGGAAATGGGCAGATGCTGGTCAAAGGGGACAAGTTTTCAGCTACAAGAGGAATAAGTTCTGAGGATCTAACGAACAGCACGGTGACTATGGTTAATAACACGGTGTTGTATACACGGGATTTGCTAACGGAGTAGATCTTAAGTGCTTTCGCCACAAAAAAAAGGGTTACTATGTGAGGTGATAGATGTATTAATTAGCCGATTGTGGTAATCATTTCACAATGTATACATATATCAAATCATCGTGTTGTACAATTTAAATACATACAGTTTTATTTGTCAATTATCCCTTAATGAAGGCTGAAGGGAGAAGAAATGCATAGTTTCGAGCAGCATAGTCTAACACGGCAAGATGTTCCCCTTCTTGTTTCTGATAGGCTTCCAGTGAGAATGGCGAAGAGCCCGAACAAGACTGCAAATGGTAATTCAAATTTCCTCTCCCCCGTGACCTTCAGAAAAATGCGCAGTCCCAGGAGTATGTTATTACCAAGTGCAGAAGAAGTAACAGTGCCTCTGTTCAGAGGGAGGGAAAAGATGAGTTTTCATTGACTACTCTTCATAATTTTCTCAAAAAAGATGATAAACAAAATTCATTAAGAACATTCTCTGAATGCTTACAGTGATATTTTATGGAGAATAAAACCCTTAAGTACAGTTTGTCTTTTGAGGCATAATGAATGAAAATGAATTTGCCCTTTTCATGAAGGCTTTGTCTCATAATTTCAATAGGTTTCAAATGGAATTGTTTTCCCGAGTTTACTTTTTGTAATTCTATTTTTGAATATGTGTTGTGAAATACCTTTAAGCCTATATATGTCATAAAAAAATAATAGTTGAAGTAGCCCTTAGGGGAAACTTCATAATATTGGTGTTGCTATTTTAGTGCATTCATAATTGAATGAAAGAGAAGAGCCATGAGTTTGTGTTTCTTATTATACAAAGTCTGCTGATAGAAGGGAATCTGTTATGGCCACTGTATTTTGTACCACCCTAATGGCGTGCTGCTGGGTGGCACTAATAGGAAGACTCCCTCTGTCTTGTAGGTGTCCAGACCTTCAGAAAATAAGACAGAGACAGAAGCGAAGCCCTGGCTTTTTGCCCGTTTTCATTTAAAGAGAGTTTCTTCTGGGAAAGTAGTACTTTTATTTTGCTTGTGCTTGGTATTGAAAAGAGAAGGCTGGGTTGATAATCATAAGACAAGGGTCTAAAGCAATTTTGTTACCGTGCTGTTTTAGGCGAGTCAGTTTCTCTCATCAGGCAAAAGAAGGAGTTACATGTCCTTCAAGATTTCTTTCTGTTACAGAATTTAAACAACTTTGGGCAAAATGGAGGGAATACAATAAGAAATCAGGGAAGAATTCTTATTTTTGATTCAAGTAAATTTTATGACAAGATTAACCACAGAATAATGACATTTCAGTGGAAAATTAGGGAATTGTGTAACTTCAAAATTTAGTGTGAGTTGATAATGAAGGTGCAAAATGAGATATTCAACAGTGCAGACTGAGGAAGTGGTATGATGGATGAGTATTTCAAGTGAAAAAAATATGGCTGATTATTATCCCAAACTGTTCTATGGTAGCTGGTATGGTTAAAATGTAATAATAATGATTAAGTACATTTAAATGGAGAATTACAGTTTACAAATTTCTTTCACACATATAGCAGCATTCATGTTTCCATTAGAGTAAATGCAAAGCACGATTAAGGACTTTCCAAATGTCGCTTGGAGGGTCAGAGTGGTAGACAAGGCCAAATGAAGAGTGTATGTTTGTGTATACACTCACATATACGTGTTGGGTGAAAAACAGCAGCATTAGAACAAACCAAAAGTGATATATTTTCTAAAGAAAGCTGTCAGTACTTTTCAAGGTCTGTGAAACCTTCAAGAATTCAATGACCACTTGCAGCTGAAGAGGCACATGTGAAGCAACTCCAAATTCCCCTTTAAAGAAAAGGAAGCTGCCACATTTCTTCTTTCCTATGTTCCCTCAATAGGGCAGGTGAGCAGCAAAGCTACTTTTCAGTAGAACATGCAACTGATGAAATGAATTTGAGTTCATTATCCATTTACCGACAAAGCACTTGAAAGTTTTTCACTGAATTCTGTTTTGAAACCTGTCAAGAAGAATATCTGAAGTGGATTTTGCTCATTGATCAGCAAGAATCAGTCTTTGCTGTTTGCTTCTGTTTAAAACTGTTGTTATCCCAATCTCTGCAAACAAACAGGGTTGTTACCTGTAGGTTAGTTCACCGCAGGGACGGCGAGTTCTGGAATTTCCAGCGGGGTTGTGAGTACCTTGTTCTTTGTAAGTAACAATTCACAGAAATAAATGCAATTTTAGAAAGAATGAAGAAAATATTCTTAGAAGGCAGTAGTCCTGATATTTATCCCTAATCGAGGCAGGTAAGACACTCAGAGATACTGTTTGGAGTAGTAGAAAGTGCACTGGATTAGAAATTAGAACTAGTTTCTAGCCCTAGTTCAGGCACGCGCTTAGCCTCAAAATCTTTTTCTGTAAATAAGGATGCTATTATTAACACTGCCCAACTCATAGACAAACTGTAAGGAACAAGTAGTGAACACATATATACATAAAAATACAGTGGTTAAAACTATAATGCACTATAGAAATTGTATTCCCAATACACAACATTACATTTTATTGGTAGCCTTTAATTGTACGCTAACTATAATGATAAGAGTGTTAGGTGTAGAGTAAGACATGGTACTGAATTATTTTTAAATTCCAGCTCAGCCCTAATAGCTATGCAGGCTTGAACAAGTCTTTTCCCTAAACTGGACCCATATTCCTTATCTGAAAAATGAGTGAGTTGAACCACAACAATAATTTTCAAAGCGTTGTAATTTGTGGAACAGTTTATTCAAATGAAGCCTCATGAAGAAGCTTATTATTTAATACAGATAAGACCAGAACTGCTCTGGGTAGAGTAGGGGTAAAGGGCCCAGCTTATTGCCCTTGTGTTCTACCTCCACATTCCTCCACAATCCCTGAGAGAGCCCTTTGAAATTATTGGACTAGATATCTTGGGTTCCATCCAGGTCTAAAGTGTTCTTTTCTGATCCATGCCATTATATTATACAACCTTGCACTTGGTCTTAACTCTATAGATGTGTTGACTGAATTATTAAGGAAAAAAATGTGTCAACAACACTGTCTTCAGATCACTAGAAGTCTCTTTCCACTTGATTTTTTGGTGAGCACAATCACTTTGCAATATATGTTTTGATTTTGCAAATATCCAGCCTTGAGTTTATTTTTATTTCTTGAGCATGGATTAATCTATTCCAAGGGGTAGAGGGAAGTAAGATTTTCTCCATCTAGCATGAATGGAGTGTTTTCTGGGTAGGTATCTGTAGAGAGAATGGGATACTGGAATTTTTATTCTGGTTTAAAACCAATACCCTCGATTCCATTAATTGCTACAACTGTGATTCAGAGCCCAAACTATTGTCCCTAAAATCCTGGATCCAAAACTTAATTGCTGTGCGACCATGGGCAAATTATTGAACGTCTATGAGCCTCAGTTTCCCTGTCTATAAAATTACTCTAAGATTGTCAAGAGGATTAAATTAGATTCAAAAGCTTCATGACCCACAGGGGATGATAAATTAGTGTTCAACTCCTTTCTCCCCTCCTTTTTTTTGAGAATAGGAGTGCATTTCACTGTTTACTTGGCTATTAATTACGCACTTTATAGTCAACATTTTCTCCATGCTTGTGGGGAAGATGGTATCAAGAATGAATTTATATGTAGTCTCCAAATTCCATTTTGGTCTATATTAATATCCTTCTCTGTAAGAAAACCTATCCAGAATACTATCATGTCAAACTTAGCCTGAAATGAGAGTTCCCCTCCTTCACCCATTCTCCTCTTATATTTGAAAGAGGACTGGCAGTACAAGTGAGTGGAAAGTGGCCCCACTTTGAGATCTTGGTAGTGAGAAGGAACTCAAAGGCTTTATGTAATCCAAAACTTTTTAAAATCAGCCTTTCACTAATTGAAAGTATTCTCTCTTATGTATTAGATGATCCTCAGGTTTATGGATATCCTTCCTGGAAACAAGTCCCAGTGAGCTCTATCTTTCATGATCATAAAAATGCACAGGGAAAATGGAAAAGTATTAGAATGTTGAATTAAAATATGTTTACTATTCTCGGTGTAATACTATACCAATTTTTATTACATTTATTCTTTTTCTTAGAGCATAACAGAATATTATATCTGGGGCAGAAAGCCCTATGAAGATTGCAAGGAAATTTGAATTACATTTTCATATATCCTCAGTGTCATATGATAAAATGAAAAATGTAAATAATATAGTTAGTTCTCAGAAAGATAGCCATTAGAATCCATCTTATTTTATTAAGATACATCAATGTCAGTGGGAGCTAGCTTTTATTTTCTCAACAGGCTAAATCATTGTATGACTTTGTGTTGAAACGTCCATGGATGGTTTTAGCAATCCAGAAAATGATATGGCTGCAATGCCTTTCTAATGCAACTATTTTTTCTTATTTAATTAATATTGTCTAGGAGTGTTAAAGTCTCATTATTGCTGGATCCTTGAGGGCTGAGACTGTGCCTTCTTAGTGCTTTGTAAATCTCATAGCAGCTGAGGTGTTAATAGACACTTGAGGATGACATTTTATATGTCAATAGTAGCACAGCAAAAGTGTCTATTAATCCACACGGAGAAAAGATCTTTGTTACTACACTTGTGACATTTTAAGACTTCTTTCATTCTAAGATAATAGTGTAGATCACATAAAAGGGAAACCGATCAAGACACAACAGGATTTGAGTAAGAACCAAACAGCTCTAATTTGGAATAATAGATTGTTTTATTATAAAATAATTCAGACATCCAGAACATTGCAGAAAGTTTTATAACACCCACAGACATACCATCCAAAATAAAAAAGAGTGCTATGTTGCATATTTGCTTCAGATATTTTTCTTAAGAAATAAAATATTTCAGATACGTTTAAATTTCCTCCTTTTGAATCCTTTTTTGCCCCTTCCTGGGGGCAACAATTAGGCTGAACTTAATATATATAATCACAGTCCCTGCTTTTATAATCTTAGTATGCATGTATGGCGCTATAATCAATATGTAATATTGTTTTGTTCATTTAAAATATGCATAAATGGTACCCTACTGTTTATATCATTTTGACTTGCTTCAATCACATTGTTTAGTGTTTCTATTTAGCACGCTTGTTTGTTTGTTTAACTGATTTTTTCCTGGCTTCCTAAGAATTAGAGTTGTCTTTAACTTCTCCAGCCCTATTTTTTCCTTCTTCATACTGATTTGGAAGTTATTTCTTTGTCTTGGCAAGGCTCCAATACACAGGGAAATACAAAGATTAAACACTCAATAGGGGTTATTGAAAAGAGTTTAAAACCAGCAAAGGTGTGGGCTGGGTTAACAAAAACAAGGGATCAGGAATAATCTTGGGGCTCCAACTATAGGCTCCAAAAGACAAAGAGAGGCTATTGCCACCTTGAGATCTGAGAGGCGTGAGGAGGGAGCCTTTCGCAGGGCCCAGAAAGTGCAGCAGCTGCTGGAGAGGGCCATCCAATAGGAGCTGTGGCCTTCAATAGCGGAACACAGCTACTGTCAAACCAAGAAGCCGGAGAGCAGGAGAGGCCAGTTGATGGCATTGTTAGAGATAAGCCTCTAGAGCACAGAGCAGGGCAGAGAAGGGTGGAGACTGACTTAAGGGGCAAATGGAAACTACCCAGTATAGGCTTCTGTTTCTCTTCCTTTAATGGCGACCCTTCACATTTTTAACACACATGTAAACTCGAAAGCTAACCAATAGCTTTGCTCCTTAAGCTTTCAGAAATATTAAATTCCAACTCTCCCATTCCATCTTCCATTCTTGTATGCCTACTATTTTCCCTTGTTTTCAACCCCCCTAAATTTTCCATTGCTGGTTATTTTCACTAATATTAATGTTATTATAATTTATTGTCAATATTTAGATTTAACAATATATTTTAACTAATTTCTTTGCTTTTTCATCCTACTTCTTCTTTATGGGTCCAATTTCCTTTATTAACATAGAATAGTTTTTCTGTGGTGGCCGCTCATGCCCTTAAAGTAGGGGCAAACCTCGGCTGGGATCCTGCATTCACTGCTGCAGGACTCCCCCTTTTCTAGTCCTGTGTTAATTCTCAGTGGAGGCCTTTCAGTACCCAATGGCAGTGCATCTTTGAGTTTCATTTGATCACGATCACTCTTTTTTTCCCCCAAGGCATTGTAAGAGCGGAGGTAGGGCAGGACAAGACAGGGCAGATTCCTTGCCTTGTCCTTGGACTTACGCGAATACTTCTTTTCTGGTTCTACTTTTGATAGACTTTATTCCGGGAACTCAGTTCCAGCTCCTGATCCACACACATGCCTCAGGGCTTCTCTCCAGCTCATATCCCTCCTGCTCACCTTCTGGCTTGGAGGTCCAGCTTTATTTTTGTTACAAGGGGTTTCCCTTTTTTTGCTTTTAGCCTTGGGTATACACTTTTGAAAAGAAAAATGCATTTCATTCAATATTTCTATATATTTGAAGCCAGAGGGGACGTTTTATGTGTTAGCTTAGTTGACCATAATGACTAGAAGCTCAGTAATGGGTTACTCGCAGCTCCATAATTCTATGAAGAATAATTCTGCGGTGTGTTTTTTTGTTCTGTTGCTATTTTTCATCCACCTTTCCTATTTCTTTCCTTTCTTGCTTGGGCATTTTGATCTCTTTACCTTGCTTGGCTTATTTTTCTCTCTCTTGCCTTCATTGTACTCAATTCAGATGATTACTTTTATACTTTTTCCATTATAGAAAAATGGAAAGCTGCCATTCTACTTATTATGCCTTCAGTTCTATTTTAAGCTTTACATTTTCTAGTTGTCTCCAAAATCTTATTTGACTCTTTGTTGTCTCCACTCATTGTATGTCTCCCCTGCACTGTGCAAGTTCTTCAATTAATCACATTTCACCATCTCTCCCTGTGCTTATGCACATATCTTGTCACTCGCTGATTTCATTTGCTCCTCAGCTTGCTGCGTTTGGGTAGTTGCCTAGAGACAAATTTTGGGCATTTTTTCTCTAGATATCCAGGATGGCAAAACTGAAACACTAAATAAAATTGCCATAAAGTTAATATTTTAATGGAAATAATTTTTACTCTCATATATGGTTAATTTTGCTCAATTTCTGGAAGAAAATAAAGATTTTCTTTTGGGATAAAAATAAAAGGAAAATATAAATTATAAACTCATATGCCTGCAGCTTGTTTTTACTCAAGATCTGAACTTGAAAAATTCGTATGGCATTGCCAGTGTAACTGCAGAAGAAAATCAGCATTTAGATTCTCATTGTTTATATTGAACAGTCTTTTGAAGAGATTTTTGAAAATTACAGGGTCTACACATTGAGTTTTGCAAGCAAATGAGATTACCCTTTTCCCACTTCTTATACAGCTCTCCTTTTCCTCCTCTTTGTTTTTATTTTTGGTTTTCCAACATTATGTGTATCTTAATTAAAGCAATACATGAACAGAGTTTAGACAAATATTTCATGGCTTATAAAGAAAAACAGCACTCCTGTACCCACGTCTCTCAGCCCTGTTCTGCAAAGGCAACCTGCTTCCAAATCTTTGCCCTGCTTCTTCTGGATTATACTTCTTATTTCTAAATAACATGCATATGCTGCCAGTGCTTGAGTTTTTTCAATTTTAGACATTAGTTGTTTTCTGCCTACTATGGAAAGTGCAGATTTAGCGCCCCCACACCATCCCCACATATTCTTAGTTATCTCCTCCTCACCATCCGAATACTATCAGAATGTTTGGTTTACTAAGTAGCCAGTGTTTGCATTATTTGGTCCCTATAAGAATTGTTCACAAAAAACCCATACACATATCTCTTATCTGTTATGATGTTTTGTTTCTCCTAGAATTAAAAATTGTCTTAATATTTCATTTGATTACTCTTAGCTATAAAGTCATTAACATTTCCCCAAAACTCTCCTAAATAACTGTAAATTATTTCTTCAAGCACATCAAATATTCTATCAGTTTTGGGTTTTTTCTCTCTTGGAGCTGTCTGTCACAGCTGTTCTTAGAGCCCTCTGGCCTTCTGCACAGTTGGAATCCTATTAATTTCATTGAGCCCTATCTTTGGAATCCCTTTTACCATTCTTGTGAATTGGGTTCCCTATAGTTATTTTCCCCTGGGTTGGTCAGTTTCTTCTGAGAAGATTGTCCAATCGCCTGTCTAGGGAATATATATCAGAATTCTAAATGTCCAGGAGGGAAAAATCTGATCTTCAGCTGATCTTCAGAACTGACACAGCATCACTCCTCTTGAACACCCTTGATGAAAGCAAATCACAGAGCCAGCCCAGAATCAAGGTGAAGGAACTACACAAGAGTCTGAGTTCTAACAATATGGTTCTTTGGTGGCTACCACTGTAGCAGATGATGTTTATTAATAAGTGATTGGTTACAAAAATTACGATCTATGCATATCATGCTGTACTATGCCAATTTTAAAAAGAAATTTAATTATCTTTTTAGACACATAGCATAGTGGTTAAAATTATAAACTCTAGAGCTCAACCACCCGGGTTTGCCTCCTACTAATTAGTAGGCCACCTACTAACTTCATAGCCTTGGACAAGTCACTTAACCTCTCTGTGCATCAGTTTCTTCTTCTATAAAATATACATAATAGTAGTAGCTAATTCATTTGGTAAAGCACTTAGAACTTAGAACATTGCCTGGCATATAGTAAGAGCCATATAAATGTTTTCCATCATCATTTATTGGATGTTTATAGCCAGCTAAGAACAGATATCTGTTGTTGCAGTTTCAGAAATGCTTTGGCCATTCTGTCTTACCAATTGAATTATTTAAAACAGTTTTGCATATCCCACATGCTTTATATCAGTTGAAGTACCATGTTCAATACGGCACAGGCATTTGACAAGGGGCAGAGAATAAGAGACATGTTCTGGAAGCATTAAGCGACTCCTCATTCTAGAACACCATTGACTCTATAAACATTTTCTTAGAGCAGATGTTCAGTAATACATCTGACCTTTGAGAAGAGAAAAATATGGATTTATGCAGAAGGCACATTGCCAACATAGAAATCATCCCTGAATACATTCATGGGTAGGTTGATTGGTTTTGTATTACCATAATGAAATATGGGAAAATAGAAAATCTACTGCAGTGATCTGACTTACAGGTAGAAAAGCTACACAAATGTTTGTTTATTTCTATGTTCTTGGAAGGGCCATTTAATGGCCTTGCCTTTATACTTGCTTAGCCTTCACCTGTAAGTGCACTAGACACACAATGACACTAAAACTTTTATTTCCTTCAAGCCCCAGGTTGATGGTTTTCAAACATAGTACCTATTTTTATCTTTACAAAAACCAAAAACACTATGAATTAATTAGGACAAGTCGTTTGTCCCCCTTTTATAGGCAAAGGAATAGCACTCCTGTCTAAAATCACTTCTGTAGAAGAACACAAGCTGGTAAAGAGTAAAACTGAGACTTCAATCCTGACCAGCTGAATTTAAGTCCAGTGGTCTTTCCACTATACCACTCACTTATTCCTCCACTCAGTTAGTACTATAAACTTTGTGAAGTCCTATACTAAGGGGGACTCAGAAAAGTAGAAGGCAATCCTTCCCTGTTACCCCCTGTTAATTTGATCGGGGAGACAAAATATAAAATGGCTAAAAAAAGAGAGCATCATATGTAAACAGTGGAAATGGTCATTCCGAGCTTGTGATCTTCCATGAAGACCTAATGGAGAAGAAGGATCGAATGCTGTCCTAGAAGTAATTATGAGCTGTGGGATAACTGTGAGTGTTGAGAGAATGTTCCAGGCAGCAGTAGTAAAGGTCTGGAGTACAAAATAAACTTGCTCATTGTTGAGAGGGACAGAAGAAGTGGAAGCAAGATGTGATGAGAGCACTTGAGGGTTAGGAAGATGGGCCTGGTGATGTATGGCTTCATAGATCAGGCCCAGGCATTGGCCAGGACTTTCTGAGCAGCAAGGAGTCACCAGATGCTATTAGATAGAGGAATGGCATGGGGAAATTTTTAGGAAGAGTAGCTTGGCAACAGCGTTAAGATAAATTGGGAGAAGCTAAATCAGAGGGGAAGAACCTATAAGGGGGACACTGATATTCCAGTTGTAGCTGCATTGCACATGAAATATTTAAAGAGCAAACCTACTGCAGGGCAGACAGCATTTTGTCATAGAGAGATCATTTTGTTTTATCTTCCAGTTAACTCTAATTGGAGGAGGTTTGGCAGTAGAAGATGAGAAAAAAATAAAGAGGAAAGAATTTCTGAGTGAAACAGGGAATTAGCTTTTGAGTAGCACTGTCTATTTTTTCCCACTGATATTCAGAAACCTCACTCACTTCACAAAAGTAATATTAGATGACACGTTCATGGACAATTTGTGGAAGGCAATGGTGGTTTGAATTCATGCTAGAAGAGAGCCATACCTCTGAGTTTCAAGAATGTGCATGCATTTGGATTAAATAGCTAAAACTATAGGCAATTGAAATTTGTGTGGTTAAGGCAAAAGATTTCTGTACTTAAATTGCAGATGTTGACACCAAGGGCACTCTCCTGTTCAAATATCTGTTCTGGTGTACAGACATGTGTAGATTGATGTGGATCCATAAGAGATGTAAACACAAGAGATTTTGAGCAGAATTTCAAAGGAAGCAAATGGTCCAGATCAACAGAAATGGGAGAGAATACACTTTCTTTCTTTCTTTCTTTTTTTTTTTTTGATGAGGAAGATTCGCCCTGAGCTAACATCTGCTGCCAATCTTCCTCTTTTTGTATGTGAGCTGCCACCAAAGTATGGCGACTGACAGACAAGACGAGTGGTGTATGTCTGCACCTGGGAACCAAACCGGGGCCACTGAAATGAAGTGTGCTGAACTTAACCACTAGGCCACTGGGGCTGGCCCTACGCTTTCATTTTCTCATTTCTTTACATAGCAGTGGTTGATATTTAAGACATAATCTACAGTATAGTTATCCTTGTACAGTGGTTAAATCTGATAATAATGATGATTTTCCATCTATGTACATATGTATTGCTTATTTTCATAGATATCCTGTAAGCTAAGTATAATTATCTTGAATTTATAGTACATTACCTGTTCTCTTGATTCAATGCCCAGATTGAATATTCTAGGTAAATAGTTCTCCCTAAAAGCAGATTGTCCAAAGAAGAACTAGTTTCTTGTCACATTATGAGGGGAACTTGGAGATGAGTTGCTGACAGCAGCAATGTAGAAAAGCTAAAGCCTTACAAAGGAGGGACCAGCAAGTTTAAGTAACTGCCTGGATATCATGGTCAAGGGGAAGGACCCACTCAGATAAAAGTTCAGCAAAAAACCCTGTGGCCTTGGAGAATAGTCGTGCTCCATCAAGTAATAGCAATGATGTGTTGGGGGACACATTTTGGAGGCTAAACTTATAAGCTTCATGTTTAATATTTTAGATTTGCAATGAAGGTGAGATACTCAAGCAGAGGTAGCCTGTAGACAGCTAGAATGCATGGTTACAACTTTCTTAAGAAAAGAGAGATATCGGGGCTGGCCCCGTGGCCGAGTGGTTAAGTTCGCGCGCTCTGCTGCAGGCGGCCCAGTGTTTCGTTGGTTCGAATCCTGGGCGCGGACATGGCACTGCTCGTCAGACCACGCTGAGGCAGCGTCCCACATGCCACAACTAGAAGAACCCACAACGAAGAATACACAACTATGTACCAGGGGGCTTTGGGGAGAAAAAGGAAAAAATAAAATCTTAAAAAAAAAAAAAAAGAGAAGAGAGATATCAATTTAAGAGACGTCAGGATAGAGTTTAGTGGAAGTTGTTGTGAGTGGGGAAATGAGAAGTGAAGAGCAGAAGGCTCATCTAGTACCCACAGTGAAAAGAAAGAGCACAATAGCATAGCAGAGGAGTAACTGTGAACACGGGCAGGAGGGAAGGCTCCAAGATGCAACAAAAGTACAGGAGGCCCGTTTATATTTGCATTCAGAGAACTAATGATTTTTTTTAGTATAAGTATGTCTCAAATATTGCATGAGAAATACTTATCCGAAAAAAATATTTATTGTTTATTTGAAATTCAAATCTAACTATTTAACTGGGTCTCCTGTATTTTATCTGGCAAATCATATCATTTTGACTTGATAACATATCAAATGCTACAGAGATGTAAAATGGTCATGAGAAACAGTTACTCAATAGTCTTTTCCCTGTTCCTAAAAGATTGGTTTTTCAGTTTACTTTAGTAGATAAATGTAATGAAGAATGTGGTTTTATGTCCTGAGTTTAGGATGATTTAGGGATAGCATAGTCATATGCAACTTCAGACAGATAAACTTAGATATGCTTTGCCAATATTTTCCTATTTATTGATTTTATAACTTTGTCAGAATTCATACATACTTGTTGGCAGAGTAAAGATTGCTATTATTTAATGTAATTTATTTCATAAAAGTATTGATCAGGGGCCAGCCCAGTGGCGCAGGGTTTAAGTTCGCATGTGCAGCTTCAGCGGCCCGGGGTTCACCGGTTCGGGTCCTGGGTTCGGACATGGCACTGTTTGGCAGGCCATGCTGTGGTAGGCGTCCCACATATAAAGTAGAGGCAGATGGGCATGGATGTTAGCTCAGGGCCAGGCTTCCTCAGCTGAAAGAGGAGAATTGGCGGCAGTTAGCTCAGGGCTAATCTTCCTCAAAAAAAAATATATATATATTGATCAAATTATTTACATTATGCATCTCAAGGAAAACTGTGTTTCTAAAAATACAATACCACTTTAGCAATACTAAACACCAGAATGAGGCAGATGCAAGGATGTGAAGATTCTTTTTTCACGGCAACAACTTTGAAATTTCGATTTCAAGGTATTGGTTTTAACTGTGCTTTGTCATTAAAACATAGATATATTAAATTCATATTTTGTAGCACATCTTTGAGTCTTTCCAGTACTCTAATCCACCAGAGCGATCACCTTCGAAAATGTCCAGAAACAAAATCTAAGGAGTAGATATTGATTTTTGATCATGATTTAAACTGAAAGGCCAAAGATTTTTTGCAGCTCAGTAACATTCTCATTGAATTATATCTACTTTTTTTCTAAATCAATTCTTGCCTCACATACTATAGATACAATTAGTAAGGAAATAAATATTATCCTTGATATGCCATGAAATAAATTTCATAAGCTTATCGTTAAGAGATTTATCTATAGATGAACAATTTTTGCTTTCATGGAGTATTAATGTTAAATAGTCTGTAAATAATGTCTTACATGGGAAACATTCTGCCATCTAGAAAAGCCATGTAATATATTCAGAAGTGAAAGATAAACTATTAATTAGGTTTTATCCTCTTGTAAAATAGAAATACTTTATATAAAATCTAATTGAAGTTCACAAAGCATTTAGAAAACACTCAAGACAATTAAATTTCGCGAGTGAAGGATAGAAATGATCTTAGCATCCTTCAGAGATGAGTTGTTGAAGCTTACCTGCGTTTTACTATCTTAATTTTTCTTTTAGGCAACATATTTTGCTCATTTGCTCCATTTTCTTATCTGTAAGATAATGATAATAATAGTTGTCACCTTCATAATTCTGTTGTTCAGATTAAATGAAATAATACATATAAAGTATGCAATATTGTTTCAGTTATATAAAATGCATTCACTTAATAGCAGCTATTCTGATTAGTGTAACTGTTACAGTTATTCTTACTGTCAGTATTAATTAATTCAAACTCAAGGATATGGAAAAACAACATAGAACCTATGAAAAAATCTGCAACAAAATAGAAAATGAGAAAAGTAGGAAAGACTTCAAGAATGATATTTCTCCTGAAAGAGATTTAATATATGAAAAAAAGAAAACATTTAGTTTTTTGTAATGAGGTAAAGTGCAACAAAAGAAAAAAATCGGGACCTGAAATAATATTCATTAGGAGAAATAAAAATTGAATTGGATTTTGTAGAAAATGTAATCAGCAGTAAACCTAAATACAACTTAAGATTCGCAGTAAATAATTTATAAAACTATATATTACCATGAACTAATTAAAATAGTAGCACAATAGCAGGCATCTATTATTGGAACTTCCTAGTAATCATGTCACACCTAGTGTCTACACAGCATGGGACTGTCTTTGCCTCTTGTCAAGCAAACATGCGTCTAGTTTTGCTGTATATATATATACATTTTTTTGAGGAAGATTAGCCCTGAGCTAACATCCACTGTCAATCCTTCTCTTTTTGCTGAGGAAAATTGGCCCTGAGCTGACATCTGTGCCCATCTTCCCCCATTTTATATGTGGGACGCCTGCCACAGCATGGATTGATAAGTGGTGCATAGGTCCACGCCTGGGATTCAAACTGGTGAACCCTGGGTCTGTGAAGCTGAGTGTGCAAATTTAACTGCTGGACCACCAGGCTGGCCCCTGTTTTTGCTATATTTTGATGCGTGTTATTTTAATCAAGATTTATGGTAGTTACAGTTTCTTCCCCTGCCTTTACCCATTATTCTGACTTATTTGAGTATTAATTCAATAAATATTTTTTGAGTATCTACTGTGTGCCAAGTACTAAGCAAAGTACTGGAGATAAAATTGTAGTCAAAGAAAGCATGTTTTGTAGCCTCTTGGATCCTAGTCCTGTAGGTGAAGAGAGTCATTAAACAAATAATGACACACAAAAAATAATAAAATGGTAGCTAGGACAAATACTATAAAGGATGCATCTTTTAATTAGGGAGAGGATTTCCTGAAGAAGAGATGATGGACCTGAGGTATGAAGTGTAACTAGGTAAAGGGAAGGGGGTGGTATCTGAGGCCAAGGGGACAGTATAAGCAGAGCCCTGTGATGAGAGGAAACATAGTGACTGAAAGAATGGCAATGTGGTTGCAGCATAGAGAGTACGGGTGAGTTTGATGCAAGAAGGGAGCTGGAGTCAGATCATATAGAATATATTGGGAGGTTTTTTTTCTATATCCTAATACCACTGAGAAGTCATTGAAAAGTTTTAAGCAAGGAAGTAATATAATCTGTTTTTCATTTTTAAAAAGAATATCCTGGCTACAGGGAAAGAATGGATTGGAGAGGAACCAGAGTAGCTGCAGGGGCCAGCCCCGTGGTGCAGCGGTTAAGCGTGCATGTTCCGCTTCCTGGTGGCCCCGGGGTTTGCCAGTTCAGATCCTGGGTGCGGACATGGCACCGCTTGGCACGCCATGCTGTGGTAGGCGTCCCACATATAAAGTAGAGGAAGATGGGCATGGATGTAAGCTCAGGGCCAGTCTTCCTCAACAAAAAAGAGGAGGATTGGCAGTGATGTTAGCACAAGGCTAATCTTCCTCAAAAACAAAACAAAAACAAAAACAAAACCAGAGTAGCTGCAGTTAGGAGGTTCCTGCAGTAGTCTAGGTGAGTTTGGTGGCAGCTTTGGCAGCTTTGACTAGAGCAGTAGTGGAGATGGGGAGTGGTGGTGGATCCCATTTAGAGGTAAAACGAACAGGAACTGGTGGTCATTTGAAACAGGATTAAGGGAGGTAGAAAAGACAATAACTCCTGAATTACTAGCTTATATAATAGGATGGATAGAGGTGCTCTTAATTTAGGCAGAACAGCAGAAAAAGGTGAAGTTTTGAGTAGAAAGCTTGTGAGCTCAGTTTTAGACATATTGATGCTGAGGCGCCTTTGAGACAATCAAGAAGAGATTTCAGATAAACAATTGGAAATACAGAGCTGATACTCAGAATAGTGGCCTGCTTTGGAGATGGAAAACTGAGAGCCATTTCTACGTATGTGGCAATTCAAGCCATGAGTATGGGTGACTTCACTTGAAATGAGGAAAGAAGCGAGCTTAGAACCAAGTCATGATGTACTCCACTATTTAATGATCAGCTAGAGGAGGATGCATCTACAACAGAAATGGAGAAAACACAGACAGAAAGGGAAAGAAAAAAAGATAACATGTTATGTTATCCAAGAGAAGAGTGTATTTCAAAAGAAAGAGGTGTGGCCAATGATACTGAATGTTGTTGAAGTAAAGTAAGATGAGAACTGGAAAGTATCTATTTGCTTGAGCAACATGGAGGACGTCAGTGACTTTAGTTGTGATGTTGCTGAAAGCTTGATTGAGTGAATTGGGAAAAATGGGACGTGATGAAATGCAGACAGATCATGAGTACAAAGGACTCTTTTAAGAGATTTGCTTATGAAAGAAGAGGTAGGATAGTAATCAGGAGTATAGCGTTTGGTGAAGTTTTTACTATTCTTTTAATGGTAGAGGCTTGAGTATGATTAAATGTAACAGGAGGATCTATTTGAAAAGAAGAGATTGAATATACAAAAGAGAGAAGGCATACTTGCTAGTATAAAGTGAGAGATACTGAAAAAGATGAGACCCTAACATAGGTGGAGAAACTGGCCATAGATAGGAGAAGGAGTGGCTTCTCTAACGCTAAATGTGGTGGAAATAGAGTATGGATTAGGTATGAATATATGTTTGGTAGCAGAGAGATAAGAGCATTCCCATCTGGTGACTAATATTTTCTCTGTAAAGTAGCAGGTAAGATCATCTGTGAAAGGGAGGGCAAGAAGTGGTAGGGGAGTTGATGAATTGTGTTGATGTTTGTGGAGAGTGGGAATGTTGATTAAAGGGATGTGGTAGGCTTGCTAGGCAATGTTGAGGGCCCATTTGCAGATGATGGTTGTGAATTTACAGTCTAACCAATTTGTATTTTTGTGTATAATATGATGTCCAATATTACACCAACAAACATTTTTCAACAAGGGTCCCAGCTTGAGCCTAAAATATGTTCACCATGAGAATCATTCCTGTCTGCAGGGCCAGTTAGAGAGACTCACAGATGTTAAAGGCTAACGCATTCTGCTGTAGCAGCATCTAAAGTATAACAAAAATGAAGTTGTTGCAAAGAGTTGCAATGTCTGCACTAGTTCAACCTAGTAGAGGTGACCATGCAAGTGCCGATAGTATTTATATTCTATCCCTTTCAGATGCTAGGAGAAAATGATGAACTTAACCTGGATATTTCTGCAGTGCAAGTTTAGGAAAACTTTCTTGGCAAATATGAAAAAGCAGAAATATGTTGCGGAGGCAGAAGAGGCTTATTGAAATTTTAAATCAGAAAATTCTAAAAATGAGGGGACGATGGATTCAAATATGGTAGTTGTCATGTGTTTGCTTAATCTCCCATATAACAGGGGCTTTCCTACCTCTCTATCCCTGATTTGCAGGAAGGATGATCTCTGCTCTTTTGTCCACTCAATTCTCCATTAATGCTTTTGGAGAGCCAGCCACAATTAACGTTCCTGCCTCCAAGAGTTCTCTGTGATGAATGTGATGGAGCATCCTTCTTTCAACTCTGTAGCACGAAGGCATATAGGAAAAAGGTGATGCTAGCTGTGGCTTTCTACAACTTACTTTCTAGGCCATGAGGCTTAAGGGGTGGGGAGACATGCTGAAGAAGTCCTGCGTAGAGGACAGCATGTATGCCATACATGGGGTTACACTTACTAATAAAAAGAAATTCTTTGGTTTCAGCATTCCCAATAACATGTCCATGATACTACTGTTGCTGTGCATCTGTAAATTGGAGGTGGTGATAGCATCTACCCTGATCCTCTCAAAGCTGTGTAAGGTGCGCTTAAGATAATCGACAATAAAGGGCTTTAAAGCTATAAAACAGCAAGTAAATAGGAGCATTTTTCTATTTGATAATCCAAATTTTCTTTCATCCCACAGCTATTTTATGCCCTCAGCTTTGAAAGCAACTATGAATTGTGTTCAGCTTTTGCTTGCTCAATCTCTAATTATTCTGGAAAGAATTTCCTCTCAAATTCATTCATCACATACTGAGTGCCTACCATGCACTAGGCACTGTGTACCAGGTGCTGGGGATGCAGTGGTGACGATGATAAACATGGTCCCTGCCCTCGTGGAGCTTATATTCAGGTCCTGTAAGCACCTCCTTCCCCAACTATAACCAAGATACCTTGAAAGAATTTCCATTTATTCCTCTGAATGGCCTGTCTTCTAACAGTAACAGTGTTGGTAACCTTGTAATAGTGCCTTCCGGCTCCCATGTTTATTTACCCATTAGCATTCCTTAAAGAAAGGTCTGCTCTCTCTCTAAAGGTATTATTGTGCTAAGTTCATTATCATTATTGTTGGTATCTGTGTCAGCATTGCTGATACCTGCATTATGATCATTCCTTACAGTAATAAAAGCTGTAATAACTTTAAACTGTCATGAGCCAGGGTTAATGGAGGAAGGTACAGAGTCACCATTTGCATAGTGGTTTACATTTTTGAGGAGTGTGGTTCATTTGCTTTGGCTTACTAGCACTGGTGGAATGTGAAGTTTGATTTGTACTGATGTATACAGATTTCTTGATTTTATTTATTTTACATAATACCTGGTATTAGAGTGTCAATATAGTAGTTGCTAAGTAACCACATTGCTTGCTGGCCCTAAGATTTTATTGCAAGGGATATAAAAGTATGCTGCTGTAGAAAGCATTTCATTTAGATAAATACTCTTTCTGTCATGTCAACAGGATTCATTGTTTTTCTTCTAAGGCTTGTCTACACAAGTGGAGAATTGAAGTGACCATTGCTTTCAAAGTGAAAGCAGAAATGTTGACATAAATTAGCCACTTGGCTGAACGTATTTGTCAAATTCACCAATTAATTGCCAGAGTTTCTACTTCACTGCCTGGCTATACTCAGGGCAGTCTTCAGGCTTAACGATAGCATATTGATACGGGGGTCTTATGGAAACTGGCAGATTTCCTCTTTTGAGATACATGTCAAGTAAAGGCGTGTTTGCAGCCACATTTGTAATAGGTGTATTTAGATGTCTACCCAAGGGTGTTCTGACATGCTTTTATTTGTTTTGTTAGAAGAATACTCACCAAAACTTTCCCCATGAAAGTTGGAAAAAGGCACGGTAAAGGCAAAATTTGGGGGATATCTATTCTTTTCAGTTTGTGCAGGGAAAAGAGAAAGGGGTCAGGGAAGACTTCAGGCAGCATGGTGTACTGAGAATAAATGGGGCTCGAGGAGAACCAAGCAAATATGGACAGGCCCATATCCCTTAACAAACACATACCTATTTTGGAAAAAATACAGTTCAAATACTGGTCTCTCCGTCTCTAAGTTACCAGAAATGCAGAGAAATATTAAAACCTGAGCAGTGACTGTAACCTGCCGTGTCCTGGTGTCCCACAGGGACAGGGATTCCTGTGGCAGGGTGGAGGAGGCAAGAGAGCTGGAAGGGAAACCCCTGGAGAATTAACCTATGCCTTAAAACGGAGCTAGCAGGTTTATTAAAAGACACGCTCCAAACTAGGAATTACCCTAATGACCATCAACAGTGGAACGAATAAATTGTAGTATAGTCACACAATGGAATACAATGCAGCAACTAGAACTGATGAAATCCTGACAACACGCAACAACATAGAGAAATCTCAGAAACATAATGTCAAGATAAAAAATGTGAGACACAAAGGAGTATATACTATATGACCCCATTTATGTAAAGTTTAAAACCAGACAAAATTAATCTATGCTGTTAGAAGTCAGGACAGTGGTTAACCTTGGTGGCGGGAAGATAGTGACTAGAAAGGGACATGGCAGCGGGGGGCTCCTGGGATGAATGTAATATTCTATTCTGTTATTATGATTATTTAAATACTGATTACACAAGTGACAGTTTGTAAAAATTCTTCAAGCTGTACACTTATGTGTCTTTTTCTCAATGTATATTATACATCAATAAAAAGTTTTAAAAGGATCAGGAAAATTTCACCACCTGGCCTTGAAAGCAGCAAGAAAACCAAACTTCTGTCTGCTTGCTGGTATCGTATGAAGGAAATTCACCAGTGAGAAATCTCAGACTTGTGCCACATATAGGCATGGGTTCTAATCTTACACTGATTGTATGGGTGAAATCCTACAAGCTCTCAAAATAAAGTAAAAATGGGACAAAGACCATTAAAATCTCTCTGGGTGCTCCCCCTAAGAGGAAATCCAAAACCAATTTGTAAGGGCAGTTTGGCAACCCAAGGCACATAAAACTCAATGAGAACAACAAAAACAAAGACAAATAAAACAATTTTAAATTGGGGATTAGCCACATAAAAAAAGAGATACAAAGCACATGATGAAAGCAGCCACCATGAGCAAGAGCTAACTTATATTAAAAAAAACTACAGATTTAGCAAACCAAGAAATGCAGATAACGGAATGATCTAGAAAAGACTATAAAAGAAGTAAGTTTACACTGATGAAAACAGTAAAAGAAAATCCGAAACTCATAATGAATGAACTGGAGAGTAATTTTTTTGGAAAAGAACAAACAGAACATCAATAAATAAATAGAAAAACTAATATGAATACAGATAATTTGGTTAATTCAATAAGCAAGCTTGATTAATACACACGTATAGAGCATCTTACCCCCAAAATAGAGAATGCTTCTTTTTCAAGCACACACGGATTATTTACCAAAAAATTACCTTGAAGTAGGCTGCAAGAGGAGTCTAACACTTACTAAATGATTTATATCATGCAGATCACATTTTGTGATTACGACAAAATTAATTTTTTTTCTTTTGTTTTTTTGGTGAGGAATATTGGCCCTGAACTAACACCTGTTGCCAATCTTCCTCTTTTTGCTTGAGAAAGATTGTCCCTGAGATGACATCTGTGCCAATCTTCCCCTATTTTGTATGTGGGATGCCTCCATGACGTGGCTTAATGAGTGGCATGTAGGTCTGCCCCCGGGATCTGAACCCAAGAACCCCGGACCCTGAAGTGGAGTACATGAACTTAACCACTACGCTCCTGGGCCGGCCCTACAACAAAATAAAATAAAATAAAATAAATAGCAATGGGAAGGCAATATCACCACTTGCTCATATGTTTGATAATGAAAATTATACTTTCCAATAACTCATGAATCAATGAAAAAACCTAATGGAAATTATGACTTAGTGATGATTGAATGACCTCATTTCAAAAATGAACAATTCAGCTAAATTGGTAAATTGATGGAAAATTTTAACCTTAAAGTGTTATATGCAAAATAACTCTGAGAATGAATTTGCTGTATTCAACTTAAAAATATATAGGAAGAATGAAGTAAAAGTAAAGAAAATAGAAGGAAGGAAACAACATGAGTTACAGAAATTAAATAAAAGAGAATTTTCTGCTTAGACCAGTAAATCAGCATACTTGAAAGTTATTCTTTTGAAAATGGGCAAACATCTGACAATATTGCTCAAGGGAACAGATAATAGAGTTGGCAAAAATAAAAGAAAGTATTAGGAATTTGAAGGAGATATAATAATAAATAGTGTAGAGCTTAAAAACATGAGAAGGGAATATTCAAAACAACCACCTGTCAATAAATTTGAAAACTTAGATACAGTGGAATTTTATTAGAAAAACATTATTGACATTGAAACAGCATACATATGACCAGATGATTATCCATGGGACTTTTCTTTCTCAAATGATATCTAATAGGGAAAACTTAATTTTTAAAAACTGACAACTTTCTCAGTTTGGACAGTTAACTATTATTCCATTTTTTAAATTTTCTTTTCTTTTTTTGAGGAATATTAGCCCTGAGCTAACATCCACCACCAATCCTTTTTGCTGAGGAAGACTGGCCCTGAGCTAACATCCATGCCCATCTTCCTCTATTTTATATGTGGGATGCCTGCCACAGCATAGTTTGCCAAGCAGTGCTAGGTCTGCACTCTAGCTAGGGATCCCTGAGTGCTAACGATTCGAACTGGGGAACCCCGGGCCACCAAAGTGGAGTGTGCAAAATTAACCACTGTGCCACTGGGCCGGCTCCACTATTATTTCATTTTTTTTTTTTTATTTTTTTTTTATTTTTTTTTTTAAGATTTTATTTTTTCCTTTTTGTCCCCAAAGCCCCCCGGTACATAGTTGTGTATTCTTCGTTGTGGGTTCCTCTAGCTGTGGCATGTGGGACGCTGCCTCAGCGTGGTCTGACGAGCAGTGCCATGTCCGCGCCCAGGATTCGAACCGACGAAACACTGGGCCGCCTGCAGCAGAGCGCGCGAACTTAACCACTCGGCCACGGGGCCAGCCCCACTATTATTTCATTTTTATAAAATTGCCATACTATTTCAAAGGAAACATGCTGTGTTTAATTTTTTTCTGCAAATTCAAGATTAAAATCCATCTGAAGCAATTCTTGGCACATGCCTTTGAGTCTGCAGATATTAGTGGGGTTTTTTTGCAACCATACTAAGAATTCTGCTCTACGCAACAGCTCCCAGCGTCACTTCCTTAACAAGAGCTTAAAAGAGCAAAGACCTATATATCAAGGCTGTTAGAAAATAATTGATTTCTTAGGGCACGATCCTAACATGCCTGATAATATTCCAGGCTGGCACAAATTTAGACTTTTCCTTTGTCTTGCTAAAACTTACTGTATAATGCAAGAGACATTTTATTGACCCACCTGATCCAATTAATCTATGAATTATACTTTTAACCTTATCACCTCATTGTAACTGTGGGAAAGTATTTCAGTTTGACATATTTCTTACTCATTTTAACCTCTTGATATAAAAAGGCAGGATTTCTTAGCAGTAGGCATTGCCATAAAATATATGAACCAGAAAGAACTGGCATGAGTGAGACTTGATCTAAATCAACCCCAAAAGAAAGAAATGTTGAAAGTAGGAAAGAGATGTTGCATTTTATACCACGCAGTTTACAAGGCGGGTACAAACACGATGCCATTGTGTCCTTACATGTGTGCATACACACCTACACACAGCCCTCTGCACTCACATGAACACAGGGGAGCTAGGCAGTGCATACATTAACACCCCATCCCGTTTTACAGATGAAGAAATGGACTCAAAGTTTGAGAGTCCCTTGTCAATGTCATACAGTTTAATATGCAAATATTTGTGGCAGAGTTTGCCCGTATTTTCTCCCTTACTCTACACTGCAGACCAATCTAAGTTAAGGGTGGTTACTCATTGGGAGTGAGCGGTGTCACGATTTTCTCCCTGCTCTTGTTCCTTACTTAATCATGATTTCTTGGTTGCCTACTATGTGCAAGGTACTATAATTGAGTCCTCAGTTTGTAATTGGCTTCCTTTTTTCCTTTATTTTCCTCTTTTTGATAGCTACATTGCCTTCCGTCTTCTTTGGTACTCTCTGGCACTAACCATTTGCTACTTTCAGCCACCAAGTAGTCAAGTTCCACCAAGGCTGGATATCATGGGCTTCTGTAACTGGAGGTGGATCCACTTTTGTGCAGGGAAATAACGGCTATTTTCTGAGCAGAATGCTTCTCTGAATTGGGCCATAAATTAATTTCTTATGGAAAGGTAAGAGGGAACGCTGAAAATGGGGAAAAAACGCACCATCCACAAATTTGAATCTATATTGGGAAATTTTCTCAAATGTCCTTGACACATTCTTACTAGATGTTGGGAATTTAGCATAACTATTAATTGGATAGGGATATTAGGTATGCTCTGATTGTTTGGCACAATAAAGGCATATGGCTGAGATCTACAAACATCATTTGGCTACTCAGCGTAAGGTGACCCTGCGTTATGGCCCCTGGCCAGTTCATTATTATTATGGATGCCCAACCTTTGTATCTGACTGTATTTCCTTGGAAGGACTTGAGTATTGTTGACTTGTGGACTACAGTCTGCCAAGAACCCTAATGAAAAGTTATAAAATGTCCCATGATGTCACAAAATCTAGCTAGAAAGGAGCTGCTTGAGTTTCACTTGTTTTCAAAATAACGAGTTGTCTAACCAATTTAAAAGCCTTTTCTTTCCAAAAAAAAAAAAAGAAAAGGTTCTGCATATGCATCCACACAGCCAAAGTACTGCTCATTCCAGAGATGGCAAGCAAAATGGCATTGGAGTCCCTATACTATAATGGTATGTGGCAGATTTTCCCTATTAAAAGGCTGGAATTCATTGCAGCTTAGCAAAGGTGTCATAACGAAAGCATTTGTCCAAGTTCTTGAGAAAATGCCATCAGAGCTCATGGGGGAGAGGCTGTGCATGAATAATAAGCGTTATTTTTATGTTCTGAGTCTTTTAAAAGAAATACAAATATGTATAAAAAATAGAAACATACGATACTCATTTTTTTGAGATGTACTTGCACTAAACAATGTCTACATCCTCCTGTGAAGGTTGCAGTGCTTGGGGCGGATATATCTGTCTGGGTGACGCTCCAGGCCCGTGCTCCGCTGCTATAAACTTGGTTCGTTATGCGCCAAGTCCGTTGAAAGCAGGCAGCCTTCTCTTCCTGCCTGCTACGTGTTAATATGCAGAACGAAACTTGTGTGGCAGTGCTGTGGATATTTAGGTCATTTAACTGCAGCAGTAAAATACAAATTAACAGGAAAATTGCTGACATCATTAGTATAAAGCATTAACATCTGCAGGTTACACATGCCAGATGCATAATATCTGTTAATTATAGTTGTAATAGGGGACCATTGGGAGTGTGAATCAGGATTTATGTGAAAGTTTTGCTACTTTCAGAAATACAGGATTCTACCTATAACATTTAATTTACAAAAATGAAGAAATTCTGTATGTGAGTAGGGATATAGGTGAATCAAACATTTTTGAGAATGAATCCAATCTGTTATTTCTTGTTTTTTTTTTCCCAAAGACATTGGATTAAGCCTAATATTGGTAATACAGAAACATAAACTTTCAAGTCCTTTGTTGAAAAACCACAGGGATTATTTGGTTAAAATTATTTACTTCTTTGTTATCTTGTGTGACTTTTTATCATTACACAGGGCATAGTGATTCTTACCCCTCCCTACTGTTGTCAATTAACCTCAACATTTCACATTATCTTTTATTTAATTTATATTTCAGTTGTCTTTTCATCTCAGTTTATGCTGTATTAGAATATCTCTCTGAGGGCATTGATGAAGCTGATACTATATTATAATAACTGTGTCCATTGGAAATATGTGTGACCTGAGATGAGGGACTCACCAATTTAGTAAGTTTAAGAGTTGTGAAAAAATACACAGTACAAGTTTTATAGGTGAATCTTAGGTTTTGGGAGAAAAGAAAATCATCACCATTACAAGTGACTAATGACTTTCTGTGGCTTTTACAGACTTGACTGTTCTTTCCCTGAGTCCTGTCCTTAATAAAAGGAAATATTAGAGAACATTTAGAAGCATCTTTTGCACTGATTTTTTCATGCAGTTAGTGATATATAACTAGATTCTCCAAATGCCCCTTAAATAAGCCTGCTACTGATTATCAGCTTTTCTCTACCTAGCAGATTTGCATTACTTTTCATGATTTTTGTATTACCCCTTCCAAGGTTACACATACTTAGAACAATTGATTGGATTCAAGTAAGACTTGTACCCTGTAGGAAACTTTCCTGAATAATTTAAGGGAATGCATTGGTAAGAAAAATACTAGAAGGGCTGCAAATAGTGTGTAGATAGTATGAAAAATGGCCACACAAATAGATAAGGTTTGAGAAATTGAGGAGCCAAAGATATGTCGCTATAGAAATCTCAGTAACATCTGAAAACCTGCAAGGTATAGATATAGTTGCAGGAAGTCAAAGTATGACATTCTAGATGCAAATTAATTTCAGTCCACAAACAAGGCATGTAACTTTAACTTCATTTTCTAAAACAATCTAATTTTTAGTTTGAAGTCTCAATCTCTGGGGTAGCAAAAAATTACTGTGAGTTAATTCAGGGTTCCTTCCTTTCCTTTAGGGTTGTGCCTGAATTCTGAAGGAGGTCACATGCGTCAAGGTGTTGGAGAGACTCATTTTTTCTTCTGTGTCATATGTCAACCCTGATACGTGATGAGATGTCCATCAGGCCATCCCATCTGCAGTAAAATGGTCATGCAGTTCACCAGGGTGATACCCCCCTCCATTCCTTACCTAACAGTCTTTTTGGCTCCCTCAGTCCTCTACATTCTTCTCCTGTTGGGGCATATAGAAAGCACTCTGCTGCCTGTGCACCACACTTGGGAGAGGGGAAATCTGTGAGACCAAGGCTTATTTTTCCAAGTGAGCCACATGGTCGGTTCTGCTCTACAGTCTGCCACTTCTCTGCTCTATCCCCTGGCCACAGGGCAGGAGTCTATCCTGCCCTATCCCACAAACCTGTCTGGGGCAATTTGCCTTCTCCTAGGATTTGGCCCTCTCATTGGGACCCGACAGTATCTACTCTCTCCTGCTTTCTCTCTAATTCTCTCTTTTCCCCTAGCCTGCAGAATTCCATTCTAGCCTAGGTAGTGAGGATGTCTTTCTCTTACTCATGAACTGCTTTTCAAAATTCATTCTTGAAAGAGTTTAGGGTTTTGAGTTTCAAAAGCTAGAAAGATATTTCTTTTGCTTTATGCTTTCACGTCCCTTCTCAATGATAACGAAATTATCTAGTAGTTCAAATTAGTGGAAAAAAGCACAGGAGTGGGAATATCAAGAAATCACATTGGTTAATATTTCAAAAATATTATCTAGCCATGTGGAAAGCAAAAATAGAAAATGCTAGAGAAGAAAGGAGCACAGTAATTGTATTTGCCTCTTCTAGGTCAATATTGGCCTCTGAGGAAAAATGAAGTTTTTGGGTATTATGGGAGGAGGGAACTAATGCAAAGCTTTCTTCTCCTGGGACTGGAAGAGATCCAGAAGACAAGTAGACGACATTTTGGGATTATGGTCATAACGTAGAGGGATTTGGGGGCGAGCATGTACCACAGAGCTCTGTGAAACGCCAAGAGATGGTCAATGTCACTTGCCACCCCCACATTAGTAAGCTTCATCTACTTGATCTACAAGAGGTCCCAAAGGAGATGAACAGCAGCCTGATTACTCCTGCCTTGAGCCTGAGAGAGGAGACTGTGAGAACCTGGAGAGTATAAGAGAATGACTCAAGCATGCCTCTAACATTTTGGGCTTGTGAAACCAAATTATTGGTATAGCATAGGAATTAAGATGTCATGCTCTTTAGCCTGACAACCTGGGTTAGAAACTTTTCCCTGCAACTTACTGCTGTGCACCTTGGACGTGCTACTTAACCTTTCTGTGCCTCTGTTTTCTTATCTGTAAAATGGGGCTAATTATAGTACCTCCCTCATAGAGTCATAAAGTTGTTAGAAGGATTAAATGAATTAATATATATGAAACACCTGACACATAGTAAAAGCTTGTTATAGTGTTTTTTGTTGTTTATACTGAGATAGAGAAGACTATGAAAGGAACAGTTGTGGAGGAAAACTAGGTATCTGGTTTTGGAACATTTTATTGGGATCTTTTTCTTGGCTCCCTCTGCCTGCCTTCTATATGCTTTAGCACTTCTAATAACTATGAGCATTTAAATCCCTGTATTGAATCCCCATTTGCTTACAATAACTAGTGTGGTTTCAGTTTTCTTCCCTGAATCCTGATTTATATAGAAAGGAGAAGTTCTAGATGTCCGTTAGACATACAACTAAGGATGTTGAGAAGGCAGTTGAATATAGGCATCTTGAGTTCAGGGCAGAAGAAGGGCTGGAGATTTAATTTGGGAGTTGTCCACATGTGATGTTTAAAACTATGAAATGGCAAGACAGTGAGTGTAGGTAGAGAATAGGTTTAGGGAGAGCCATTTTATACCATTTAGAGGTAATATTCTGGAAGCCGAGTGAATAATGAAGTGCTTCACAATACAGGAAGTAATTAACTGGTCATCTGCAGCTGCTAGGGAATGTATGCTAAGACTGAGAATTGACTACTAGATTTAGCTTTGTGGAAATCATTTGTGACTTTAACAAAGAAGTTTGAGGGAGTGGATGTGGGATGGTAGGTGGGGCAAAACCATGATTATTTAGAAATAGCAACAGTGATCCAAAAGCTGAAAGTCTTAAAAGAATAAGGGAGATTGACCCATGGTCAGTAGATGACCCTCCCAGTGATGGGTAATGGGTTATCCAGGCTGGCGACACAAGGTTCAAAGCTGGAAGGCATTGGGCAGAAGGGAGGAAGAATGGTATAGATGCATCAATGAGAAGGAGTAAAAAGACCTATCCTACCTCCCGTCCCAGTGGTATGAAGGTGTGATGGAGAGATAAGACACTACTTGAGGGGGCTGCAGGGAAGTTAGAGCCCTTAAAATGATTTCAGATTTCTCTAGGAGCAAAGGTGAAGGGGAACACTCAGTGAATATTAGTGATGTTGGTATAGAAATAAACGAGTAGAAATAGATCTTAATATATATGAGAATTCTATATCTGTCAAAAGTAGTTCAATTCAGTGATATAATTATGGCTTATTTATCAAATGGTGCTGGAGCAATTAGCTCTCCATCTGCAAGAAAATAAAAATGTACCCCTATTGTATACCAAATATGAGCGTAAATCCCAGATGGACTGAGACTTAACTGTTAAAATTTAAGATTATACAAACTCTGCAAGAGTATTTAGGAGACTAGGGATATAATTTAGGGATGAGGAAAATCTTAAAATTATAAACTCAGAAGCTATGAAAGAAAGAATGGACATATTTATTATATAAATTTTGTAAATGTTACAGAAAATTATAAAGTGAATAGACAAACAGCAGACTTGCAAAACAGATTGCCACACACAGTTCAAAAAGAGAGGTTATATCAGTAATATATAAAGAGTTCTTACAAATTAAAAAGGAGACGAAGAATCCAGCAGAAAAACGTGCAAAGAAATGAACAGGCTGTTCACAAAAGAGGAAATCCAAATTGCTGAAAATGAATCAAACTGTGTTCAAACACAGTTAGACAAATGCAAATTAAATCACAATGAAATATCACTTATTCCTACCAGACTGGCAAAAATTTAAGCAACATTAACATCTATCGATGTGGGCAGCAGGGACAAGAGTCTTCTCAGACATTGCTTTTAAACTGGATTATTATAGTCTTCTGGAAATGAAATTGCATATCTATCAAAAAACTAAAATAATATTATGTACCCTTGGATTCATCATTTTCACTCTTGGTGATTCTACCCTGCAGACAGAAAAGCCCCAGTTTATAAAAGGTATGTGTATGTGTGTTTAGGAAACAAAGTAAATCCCAAGCAATAAGGAAATGGGTGACTAAGTTAAGGGTCATCCATAGTGTGGATTATTATAAAACCATCCAGAAGAATGAATTAGAGCTGTATTGAGTGGTGAATTAGGGAGATTCCATGATGTATTTTTAAGTGAAAAAAAAAATCAAGTTGTATATAATCAATTTTTATAGGATGGTGATAAAAACTTTTTGCAAAGATTATGCAAAGATAGCTTTGTATGTGATTATGTGCACTTAGAGAAAAATATAGGATGCTATGTGCTAGGTTTTCAGTCTGGGTTACCAGGGGTGGTAGAGATTGGACAAGAGAAGAAGGAGCCAAGCAAAATAGTAAAAGAAAAATGATACCAAAATACAAAACATGAAACAGCAAGCCAACAAAGAATGCGTTAATAAAAAAGGAAGCTCATTTCAAATAAGAGATGTATTCTTGACCATAGATTTCATGGTATACCATTTACAAAGGCATCATAGTATACATTGTTTTATATACATTAATGGCCTTTTCTTGTAATAACCAAAAGTTGTTCTCTCTTGAGGAGAAAAGTGTTCTCATAATATATTTTTCTGGTCACAGGTGGCAGGACTCTGTTTCTCTCTCCACACAGTGGTCATATGTTTCACAGAAGGTTATTTGAGGACCTTATCTTAAAACCTTTAACAGGAAAATGGAATTGTCAAACATAGAGACATTTGTGGATTGCCCCACCTAATAGCATATTTATACACTATTTGGCATTGCTGATGACAGATGCCATGTTCAAACTTTTCAGTCTCTGATATAAATCATGTTTTTGCTATTTTGAATTATATACAAAAATTACACTGTTGCAGGGATCAAGCCTGGTTATTTTGTTTTCAAAGACATTAGAATGTTTTCCTCTGGGTTTTATTTCTAATAAGCATATATTGCACCATTCCTTATCAAGAAGTCTCAAGAATTACTCATCTGTTGTATCTTTCTAATTTCTTTCCCTTAGCTTATAGTGTAATCACTGAAAGTTCCTTTTGCTAATTTAATAACCACGTTGCTAATTTGCAACTCTACTCTATTCCAGGAAACATACACAAAACACACATATACAATTTTACACTTCCTTTGTACTTAAGATTTTTTCTGCCCTAAAATCTACTGTGCCTCTATTTTATAAAATGTCCAGTTTGCCTCATTCATCAATCTGATAAAATATTTTAAATAATCCTGGATCTTTGGGCTGTTCATAAGATCTTTTCCCAACTCACAATCTTGTTGTAGTGGTGCTTTTGCCTTTTATAATTTTCTTTAGAGCCAAGCCAATTCCCATTATTTTTTGTCATTTTTATTGAGGAATAATTTATATGCTTGGGTAACCACCACCACAATCTAGACATAGAACACCACCATCAATCCAAAAAGTTCCTTGGTGCTCCTTTGCAAGCCAATACACTTCCCTCACCTTCAGCCCCAGGCAACCACTTACCTGCTTTCTCTCACTATAGTTTAGACTGTTTAAGAATTTCATATAAATGGAATCATAAAATAGGTACTTTTTATGGTTTATTTCATTCATCCAAATTCTTTTGAGATTCAGTCATGTTGTTGCAGGTATCAGTGATTCATTTCTTCTTATTTTTGAGTAGTATTCCATTGTATGGATGCACCACAATTGACTTATTTACTTGTTTGTCTACCAGGACATTTAGTTTGTTTCCACTTTCTGGCTATTTTGAATAAAACTGCTGTGAACATTCATAAACAGGTTTTTGTTTGGGCATATATTTTCATTTGTCTTGGGTAAATATCTGGGAGAGAAATTATTGGGCTGTATGATAAGTGCATGTTTAACTTTATGTGAAACTGTTTTCCATTCCCACAATTTATGAGAGTTCCAGTTGCTCCATATTCTCACCAACATTTGGAATTGTAAGTCTTTTGAAATTTTAGCCATTCTAGTAAGTGTGTAGAAGCATCTCGTTGTGGGTGTAACTTGGATTTTCCTTATGACTAATGATGTTGAATATCTTTTCATGTGCTTCTTGATCATTCATATCTCTTCTTTTCTGAGGTGCACATTCAAATAGTTTGCCCATTTTTATGGGATTGTTTGTCTTATTATTGAGTTATAGAGGTTCTGTGCGTATTGTGGATACTAATTCTTAGTCAGGAATAAGTATTGTGAATATTTTCTCCCAGTGTATGGGTTGCCTTTTCACTTTCTTAACAGTGTCTTTCCAATACCAGGAGATTTTAATATTGATAAAGCCCAATTTGTCCATCTTTTCCATTGGTCTGTGCTTTTGGTGTTCTGTCTAAGAAATATGCCTAGCCAAGGTTATAAATATTTTCTTCTAAGAATTCTTCAAGAAAGTTTTGTTTTGGCTTTTACTTCTAGGTCTGTCATCTGTTTTAATTAATTGTGTGTCTTGTGAGTAAAGGTCAAGGTTAATTTTTTTCTAAGTGGATAGCCATCTGTTTCAGCACTATTTGTTAGAAAGACTATTTTTCCTCATTGAGTTACCTTGGCACCTTTGTTGAAAATCAATATGTGTGCGTTTATTTCTGAACTCTCTAGTCTATTGCATTGGTTTACATGTCACTCCCTTTCAGCAATACCATACGATCTTGATTACTGTAGCTTTATAGTAAGTCTGGAAATCAGGTAAAGTCCTCCAAATTGGTTCTTTTAAAATTATTTTGAGTATTTTTGGTCCTTTGTGTCTTAGTACAAGTTTCAGAATTGGCTTATCAATTTATATGTAATATTTCATGTATTTTGATTGAGATTGTGTTGAATTGAAAGACAAATTTGGAGTCAATTTACATCTTAACAATTGAACCTTCTGATCTATTAACATGGCATAGTTCCGCATTTACTTCAGTCTTTAAAATTTCTCTCAACAATGTTTTGTAGTTTTCAGGGCCCCAGTATTGCATATATTTTATTAATATTTTATGCTTTTTGTTGCCGTTATAAATATCAATTTATAAATTTCATCTTCCAGTAATACAATGTATTTTTTGTATTGACCTTGTATCCTGAAACCTTTTGCATTTCCTTACTATTTCTGGTAGTTTTGTGTAGATTCCTCATAATTTTCTATGCAGATAGTAATGTCATCTATGAATAACTCCAGTTTTATTTCTTCCTTTCCAATCTCTATGCCTTATATTTATTTTTCTTTCCTTATTTTACTGCATAGGGCCTCTAGTACAATGCAGAAAATCTTCTGGAGGACATTTTTGTTTCTTTTTTAGTGGTGTTGGTTAATTTGACTTCACTGAATCATATAGGGACTTTACTATGGAGCTCCTCCTGCTGTGGATAAGTTCTCAATCAGTAAATCGATGCTCAACCTTATTAGTAATCAGAAATATAGAAATTAAAATAACAATCAGATATTGCCTTATATCTATCAGATTTGCAAAATTTAGAGAACCAGATAATATCAAATGTTGGTGAGGATTTGGGAAAAGGGAAGTCCCGTGAACTGCTGGTGAGAATGTAATCTGGTACAGCCCTTCTAGAGAGAAATCCGGCTCTCAGTGAAATTCACAAATGTTTGTACCTATTTACGTAGACATCCTCTGGGTATTTGCCTCAGCGAAACTGTCATACAAGTCCAGTAACAAACTTCTGGATGGTAGCAGGAAGTTGTAGACCAGATGCGCATCACTAGGAGAATGAGTAAATATAATGTAGTGGATGCACACCATAAAATGCTCTGCAGATATTAGAAGCAATGAACTAGGTTTATATATGGCAACATGGATAAATCTTTAAAATTTATCACTAAGTGAAATAAAAAGAAACAAAATGAGTTGTATAGTATAAGGCAACTTATATAAATCAAAGCCACATGTACAAACACAACCATACTGTATATTTTATAAGGACACATATATATCCGAGAGAAAAGGCAGTAGGTGTTACGAAATAATAACAGGAAAAATAAAAACAAAATAAAATAACACAGGGACCTTGAACTTACTGTAATGGTGAAAATATTCACTGAACTGAGAAGCATGATTAACTGAAGTCTTAAGTTCTGAGTTTAAAATAATGTAATGAAACATGGTTTAAGATAATACCTGTCCTCCAGGTAGTCAAGACATCACTTTGCCATTGATACAGCAGTCTCTTTGCTCCCTGAATAAAGCGTTGCTTAAACGCAGGTCTTTTGTGCTTTGAAGATGATAATTAGCCTGATGGGTATGGGCTCTTTTTTCAGACCAAGACTATCGCGGTAATATTTAGAAATAGCACAAGTTAAAGTAATGTGTTTTTAAAGCTAGAGTAAAACTAAATTAATAAGGTCTCAAACCATTAAGAAGTAATTAGAAATATAAAAGCACTAAGAGCAAAAGCTAAAAACCAACTAATGGACTGCGGCGAGCATGAGAAAATGATTCTAGTGTTATAATAGAATCAGGAGTAGCCTTCCAAGTGGCCAGATAATAGGATCTTAAGGTACTGGAAAACATCATGAAACACTGATGGCAGCTATGACATGGCGGAGATAAGAAAATATGGTTTTAATTCAATAAAGGAAATCCCTGAGGGAAGGACTGAAGAAGAACAGCTAGATATTTCAGGGTCAGAGAATCTCTTCGCTTTCCCCTCTTTACCAGAGCTTACTTGCAGAGCTAGTGTTGAATTTCCTGGTGTTTACTAAGGGAGCAGGAGGTCTATACATTTCTATAATATCCTACACAATGAATTATGAATATTTAAATTAACAAGTATCACTATTTTTAAAACCAAGTTTTAAAAGTTAAAATGACTGTCTTGTAACTCTGTAAATGTTTTTTGTTTTAATGCTTTGGAACCCGGTGTGTTTTCACCTCTGTGTCTAACACGAATTGTATGTTCATCAGTTCTAAACAAAACGTTTCCTGTGCAGTTGAAAACCCCCCACTTGTACAATTCTGGAATGATTTAATTCATTTCAAGCAAGCCATTCCCTTCCTAGTTGTACTAATTTTTTTTTTTCAAAATGTGGTTTCCTGGACCATGGCTATCTATATCAGAATCATTAGACGGTGTATCAAAAAATGCATGTACTTGGATCCCAGCCCTGTCAGGTTCTGGATTTAGGGTCTACATAGTTAACAAGTGATCCTATTTGATGACCATTGTTCTGGGGGTATAGAGATCCTCTACTTCCACTCTAGGAACAGGAGTGTTGATCTAAATTCTTCAAATTCAAAGACACTAATTGGTTCCTTGCGATGGTGTGTGGAGACAATATGTCTGGTTCAAAGATCTAGGGGATTTGGATTTGACCTCTTTTCATATGATTCCATGATGAGAGCAAGATAAAAAGGGTGAGATCAACTCTCTTGTTTTCTTTCTTTCTCTTTTATTCATGAAGCTGTTGAAACAGGGAGGGGCTTAAGAACAGCTCCCCCAAATTCCAGAGGCCCTGGCATCTCTCTTATTCTCTTCCTTCTCTTCCTATTCTTCCCTGTCTGGAGATTTGATTAGCTCCACTCTAGGCATTGGGGGCAAAAGGCTTTCTTGTTCTCTTTGGAAGCTTTATCCAGACATTCACAGGTGTTTCTTAGACCAGCCTTTTCTCTTCATCTAAGGCAAGATTTGAGATTCAGGTGTGGGCTTAAGGCAAAAAGAGCAGTCTAATGACCACCTTTGTTTTGTGTATGTATGTGTGTGTTTCAGATTGTGTTTTTTTTGTGGTAAGGATACTTAACATGCGATCTACCCTCTTAGCAGATTTTTAAGTGTACAATACAAACTTGTTATCTATAGGTACAACATCTATAAGCAGATCTCCAGAATTTATTCATCTTGCTTAACCGAAAATTTATGCTTGTTGATTTATGCCCATTTCTCTCTCTGCTCCAGCCCCTGGCAACCTTCATTCTATTCTTTGCTTCTATGAATTTGACTATTTTAGATACAAAATATAAGTGGATTCACACAGTGTTTGTCCTTCTGTGACTAACTTATTTCACCAAGTATATTGTCCACCAGGTTCATCCATGTTGTCATATATTGCAGATTTCCGTATTTTTTAAGGGTAAATAATATTTAATTGAACAAAGAAAGGTGCCTACACTTGCCACTTCTATTCAACATAATACTAGAAGTCCTAGCCAGAGCAATTAGGCTAGAAAAAGAAATAAAAGGCATCCAAATCAGAAAAGAAGTAAAATTGACTCTGTTTGCAGATGACATGATCTTATATGTAGAGAACCCTAAAGACTCCACTGAGAAACTGTTAGAACTAATAAATGAATTCAGCAAAATTGCAGGATACAAAATCAATGTAAAAAATCAGTTGCATTTCTATACAGTAATAATGAGCTATCCAAAAAGGAAATTAAGACAATAATCTCATTTACAACAGTGTGAAATAGAATAAAATACTTAGGAATAGACTTAACTAAGGAGGTGAAAGACACGTACACTGAAAATGACAAAATATTGATGAAAGAAATTAAAGAAGACAAGAAAAAAAAGAAATACATTCCATGATCATTGATTGGCAGACTTAGTGTTGTGGAAATGTTCATCCTACCCGCAGGGATCCACAGCTTCAGTGTGATCCCTATCAAAACCACAATGACACGTCCCAGAGAAATAGAAAAAACCCATCCTAAAATTCATACAAAACTACAAAACAGCAATCTTGAGAAAGAATAAAAAAGCTGGAAGCATCACACTTCCTGATTTCAAAATGTATTACAAAACTACAGTAATTAAACACTATGGTACTGGCATAAAGACAGACATATTGACCAACGGAATAGAATAGAGAGCCCAGAAATAAACCTACACATATACAGTCAACTGATCTTCAACAAGGGTGTCAAGAATACACATGGGGAAAAGATAGTCTCTTCAACAAGTAATGTTGGGAAAACTGAATATTCACATGCAGGATGAAATTGCACCCTTATTTACACCATACATAAAAATCAATTCAAAATGGATTAAAGACAAATGTAAAACCGGAAACCATAAAATGCCTAGAAGAAAACAGGGAATGAGCTTCTTCACATTTGTCTTATCAATGACTTTTTGAATATGAGACCAAAAGTACAAGCAACAAAAGCAAAAATAGGGAAGTCGGACTGCATCAAAGTAAAAAGCTTCTACACAGCAAAAGAAACAATCAACAGAGTGAAATGGCAAGCTACAGAATGGGAGAAAATATTTGCCATGTATCTGATAAGGGGTTAATATCCAAAATATGTAAGGAACTCATACAGCTCAATAGAAACCCTAATAACCTGATTAAAAAATGGGCGAAGGACTTAAATAGACATTTCTCCTAAGAAGATGTATAAATGGCGACAGGTACATGAAAAGGTACTCTCCATCTCTAATCATCAGGGAAATGGAAATCAAAACCACAGTCAGATACCACCTCACATCTCTTAGAATGGCTATTATCCAAAAAAAAAAAAAAACCCAAAAAACAAAAAAAACCCCAAACAAACGAAGACAAGTATTGGCGAGGATGTGACCACCTTTATTTTGCGGTTATTTCAGTCTGATTAATTAGGAAAAAGGAGAACTACAAGGGGTCCAGGATGCTTACTGGATATTATTGACATTGTAGCTGCCTATTCAAGCATTTCTCTTCTTCCTTCTTAAGAAAACCTTGATTATGTTCAGACAGGGATCCCTCACCCGTGTGATTCAGAGGAGTGTGACCTCATCACCAGCTCCAGGAGTATATCTTGATTTCTCTAAGCCAGTCCTTAATATCAGGGATGCTATTACCATTTTAGAGGAAAATTATTTGTGGTGTGGGACTATCCCAAACATTGCCAGGAATGCTTCCCAACCATTATGACAACCAAAAACACCTCTATACTTTTCCAAACCCACATGGGGTAGTGTTTGACAACCACTGGTAAGGCACTCATGGTAATCCCATTCTCCTTGCCATTGATGTAGTTTAGGAATGGACATGTGACCCCATTGTGGCCAAATATACCTGGAGGAGAATCTGTTGGGGGAGGAGGAGTGTTCTAATACGTTTTTAAAATTCTTAAGTGACACCAGAAAAGATGGCCCCTTCTTTTACTTTTGAACTTTGTCATGTTAGGATGTGACGCTGGGAACCACTGCAGTCATCTTGCCACCAGTGTGAGGATGACACCAGCACATGAAATAGGTAAGAGTCGAAGAATCACAGAAAGTTGAGTTTTAGACCTGTATCTGGAGCCTCCCTAACCTCTGGGGATCTCGTTAAGCGAGAAAACAAATGCCTTAATTATTTGAGCCAGTTTGAATCCAGGTTTTATGTTCTTTACATCTGCAAACATCCCAAATGGTGCAGTTGAGATGTACCTTGGGGTTTGGGGCCTAAGCTCTAGGTGGCAATAAGCGTTACTTAGTCACATCTCCTTTATGCATTCAAGTCAGTGAATTCATGGGGAGCTGTGACAATGACATCAGGCAGGATTTGGGCTTTCTGAGGTCCCCTGGACAAATAAGATTACAATATCATATAAATACAACCCTTTAATAGATCTCCATTTAAGTATTTCCATTGTCAATCACTCAAACAGCAAGCAACTCTTCCATCGCTGAAAGGGAAGATATCAATTTGCCTTATGACATTTAAGGAGAGGAGACTGCGTGGAAGAGCTCTTTCATTTACTCATACATCCATTGACTCATTCAGCAAACATTTATTGAGCATCCACTATGTGTCAGACACCATGCTAATGGCCAGGGCTACAACAATGAACAAATTAGAAACAAATTAACATGTATAAATATCAAAGTATGTAGACAAGCTTTTGATTACAAACATTTGATGTACTGTTCAGAGTGTATCAAGCCTGAATTTTTCTGAATAATCATCTTCACTGTGCTCAGATAGATGTTGCCACACTCTAGCTTTGCACTTATGGTGCTAGGACTGGGATATCAAATATAAGAGGTTTCATTTACCTTGTTGGGTTATACTGATGTGTCAGTTACTTGTAAAAAGTTTCATGTACCTTTACTTCATTCAAAATACATTTATTGTCTATTGGTTATGCGATAAGTACTATGCCAGATATATTCATTCAAATCATGCAAAAAAATGTTTACTGAGCACCTACTCTCTGTTCAGCACTGGATTAGGTGTTCATTCATTTATTTAACACATATGTGTGGAGCACTACTGTGGCATGCATTGTTCATAATACAGTTGACCATACAAGCAAAAAACTCATCCCTAATGGATTTTGTATTCCAGATAGGAAAAATAGTAAGTAATTAAGTAATCAAACAAATACATATGTGATTTCTACTTATGATAGTTACAAAGGCAACAGAGTTCAGTGGTAAATAACGAGAGAGAAGGAAGTAATTGTATGGTAAGGCGAAGAATCTGAAGTTGCCAGCCATGAGAGCCAGGAAAAATGTGTTCCAGTGGAGGGACTAGTATGTGTGTAGGCCCTGAAGCATGAGAGAAATTGACATCTGGAGTGACTGAAATGAAACACAGTAGGTCTGAGTGAGAGTGGAGCTTAATAAAAGGGGAGGAGTAGGTTGTCAATGAGACCTCAATTAAAAAACTCACTCATTCATTAATATTAGAGCATGGAGGTTTGTGGATATCTTTTTTCAAGGCTAGGCCCCTATTAATAGCACCCTCACCCACTTGTTTTTGGCCTTTTCAGTAGGAGGTGAAGTAGTAGGGCAGTAAAGCAGAATGCTTTATGTGCACATGGAGGAGGTCATTGAGAGGAGATGACTGCCAGTCGACCGGCAAGTTAAACCAGGGCAATAGGAGGCCCCTCACCCCCTCCCCTGTCCTTGGAATATATGCTCTGCCCACCATTCCCACAGTGGGAACCATTTGCACGGATGCGTCTTGAGAGAACATTCTGTTATTGAGACCATCTGCACTGTATATGTGACTGACCCCCATTAAAGCTTCTCATATAAACGTTTAAGATTCTGGTGGGTGGGTGTGGAGATTGACTTGTCTTGCAGTTGCTCAAGACAAGCCTCATAAGTTCCCTTGCTTATTAAACTTGCCACCTACCAATCAGTAGTGGCTTGCTGCTTATTTCGGTCTCTCTTTGCCCTCTGGGTACAGAGGCAACAGTGCACTGAGCCTGGCAGCCTGGGTTTGAAATCTGGCTCTGCCACTTTGATAATCATTTGACCTTGGGCAAGTTACTGCCACTCTCTGGGCCTCGGTTTCCTGATCTGTAAAATGAGGATGATTATAATGTCTACTCTATAGAGTTATTGTCAGGATTAAATGAGTCAATGTATTCCAAGTGCTTAGAATAACACCTAGCACAGAGTAAGTACTTAATAAGTGTTTGGTTTTTAAAGGGACAAAGGAGTTAGTGCAGATACAGTCAGTGTCTCAGGGATTCTCTGAGAGCATTTTATGCATGTGGACATCATTGGTCACATGGATCCATCAGACAGGAAAAACTGAGAGCTGCTTATTTCTGCTGTGGAGTAAGTGATGTGGCAGCCAAGCTGGTGAATACACTAGCATATGTGAACAAACTAACTGTATTAACGGCTCATTCATATGGGTTTGTTTGTGTCAGAAGGAAGCATACCTATTTCCTCTGAAGTCTGAATCAATTGACAAATAGTTTGAAGAAATGTTAGGAATCAACATAATCAACTTTATTGCTGGTAAAGCTGGTTTCGAGGACACAGATAGAATCTGAGGTCTAAGTTGGGCTTTCTACTCTTTCCTCTTTAAATTAATGTACACCTGGTCACAGACATTGCAGCTGCTGGAGGACAAGTGCAAGCCTCACCTGCGAAGGGGCAGAGCTAGACCCGGAGAGTTTACTTATCACATGGAGGAGGCCAGAATGCTGAAAATAATACATGTTGCCTGAAAGCAGCTGTCCCAGAGAAAGAGCTAGCAAGAACATAGGCCACTGATGCAAAAATCAATCTTTTCCCAGTGTTACAAATCAGGTAAGTCACTTCTCCTCCAAGGAGCATAAGTAAGTGAGAGACTGCAGACAGAGCCAGAAGATTTCTCCTCTATACCACTGTGAGGGCGGAATTATGGAGGGGGAAATACGATCGTCCCCACAACAGGGCTGATTTGACTAGCCAAAGCCATTCAGTAAAAGCAGAACGATGTGGGTTTTCTACAGACACAAGCTCATTCCAAAAGTGCATCTTCTAGAAAAAATGATCCACAAAAGACTCCATTTTAAAAGGTTTTAATTATGTATAATTTATGTACAATATAATTCATGTATTTTAAGTGTATGTTCAATTAATTTTTTAAAGTGAATTTACATAGTTTTGTAACCATCGCCACAATCTAATTCCAGAACATGTTCATAACCCCAAAAAGAAACCCATATCCACTAGCAGTCACTCCTCATTCCTCACTCCCTAGCCCCTGGCAAATACTAATCTACTTTCTGTCTCTATAGAGTCACCTTTTCTGGATGTTTCATATGAAAAGTGAATCATATAATATGTGGCCTTTTGTGTCTGGCTTCTTTCACTTAGCATAATGTTTTCAAGGTTCATCCATGTTGTAGCGTGAATCAGTACTTCATTCATTCCTTTTTATTCCCGAAGAGCATTCTATTGTATGGATATACCACACATATTTTATCCATTGCAATGGATATCCAGTTGATGGATATTTGGGTTGTTTCCACTTTTTGGCTATTTTGAATAATCCTGCTATGGTATTCACATACAAGTCTTTACGTAGACATACATTTTCATTTATCTTTGTTGGATACTTAGGAGTGGAATTGCCTGATTGTATGATAAGTTTATGTTTAGCTTTTTAAAAAAACTGATAAACTGTATTCCATAGTGACTACACCCTTTTACATTCCCACCAGCAATGTATGAGGATTTCAGATTTTCCACATCTTCACTAAGAGGACAGGAGCAGAGTGGAAAGGAAAGGAGAGGAATTTTTTTTTTTTTTGAGTAAGGCAATTCCGTGGGCATGATGTGGTATCTCATTATGATTTTGATTTGCATTTCCCTAATGACTACATTATGTTGAGCATCTTTTCATGTCCTTATTGGCCATTTGTGTATCTTGTTAGAGAAATTTCTATGTAGATCCTTTGCCCACCTTTAAATTGGGTTATTTGTCTTTCTATTGTTTAGTTGAAAGAGTTCTTTATATATTCTGGATACTAGATCCTTATCAAATATGTAATTTGCAAATATTTTCTCCAGGTCTATGGATTGTTTTTTCATTTCCTTAGTGATGCCTTTCAAAATACAAAAGTTTTAAATTTTGATGAGGTTTTTTCATTCTCTTAAAAATGTCTAAGAGTAGAAAATTTTAATTTATCAATTTTTAATTTTATGGATTGGGTTTTTGTTGTTGTTAAGAACTCTTCGCCTAACCCAAGATTGTGAAGGTTTTCTTCTAAGAGTTTTATAATTTTAGCACCTATATTTAGGTCTTTGATGGATTTTGATTTAATATTTGTATATGATGTGACATAGAGCTCTAAATTCATTTTTTGCATGTGAACATCCAGTTCTCCAGCACCATTTATTGAAGAGACAATTCTTTCCAACACTGAATAGCCTTGGCGCTTTTGTCAAAAAATCAATTGACCATAACTGTAGTTGTTTATTTCTGGACTCTCAAGTCTGTTATTGATCTATGTGTCTATCCTGAGGTCAGAAATACGTGGTCTTGATTACTGTAAGTTTGTAGTCAGTTCTGAGAACTGGAAGTGTAAATCTTCTATTTAAGAGTCTCCATTTTAATGGAAGATTTCCATAGACTTTGCAGAGCACTTTGAGAGTAGCATTGGCTTTGAGCCTGCCTTATAGTATTTTCTGGTACTTTACTTATAGAAAATATTCGACCTCTAGTATGCTTCCAAGCTGAATAAATACTTAGGGATAAGCGTAGGAAACATTAAAAAAGAACTTCATGTATAATATGTTAACACAAATTCCTGAGGACAATCTTGAAGAAATCTTATGATGTAGCAATAAATGAAGATAAACAACAAATCATAATTACTTTTAGAACTGATAACATTTGAAAAGATGTATATATGGATAAGGACACTCAGAAAAGTCATTAGGGATTTTTATTTAGTTTTTACTACTGTACACTCATAGTTTTCTCCCCTGACATATTTTTACCCCGTATATTTGAAATAAATGTTAAATTAAATCCATTTAAAGCAGAGAAATAGATTATTCTTCTGTACCAAACTGATATGTTTTACAGTGAAGATGTTAGTGAATTCTCTATACATTTTTTTCCAAGTAATGATCCATTTTCCTATATCTCCATTATGGTTAATGACCTTCTAAGGTAAGAGATTTTATTAGATGATGATAAAAGACTGATTTTTTTGGAGGAGGAGGGTTGACAGGATGAAAAGTGAGCAATTAAAAACAAGGAAAATAGACCACAGTTTTAAATAGTTATACGTAAAAAGTGAGCACAGAAATCGGACAGGAGGTGGAAAGGGATGTGGGGTCGAGAGAGCTTTTGTTTTTTAAGATGAAAACTATTATATTATATCTGCATGCTGAAGGGTATTATTTGGTATATTGTGAAATATTAATACTGCAGGATAATGGGGTTAACTGCAAGAGAAAAGTCCTTGAATAGGGAAGGGGGCATGGGATCCCAGTGCCCTGAGGGAAGTGTTACATTACATAGGCACCATCGAAGTAGGGAAGAGTGAATTTATTAAGGAATTAAGATTTGATTCTTGGGCAGTACTGAGTATGCATTTGAGATTTGTGACCCTAAATGTCATGTAAGAAGAGTCAATATTATTGGTATTTTTCTCCAGCCACATTTAGCTGCATAAATAAAAGCTCCAGAGATTTGGGTATGAGCAGTGTTTGGGCTTTGTCAGAAGAGAGAGAAGGACACAGGAGCTAAGAAGGAGTATGTTAAAGGTCACGATGCTGGGCTGTGGAAGCTATGATGAGTAAGAAGAGAAGGAATAGTATCAGGAGGTGACAAACAGGTTAAAAAGTGTAGGGTAGTTGAGTTAGAGTCCTTTAAACGGTCAGAGAATCATTGGAATGGATGAGGTAATGTAAGTAAGCTGGAAAGGCAGGGGGTAGTCAGTGAGTGGGTACCTGAAAATGCGATTTTAGAGGCAGTTCAGTTATTATCGATGACAAGCTCTATAAAGTTAGAAGTGATGTTATATAGACCACACATGCAATCAATAAAAATGTAGATGACTAATTAAATCTCATAGGTTTGAAAATTTTAAAACACTCTGTTAAATAGTTCATGGATCAGAGAAGAAATTATAATATTAATTAGAAAATGCCTATGAACAATAAAGAAAATATTGATATCAAAACATTGATTATCAAAACACAGCTCAAACAGTGCATAGAGGGAAATATATAGTCTTAAAACTTCTATAAGAAGAGTAAGCTTAAAATTAATGCACTGAGTCCTAAATAAGTTAGAAAAAGAAAAAGAATAAATCCAAAGAAAGTAGAAGGAAGGTAATAATAAGACTAAAGCAGGAATTAATTAAGTAGAAACTTACATATAGTAGAAAGGATGACCAAAGGCAAAAGTTTAGTCTGTGAAAAGATAACTAAAATTGCTAAGCCTCTGGTAAAATTGATAAGAAAAAAGCATATACAAATAAAGCATGATGGAATGAAAAATGCGATATAGTGACAGACACAGTAGAGATTAAAAGGATAAGAGGATATTATGAACAATTTTATGACAAAATGTGTGAAAATTTATGATATATGGACAAATTCCCAGAAAAAGAAATGATCAAATTTACTCGAGAAGAAATGGAAAACCTGATTTGTCTCATAAGCATTAAAGATAACGGAATCTGCAAGTAAAAATTTTTCCACGAAGAAAACATCAGGCCCAGATGGTTTTACAATGGAGTTTTAACCAGTCATTCAAGGAAGACATAAATCTAACACTTGCAAAATTTCTCAGTAAGTAGGAACAAAGATAACACCCTCCCCCATTCTTTTCTTAAGGCTGGTAGAACCATAATAACAAAGCAAGCCAAGGGTAATATGAAAAATACGTATAGGCCAATCCCACTCTTGAACATAGAGGCAACAATCTTAAAATATCGAAGGTAGATCTCCAAATATATCCACTAACTGGCCACTTCTTGCCCCCTCATCACTACCATCCTGAGACAAGCCACCATCGCCCTTTGCCCGAATTAGTATAATAATAATACCCCTGCCGTAAGTTCCCTTTGCCCCCACTCAACACAGCAGCCAAAGGGATTCTTTTAAAACGCAAATCAGGCCATGTCCCTCTACTGCTCAGCATTCTCTAGTGACTCCCATTTCCATCAGTGAAAGTTTTACAATAGTCTTCAAGACCCTAGATAGGGTCAGCAAACTGTGGCCATTGGCCAATTCCAGCCTGCTACCTATTTTCCTATGGGCCATGAGCTAAGATTTTTTTTTTACATGTGTTACATATTTTAATATTTGAAAAATAAAATCATACAATAAAAATAGAAGACTTCATGATATAAAAATTATATGAAGTTCAAATTTCATTGTCTTTAAGTAAAATTTTATTGGAACGCGGCCACATCCACTTGTTTAGGCACTGTCTGTGGCTGCTTTTGTGTGACAACTGATCACACTGGCACCTTATTCCTTGAAAATGCAAGGCAAGCTTCTGTACTTGCTGTTCTGCAGCCAGGATTTCTCTTCTTCTAGATATCAACATGGCTCACCCTCTCCCTGGCACTCCCATCCCCTTTTCCTGATTTGTTTTTCTCCATTACATTTAATCACCATTTAGCATCTTCTCTATATTTTTACTTATATAGTTTATGCTTTGTCGCTTAATGGGTATGCATTTTTGTCTTTTGTTGATAGCTGGCCTGGCACATAGAACATGCTCAATGCATGTTGAATAAATAAATAGAGGAGTTGGTGAATAAAAAGTAGGCTAAATTATTGCATACTTACTATAAGTTAGACACTGTACGTTCTAATCCTTCTCTTTAATTTGTATAACAACCTTGCAAAGTAGGCATCACTAGCATTGTTTTATGGAGCAATTAGCTGAGGTTCAGAGAGGTTATGTGTCTTACCCTAGATCTGAAGGGGAACACAGAAATTCAGGGCACGGGTGAGCATTGTAGGCATTAGAAGAAAGGCATTAAGAGAGATTATCATAGGAAGATTCCGGGCTGACCAAGTTCCCCTGACATCCTGGGACATCTACATATTCAAAATAATAATTTTTCTGGTTTCAGGAGTGATTTCAACTGGGGCAGGCATCCTCATTCTGTTTGCAATGAAGCAAGTCTGATTCTATAGCATTCCAAAGACCTCTGAACAAATCAGTCCCTAGGTACAGAGATGGCAAACATGCTTATCATGTTTCCGTTAGTACCGCCTGTCACGGGCATATCACAGATCATGGCTATAAAACAAATATCACATGGAGTGAAAAGGAGCCATGGAGACAGAATGCATTGCTAAGACCTAATAACTGGTGCAAGTGAAATATTTTGTAGTATAAAGATGAAACTAATAACAGTCATTATGGACCAACACTGCTGCACTTAGGGACTGAGATTCCATTTGCTCTGAGGATTGAGGAGTCTAATTTTATCGTTGGTAATTTTGTAGTTGCACAAGGTTCTTTTATGAAACCATGTAGCAATATTTAATGTTTCGGAATCAAATATTATATTTATTTGTTTCTATTTCTTCTACGGCAAACACAGTTGCAACTGTTCTTTCCTGAGGTTTTTCAAGATTGCCAAGTGAAGTTTTATGAATACAATTTCTATGTCTTCTCTTGGGTTTCAGCAGTAAATATCCATAAGGCAGGTCAAACAAAGACATAGGATTATCCTAGTGACTGACACTAACCCCTGTTTTCATATTAAACTCACCAGGAAGCTTTTAAATAGTACCTTTGCCTGTGCCTGGCACCCAGAGATTTTGATATAATTAGTCTGTGGTGGGGTCTGGCCATCAGTATTTTTGAAAACTTCTCCAGGGGATTCTACCAAGGTTGAGAACCGCTGCTCTGGAGCTCGACTTACACATTTAAGAGCGACATAGCAAAAACATATCTAGATATAGGCATGACTTGTCTTAAAGCACAGCCCTAGTATTTGTTGCACAATGAAATTTCCAGTTACTATGCCTCCTTGGAGAGTATCTCCTGCGTTCTGTCTTTTATTCAGAATTCTAATGGGTTGTGTTTGGCCTATGTGATATGAATGACCAGACTAAGATGAAAAGTAAGGAACTCAGGAGTTCCCTAATTTGCTCTCCAAATTGCCAAGAAAAGAATAATGATATTCACACGAGTCCACTTCATTGCATTTCAACAGATGGTGCTGGTTGGGAGGAAGTGCCTTATAGTGGTTAAGAGCACAGGCCCCGTAGGCAAACTGCCTGATTTCAGTTCCCAGTTTAGCCACTAATTAGCTCTGTGGATTGTCATAAGTTACTTACCCTCTCTGTTCCTTAGTTTCCTTATGTTAAAACTGGTGCTAACATTAATTTCTACCTCAAAATAATAAATGTTTTCTCTATAAAATATTATAATTATTTTGTGTTCAGCAAATGCTATAGCTGAGGGGTTCAGTGAGGATGATGAGGAGGTTTCTCTTTACAAGAAATCCATGGGCCCTGGGTCCAGGAAGACTATAATACTCTCCCTGGGTGATCTCATTCAACCCAATTAAAATAATTCTCACCTGTATGCTCCTGAATCGGTATCTCCAGCCTGAACCTCTCTTAAAGTCAAATTACATACTTACAAGTTCCTTTGGGTCGTCTCCAACTGGACATCCCATCCAATTCCTCAGTCCTAAACTAACATTTTCTCTGCTCCACCCCAGTCTGCTCCACCCCTTCCCTTTTTGACAATGGATTACAGCCTCACCGTCTACTTCAGAAAAACCTTCTACTGTTCACCCACACGGCTAACAAGCCATGGATTACCTAGTTCTTCCCGTTCGGCCTCCAAGTGTCTTTTAAATCCATTCCCTCCTCACCATTCTTATTGTGCCTGCCCCACCACAGGTTTGGAAGGCAGCATAGCAGAGAGAAAAGAAGTGACTGTATAGTCATCTTGTAAAAACTACTTTGGCAGCCTGAGAAACAAAGTGGGAAGAGTGAAATCCATGGAATCAGATTCCAGCTCTGCCTCCTATTTGCTGTGCTGCCTTGGCAAAGTTATTGAACATTTGATCCTCAGTGTATTCATCGGTAAAATGGTGATCCTAATACCTATCCTGTGTGTAACACCCAGGATAATGGAGATACAAGGCATTCAACAAAGGGAGCCTCCTTTTGAATCTGTTGAGGCACATCATCTGATCTTGCAAGCAGCATAGTTCAGAAGCCAAAGGATATTCTACAGCAATTTTATTCTTCGTTAGCATCTCTTACAGTGTTCATGTGAGGTCTGACTCTCAATCCGTAGTGCCATGCCCTAAAGTCTCCTTCTTCCAGTCCTTAATTCCCTCGTACCTCCATCCACTCCAGAGCCTTTCTCATGTCAAAATTCTCTCTCCAACTCCAAAACTGACTCAACATGATTAAAAAACAAACAAGGAAACCAAAATAAATCTCTCTTTATTCCACTGTTACCTCTTCTGCTTTTTGTAATATACATCCCCTCTCCCTCTCTCTCAGAAAGCAAAACTCCTTAGGCTTCAGGAGGGGAAAGGAGGAGAGCAAGTTGGTACAGGGGAGGGGGGAGTGGAAGAAGAAACCAAGGGAGCAAACATAGGATTGTCTTTTTCTTGGAGAAGATGGCAGCCTGTAAAACTTCACAAGTCAACGTTTGTTCTATTGGAAGAGTTATTATTCAAGACATTAACATCTGTTGCCTTGTCTATTGCAACCACCTCTTAACCCTATTTCCATCTCCCTTCCTCCCGTCTCTCCATGATCCCTGTCCCTTCTATGTCTGCTGTGGCCAATCCATCTTTCACCCCACTACTAGAGCAATTTTTGCTAAACACTAGCTCTCCCCTTAGCAATCTTTCTCTGCTACCCCCAGCCCAGGCTCCCCACTGACCACAGAGTAAAGACCAAAGCCCTTAAAACAGGATATAAAGTAAAGCACAATCCACCTCTCTCATATATTCTGCCTCTTGTCCAATTCTCCAATTACAGCCCCCAGCCCCGCCATTCACTTCGGGTACTAAGTAGTGGGAACACACTGCCCTACCCCAGGTCTCAGTGAATCTGCACGTGTTGTTCCCACTTCCTGGAAGATCATTCTGCCTTTTTCTTTGGGTGTATGCTTGCATTTTCATACTTGAGAGCACTGAATAGCACTATGCTTTTCTTTTCCTTATGATTCATGGAGACATCTATTTCTGGTATTTTGTATAATGCATTCATTAGACAACAAATAGTTATCAAGCGTCTTTGTGCCCCAGGTCACTCAGTTCTCCTAGAGCAGATTAAGGAGGAGAAATCTTCTTCTCCTTGTCTTTCCAGTTCTGTGTTTTTTCCACTACACCACATTGCATTTTAAGTGCCAGATGCTGTGTCAGGAATTAATGATGAAATTACCTTAGAATGGGCATCTGTTATGAAAGCCCCTTAGAAAACATAATGCCTGCTTGACTTGAGTTGTAACTAGACTTTTCTGACTTGTCTGTGTGGCATTAGGGAGCAGAGTTCTAGCGCTAGTCCCCTTTTGTATTTTTCTATAGCAGTGTCTCACCCTATTAGGCCACGTAATTAACCAAGACCAAGACATAATTTTGAACTTTTTTACTGGTGATTACATGCATCCCTTTCTATGACCACTGAAAATGCATCCATAATTTTATGATCCTTTCCAGGCAAAGAAAGAACCGGAATGACCTTGCACAGCCTCGGGGAGGGGAGTGGATGAAACCCCAGCTGTAGCAGAGAGTTCCAATTTACTGCCACTCTGATGATTATATGCTTGTATATTTCCTGAAATAGTGAAAAGCTGTCCAGGCTGTAAAACAAATAGAAGACAGACAAGATGGCTGATCGTGGGGGTTTTGTAATCTGGGAGGATATGGTGAATTGAGCATTGGCTATCTGTATGGATGCTTTCAAAATGTGTGAGGGATGTTTGTACCACTTAGGAATCATGGAATAAGGTATAATTTCTTTTTGAAAACATGCTAATTCAAGGTGAAGTGGTGAATGTGGCTGATACTACATCAGCTACCGGAAATCAGACCCAGGAATAAGGATACTGTCACATCAAACACCACAGGATTTGGAAAGCCTGTAATTATGGCGCTTATATTTACCATGCTTTTTAGCTTGGAAGGTGCTTTTACAACTGCTATCTAATTTGATGCTAGTGACCACTGTAATGTAAGGAGAGTGATAATTAGCACTATTGTCCGTCCCCATGAGGTAACTGAGGCAAAGAGTAGAGATGACTTGCTCAAAGTCACTCAGCTTGTCAGTAGTGGAACCCAGATGAGAACCCAGGGCTGTCATTTCACAGTATCACACTGCTGACTTTATTTTAAATAATTCATTCTTTGTGTATGTGTATGTGTGTGTGAATTTTTGTCTATTGTGTGCATGAAAATATGATCAGACAGTGACCAAATCAGATTAAGAGACATGGATACTTTTTATAGTTGTTTAAGGTAGGGGAGATGACAACCAAAGAGAATTAATTCTGATGAATACCCATCTATAAGAGGAAATATTTAATTTTATACCAGTCTCTGGAATATGCTTATTTCCTCAAAGGGATCTAGGAAAATATTTTTTAAGTATTATATCTCCTCAGATTTTTAATAGTGGACTCCTTATAGGACCAGAGGACTGAGTGAGAAGAAGAGAAGGGAGCTACCGGTTTTGAACTTGCACTGTGAGCTGCATGCCATGCTGGCTGCTGTTCATTTCATCCCATTTCAACCTCACAACAACTTCATGTAGTCCTCGTCTTCCTGGGACTGAAGGGGGACCCAGGATGCAGTATTTTCAGTGCTAAAACCAGGAAGATGTGGCCAACTTACATAAAGTAGGTAGTATGAATTCCATTGAATGGATGTGAAACCTAAGGCTTGGTATGACTGGGTAATTGAGTCTCAAAGTGTACCATTCTTATGGGACGTTTGTCCATGTGAACAAAAGAATTTTATAATCATTCCCTCCATGAAATCCATGTTTTAAGTTCATCTTTGGTGGAAATTAATATCCTGCATTGGAAATACAAAAATCAAAATCAATGTTAGATAAAAAGGCTTGGTTTGAAAATACATTTAACTAAAACATGAACATTCACATCATTTGGAATCTGACTTTGAAGTACAATCACAATTTAAATTATAAGAATAAGATACTATATAGGAAGACAGTATGAAAATTAAATTTTAGGAGAGGGGGTAAAACTGCAAATGGATGAGGAAATGATAAAGTTTGGTTTTTTTTAATAATGGCTTTCAAATTGCTGGTTGAAGAAAAGTGGAAAAGATAGAAAAGCTTATGAAGCAGTTACCTGAAAATATAAAAGAAATTCTGGGAATAGTACCGGGAAGGGGGAGCTCCGGGACTGAGGAGGGATTTGAAAATGAGCTGTAATCCAGGAGAGGAGGCTGGTGGGAATAAGAGTGATGCTCTGGGACCTGGTGGCCTGCCTGTTGGAGGATGGAAACAACCTATAAGGATGGCTTTGGTATTTAAACTGTTTTTCCACTAACAGAAGTTCTATTTGCACGGCTGTGTAGTCACTGCTCATATCTCTGGTTAGAAAATTAAAAGGGTGCAGAACTCAAAAATGGCATGGTGCATACAGTCTGAAATCCCTGACATGCTGGTCACAGCCAAACCCCGCTTTCTCTTCTAGGGGGGTTGTGCATCAGTTTAAGACTTGGTTAGTAATGTTTAACTATGAATGCTAACCCCAGGCTCCCTGGCAATGCTGCCACGAAAAGTGTGCCGGTGTCTAGAGCCTTAGTAAGTCTGACAGAGTAGTCTGGGCACTTGGGGAATTCACACAAAACCTATTTTCTGAAGGGATTCACATAAGTGACAGGAGCCTGTCAATTTATACCAGAAATAGAACTATTTATAAACTCCAAAATATATTTAAGCCTAAGAATGGCTTCAATAATACATGAATTAATAAAAGAAGCCTAGTAAGAAGTACTTTGTAGACTGTTTCAACATGAGATAATTGAATATACAAAATAATAGTATACTATTTAAGACCCTCTCATTTTTTCCTTGTTTCCTTTAGAATTGTGAATAAGGCTGTTCCTCCTCACGACTTTATGTATCAACTAAGCCCCCATTTCTTTCTCCAAGGACATTCTGGTAGAAACCTAAATACCTTCGAACCTTTAAAATGCAGACACCCCCTTAACCCAATTAAGGACACGTTAAGTTAATTAGGTTATGTATAATATCCTTTCCTTTCCAATCAACCTCAAGCCTGGAGATTTCCATTCCTTCAGTAATGTTTCTGGCATTTCCTTTACCTGTCAGCTCTCTAGAGAGCTTCTGTCAGTTTTCTTCATCCTCTGTCAGAAAATGGAGCCAAGCTCTTCTCCTCTTTATCTAATAGTGTACTCAACATAATCTTATACAAGACTGCAAACACCTTAGGTCCTCGCTTTCAAACAATTGCACCATAAATTACCAAATGTTTTTGTTACCACTCAGGATAGTGAAAGCACTCAATAAATATTCGAAAACTGTTCTCTTATTGAATACAAGAACAGTTTTTCTTATAAAATCTACCTTTCGCAGCCTAAGGAACTGAGTGGACTTATACAGGTGCTGAGTTGTCTACCTCACAATATGAAAATAATAAGGGATGTAGCTTTTCTGCTGAAGGATTAGATATGGAAATACCCCAGACCTGTAACTTGTTAGTATCACACCATGAAACAAGCACATAGCATGTAGACAAAGTTGCAGAAACAAATGATCAAATTCTGAATGGACTGTGGTTTTACAGTTTTACATTTGCACTTAACTATCACATGCATATTTCTTCTAAAGTATTCTCTCTCTTATTTTAATTCTCTCCTCCAAATTCAAAGAGGATAACCTAACATCATTACAGACTGTGCGTGGTACACAGTGGGCACACACTCCTGCTCAGTGACCAATTATGACTAGAAAGAGCAGTGTCTTTTTAAAGTAATTTCTGTAAAGTTACACCCCATAACACAAATGAAGTTGAGGAATTAGATGAAGGTAGGTCAGGCACAGGATGATCTGATTTTTCTCTAAGCCACCGAGCCCCTTAACAAATCCCCCTGGGATGAGTGAGCGCTGTGGTGTCTTAACACAGCAGTAGCAGCAGATGCATACCACCTGGGATCTGTCTTGTTTATAGTTTCATGTTCACAATGTTTTACAAGTAAAATTGTTCGTAAAGAAGAGGATGCGTTGGAAACATCCTAGACATCTGTCACTCCCACTGCTGTGATAAATGAAAAGATATGTAAAATAGAATAAAAGGAAAATAAAGCACAATTCAAATCCTTCCTTTCCCATTCTCAGACATCATTAATGACTCCCCATCCATTCCTGGCTGGGCACTCAATGCTCTCATTTTTTTGACCCTTCATTACTTGCCTTTCCAATGTGATCTTCTACTTGACTATATAAGTGGCAGGCAATTGTTATTCTTAGTATTTGTAGAAATCTTGGACTTAGTATCTGTCCATTGTTAGATGGTTTTTGGTTCTCTGCCTACAAAGTAGTTAGATCTTAATTCCAAGGTAGGTTAAACCTGAGAATCAATTTTATTCTGCTGGTTTTTGTTGCTCATGATACTGATTAGGCTTAGGGATCAAAAGCTATGCTTGGATTAGGTCTGTTAGGTTGTTACTGTAGATATTCTCTTCACTAGCTGCTCATTGTTTTCTATCATCAGGGTGAGCTTTCCTTGTTTTACCTCTTTCTCCTTTTCCTCACCTCAAGTTTATTTACCTCCAGAGAAGACACCATGCACCAACACTTTCATTATTTTGTCTACTCTGTTAGGACATAAAAATCTCCAAATTCCCCCAGAATTGTGTCCATTAAATCCAAACATCCATCTTTCTCCTCACCCCCCTAGGAGAGCCATGCCCTCCTTTATAATTTCCAACTTCTAGTTTTCAGTTTCTTGGAGACTTTCCTTAGCCTGCCAAACAATAATGGAACAGAGATGTGGAGCATGCCTTAAATATTTCATTGCTGTTTAAACCTCCCTCTTTTTAGTTCTGATAACTTTATCTTTATTATGCCTAATTATCAAATTTAACATGCCTTCTAAATTAGAAAGGCTATGAAGAAAACATTTTAGAAAAAGTCAAGGTTTTTTACATAGCTTTGTTTCTAAGAAGCTGCAATGACAGCAGACTTATCTTTGTTAGCTAATAACAAATGGGAAGGAACAGGAGACAGTCAACAAAGGTAGAGAAATTCTGAAACCAAAGCAACAAAGCAGGTGGGTGTATTTCCTCTGAGAGGGAGAAGGAAAAAGACACATAACCTGCAATTAAGTGGGACAAAGCAGAAAAATAGCATATGTCAAATAATGACATTAAGAGGTAAAGGTGATGAGTAGACGAAAGTGACATCTGGGGCTTCAGTGGAGAAGAGCTGCAGTCTAAGCCTGTTACCAAAGCCTGTAGGGCAGATCCACAGGAGAGAGGGGGCAGGAGGAAGGAGGGGGATGCAGAGAAGGTGGAAGAGGGAAAGAGGAAGAAGAGAGTGGAGGAAGAAGGGAGAAAGAAAAAGGGAGAGAAAGATGAGCAAGAGAGGATGAAAGAGAGAGGGGGTAGAGAGCAAGGGAGGGAGAGAGAGGGATATAGGAGATGTGGGTGGAAAGGAAGAGAGAAAAAGAGACGGAGGAGAAAGGAGAGAGAAAGAGAGGGCAGGGGAGGAAGGGAAAGGGAGGAAGAGAGTTTTGGAAACTTACTCATGGTCCAAACAGGTCTTGGTTGCACTCTACCAGCTGTATTGTTACCAACCCAGCCAATGTAGGACATAAACAAATGTTTACAGTTCAGTGAAACAAGCTCCTCATTAGTGTTTAATTGGCTGAGTTGGAAGTTGACTGATGTTTGAATCAAGAGAAAGTTTCTGCACCTGCTCTTTGGACAGCCTTATCTTGTAACACCCAAATCTGTTTGATGCAATAGCATTTGAAAGGAAGATTTAGTAGCCATCAATTGTGATGGAAAATATTGTTTCTTACAGTCTTGTCAAATCTCAAATCCAAAAATGAAATGGCGTATTTAAGGAGGGCATTTTGTATAAAGATTTTAAATTCATGTACACTCTTTTATTAATTTTTGATGTTTTAACTTCCAGGTGCTAATAATCAAAGCTTTAGTAAAATCATCATAATGTTAAGGACTTAGTGAGTTATCTCTTTCCCTGGTGGAGCGTTCCTGGATTGAAATAATTCGGTTAGCTGCTGTAAAGAGCATTGTTTGATTTGAATCAAGATATACTGTCATGACTGAGTGCCACGACCTGGGATCACAATGCCTGGCTTGGAATCCCAGCGCCACCATTTGTTGACTTATTGGATGAGAGTGACTTCACAAGAAGGAAAAGGGAGGAACTTACTTAAAATGTTTGCACATGTTACTCATCGTGAATCCATAATATTTCCTTGGGTGTACGCTTCCAAGCCACAGGATTATCTGTCACATATGCTGATAGCACATGTCCCTCAGTTTTTGTTACACAGACACTGACCTAAATGACTTGCTGAGCACAGGCGCATAGGGGCTTTATAGGTATCAAAACATACTTATTGTCTTTTGATCCTCACGACAATGCTGTTCTCTATGCAGGACAGGTGATTTTATCTCATATTATCTACTTTATAGATTTTTTAAAAAGCTGAAGGATATTACTCATTTAAGTCTCAGCCAGGCTTTCTGACTTCTGGTGACTGTTGCATTAGGGAATATTCCAGTGTTAAGCATGAATCCTCCTTTTCTGACTAAACAAGTTATTTTAACTCTTAGAATCTATAAAAGAGAAGGTAATATGACTTCACAGGGTTGCTGGGGGATGGAAGATGACATAGAAAGTGCGTAGCACCTTGTCTAGACAAAACCAGTAGCTATTTTTAATTCTGAAACATTGCTCTGCCTTTAACTAAATGTATTATCTTTTAATGATAACATTTGCAGGTATTTTTCCTAACACTCTAATAATAGTATTTCATTGTTGAAGATATATAAAACTCAGATCAGAACAAAGAAGAAATTTAAAATCACCCATAACTTCACCACTCAGAGATACCTATTAACATTTTGGCATTTTGGTGCACATCATTCTAGTCTATGTAACGTGCAAGTGTGTGTATACACACACAGAACTGGCTTCCCAGGCGTGCAGCCTGGGTAGTTGCACAGGGCTCCCACATTTGGAAGGGTCCTGTGCTTGATTTAATGCTCTGTTGTCACCTTCTTGAAATTCTTAGTAAGTTTTGAACAAGTGGCCCCACATTTTCATCTTATACTCGGCTTCATAAATTATGTAGCTGGTCCAGCACTCACATTAGAATTCAAACAAAGTTGGAATGATGCTTGGAATCAAAATTGGAACATGTACTATTCAGTAACCTGCCTTTTGCACACAATAAATTGTGTCCATTTTCCCAAGTCCCAAAATATTTTCTATAGCATGATTTGCATGACTGCATGGTGTTGTATTGTACAGGCCAATGGGATGCCAGTCTTCATAGTCTGGATGCCTTACACTACTATTGGCTTCAGTTTAGCAAGAATCCATTATAAGTCCTAAAGGGACAGGGTAGCTGATAAATGAAAATGTAGAATTTCATGATGTATTTAAAATACACTATATAAGCAGCTAGTTATGTAAAATTAATTCTTATACTATTAATTTTTAAGTATGCTATGTCCGGGAAACTGTGTCTAGAGTCAATTTTACCCGGTGAGAGTATGAATAGTAGGAAAGCATTACCTTTCTATGTTAGTGGAATTCTTGGACGGGCACCATTAAATCACGTGTTAGGGGAAGGCAAGGAAAATCTTACCTCCATTCTTTTATGGAAATTAGATTTTACTTGCCTTTCCCAAGCATGTCCTAACTGAGAGGGGAGTAAAGAATTTGTAACTGACCTAACACTAAAACCTAACCTGAAGTACCCCATGAAGTAGATAGTATATTTCTTTACTCTGAATAAAAATTCCTAGGCTTGTTAATACATGTGATAAAGTAACTACTCAAAAAATAGTTAAAAAGGAGGAGAAATTTCTTTTGTCCAATATCTGAGCAGTATAAAATAAGAGAAGAGAATTTGTAAAATGAACCCAATGAAAGATTGTCTAATTGCAGAAAACAAGTTCAAAAGTGATTTTTGCAAATCAAAGAGAGCATTTGGGATTAGATCTCAAAATGATGACTGGAGCCCTACATCTTTATCACAGCAAGAATGGTGAGCCCAGCAAGCTTAAAAGGTGGTCACGTGAAAGAGGGAAAAGAATAGAATCTTGATTGTAGTAAATTTAAAATTGGCCTGACGAGAAATGGTAAGTTTAGCAGAAAGGCAACGGAAATTACACTGGAACTTGGCATAGCTCTCAGAATGTAGATTCAATGAATAATAACAGTCATAGTTTCATGGCTTTAAGAGCTCATAGAATCATCAAATATACATGCATACTTCCTTGAAGGAGCTGTGCTTTCCATCTAGCTTTGGTTTGGGGAATCTCTTTACAGATTCAGTTTAGCCGGTTTTATTAATCTATGACAAATGTGATTAATTTTCAGTAATATGCCCTCTTGTCCCTTCAGGAATCTTGCTAAACTGAAGCCAGTAATAATGTCAAGTATCCAAACTGTGAACATTGTGGTCCCATTGGACATCATTTAATAGTACTTGTCCAAGACTTCCACTAACATAGAAAAGTAATGCTTTCCCTACCACTCAGACTCTCAGTGGGTAAAGTGGACCCTTGGCACAGTTTACAAGATATAGCTTTTTTTGAGAATTCGTGGTATGGGAATTAACTTTACATATTTACCTTCTTAGTGCATTTTAAATACATAAATGTGTCTTTCCACACATTTCTTTATTTTTGGTGCTGACTTTTTCTTTAACTTAACTATGAAAACTCATTTTCTGTTCATGTAACTTAGCACAGTATAGTAACTAAATATATGTGTGTGTATATTTTTTAAGAAGAAACTATTTTGACAGTAGCACATTCTACTGGAGCCTTGTTACTGTAGGTGTGCTTGATGGACCAGAATTATCTGCATCACCTGAGAGCTTGTTAGACAGGCAGAATCTGAGGCCCTGCCTCGCATCTACTGTATCAAAGTCTGTATTTTAACCAAATCCTCAGGAAATTCCTGTGCAAATTAAAGAATGGTCAGCACTCATTCATAACACTGCATCATGGCACTATATGGATGTCATCAGAAAAGTTCAATGGTTATTGTGTTGCTCTGAATCTGTGTGTCCATTCTAGTTTGGGGGAGGGGAAAAGATAAATTTCATTAGCTAATTTCTTTACCCCGAGATGACAACCAATCAGTTCAGTGTATATCAGAGTCCAGTACATAGCCAATATTGTTCCGTCTCCATTGGATCATCAAAACTATCGTGGTGTTGCAAAGATATCTGGAAGAAATTGCAATGCATTTGAACATGTTGCTGTTGAGTCTATCAGAAAGGACATAAAGTTAATTTAACATGATTATATTTTAGTGAGGCTATGTTGGCCCACAGATTTATTTAAGTTATGCCCAAATTAATAACATTTATCAGCTGTGAAATCATAGACCAGTAACATATTTCCTGTGTTTTATTATTTTTATTTGTGCATTGGAGAAAATTTGGAAAATTGAAACACTTAAAGAAGAAAATTAAAATCTATGTATTATTCCAAGAGATAACTGCTATTAGCATTTTACTCTCCAGTAAGTTTCAAACTCTTTGCCCCTTTTTGCATTGAGACGTTAGAGTACTTTTACCTGCTGGGATATAGGCAAACAATAATGAATGAAATTGATGTAGTCCCTGCCTTTAAGAGATTTACAGTCCAGTTGCAAAAGACAAATCCCAAATGAAGCAAATAAAAAAAGAAGATGATTATAGATTGTGTTAAGTGAAATTAAGGTAAGCATCACAGAGCTGTGAGAGAGAATAATGGGCAGAAGGATGGAGGGAACTGAGTGGAAGGGTGGTAGATTGACTGTCTTGAGACTTGAAGATTGAGAAAGAGTTAAATTAAGACATTCCAGGCATGTTGATTGCCAGCTACTAGGAAATGATAGGGAACTAGAGTAGTTGACTGGAGACTGGCTTGAGATAATCTTTTATGTGTAGCCAGTTATAGAGGAAGTGAATGACAACTCCCTAGGGGAGCCAGTCACAGAAAGGGAGTTCCTCACTGCACAGTATTAGAAACTAAGCTTTCATACTTATTAGACTCGGTGCCACTGCAGGGCTGCATGCTGTCCTTCCACTCTCCTCAGCCTTGAGAGGTTGAGTCTCTCTGGATGGAGGCTTTGCATCTTGCTGTGAGACACCTCCTATCAGATCCAATCTACAGTTATTGAGTGAGAGAAAAGAGGGAGAAGGATGGAGAAGCCATCTCCTCATGCCCACAAGGCAGCAAATGAACCATAGGTTAAGGTACTGAGGTCTTTTACCCCTAACCCAAAGGAATGTATCTGTGTAAGTGAGAGAACTCATGTGTGTTGTGAATTAATAGGAACACTTACTTATGTTAAATAATTTTATATTGGATAATTTTTTGCTGTACTAAACAATCTTATAAGTAGTTGAGACAATCTCTAGTTGGTTTCTACTTATTTTGTTGAAACCTGTGGAATTAGTGTAACACAACTCACTCTAGGTATTAGATATCATCTGCCTGCCTCCCCCAGTTTAGACAGCTGAGCTGGAGTTGATACTTTGTGCTCCAAAGGGAAACCAGAATGAATAAGGGACTGGGGTTAAATACCCCACTTGGACTCTCTCAAGAAATCTCAAGTGTGGAAAGGATAGTCTCTTCAGTAAATGGTGCTAGGAAAACTGGATATTCACATGCAAAAAAATAAAATTGGAAATTAACTTGAAATGGATTAAATATTTAAATGTAAAACCCGAAATTGTAAAACTCCTATAAGAAATCATAGGGGAAAAACTCCTTGACATCTGTCTTGGCAATGACTTTTTGGATATGACGCCAAAAGTACAAGCAACAAAAGCAAAAATCAACAAGTGGGACTACCTCAAACTAAAAAGCTTCTGCAGAGCAAAAGAAACAATCAACAAAATGAAAAATCGACCTACAGAATAGGAGAAAATATTTGCAAACCTTACATCTGATACGGGGTTAATATCCAAATATAGAAGGAACTCATACAACTCAATAGCAAAAATCCAAATAACTCAATTAAAAATGGGCAATGGCCCTGAATAGATATTTTTCCAAAGAAGACATACAAATGGCCAACAGGTACATGAAAACGTGCTCAATATCACTAATCATCAGAGAAATGCAAATAACCACCACAATGAGATATTACCTTACATCTATTAGGATAGCTATTATCAAAACTATAAGAGATAAGTGCTGATGAAGATGTGGAGAAAAGGGAACCCTACCACACTATTGGTGGGAATGCAAATTGTTACAGCCATTATGGAAAACAATATGGATGTTTCTCAGAGAATTTTAAAAACTATATTATCCAGTAATCCCATTTTTGAGTATATATTCAAAGGGAATAAAATCTTTATGTGGAAGAGATATCTGCACCACCATGTTTGTTGCAGGATTATTCACTATATCCAAGACTTGGAAACAACCTAAATGTCCATCAATGGATGAATGGATAAAGAAGATGTGATATATATCAAAATTCCCTACATATAGTGGTATATTATTCAACCACAAAAAAAGAAGGAAATCCTGCCATTTGAGAAAACATAGATGAACCTTGAAAGTATTCTCCTAAGTCAAGGAAGTCAGACAAAGAAAGACAAATACTGTGTTGTCACTTATATCTGGAATCTACAAAAGCCTAACTCGTAGGAACAGAGAGTAGATTGGTGGTTACCAAGCATTGGGGAATGGGAGAAATGAGGAGAGGTTGGTCAAAAGGTACAAATTTTCAGTTACACTATGAATAAATTGTGGGGATCTAATGTACAGCATGGTGACCATAATTGACAATGCTGTATTGTGTACTTGAAAGTTGCTAAGAGAGTAGATCTTAAATGTTCTCAGCACACACAAAAAATGGTAACAATGTGAGGTGATAGGTGTGTTAACTAACTTTACTTTGGTAATCATTTCTCAACATATACACGTATCAGATCATCACATTGTACACCTTAAACTTATATAATGTTATATGTCAATTATATCTCAATAATGCTGGGGGGAAAAAGGAACCCAAAGTGTGAAAAACGTTATGCAGCATAGCAAGCTGGGCTCAGATGTGCACTCTCTACTCAGTGTGCAAACCCTGAGCCTGACTAACTAAAAAACTAGTTTGAAACACTGTTTCTTGGAGATGCTTCCACAACTCAGTCCATTCATGGGACAGAACACAAGAAAAAGATAACTTTCAGGGAAGATAAGCTATAGGATAAAAATACCTAAATAAATAAGTAAATAGATACGAGTATAACTCCATGAAAAACTGAACTCCATGGTCAGCTCACAGACCAAACACACACAAGGAAGTGAAACCAATAGAGCAATTTAAAGACATCTTAAACGTGTTTGCAAGTTTCAGAGTCGAAAAATGAAACGACTATTTTCATGTTCATTTGAACAGGAAGGTAGGAAGCATGTACCAAAAGATACGAACAATAATTGAGTAGTTGACATGAATCTCAATAGACGGATTGAATATTACACTCGACACAATGGAACAGATAATTAATGGGCTGGAAGATTAAAAAGAAGAAATTTCCCCCAGACCAAAGAGTAAGAAAATGAAAACGTGCTGCTACAGGAAAAACTAGAATGAGAAGCACAGATCTAGGACTTTAGGAAGAGACAATAGAGAGGATGTCTAAGAGGAAAGAGTCAAAGACATTATGGCTGAGAATAGTCCAGTAATGAGAAATTGATAAGTGACATGTGTCCTTAGATTTAAAAGTTCCACAGTGTCGAGTTCAGTTAAAAATATCTGCCCCTAAATACACTGTAATGGAACAACATAAAGAGCATAAAGAGAAAATTTAACGTAGAAAGAAAGAGTCTTCTTCTCTTTGGAGATTAGTTTTCCCATTGCTTTCTTATTTAGAGCTTGTGCTTCCTCTGAATGTCACAACTACTTTTTGGGAGTCCTGGGACACAGAAACTATTTAATTGGAAGATTTTTGAGATTTCATTTATCCATGCACACCTTATGACCAGGGAATTACGCAATGTCTAAGCCAGGTTTAAGAGAGGAGCATTTTCCCAGAGAGGTTTTTGTTTGTTTAGAGCTGAAACACTACAATATCTTATCCAGTCTCCTCCCAGCAGCTCTCCACTCTCATGACGATGGCAAAATTGGCAGAATAAGAGAGTCCTGTTTCTATTTTACCACACCAACATTGTTTAATCCTTTGAACTACCGAGGTTTACACTATTACCCATAAATTGTCATTATACCTTGAAAATATCAGATTACCTATATTTATATATCAAAGGAGATAACACACATCAGATGTATTTGCGAAATAGCAAGTTTAATCAAACACGATTTGCTGGAAATGAAATGAACAGATAAGTCACTTTGCAAATTTGTGGCCAGGGTCAATTATTTTGCCTTGAGAAAATAGTGGGAGTAGAAGACCAATTCGCTGCATTTTAGATCTCCTTTGTTAATTTTAGGCCTCTGCAATCCTAACAAATTCACATTCTTGAACACTGTGATGTTAAATATTCATCGACATTTTTTTCAGAGTTTTCATGCCTACTGTGTTTTACATTTAGCTCTTTAATCCACCTGAAATTTACCTTGGCATTGATTGGAACTTCACTTAAGTGGTTTCCAAATTGTTATCTTCTATTCTTGACTCCTTAAAGAAATATTTCTTCTCAATTGGTTTTACTGCAGTATCTTTCTTTTTTGAAAATGTTCTTAACTATTACAGGTATCAACTGTTTATTTTTCCAGATGAATATTAGAATATGATTTTAATTCAGTTTTTTTCTATATTTTAATGTGAACTGCTTTAAAGCTATGAACTAATTTTAGAGAATGGGTATATTTATAATAATATTTAATATCCTTCTCTGAGGGATAATTAAAAATGTCAGTTGATCTGCAGCTATAATATTTTGTTAAAAAAATCTTTCATATCTCTTTTTGGTTTCCTTCATTTAGGTCCAATAAATCTCCTTAAGGAAGGGTATTTTTAGATATTTTAGGTCTTTTGTTTCTGTTATGAATGTAATTCTCTATTTAATTAGTCATCTTCCCAGTTTATTATCTAAATGATTATTACCTTGTGCTCTGACTAAATTAAGAAAACCCCAAAAATTCTTATTTGATTTCCTTTATTATCTTTCAGTTGTTTCTTTTATATATTCCAGGTAGACCATTAGATCATCTTGGTATTTTTAGCATTTTTTTTTGCCAGTTCTGTTATTCAGAGCATAAAAGTTCATGGCACTTACTTCTTCCTGGTGGAATGTGACTTTTATCTGTGAATGATATCTTGACTTGGTAAAGAAAACTTAGGCCACAACCTTTTTCCCTCAGAACTCTGTAGACATTACTTCACTTTCTTCCGGTGCTCAAGATTGTAGAGCCGAAGGCTGAGACCAGACTGGTTTTTGTTCCTTTGTAAGTTACCTGGTTTGTCTACTGAGCTATATGTAGGATATTTTTTTCTTCATCCTTGTAATTCAAAAATGTCACCGGGATAAGTCTAGATGTTGCTCTGTTTTCATTAACTTGAACTGAAATACAATGGGTGTTTTTGATCAGCAGACTCTTTACAACTCAGGAAAATTTTCTTCTATTATACTTGTGATTATTGTTTCAGCTCCGTTTATTTTGGTTTCTTACCCAGGATAGCCAATTACCTAAAAATGGAATCTTTACTTTCTCTTCTCCTATCCATCATTTTCTCTCATCATTTTCATCTCTTTGTCCTTGTCCTGTGTAGCTTGGGGGGAAAACATTCTTAGAGAATTCAGAGTCTGGCAAAGAGTAAGGAAACAGCAAATGATAACTATATAATTATTATTATATTCACAGCCCTCCTTTACTCAGCTTTCATTCAGTGAATGTACTTGTTAATAAGTTCCATTGGTCTGGAACTTTAAGATTTATAAAGCATTTTAAACTATTCTGTCAGCTGACTCTCATAACAACTCTTGGAGGTGAGAATATTATTTTTCCTACTTACAGATGGGGAAACTGATGTTCAGATTTGCCTAAGGTTACCCAGCTGGGTAGTGGTGGATCCAACAACAAGGACCTCATCCTGGGGTGGATGCTCTGGTCACCCCTCCTTCTTTAGGGCAGCATTGCTCCCTGGTTTCTGTCCTCTAGAATACAAAACCCTCCAAAGAAAGCACTAGCTGTGGAATTTCACTTGAGGGATTTGTACTCTCAGGAAGCAACAAATCATTATTTGTCACTTTTTTCTTTGTTTAGACAGACGTCATGGCATTTTCTTTTCTTCAAACAGATATTCTAATCACTTGAGCCCCTTTAAGCAATATGAAGCAATTGTAATCACAGATGTCCTTGAGCCTTCCTGCCAGTTTCATTTCCAAAAATAGTACCCTTGCTCAGGATTCTTCATAAAATAGTACAGTTGAGCCTTTGTGTTTTAAAATCCTTATTATTTGAAAATAACTTTATCTGCAAAGTGTAGTACCATAAAAAAGCGAAGAAAAGAAAAACCTCACTGCAGATTTTTGACATATCTCACCCTTTTGTAAAAACTTTCTTCACACGCTAAGTGGCAGTTGAATATTTAACTCTGAAATTCAATATTTATGCTTATTGGTATCAATGTGATTATGAATTTAGGATCTTAGAAGAGTGGATCTTTCATTACTTGTTAAGGATCAAGGCACTGAATTTGTGAAATCTCTTATGTGAATACTGCATGGTGAATTTATATATGAAATCTATCTATTGATCTGGCTCTTGATCTGTCTATATCTCAGTTGCACTTAGGCTCATATTGCTATACTCGTAGTGAACTCTGATGCTAGTCCTAGTTCTACCTCCTATCCTCTGCCCCTTGGGCCTTCTTCACAAGGACTTACACATACACAAACACATAAACCATGACCTCTAGGGTCCTGGAGTAACCAAGAGAAGACAAAGACGCATCTTGTTTGGGAGATTTTATTACCCCTTTGAAGACAGAAGACCTACTGGAGAGAGCTCTGCGAAGCACCAGCTCATCTTGAGTGCATATTACGCTCTTTCTCTATAATGAACAACGGGAGCCAAGATTTGCGTTTTGCCCCTTCCGGGGTAATATCTTCTCTCTCACACACTGTGATTTACAGCCCTGCCAAGTACATTATTCCCATTTTGGACTCTCACATACTTTGAGGTGTCAAGTTCAGGTATTTGAAGATCCCAAAGTGCCTAAATTGTGTGTATCAGAGGGACTGAACCTTTCTCAGAGAGCCATGAAAGCCTGGAGGTGGGAGAGAGATAAATCTAGGCAAAGATATTCTGAAGCAATTTTACAGCCCACATAAGAAACAAATCATCAGGCAAATATCAGGCCATTCAAGGCAATTCTATCTACATGAAGGAGATGAAGCCACTTTCCTGATTCAGGCTTGAAGGGAAGGCTGAGAATTTCCCAGCCCTTGTGAGTTTCTGGTCATTCCAATCCCAACCTCCCTTTCTTTAGGTTAATTTGAATTCTCTGTAGTATTCGACTCCTTCAATCTTAATACACTATAAGTAACAACATATATATGTGAGGATATGTATTTTTTCAAATGAATATTTTGAGTGCCTGCTATGTGTCAGGCTCTAGGTTCAGGTTACCTTAGAATCAGAGATCTGTACTTTGTAAGCTTCACTTTTTATGCTGAAGGGGAGCAGAAGATGCCACTTTCTCATGTGGAGCAGAAGGCAATCAGGACCCAGCAGACTCAGGAAAAGCTTTTCACCTCCCCCTTAACTGCTTAAAGAATTTAAAAAGGGGACCTGTAGCAGGAAGAGAGCTATTGCCAGAGAGAAAATTTTCACCTGAGAGACATATCTGCATGGCAGGAGGGACATTTGTTTATTAAACATTTGCTCTTCTCATCTGCCTGTGAATTCCCTTCTTGCACTTTGAAGCCCAGACCACTGTCACTTTCCTTAGCTCAGGATGGTATATAAGTCCCAAGTGCCTAGCTGCCTTACAGTCTCATATCTTTGTGGAGTTCATGTACGTATGTAATTAAATTTGTTTTTCTCTTCTTAATCTGTCTTTTTTTTGGTTACAGAAAGGTCTTAGCCAAGAACCTAGAAGGATAGAGGAAAAATTATTTTTGCTCTTCTACAATGCTGTGTCTTCCTTTATTTATTTCCCTCTAGGTATTTTCTTATCTTTAGTAAAGTTTCTTTTGAAAACCCCAGCCTATATGAGTTCTGTTGAGGCCTCTTGACTTTATCCACACCAAGGTTAGCATCTTCAAAGGGCAACAAGTACCTGAGGGGGGCCAGGTGTGTTGATGGCAGTGGATGTCCATGTAAGTAGGCCTCAAGAATAGTGTGGGTGATCATAACTTGCTACCCCAAAATGTATCTCTTTGGCTTGATTATTTTTAAGAACAAAAGACTCAAAAAGAAACTTTGACCTTCCCCCTAACTACCTAAAAGAATTTAAGATAGAAGGCCTGTCCCAGGAAGGAGCTAAAACCATAGGTAACTCTAGGTGTGGTAGACAGGAAAGGCACCTAGCAAGGTCCATTTTTAACAAAGTTCTCTCTCAGGTCCTACTGTCTATAGATGGTCTAGAAAACATTTGTTTACCAAACATTTGCTTTTCCATCTCCATGTGAATTGCCTTGTACCCCTTTGAAGTCCCAAACCACTACATTCACTATCTTCCTTTGTCTTTAGCTGAAGATGGTATTTAAGATCGTGGCTTCAGCCATTTTTGGTGAGTTACTCAGTTTTCCTTGGTTTCTTCTATGAATACATGTTATTAAATTTGTTGAGTTTTCTCCTGTTACTCTGTCTCATGTCAATTTAATTCTTAGACCAGCCACAAACCTAGAGGGGAGAGGAATAGCTCTTCTACCCCTACAATCAGAATCCTCATTTGAGCGTCTTACGCTATCCCTCCCCACCAGAGATTTCCTGCAGACCTTGAAGACTTTGTGCTTTGCTTTAACTCAGGAGGCTATTCCATTTCATGAGGAAATTCATTCTCTTATGTATCGTCAATTTGTTTGACTTTGTTCTATAGAATATATATCAGGCAGTGCTTGGGCCCATGCCAATAATAAGTTGCTTGGTACATGCAGCTCTTACAGATGACACTTTGACATTTTGACACATCTTTTCTGCAGTAATATAATTAACAAGTAAGACTCTAGACCTGAAAATGGTCTCTTCATAAAGATGAAACAGTTAAATTCATCAAGGATGTTCTGCACACCATAAATTATTTCTTACTGAACCTGGCTTCCAGAAATAATGCACCCGAGACAGAGAAGCCTCATTTTAAAGGACACTCAAGGCCAAATCAACCATCTTAATTTGACAGATGTTGCTTTGCAAAGTGTTTACAGTACAAATTTCCAGATCTGAATTTTGTTGCCTTAACTAATCATCTCTGTACTGGGAAAAATAAATGAAAGTCAACACAAAAACTGACCTCCTAGATGTGTGGTTTTAAATAAATAGTGAAGATGGAAGGATAGCACAGCTGCTGAACTGCCCTGTGAATTCATGTCACTAAAGTATGCAGCCGTTACAGACCAGTCCTCCCCCATCCATAAGTTTCTGCGTTTAATAAGAGAATGATGAAAAAAATCAATGTTTTTTCCAAATAAATCTGTCAATGATTTTTAAACTAGTAACAATAAAAGAGGGAAGGAAATAGGTTGCTTGATGTCAAAATGATCACTTTGGTAAACATAGTAAATGAATGCCAGGCTATTTTGGATCAATATTTGTTTTTTCTTTGCTGATTGTTTGTTTTGCTTTGTCTTCTGTTAGAGAATTCTCATTTTTACTGTACCTCGAGTATTTAATTCTCCTGCTTATTCTTGAAACCTCTGAAAGCAGAGATCTCTTCTGTAGTTAAAATAATTAGCTGTGTAGTCATACCCCTGGGGCTGTGAAAGGCATTAGCTATGCAAGTTCCTTTGTTCAGGCCCTCTCCTCTCCCACCAGGCTTATGGTAATGGCAAAAACCAGCACAGAAACCAATGGTAATAGAAAAACTAGCACAGACACTAATTTAGGGTGTCTGCACTTTCCCTTTGATCATACCTGCTGTGTTCTCACCCACGCTTCTCTCAGCCAAAAGCTTACGTTATTGAGTATGGGGGCAAGAACCGTGTGTTTAGTATTTTACAAATGCTGTTGCCTTTGGTCGATGTCTGTACGGTTCTATCTCAGAGTGCTATGAAAGCAACCATCAGTGGAGATGACAGTCCCAGGGTCTTCAAGCCAAAGCATTTTTGTAACTGTCTAATCACCTGAAACCTACTTTTATTTCCTGTATGTACTGACAGCATTTATAAAAGCTATAAAGTTCAAATGGAAAAGGCAACTGTTAGCTAAACGAAGTGAACATGTTTATTGACTGAAAATCACATGGAAAAAATGTTTTATCTAAGTGTCCAGGACACCTGCTGTTATTCTAATCCTCCCAGTCAGTGGTCTCCAAAGCAAGCCCCTTCCTGCAGTCTCTGAGCCCCTGCCTGGGCACAACTCTAACGATAATATTGGCATTTTACATTAATTTGTGTGACCCTTTATTGATTAATATCTGTCTCTCCCACTATACAGTAAATTCCATATCAGAAGGGGCCACATCTCTTCTGTTCACTGCCGTATCCCCGTGCCTAGAACAATATCTGACTCACTCTAGCTTTTCCATTAGTGGGAAGGGAAGAAGGAAGGAAGGGAGGACTCCTATGAAGTGCAAAGTTGGGGGACCGTGGTCAGAAGTCAGTTACTGGGATAGCAGATGTGCTGAAATCCAAATGTAGGAGGCTCTATGGTAAACAGAACAATGGTGACTCCAAAAGTCCATGTCCTGATCTCTGGAACCTGTGAGTGTGTTTCCTTACATGGCAGAAGAGACTTTGCCGACGTGATTAAGTTCAGGATCCTGAGATGCGGAGATTTTGCTGGATTATCCAGATGGTCCCACTGTAATGGCAAGGGTCCTTAGAGTAGAAGACAGAGGAAGAAGTCAGAGTGGGGCAAGGTAAGAAGCACTTGACTCCATTGCTCTCTTTGATAGAGAAGGAAAGGAGCCACGCATGAGCCGAGAATGCATGCAGCCTCTAGCAGCTGGAAAAGGCAGGGAAATGGACTCTCCTCTAGAATCTCCAGAAGGAACACAGTCCTGCCAACATCTTGATTTTAGCCAGTGAGACCTGTGCCAGACCTCTAACCTACAGAAATCTAAAAGAACAAATTTGTTTCATTCTGACTGCTAAGTTTGTGGTAATTTGCTACAATGCAAGAGGAAGCTAGTACAGGACCCATTAACATTTTCCTTTTCTGTATGTTTCTAGGGATTCCCTCGGGCTGCCAACCCATCTGCGAAGTGCCAGTTTGTGTAAGGAGCTAGTTTTTTCTATAAGGAATAATAATTACAATTATAATAAGAATAAAAATAGATAATTATAGATCACTGGTTAATACATAGTAGAATTCTTGTAAGGATTAAATGTGATATTGTATATAAAGCACTCAACACATAGCAGCTTGACAGAGTTATGCCTTTAGACCTGAAGAAGACAGGCTCTTTCAGTGATCTCCACAATTTAGAGGGGCCTGGAAAAGAGAATCACATACACCTAGAAATTTAAGTTATTTAAGAAAAACCGGGGTACCTCTGTCATTCAGAATCTTGCGCTCAGTGCTGGCACAGTGTGACTCATAGTACTAAATCTCCACTCTCATGACTAACACTGTTCAAGCCCCAGATCTCTTGTCCTATGTCCCTGAACAAAAGGAATCTGTGTGCAAAATGCAGTTGTGCCACTGCTGACCTCAGAGAGGAACAAGTGACACTGCTTCTGAGTACAAGGAGCATTTGAATGATAGAAGTGCTGAGGTAACAGAAAAGGCAAATTAACTCGTGTGTCTCCTTTGATAGCGTGGATGCAATGGACTCTTCCATAATATTGCTCCCCAGTAGTGTCCTTATGATTTTCCTTCTTTTGTTTTCCTATGTTCATGGTTCTAGAAAAACTCACAAATTAGCACGGCATTCTTAATAGTTGCACATAGCAAATGAAGAACATTTTTCAATATTAAATAATTTATGCTTTCATAATTTTATATGTATATAGGTATAGAGTTAATATATAAAGTGTAGTGTTAGTTCTTTACATGCTAATATGTATAAAGTGTGATATCAATTATTTACATGAGTAAGGCTAAGGACATTGAACACTAGAGTTGTGAATAGTTTTACTTTTATAAAATTATTTAAATTTAAAAATTAATGTTTTATTAAAAGTTTCCCGCAAACTGTAAGTTTTATTTACCTAACTTTGGTTTTAAAATGTTATGTTCATTAATCATACTTTATATTTTTATTTTAAGTTTAATAGATTATTTTGAATATTTGAAAGAATAACTTTTATAAGTATGCAATACATTTTTATTTTTTGTTTTTAAAATAATTTACTTTATTATAAAAATATACTCAAATATTGGCTACTTTGTGTACAATTATATTTTTAATCCCTTACATCATTTTCAATGAATACAAATTACACAGAAATCTTGGTTATATCAGCATAATTAAAGATTATGCTGAAATAAAGGTGAGAAAGATATCTAATTGAATAAATATATAATAATTTATGAATTAGGCATTTCTTTATTTTGCCACTCATCCAAACATTGCCGGCCAATCGAAAGAACATCCAGACCTGTGTAATAATATTTTAGTTTTCTTCGATCTTTTGACAACTTTCAGTGATGTAAAAACCATAGCTTTATACATTTCTTGATATAGTTATTATGGAACTCGAGTTGTCAGGATTAGATGATAAAACACATTTTATTTAACTGTTTAATAGGTTGATTTATAATTTTTAAATATCTATATATATATTGGCTTCCATTTGTATTCTTGTTCCAGGGTCCTGCATGTGGCAGGCCTAACTGATATTAATCCCATTTTGTATATGAGGAAAATGGGGCATAGAAAGGCAAAGAAACATTTCACCTAGTCAGCGGTGTGTTGATAAACAGAGTTTCTAAAATGAATGAACGAATGGTTTTGAAAAACTGTAATTCATAGTGTTGGTTTCTGTGATGTAAGTACTCTTATCATTGTCGATTTCAAGCTACAATGTTTCCTCAACCAGAAAAAAATCTAAAAATTTGATAGGCTCTCACAAGTTGGTACCAGCCAGCTCCAGCACAGCACTGCCAAGTCACAGAGCTCGTAGCTGACTGGAGCAGGCGTCTGTTCCTGTGGACTGCAGGCGCTGCCTCCCCAGCCATGAACACACGCTCCTTGGTCTCAGTTCCATGGCTTCAGTTTACAAAGTGAGAGGTGACCTCACTAAACTACCAGGCCTGAGATATCTTCTCTTCCACCCACCTACCCACTTTGAGTTCCATGAAAGCTAAACACAAAATATATTTGAATGCACAGCTAATCAATGGGGTAAGTTCATTTGAAATTTCGCAGTTGCTTCTGAAATGGTTTCACTGCAGTTCAGTGAGCCTTTAAATAGGCATCATTTCAGGTTGTGATGGCTTACCCATTAGTGGTTAAGCGATTTGCCTAAGGCTACTGTGGAAAATCTCTTTAAATCAAAACCTCCATATGACATAAATCTGTATTGGGAGAGTCACTAGAACCTAAGGCAGCAGGAAGAATACATTTTACTTTCAAATACATTCTTCTGGGGAAATAAAAAGGAGTACAGGTTATCTAGGAAAAGAAGGATAGTCTGCGCCAAAACTACTGTCAGCAGTGGGCCAATGGGAGGCTCGTTGTTTAGGTTCCTGCAGGAGCAACTCCACTCTTGTGGAATCTTCCTGGCCTTAGAAGAAGAATCCACACAATTAAATAGAACTTCATTCTAAGGGAGTTGGTGTTGGGGCAGAGTAAAAGTGCCTCATTTAGTGTCTCTTTAAAGTAGCAACTTTTAACCATTAGAAAAGTTGTTTTGCTTGAATTTTATTTCTTTCATTTGTCTGTTTTTTCTTTCCTGCTAAACTACTGGAAGGACACGGATGAAGAAAAGGAACGTGGTCCTGCTAATCAACTGGAAAGTGGCAGGTTGCTTAGCGGTCTGGGAAGCAGATGCATGGAAACACAAGGCGTTTTCCAAAATGCCTAGAATAGCCCATAGAAATCAGTCATCTGCTTGAATCCTGTTACTGTGCACAGGAGAACACTGAGGTCCGGAGGAAATGCAAAGCCTGGGGGACTGGTCCTGCTGGGCTCTGGAGGCCTAATATGGGTCATGGAATTCAGGCTCCTCTGAGGGAGTTTTCAGGGGCAGAACCAAGCTGAATGCCAGGCAGAGTGTGGAGTGAATCTGAAATGTAAGGCCAAGAGGTAATGAGAAAACAGAATTCCAACTGGGAATATCCTTTCAGTATTTGGAATTCAGAGTAGTAGCTGAGTTACTGGAGCTTTTTAGTGTGGCTGATGTACCCATGGTCATGCAATTATTTCAGCTACAAAGTTGCCTCCTCTTTGAGCTGAATGTTGTGGAAAAGTAGCTCAGGAATAAGTGGACCCAGGTTCAAATCCTACCTCTTCGATTACTCAGATGTGTAATTTAGGGCCTCTGACTATCCCTGGGAGTCATTGTGCTGAGAGGACGGAATTATGCATTTTAACAACTATTCCAGATGATTGTTGTCCAAAGGCAAATTTGGGAAACAAAGCTGTAGTATCTTGGTACTTGAAATATGGTCCAGGCTATCAGTATCTGCATCACCTTGGAGCTTCTTAGAAATGCAGCATCTCAACCCTGGCCCACCTACCCAGTCAGAATCTGCATTTTAAGAAGATCCTCAACTGATTTCTGTGCACATTAACATTTGAGAAGTCTATCCCAGCCCTCTATGTCACTGCCAAGTAATCATCTGATCTGTTCTTGAACACCTGGGAGCAATTATATTTGGTCTTGGGGAAGCAGGGAAGAGGAAGGCTATTGCTTTGCTAAAGGTTGATAACTTTAAATGTTTTGTCTTATCTTTTAAATCTACACACTATCATCGAGGCCATTAAGGAAACATAAAAATTCAATATGCAAGTGTAAATAGTGGTCCCTATAGAGTGAAAAAGACTTGCATAGTCAGGGCTTAGCTCACATTTCCTCAAGGGGAGGGCTGACTGTGCTCCTTCTGAAGAGGAGAGAGTGGAAGGCACACAGCAGAGTCCATAAGAAATTCCAACCTGATGAGTGAGGTAAATAAGGTAATGTTCCCTCCAAGCATTTCATTTGGAAGATTCGTAGGATTATGTTTTGTCATAATCTTTTCACTTCTCTGAGAGTACGCACTGGGATGCTCCCTTCTGCTGTGATGGTATGAAAAGCGGTCAAGTGGTATGTTTGAAAACCATAGTTTTCTTTATGAATTCAGTGAACTACAAGCCATCAAAATATATTTTCTAAAATCTTTATTCACAATCAATTTGGGATTTAACAATTCCAATTTCATGCAGCTGTAGGTTTTACCATCTTCTCAGTAGGTCCTAAGCATTTATTGATCTACAAATTGCTTTTCAGCCAGTTTCCTATACCCTTCCTGGTTCACACTCAGCCTTCTGGTACCTGCATTTGCCACAATATCAACCTACATTTAATGGAGAGAAGGTTATTTACCAGAAATATAGTTCTTGTAACAGTAGCTTTGGAGTTTTGCTTGTTAAATCCCTACCCACTGTTGAAGTACAATGAATAAGTATAGCTAGCATATAATGCTTTACAATTAATAAAACATTTCAAATACCTAATCTTATTTGACATTGGGAAGATATTATCATTTCCCTCTCAGTACACAGGAGCAAACTAAAATTGAGTTCAGAAAATTGCCCAATGTCACATTGCAAATAAACTGTGGAGTTAGGACCGAAATCTGGGTCTTCATATTCTCAGTCTGACTTTCTTTCCCCTAATCCATGATGCCTTCAAAATGTTTTGGATGCTTACATTAGGGCTGTATCCTATTGGGAGCTGGCCTGAATTGTTTGTTGTCATTCAACTTTCCTGCCACTCATAGGCATTTCTAATGAGAAGCCAGCAACTACTCCTCCCTCTCTAGAATTCTCTTCCCCATAGGGTCCAGGGTTAAAGTCTTTCAACAACGGGGTCGCTTGTGCACAATTTGGGATGCAGAAGAGAAATAGCGGTTATGTTCAGGAGGCACTTGCAGGTAGACACGTGTAGACCTGGAGTTTGAAGCCACTAAGTGGGGAGTTTGTTGAGAATCATTTGCATCCAGAGCGGCTTCCAGGAAAGCCCTTCAGAACAACTGCTTTGGTGTTAACAGATTGTCTGTGGGGTCTCCCTTGACCTTTTCTCTTCCAGCACCTTTAATTTTCATATATGTTCCTTTGTCTGGGGTTGGGGGGTAAACTTTCACACTACAGTGGCTTCTATATCCCTAATTAAGCCCTGACTGATATAGGATTCTAGGTGAAAAGTGCTTTCTCCTATCCTCCTCTTGTAGTTTCTAAAACAATAACATTTCCAGGGCTGTTTCTTTTCATAAGTAATGTTATTGCACGTGAAACTGATATTTTAATTGCAGAATATTTGGAAAGTCAACCATCTTTTCAATGCATACATATTTCTTCACATGAGTACACCAGTTTATCTACTCATGTTCCTATTGGTGAACATTTGAATTTTTTATTCCTATTTTTTAATTATGCTCTACACCACTGTGATGAACATCTGTGCATATCACTCTCTATCTGAATTTTGTATTTTCTTTTAGCACAAATTTCTTTCCTGAGTCATTTCTTTAATCCCTTCCTTGCTCAAAACACTTAGCAATTGTTTCCTATGGGCCAGACATTGTGTTAGGTGCTGAGGATACTGTACTGAAAGAGACAAACATGGACTCTGCCCTAATGGAGTTCACAGGTTAATGAGGAGTACCATACAGTCACTAGGCAAATGACAACAACTGTTTTGACCTCCATGCAGAGGAACATACAGTAATAGGATAGAACCTAGGAAGACCTCCAGGAGGAATTGACATTTATGGAAATTAAACAACGGACAGGAATGAAGCAGCAAAGCATGGTGGCAGAAGCAAAAGCATGTTAAAGGCCAGAAGGTGGGAGAACAGGGTACTTTTAAGGAACTGAAAGAAGTCCATTGTGCTGAGAGCAGAAGGCGTGAAGGGAAGAGAATGGCATGGGTGAGAGTAAACACATGCTGAGGGGTCAGATCATTCTGGGCCTGGTAGGCCATCTTAAAGGTTTTAGATTTTAACTTGAGTGTAGTAGGACGTCATTGGAGAGTATTCAGTACTGACTATTGACCGTGAACAATGTGGGACAGTGGCAAGTAGTAGATTGGCTGAGAAGAGAGAATTTCACTGTTGGGCATGTGGGATTTGAGGAACCTATGGGGTATCCAAGAGATGCTCTGTAGTCAAGGGTTGAGAACATAGGTCTTGATCTCTAGAAAAGAGATATTATTGGAAATCATCATTATATGTTTAAGCTGGATGTGTTGAAGTGGATGGGGTCACCTGTGGTGTGCTCTGGCCGCTGCGCACATCAGAGTTATCTGCCATCTGTTAGAGATGTATATTCCTAAACTCTACCCAAGACCTGATGAAGCAGACTATCTGTGGGAGGTATTTACACAATTTACATTTTTAACAAACTACACAGGTGATTTCTTTGCACACTAAACATGAAAATCATGGCCTAGGGAGGGCCTATATCAAGAATCCTTAACCCTGGCTGCACATTAAAATCACTTGGAGAAATTAAAAATATACTTATGCCCAGGGTCATTCTGGGGCATTTGTTTTCGCTCCTTCCCAGCTCCTCAGTCTCAGTTGAACCCACTTCTGCTGTGTGTATCAATGTACTCCCCATATCGGCATAGCAAGAGTTAACTGTTTGTAATTCTTCATATATGCCACCCTGCTTTACCCACTAGTTGTCTCCTCCCTGTGGTCCTATCAGCTTCCGATAAGTTCTCACTTGGCTAGGCCCTACTTAGTCTCTAAGACTCAGTTCAGGTATCATCTCCTCCAGGAAGTTTTCCCTGATATCCTCACTCTCTGGATTAGGTGCCCCCTCTTTGTGCTTCCCGAGGATTTTCACGTCTGAGCATTTAGGACATTACCTTGGCACTAGCAGTCTACATGTCTGCTTCTCTACCGGTGCGTGAGAGCTTCAAGACTGCGTTTTATTTTATTCTTCTTTCTAGTTGCCCAACTCTTACTGTGCCTATGATGCAGTAAGCATCTAGGACGTGCTGTGTTTATTGAACTGAACTGAATTCTGGCTCCACTACTTATTAGTCTTAATATATTCAAGCAACCTCTCAGAGTGCTAATTTCTTAATTTATAACTTAGATATTTTCTGTCCTGCTTGCATTACATCATGGGGTTGTTATGCAGATTTGTTTTGTTGTTGGTGCTGTTGAGTGGATTCCACCTCCTAGCACCCCTGTGGACAGCAGAGTGGAACTCTGCTTTGTCTTGTTGCACCATCCCCTCACCTTCCGGTGCTCTGTCAGACAGTGCTCCGCTGCTATTCGTAGGATTTTCATGGCAAGTTTTTTCAGAAGTGGGTGGCCAGACCGTTCTTCCTAGTCTGTCTTAGTCTGGAAGCTCTGCTGAAACCTGTCCACCACCATGGCTGACGCTGCTGGTATTTAAAACAACGGTGGCAGAGCTTTCAGCATCACAGCAACATGAAGATGCCATAGTATGACAATCAGCAGACAGGTGGTGTGGTTCTCTGACCAGAAATGAACCAGGACCTTGGGGTGAGAATGCCAACCTTAACCACTACACCACCAGGGCTGGCTTTGTTATGCAGATTAAATGAGGTTAAAGATGAGAAAATACTTTGTTTAATATAAAGCACTATTAAACCACAAGTTATTATTATAAAATGATGGTGTTAATAAAAATGTGGTGTTTGCGTAAGACTTTTGACTTTAGGAGGCTAAATGATAGTATCATCTTTGCTCAAAATACTTATGACTCTCATCTTGTGGCACTGTCTGTGTTGATTTATAATGACAGTAATCTGTGTGTTTGAAGGCTGTACCAGCCTTGAGACAGCCACAGTGGTGCTTGGCTCTAGGCACCCATGCAGCTTTGTGACTGCATTTCCGCTCCCATGCCTGGGTGGCTTACACTGCTTCTAGGCGGCCAACGTAGTTTTCAGGTCCTTCCAAATCAGTGCCTTTTCGTGTAATTCCTGCAGCTGTGCCCTATATTCCCAAAGGGAAACAGGGCTTTCTGCCAGGGTATTTTAGCTATTTCAGCCAACCTTGAACCTTTAAATAACCATAGGTCTCACAGTCCCTGAAAGATTGCCTGGCTCATTCAACTTTTTAATCTCTTCTGCTAATGAATGTACGTAAATTTTCTTGGAATACAACCTTGGTCATCTACCTCTTTGAGTCCACCATGAACCACTATTCCAAAACAGAGCCCAGATGCCACAACTCTCTCTTCCTTTGAGTCCCCAGTATTATCAGGCTACTCACCTTTTTTATTTTTTTTTTAATGATTGGCACCTGAGCTAACACCTGTTGCCAATCTTCTTTTTTTTTCTTCTTCTTCTCCCCAAAGCCCCCCAGTACATAGTTGTATATTCTAGTTTTAGGTCCTTCTGGTTGTGCTGTGTGGGATGCTGCCTCAGCATGGCCTGATGTGTGGTGCCAGGTCTGCGCCCAGGATCTGAACCGGCAAAACCCTGGGCCACTGAAGCAGAGCGCACGAACTTAACCACTTGGCCATGGGACTGGCCTGAGAGTACTCTTCTTATTCTCCCTCTGTCGACAAAGTTGGAGAAATTTTGATCCCCAATTTACATATGTTTTTCTTCTATGTCCCTTCAGGTCAGAGAATCAAGTTGATTCATCTTGGCAACCTCTTTTTTGACTGGCTCAATGTCTTTTATCCAGTAGGTGCTTGATAAATATTTGCTGAATTGAATCACTAAAACTCCAGTCTCATTATTATCCAGTCACATTTCATATACTAAAGACCTTCTTACCTGTTATGTAAACAATTTCAGTTTCATATTTTTTAAAAAGTGAGGTTGAAATTGAATACTGATTTTTTTTCCTCTAAAGCAGGGAACTCTAAGAAAAAACCACGTGGTGTCTATTTGCTATTTAAATGTGCTCTCCTTACATACTATTCTGTGCTTGTCCCAGTACAAGGAGGCCAACGACAGTGAGGTTTTTCCAGTAATGAGGTTAAATATACACCAACCCAGCCTCCCTTGCTTATCTGGCTACTCCTATGGCCGGTGTTTTGAGAGCCAGTGTGTAGATTTGAAGAACATTGCAAAACTAATTAACCCAAATAGGGATCACAAGTAGGTCAGGCTCAATATCACATCCCTACTCCCCTGGATGAAAGAATATACCTGATGTCTGTCTACATGTCTGCCAGCAGGCTTAAAACCTCATGTGCCCAGATAGGTCACCTTTCCCGCTTAATACAAATGTGCCACCTGCAAGTAATCTGAATCACTAAAAAGCAGGCTAGAAAAGAGTGGCAGCAAAAGACTTTGTCTTTTGACCTGACTCATGATCCTTTAGAAGTAGAATGGACCCTATAAAATGTCTGGTCCCATTGCTTCATTTTGCTCACAGATGACTTGGGGCTCGAGTGAGCACAGCACAGGGGTTATGAGCCTGGACCCAGGAGTCCCATGCAAATCCCAGCTCCAAGACCCAGAAGCTGTGTGAACTTGGGACAGTTCCTTGAGTTCCAAGACTCTTATTCTCAGCCAGGTCAAATGGGCTAACGGGCCTGATCCAGTGCCCAATAGGCACGGGCAGTGGGGGCCTGGTTACAGGGATATACCATTGCTCTTATCAGCCTTGGGGCCTCAACTAAGAGCTGCATTCCAAAGTTTCTGATGCCATGTTCCTTCCTCTCCCCTGAAATTCCAGGAACCAAGAACACCTCCATAACCTCCTTCCAAGGGCAGAGCTGAAGCCCTCCTGCCCATGCCACAGCCAGTCAGCTGACCAAGAAGCAGTACTAAGTGGGCTTTTTGCACAGGAGAATAGCCTTGCCCATACATTGGGAAAAAGGGCTTGAACTTTAAGTCTTGTTCAAATTCCAACTTCTCAGTGAGGTTTCCCTGACCACTCTATTTAAAATTGAAATTCGGTCCCCCTGATCGGCACTCCCCATCCTCCCCTACCCCACTTCATTTTTCTCCATAGAACTGTATATTTATAATATAAACTTAATACACTGTGGGCAAGTTAGAAAAAAGAAAGAGTAGGAGAAAGAAAATTTTAAAGAGAAGCCGTTATCCTTACCATATAGACATAGCCTTATTGTAGGTGCCATGGAGTAAATTCCAACTCCTAGTGACCCTGTGGACAGCAGAGGGGAACCCTGCTGGGTCTTTTTGTGTCATCCTCTCACCTTCTGGCACTATATCAAACAATGCTCCACTGCTAGTCACAGGGTTTTCATGGCCAATTTTTTTTCAGAAGTGGGTGGCCAGGTCCTTCTTCCTTGTCTGTCTAGTCTGGAAGCTCCACTGAAACCTGTCCACTGTGGGTGACCCTGCTGGTATTTGAAATACTTGTGGCAGAGCTTTTAGCATCACAGCAATACACAACTGCCACAGTATGACAACCGACAGATCGTGGTGTGGTTTCCTGACCAGGACATGAACCCAGGCCACAGTGGTGAGGGAAGCAAAGAGACACATTGATGGGAAGAACTGTATAAGCTAGAATGTATTCAGTACTACACTAAACCTACAAGAAGAGACTTAGGGGAGAAGGAAAGGTAGATTCTAACTTTCAGCATCTGGGAAGATCTTGAAGGAGGTAAGATTTTAACTTGGACTTGGTAAATGAGCAGGACATTGCCAGGATGCTACAAGGTGTGGTCTGCCTCCCTGCATGCCTGTCTTGCTCTCCAGGTTGAGGTAAGGCATCTCTGAATTTGGGGGTCATGGAAACATCTTTAATGGAGGGAGCACTGGAATAGGGGTTCAGGCAGGACTGGTTCAGAGAGATTGGAATCAGTAACATTTGGTTTCTTTGCAGATTTTCTAGCTTACTTTTTTGGAGATTGGACAGGAGCCAGGGATTCCAGGCAGGAGCACTTTTTAGTAATAAATTTCAGAGGTAGTTGGCCTTTCACTTGTCATGAACCTCCTGGAGTTTGAGCATAACAAATAGGATGCAGGAGCACAAAGAATCCCTAAGAAGCTTACATACATGGCTTTGTCTTGGAAAACATTATACCTTAGGTTCTCTAACAATAAGTTAAATGAATGTACTGGAATTAAATAGTAAAAGTATGTTGTTCAGTGGGCATGGATCATCAAAGCTTTGGAAAACCTAAAGTTATATTTGTAAATAGATTATATTCCGGGTAAAATGACTACAACTCTAACACTTTATAGCAACTATAACTATATAAATATAATTACAACTACAACTACCTATAACTAATCCCATAATGCTGTATGACTACACCCATAAACAACTAAAATTAACCATAAGTACAACTAAACACAAGTACAACCATAAACATAACTAACCACAACTCCAATTAACCATGACTAGCAACTAAAATTAGTAGCCACACAGGCAACCACAATTAGTTAAAATAACACCTAGTAAACACAGTAGCAGCATCTTGGCACAACTAGTTAGATGCCACAAACTAGCAACATATTAGAAGCCACAATTAGTTAGCACCCACAAACAAGCAACAACTAGTTAATAATCACAAACTAGCAACTATAACAAGTTAGTAGTCACAAACTGCTTATTGTAACTAGATAGTAGTGCTGCTTACTAACCAAAACTAGTTAGCAATGAAAACCAGGAACCAGAACTAGTTATCAGTCATAAACTGGGAACTGAAAATACTTAGTAGTGATATCTAGTAACCACAACTAGTTAGCTGCCACAAACAACTACTTAGAAATCCAACCTGGTGATCATGACTAGTTTGCCATTATAAAGAGGTAACTGTGACTAGTTAGTAGCCCAACCTAGAAAGCACAACTAGTTAGCATCCACAAAATCTTTAACTAAAACCTAGTTAGTAGCCCAACCTGGTAACCAGAGCAAGTTAGCAGTCACAAATTGTTAACTGAGACTACGTAGAAGCCTAAACTTTGTAACCTCAACTAATTTTCAGCTACATATGGTAATTACAACTAGTTATCACCCCAAATTGATGACCATGACTAATTAGTAACAACACCCAATAACCTCAACTCGTTAGTAATTATAGACCAGTAATCACAGCTAGTTAGTAGCCACAGCCTGTAACCACAACTAGTTAATAGCTATAACTAGCAATACTAGCCATAATAGATCATAATTGTAACTAGTAACCATAAAAAGGTAGTTAATATAACTAACCATAACTAATTGTACCTGTGACTATAACTATGACTAAATAGAACTAATTATAACTTTAACTATATTTGAAGAATGAAACTAATGATACAAAATTGACTACCAGAAGCTTTCTGGAATTATCTTTAAGTGCATCTGGTGTTGGGATATGGGAATGCAGGAATGTGAGGAAGGAAGGAATGGTGGGTGCTTTAGGAAGGCTGGAATGTCAATAGTGTGCCTAGATCTTGCTTTGAGGTTTATGTTCCTCTCAAAGAGGAACTGCTGTTGTGAAGGTTACTGCCTGAGTAAACCACAAAAGGGTAGCCAATCTGATTAGTGCTGAGCCTGGAAATCCAACCGGTGTGGCTGATGCGAGATGAGTGACTGCTAGTTCTAAGAATGGGGTCTCACGTGAGTGTACAACATGAATGCTCACTATTCAAGTGTATGAGTCTAATCATTGTAAGGGATGGGATTGGGGAAGTAATAACACCCACTGAAAACTATTTCCTAGACTAGAAGTGCAGAAAAGGCATTTATTTGAAAGTGTGTTGAAAAAGGTTTTTGTTTGTTTGTTCTGTTGTTAGTAGCTAATACTAGGAGGAGAGCATAGGTGGGAGCAAAGGGTTGATTCTGTGTGGTTGTTGTGTAACTCTTCACAGAGCCATTTCGGATTGCATTGGCTATTCCTCTATCCTGGGAGCAGTTAAGCACACAATAAAAATGGCTTATGGCATTTTAATCATGCCAGAGCAGTGATAATCAAAGGGACTGTGGCCTGCTGTTCAACAAGATCAAAGAGAAATTAGTTCCTCCTCAGGCTGGTTGGTGGAGGGTTGACCTTGATAACTCCTCTGGAGAAGTTTCTCTGGGTGTTTGTTCTGTCAGACAGCCAGAGACTTTTACCCACTCATGTCTCAAATCTCCCTCTGTGCCTATTTTTTTTTCTGGAACCTTCTCTCACACATGGGTGGCAGGTAGGCTTAGTACCTGGGATAAAGTCATCCTCCTGACCCTAGAATGAGCTTGTAGGAGTATTATTTTATAGTAGGGTGGCCAGTTTTTCTGACTTCACGACCTTACAGGTGAGTTGGATTGGCATATGTAATGGGATTTTGGGCAGTGGATTTAGGGTCCATTGCTAAGGGTACCTGGGAAGTGCTTGGGTTGTCCTAGTTGTGCACGTTGGGTAAGGGCTGACAAACAGGTAAGCCAAGGACAAGGTCATAAACATCAGAGAAGGGAATTGCAATGGCTTGGTAAGAGAAAAGGCAAAGGGAGAATGAGTGAAAACCAATTACAGAAGTGTGGTCTAGGAGAGAGGAGCTGTATTTGGAAGTGTGAGTGAAGAGCAATGCTCATCGATCATGTGCTGTTGAGAGGGTCTTCTTTTACTGTGTTTCATTAAGGACTAGGGTGGTGAGATGAGACCAAAGCAGGGGCCTCTTGAACCTGGGTGGTATCTGACTATGAGAATGTCACCATACTTCCAGGTGCCACCCTTGAGAGGACTCAGATATGATGGAAGTTGAAGAAATAGATTTTTCAAAATATCAGAATGCCTTCTGTATAACTGGAAGCAGTGCTATATATTATGAGAGCACAAAAGCAGAGCTTTGAATAATGGGTAGGAATTAAAATGCACATGTATTCAATACAAGGAGCCAATAGGGCTTCACCAGAAATGTAAATGATTGTTTTACATAGTTGAGAGCTAACTGCCACTGGACGTGCTTGAACAAAGGCTATACAAACAGTTGTCAAGGATCCTGTAATCTGAGTTGAATGGTTAGATGGATGTCATTTATAAACTTCCAGCTCTGAGATAATATAATCCTTACCTGATGAAAATAGTAAAACAATGGATTTATGAGAAAGGTGTCAAAATGGCAACATAGACAGACTCTGAACTCACTTCTCCCACAAGCACAACAAATTTACAACCACTTTTGGAACAATTACCCCTGACAGAGAAATGAAAACTGGATAAAAATAACCACCACAACAGGGGTCAGTACTGACTAAGGTGGAAGAGGCAGAAATTTATTCCTGGAGAGAAAAAAAGCCACCTCAACAAGCCACAGCACTTCATGGCCAGCCAGGAGAAATCCTAAGGTGTGCAGCCTTCCCTGGAGGAGTAGGGGACCTGAGCAGGGGAGCATTCATGCTATAAGCATCCTTTATACTCAGCACAAAAGAGACGAGACTCATAATATTTGGCTTTGCTGACTAGTAACAACAACAGGGAATACTCCCAGAAAAGCTATCAGGCATAAGGGGAAAAAAAGCTGGCTCTTAAAGGGCCCATGCACAAAGTCACCTGTTTCAGAGAGCAACCTAAAATCACCAGAAAGAAAGCTGCACAGGCCTTTGGTGAAAAGAGACTCATCTGATAGGCCCTGTGATCATCTCGGTGAGAGGTGAGACCTGTCCAGGGACTGAGACATTGGAGGCAGCCATTATTGTGACCTAGTACAGGCATGCTGACACAGACACTAGAAGACACCATTGGAGTTCTTTCCCCTGACCTGTTAGCCCAAGGTCTGCCCCACCTACTAGAGCACTGATTTAATCCAGTTCAGCCAGGGCAGGCAGCCTGCCCTAGGGACTGGCCCCACCCAACAGCAAGCCCTCATCCACTTGTGGGCTTGTGTATGCTGGGTGTCTACATCCTCTGCAGCTGGGTGAGTGTGAAAGGAGAGGGTGGAATGTGTGGGGTGTTGGTGGAGTGTGGGGGTGCATCTGTAGTGTGGCAACTGGGTCTGCTTCAGGGGGGTCAGGATGCATGCACAAGGCGGGACTGTGTTGAGAGTGTGTGTGGCCCTGTGGGCAATGGGACTTGCAAGCTGCAGAAGACATGTGCTTGTCAAACAGCTGCATAGGGGATCAGTCCCAACTTCCAAAGCCTGAAAAAATTGGGTGCTCCCATGACTGGGGCCAGCCCCACTCAGGTGCAATCCTGAGAGAGCTGACCATAACCTTGCAGGCTAGAGGCTTACAGCAAGTGTCAGCCCCTGAGCCTAGCAACTAGCCATGCTGGGGCCCTACTCACTTAACAGAAAAACTGCAACAGGAATGTGCTATTAGACATTGCAGCCAACTAGGCTGGGGCTCCCCATGCCCAAAAAGTTGACTGAAGGGTCCATCGCTGCCTCAAGCAGCTGAGAATTACAACCATACAGCCAGGGGGACAGCCTAGACTCCCTGGGCACCTGCAGCAGTAGTATCCATGCCACAACAGAACACATGTAGCCTACACAAGGGTCACTCCTGGAACATGTGGAACTGGTGATGCTAGGCCTCATAAGGTATCTCTTATATAAGAACCCCTCTCCAAGATCAAAAGACAATGCTGTCCCACGTAATACATAGATATAAGTACAGAGAAAGAAGCAAAATGAGGAGGTAAAGGAATACATTCCAAGTAAGGGAACAGGGAAAAACCACAGAAAAAGAACTCAATGAAACAGAAATAAACAGTCTGCCTGTCAAAGAGTTTAAACAAAAAGTCATACAGATGCTCACTGATCTTGGGAGAAGAACAGATGGACTCAGTGAGAATGTCAACAAAGAATTGGAAAATATTAAAAAGAAACAAACGGAAATGAAGAATACAATACTGGAAAAGGAAAATTCACCAGAGGGGCTCAATAGCAGAATAAATGATACAGAAGAAAAGATCAGCAAGCTGGATGAAAGACTAGAGGAAATCACCCAAGCTGAAGAGAAAAGAGAAAAAAGAAAAAAGAATTAAAAAGAACAAGAATAGTCTAAGGGACCTCTAGGACAATATCAATTGCACTTAACGTTCATATTATAGGTGTCCTGGAAGGAGACGAGAGAGAGACAAAGGGGCAGAGAATCTATTTGAAGAAATAATAGTTGAAAATTTTCCTGATTTAAGTAAGGAAACAGACATCCAGTTACAGGAAGCACAGAGAGCAACAAACAAGGTAAACCCAAAGAGGCCCATACCAAGACATATTACAATTAAAATCTCAAGAATTAATGATAAAGACAGAATCGTAGAAGCTGCAAGAGGAAGGAAACAAGTTACATACAAAGGAAACCTCATAAGCCTAGTCTATCAGCTGACTTCTCGGCATAAACCTTATATGCCAGAAGGGTGTGGCATGATATATTTAAAGTACTGAAAGGAAAAAAACTTACAACCAAGAGTACTCTAGCGAGCAAAGCTATCATTCAGAATGGAAGGAGAGATAAAGAGTTTCCCAGACAAGCAAAAATTAAAGGAGTTCATCACCAAGAAACCAGTTTTATGAGAAATGCTAAAGGGACTTATTTAAGTGGGAAAGAGAAGACCACAAATAGGAATAAGGAAATTATTTTTGAAAAGGCAATAAATAACTGGCAAAGGCAAAAATACAGTAAAGGTAGCATATCAACCACCTATGAAGATAATGTGAAGATTAAAAGACAAAAGTACTAAAATTACATATTTCCATGATAAGAAGGTAACAGATACACACACACACAAAGAGGTTAGATGTGATATCAAAAACACAAAATGTGGGAGAAGGGGAGTAAGAGTAGTGCTTTTAGAAAGAGGTCAAACCAAATAGACCATCAACTTAATATAGACACTATATATGTATCTTATTATATATGAACCTCATGGTAATCACAAACAAGGGACCTATAATAAATACACAAATAATTACGAGAAAGGAACCCAAACATAATAATAAAGAAAGCCATCAAACCACAAGGGAAGAGAGCAAGAGAAGAAGAAAGGAACAGAGAAGAACTACTAAAATGCACAGAAAAAAGTAATAAAATGGCAGTAAGTACATACTTATCAACAGCTACTTTAAATGTCAATGGATTGAATGCTCCAGTCCAAACGCACATGGTGATTCATTAGATAAAAACACAAGACCCATATATATGCTGCATGTAACAGACACACTTCAGACCTAAAGACACTCAAAAACTGAATCTGAAGGGCTGGAAAAAGATAACCCATGCAAATGGCAATGAAAAGAAAGCTGGGGCAGCAATACTTACATGAGACAAAATAGACTTTAAAACAAAAACTGTAACAAGAGACAAAGAAGGGCCCTACGTAATGATACAGGGAAAAATCCAACAATAGGATATAACACTTGTAAATATTTAGGCATCCAACATAGGAGCACCAAAATATATAAAGCAATTATTAACAGACATAAAAGGAGAAATTGACAGAACACGATAATAATAAGGAACTTTAACACTCCACTTACACCAGCGGGTAGATCATCCGAACAGAAGATGAAGAAGGAAACATTGGCCTTAAATGATCAATTAGACCAGATGGACTTAGTAGATATAGACAGAACATTCCATTCCAAAACCACAGAATACACATTCTTTTCAAATGCCCACGGAACATTCTGCAGGATTAATCATATATTAGGCCACAAAGCAAGTCTCAATAAATTTAAGAAGATTAAAATAATACTAAGCATCTTTTCTGACCACAAAGTTATGAAACTAGAAATCAACTGCGTGAGGAAATTCAGAAAAGCCACAAATATGTAGAGATGAAACAAAATGCTACTGAAGAATGATTGGGTCAATGAAGAAGTCAAAGAAGAAATAAAAAAATACCTGGAGACAAACGAAAATGAAAATACATTATCACAAAATTTATGGGATACAGCAAAAGTGGTTCTAAGAGGGAAGTTTACAGCAATACAGGACTACCTCAACAAACAAGATGAATCTCAAATAAACAATATAAGAGAGCACATAAAGGAAGTGAAAAAAGAACAAATAAAGCCCAAAATCAGTATAAGGAAGGAAATAATATAAACCAGAGCAGAAATAAATGAAATAAAGATGAAAAAAGCAACAGAAAAAAATCAATGAAACCAAGAGCTGGTTCTTTGAAAAGATAAACAAAATTGACAAACCTTTAGCTAGACTGACCAAGAAAAAAAGAGAGAAGACTCAAATAAATAAAATCAGAAATGAAAGAGAGATTACAGCAGACACTTCAGAAATACAAAAGATTATAAGAGAATACTATGAAAAGCTATACACCACCAACTTGGATAATCTAAAAGAAATAGATAAATTATTAGAATCATACAACCTTCCAAAACTGAATCAAGAAGAGATAGAGAATTTGAATAGACCAATCACCAGTAAGGAGATCAAAACAGTAATCAAAAACCTCCCCAAAAATGAAAGTCCATGACCAAACAGCTTCCCTGGTGAATTCTACCAAACATTCAAATAAGATTTAATACCTATCCTCCTCAAACTCTTCCAAAAATTGAAGAGTAGGGGAAGCTTCCTATCTCATTCTCTGAGGCCAACATTACCCTCATACCAAAACCAGACGAGGACAACACACAGCTAATATCATTCTTAATGGAGAAAAACTGAAAACTGTTGCTCTAAGAACAGGAACCAGAGAAGGATGCCCACTTTCCCCACTCTTATTTAACATAGTATTGGAAGTTCAAGCCATAGAAATCAATCAATCGAAAGAAATAAAAGGGATCCAAACTGGAAAGGAAGAAGTGAAACTGTCAACTATTTGCAGACAACATGATTTTATATATAGAAAACCCCTAAAGAATCTACCGAAAATCTTTTAGAAATAATAAATGAATATAGTAAATTTGCAGGATTCAATATCAACATACAAAAATTAGTTGTGTTTCTATACACTAACAACGAATTAGCAGAAAGAGAAATTAAGAATACAATCGCATTTACAATTGCAACAAACAGAATGAAATACCTAGGTATAAACTTAACCAAAGAGGTGGAAAATCTGCATGTTGAAAACCATAAAAAATTGTTGAAAGTAATTGAAGATGACACAAAGAAATGGTAAGGTATGCCGTGAGGTTGGATTGGAAGAATTAACATAGTTAAAATGTCCATACTTCCTAAAGCAATCTACACATTGAATGCAATCCCCATCAAAGTTCCAAGAACATTTTTCATAGACATAGAACAAATAACCCTAAAATTTATATGGAACAAAAGACCCCAAATAGCTAAATGAACTTTGAGAAAAAAGAACAAAGCTGGAGGTATCACACTCTCTGATTTGAAAATACACTACAAAGCTATAGTAATGAAAACAGCATGGTACTGGCACAAAAACAGACACACAGATCAATGGAACAGAATTGAGAGCCCAGAAAGAAATCCACAAATCTATGGGCAGCTAATTTTTGACAAGGGAGCCAAGAACGTACAATGGAGAAATGAAAGTCTCTTCAATAAATCATATTAGGAAAACTGCACAACCACATGCAAAAGAATGAAAGTAAACCATTATCATACACCATACACAAAAATTAACTCAAAATGGACTAACGACTTGAATGTACGACCTGAAACTGTGAAATTTCTAGAAGAAAACATAAGCAGTACACTCTTTGACATCGGTCTTAGCAGCGTATCTTCAAGTACCATGTCTGCCCTGGCAAGGGAAACAATAGAAAAAATAAACAAATGGGACTACATCAAACTAAAATCTTCTGCACAGCAAAGGAAACCATCAACCAAATGAAAATACAACCTAACAATTGAGAGCAGATATTTGCAAACCATATATCTGATAAGGGGTTAATATCCAAAATATATAAAGAACTCTTACATCTCAACAGCAAAAAAACTAACAACCCAATTAAAAAATGGACAAAATATCTGAAGAGATATTTCTCCAAAGAAGATCTACAGATAGCCAACAGGTGCATAAAAGGATGTTCAACATCATTAAGTCTCAGGGAAACGCGAACAAGACTACAATGAGATATCACCTCACTCCCTTCACAATGGCTATAATTAACAAGACAGGAAACAACAAATGTTGGAGAGAATGTGGAGAGAACGAAACTCTCATACTGCTGGTAGGAGTGCAAACTGGTGCAGCCACTATGGAAAACAGTATGGAGATTCCTCAAAACATTAAGAATAGAAGCGTATGATCCAGCTATTCCACTGCTGGGTATTTATCTAAAGAACATGAAAACACGAATGCGTAAAGATGCATGCACCTCTATGTTCATTGCAGCATTATTCATAATAGCCAAGACTTGGAAGCAACCTAGGTGCCCATCAAGGGATGAATGGATAAAGAAAACGTGGTATATGTACACAATGGAATACTACTCAGCCGCAAGAAACGATGAAATCTTGCCATTTGTGAAAACATGGATGGACCTTGAGGGTATTATGGTAAGCGAAATAAGTCAGAGAGAGAAAGTCAAATCCCGTATGATCTCACTCGTAAGTAGAGGATAACAATAACAAGAATCACATGGAGACAGAGATTGGATTGGTGGTTACCAGATGGGAAGGGAGGAGGGAGGAGGGTAGAAGGGGTGATAGGGCACGTGAGAGTGGTGACGGATGGTAACTAGTCTTTGGGTGGTGAACACGATGTAATCTACACAGGAATCAAAATATAATGTTGTGCTCCTGAAATTTATATAATGTTCTAAAACAATGTTACTGCAAATAAACAAACAATGGATTTACTAAGGCAGCCATGTGATAGTTAGCAAATTATGTCCATGCTTCCCATCTCATAGTGCATTCTCATTCCTTTTATTTTTTGATCTTTCAGTAGCATTGGTCAGTGATTACTCTCTACTTCCTGAAATACTATCTTCCCGTGACTTTTGGGACATCACTCTCTTCTGGGTTTCCTCTTACCTTTCTGCTTGCTCCATCTCAGTCTCCCTTGCTGGATCTTCCTCATCTCCCCAACTTCCAAATATTGAATTGTTCAGAACTTGGTCCTTGGACGTCTCCTTTTTTCTATTTACAATAGTTCCCTATGTCATCTCCTCCAGGATCATTGCTTTCCAGGTCACCTATACTCTGATGACTCCCAGATTTATATATCCCGCAAGATCCCTGCTTTGAACTCCCAATTCACATATCCAGCTGCTTACTGAACATCTCCAACTGAATGTCAATTAGACATCTCCAAACTAACCTGTGCAAAACTGCCGTAGTCCATGTGAGCTGCTATAACAAAAATGCCATAGACTGAGTGGCTTATAAACAACAGAAGTTTATTTCTCACAGTTCTGGAGGTTAGTAAGTCCATGATCAAGGGTCCAGCAATTTGGTGTCTGGTGAGGGTCCACTTCCTGGTTCTTAGCTGGCCATCTTCTCTCTGGCTCGTCACATGGTGAAAGGGGCAAAAGAGCTCTCTGTTTTTTTTTTTTTTTTTCAAAATAAGGGTGTTAATCTCATTTATATGGGCTCCACTCTCATGACCTAATCACTTCCTGAAGGTCCCACCTTCAAATACCATCACATAGGAATTTGAGGGGAACACAAACATTCAATCTATAGCAATAACCAAAGTCTTTATTTTCCCAGTGAAACTTGTTGCTTCTGTGTTCTTTCCTATCTCAATAAATGATACGGGATCCTTTGAATTGCTCTGGTCAAAACCGGTGGATTCACCCTGTCTTCTCTCTCATATTCTACATTCAATCCATCAGCAAATCCCCTTGGCTGTATCTTTATATAATGTATCTGGAATATGGCCACTTTACACCATGCCCACTGCTTTGACTCCAAAGTCCTTACAATGGCCTACAAAGCCCTACTCTGTCTGCCCCCTTTCCCTCTGTGACCTCATTCCATGAACATCCGCACATTGATCTCTTTTGCTGTATTTACAGACAATGGGCATATTCTTACTTCATGGCCGTTGTCATATATTTGCTGTTTTCTTATTCAAGAATGTTCTTCCTGGGGCCAGCCTGGTGGCATAGTGGGTAAGTTTGCATGCTCTGCTTTGGCGGCCCAGCTTTCGCAGGTTAGGATGCTGGGTGCAGACCTGTACACTGCTCATTAAGCCATGCTGTGGTGGCGTCCAACATACAAAACAGAAGATTGGCAGAGATGTTAACTCAGGGACAATCTTTCTCAAGGAAAAAAGAGGAAGATTGGCAATAGATGTTAGCTCCTGGCCAATCTTCCTCACACACAAAAAAGAATGTTCTTCCTTTAGATATCCAAATGGTTTATTTACTCACTTCCTTCACATCTTCACTCACATGTCAGTGAGGCCTTCCCCAGCTGCTCTATCTAAAATTACAAGTCCCACACCATCCCTACCCTTGCTTTATTTTTCACCAACATCTAACATCCTCTATATTTTACTTATATTTTCTGTATGTGTCTCCCCTGCTAGAATTTAAGATCCATGAGGGTGGGTATTTTTGTCTATTTATTTATTACTATATCCTTAGAGCCTATATGTAGGTATATAGTAAGCGTGCAATGAATATTTATACAGTAAAAGGCTATATTAGCTAGGATACAGAGTCAGCTGCTGCAATAGAGACTCAAAGTAAGAGTGGCTTAAACAAGACGGAGGTTTGGTTTTCCCTCACATAACAGCCTGGCTGTGAAAAGTTCAGGGCAGCTGTGACGGCTTCACAAGGTCAGGGACTCAGGCTCTTTCTCTCCCATTCTTCTCCTACTTGTAAGGTCCTGTGAAATGTGAAGCAAAGGGGGCAGGGGAAAGGGGTGCCCCTTCCACTCACATCCCATTGGCTATAACTTAGTCATATTGTCAGACTGAGCCTTGAAGGTGGCTGGGGTATACTGCCTTTACTTCTGGGAAGCCCTGTGCACAGCTAAGTCAGGGGTTCTGCTCCTAAAGAAAAAGGCAAGAAGAGATATTGGAGACCAACTTGCAGTTTCTGCGTCTGGGTTATTGCATATCAACAAGGGTCTGAGTTAAATGGCGGAAGGGTTAATTAACATTTGTTCAATTTGGGTGGATACATGGGTGTTTGCTACTCTTTTTTGTTCTTTTCTGTATCCTTCGAAACTTCCAAAATGACTAACAAAGAAGTATTTTAAAGGAAAAGAGAAAAAAGACACTTCTATTAGAGGGTAAAACATTATTCTCTACGTGGGTGCAAAAGAGATGCCTGGTCACATGGCCCATGGCCTGCGGCATTAGGCTGATGCCGGTGGCATACACAGCATTTTTTCTCTGAAAACAAACAATGGGTTACCATCCAGACCTCAGTATTCTATTATTTGCCTTCCTCTCCTTGTCTTTCTATCTCATATACTGACACCCTCCCTCCACATGTATTCCATCACAGAATATTCTTCCAGAAGCTGACACTGTCTGTCCCCCACATAGAGCCTGGTCCAGCCCTCTCTGCCCCTAGGGTACAGAGCCTTCCCTGAAATTGGGCAGCATTTTCCCTCACTGGTGTAAAGCCCTCTTATGATCATCAAGTCTTCTTTCATCTCTCTGCTCTGAAATCTCTGTTTTGATAAAAGCATTTTTATTTTCTTGTTTCCTGGAAATAAATAGTTGGATGGTTATGCTGCTCCCTATTCACTTCAACTTCAGCCTGTTCCTAGTTAATTGACGTAATCATTCAAAAGTGAATAAGTGTTTTAAAAGGTATGTATGTGTGTAGGCGGAATTGCAGTCTGTGGTTTAAAATCTCTACACCTAGTCAGAAACATAGCATTATATTAAATCAGAATGGAACAAATTGGCCAAACACAGCTGAAACTCCAGAGGGAGATTACAATAATTTCATAAAGCATATGACTGCAGCTGCACAAGTTTACTACTGCTACTGAAAATCCCAAATGAAATGGTTTTCATGTGTGAATAGGTTACATATTCATTATTCCTTATGATTACATTTAATTTTAATTTTGGTGGAGGAGAGAGGCATATGTGGTGGTGAGTATAGAATGCTTGAAAGGAAAGTCATACACAGTGATCAGCAATATCCTGGCAGCTGTGCTATTAACCAGGATGTCAGGTTACCCTTGTAGTCGTACTTTCCTTTATGCCTACAAATAGAGGACTCCAAAAGTAAATTCTGCAAAAGCTTCCTAACACGCTCAGCCATCAACTCTCACCAAACCCTGTCCTTCCTACCTGGTTTCATAAACCAGTAAAATCCCCTTTAATGGCTAAGTGAGTTTTAGTTGATCTGTCATTTGCTACCAAAAGAATCTTGACTGCTGAATCACTATAATTGCAGTCAAAAGTAACAAAAAGGAAATGATTGATCTTATGTTTTAGTAATAAAGAGAGCACATGAAAATTTCCAGTCTCTGGCTACATGTAAGGACAAATAGATTTTAATGTTTTGTTATGCATGATATCCATGGCCTTAAGTATGAATTAATAATGGAAAAGAGCATTTGAAAAAGTAATTATTTTAATAATCTTTTAAAAGTATTAAACTCTCGTCTCATCTTGCTCACTGGGGTGCTCACTAGACATCCTCCCTCCTACATTTTTGCTACTGTGTGGCTTTCTTTCACTTGTCTGCTGCTTTCTGGCCTTGTTCTGCCTACTAGGGTGTGTGTATATATGGTTGTGTGCATGTGCATGAGAGAAGTAAGGAATCTGCTGACCTGCAGGGCATTTCTCAGATTTACTTGCTTTACCCCATGTGGCTCCTAGCTTTTTTCCATGTCCTAACATATGGTCCTGCCCTAGAGAAAAGGAGCTAATTTTTAGGGGGGAGCATGGCAGGATAAAGTAATTTAATCCCCTGGTGTATGAAGGAGGTTACATCTTTTGGAGTTTTCCCCTAATATAGGTTGAAATGTAGTGAGCTTATCATTTTACAGAGATGCAGCCTATATCCAAATTAAGTGGATAGTTACTCATCATTCCTCCATGTAGTTCTTTCAGTTACCCGGCTCCCCTCACCTAAGGCCATTGTGTGGAATAGGAGCAAGAGATCTCAAGAGAAAGGGAAAATAAAGGTGGGCAGGTCAGCCACACTCCCTCATCAGGATATGCTCCTTCCAGACTCAAACATGGAGCTTTTGCTTTTGTTCCAGAAATTTCTACTTCTAATCCAGATTTGAAGATGAACTTGTTCTTTGAATCTACCCTCAAATTATTTTACTCCTGCTCAGGCTTTCTCTGTGAAAATTGGAAAAGCTCCTAATAACATTTTGTGACTTGAAAATGGTAATGACATGTGATGTAGGGCTCATAATCCATGATGAGGCCACTGTGTACACAATTTCTTTGTTCAAAAGTAATGTAGATTGAGAGAAATGTATCTCTTCACATGCTTTAGAGAAACTGGGATAAAGTGATGAAATAGCAGGGCAGTTATTCCACGTATTTACTATCTGCTGGTAGTTTTCGACTTATATTTTCGATATTCTACATTCATGTGATAAATATTTTGACCATGTGGATTCTTTTTTTTTTTTTTGAGGAAGATTAGCCCTGAGCTAACATCTGCCACCAATCCTCCTCTTTTTTTGCTGAGCAAGACTGGCCCTGAGCTAACATCCTTACCCATCTTCCTCTACTTTATATCATATGGATTCTTTAAGAGAGAGAATTTTTAAAATAAAGGTAAATATAATATTTAAATTTTTGAAATTTTATTAAATATAACTATTTGCATTTTCCTTTCCTTTAATATGCACAGAAAGAGTTTCTCTGAAATATTATATAATTGAGTTTATACATACCAAGATTTGGCACATTCTGACGTAGCTCAATATGTCTTGATAACTCATCTCTTCTTCCTCAGCAATCTTAAAATTTTGTATTTATAAAGCAATAAGGTAAAAACAAAGCTTTTATTTCTTACAACAATAAGGGGCACATTAAACTGACGTATCTTTTCTAACATCAGTTTAAACATTAGACAATTTACAAGTGTAATTGTACCTCATTATAAAGAAAATGGATACTTGAGTTTTTCATTGTATGTAAAAATAATTCTTGATTTCTTTAAAAAAATAGATGCTGTGTTTAGTGCTTTGATGTTTGTTTATTTCCTTTGGTGACTTTTACCAATATTTACTAAGATATTTGATATACTTTGTGGCTCTGACTGAAAAGTGTCAGATGATTCAGCGAGGCTCAGAGGGTGGTGAGTGGACATGAAATGACATCAAATTAGAAAGCTTGGCCTTTGGAAAACCTGAGAAGCACTGAGATTAAAATTCCTGAAGACTCAACTGGCAAATGCAGGTTGAGCAGCCACTCTAGATTAAATAACGTGAAAAGGCCTGAGATGATTTCAAGACAAAGTAGACAGGAAATCATTCCAAATGGAATTAGGGAGGCTTTTGACATAAACATACTCATCCTGGTGAGAGAGTTTTCAGCCTCTAGCAAATTGCTATGTAGACCTTCAGAGATTAGTGGGGGTGGAGAGTGTTAGAGGATAGCATCATCAGTGTTTACTGCTGGATCTCTCTCTGTCATAGGCCTCTGAAGGTCATGCTTATCTAGTCCTTTGTGTTTTTGTGTGTCTCTAAATTAAAAATTAAAAAGTGATGCTCAGGAGCTTAAACATTGCTACAGTTCAATAAATGTATGCCTCTTACTGTACCATCTTTCTAGATGAGATTTCATATTAACATACACATGACAATGATTTTGGAGGTAGAAACCTGAGTGTAAAGGGCAGCCAAGGAGGCACAGGAAGTGGTCACAAGAGGAAGAGTCACCAAATGACCAATACCCACAAAAGTAGTCGTTTCCTTCATTTCAGACTGTACATGTCTCTGGTGGAAAAATCACCTGGATAAAGAGCTACTGTGAGAGATAGCAGACCTGAGCAACTAGGGAGGTGGAGAACAGCCTGTTAGGAAAGGTGACACTTTTCTGAAGTGATCAAGGGGACATGCCTGGCAAGTGCCAGGGCTGAAGAATAAGTAGAGGCACCCTGAGAAAGCTGGGCACCTTGCTATAAGAACAAGAAATCCCAAGATCCAGTTATTTGAATCTGATTAAGACACAACCTTTTTGTGTCTTCATTTCCTTCTACAAAATTAAGGTAATAAACCTACTTTGCAGGAGCGTTGTGAGAATTAGAAATGATGTATGTAAAGCTCCTAGCATAGTGTCTAGAACATAGATTATTCTCATGGGAGGGTAGTAATTATTTTGGCCCATGTCAGGGACCCTACAACAGGCAATAGAAACAACATGGGAAGCATTAAAAACCCCTTCCAGGATGTTAGGCAGGTGGGCTGTGGGATTAAAAACAAAAAAGAAGAAATGCTAACTAAAATAATATCACTACTACCAGCCGACATTCAATCTGTATCTGGGAGTGATCTGTTTTCTGAAGTTTCTACTTTGGCTATCTATCTTCTTTTATTTTATTTTATTTTTTTTAAAGATTGGCACCTGGGCTAACAACTGTTGCCAATCTTTTTTGTTTTTTCTGTTTTATCTCCCCACCCACCCCGTACACAGTTGTAAATCTTAGTTGCAGGTCCTTCTAGTTGTGGGATGTGGGTTGCAGCCTCAACGTGGCCTGACGAGTGGTGCCATGTCTGCGCCCAGGATCCGAACCCTGGGCCGCTGCAGCGGAGCACGCGAACTTAACCACTCGGCCACGGGGCCGGCCCCTGGCTGTCTATTTTAATCCAGCCAGCAGTTCATTGTTTGCATTTTCTTTACGCTTTCTTTTGGCGAACTCTGATGTAACATAAACTGTCCTTTAAGGCTCAGCCTTCAGTCTAGGCTCACCAATAAGAGCAGAAAAAGTACCTGGAGTTGCCTCATTAACTCCATTTCTTTATGGCTGATGCAGTGTATCTGCTTCAGCTTTCTAGTTCTCCACTAACCCCATGAGGCCTGACAATTGACATGGATTTCAGAGGTCAGCGTGATGTGATCGTCTAGTCTTTATGTCCGCCTCACTCATATTGCTTATCTGACCTCTTGCCCAAATTCATTTTATGAGCCTAAGTTTCTTTCTGTTCCCTTCAAGTCCATTCCTGCCTACAACCCAGCATGACACTGAAGCAGCGAATTCATCCTACTGACTTTAAACTCCTGAGTCACGAACTTGTTTCCAACCTACAGAAATCAATTGAAAGTGAAAAGACTAAGAGGGGATGACTTATTATTAGGCCAGTGGCAAACAGAGTTTTATAAGCTTTGGTTTTGTCTGTGCAACAATTCTATTATCTCTACAGCAAATTATAGAGCTTTTCTGTGCTGAGCAAAATGGGTATATTGTTCTCATTTAGACACTTACACTTTTAACTAGAAATGCAGCTCAAAATAGGCTCTTAAATAAGCCTGTTTGAACTATTTATGAAAAAGACAAACTTAAGAACATCTTAATGTATATTTATCTCTCCTTGCTTCCATTCTTCTATATAGCAGCCAATTTGAGGCATTTCTTGATAATTTAACAACATACCTCTGACATGAGCTTTGCTTATCACTCCCAACACATTTATTTCCTGGAAAAATGGAAGAATTTTTCTTTATTACTTAAACTATTAACTACCTTTCTCTTCAGACAAAATATCTGTTGACCCAAAGAAAAGGGAACTTGGATTAAGATGAGAAAGAGAAAAGCAGCCACTGACATCCAGAAGTTAGACTAGTATGGTCACTATGCCTTGGTGTTGCCATGAGATAGTCCAGCACTCACTGCTAGGACTTGGTATTCTGCTGTTGAACATGAACACTATCACAGAACATCAACCCCCAACAAGGGCACTCTGTAACCACAATGGATCAAGACAAAAAGAAGATCATTCCATAATCATGTCTGAACACAGACAAAACACGAGCATTATCCAAGCCACAGAATACCAAATATTCCCCCATCCTGGCTAACAAGAGTGACTGATGCTTCTCTACCAATTACAGCTTTAGTCCAACTCTAGTCTGCTGTCCGCATAGATAAGATTTATTAAAGTAGTTGGTTGCAGAATTATCCCACTCCCTGATAGCATCCCATATGGAACGAAGCCCTACTTCCTTAAAGCCTCCCCCAAATCACCTAATACAAGCCCAAATCCTTTCTGTAAGTCCTTTCTAACACCCTCTACTGGAAATGTCTCATGGTTCCCCATGGCATACGTTCTTCCTCTTTACAGTGAGTAATATACACAACTTGTGTAACCAATAGTGCATTCATAGTGGTCTTTGGTTTAGAGGGCATTGACAGAAATGGAGGTTCCACTAAGATTCAGCTGATGTACTCTCTTCTTTGGATGAGGACCCTCAACTCAGTAATAGTGTGCATATCTGAGATCACTCTCATAACTCTCTCTATTTGATGTGCCACTTGTCCATGGCTGAAAGGTAAATTCATGCTGAATTGAACTCCAATATTTCACTGAAGCTCTGTAGCACTGAGTTTATTTTGTTTCACTAGGAATAAGGTCTCTTTGGATACCTTTGTTACCCAATCATGTTTGTATTTTTCCTTGGTAAAATTGTTTTAGACTCTTCTAATACCTCCTTTTATGGTCTGTTTGCTCTTCTAGTGTCTTGAATGTTGTTTGCCCATAAGAAGAAAACTCTAAAGGGAGAAGATGAGTATAGTCCAATAAGCCGCCTATACCCTGGTCCTGGGCACTGAGGAGTTGAGAAGTTCTCCTCAGACTAGTGTGCTTTGGACAAATATTGTCATGGGACACCATTTCAAAACCTTAAAAGCAATTCCTTCTCAGTCTTGCCTTTGTTTCTCAGAGAAATGCCCTGTTTAATTTCATGTACCCTGAATCAGGAGATTTTGTTTTGGCTCTGACTGGTGATGATCAACCTTCGGCCAAACACCGGAGACACCAAGTTACACAAGCAGCATTCTTACAGATTTTTCAGTTCTCACAGGGGTATTCTCCTTCTACAGCTATGCCTTTTACAGACTGAACACCTGTTTCCGTCATGTTTTCTCACTGTAAGGCAAAATGGTATGCTTATTTTTCTAACTGGAACAATTTCAAAAGAGACAATTTGGAACAGCAGTGGCCACTTTGGGGAGATTTTTACATGAACAAAATTGTTTATTTGACCGGTACCTTAGAAGAAAAAGCAAAGAAATTCTCCTTGAAGATTATCTGTCTTGTTTGTCCCAAAGAGAGATCTTTTCTTTTTTAAACATGAGATCCCCTCTTTCTTTTCTATACTTTGAGGATTAATAAGTGCTGGCTTTTTAACTGTATGATTTGATAAAATTGTCAAGGGTCTAAGTTATGTCAAAACAAGATTTATGTCACTCTCTTTTGTGTGTGTATATGTAAATCTCTTTTTCTGCATCTAAACATTCTTCTCTCTCCTTGTCTGAAGCTGGCTCCCTCCCATCCCTGCCCCCACTTCTCTTTCCCCTCTTATGAAACTTTAAAGATTAACTGATCAAAAATTAATTCAGTTATTTTACATGCACTCTAAGGATATCTAATCTAGATAAATAATCAGCATGGTACAAAAGTTAAAAGAAGGAAAGTTATTAGATGGTGTTTCTTTTTGGAGACACTGAAAAGTATATACACATAATAGCTTCTGTTACTATAGCCACAAGATAATAAGAAAAGCCTTTAGTTTCAAGATAAAATAAGATATTTAGCATGATTCAGAGTCTCAATGATATTAGTTTCCCACATAAAAACAATGTTAGCATAATATTTTGGTTTTTTCAAGACCAGGGTTAAATTCCTTGTAATTCAAATTTCTACTATTTCCCATATTGATTTAATGAGTTTAAAAAGTTATCATTCTTTCTACGAATTGTGTAAAATTAAAAAATTTACGTAGAAAATTATATTAAACTATGAATGATAATAATGAGTGTCTTTTTAAAGAATTTTATGAAATTCTTAAAATGTTATCAATCATAAAGATTTCATATATTAACTAAATTGTAATTTTCAGATCCTTACTTAACTCTTATATCTTATACTTCAGTCAATTAATAAATAATCTTTGAATGTTTGGACATTAAAAAAATAAATACAAAACATTGGTTACCAATCATTTTAATTTATTATTGTTTCTTAAAATGACAACAGATTAAATAAATTAACAAACTATGCAAACTTTTTGATATTTCAGGATACAAAAACAACACACAAAAATCAGTTGTGTTTCTATACTCTAACAACAAACTATCTGGAAAAGAAATTAAGAAAACAGTGCCATTTACAAAGAATAAAATACAAAAAGAATAAAATACTTAGAAATATAATGTTAACTAAGGAGGTGAAAGATCTGTACACTGAAAACTATAAAATATTGATGAAAGAAATTGAAGAAGCCACATTTAAATCGAAAGATACTCTGTGTTTATGAATTAGAAGAAAAAACGTTGTTAAAATGTCCATACTATCCAAAGCCATGTATAGATTGAATGCTATCCCTATCAAAATTCCAATGGCATTTTTTGCAGAAAAAGAGAAAAACAATCCTAAAATTCCTGTGGAGCCTCAAAAGATCCTGAATGACCAAAACAATCTTGAGCAATAAAAACAAAGCTAGAGTAATCACACTCCCTGATTTCAAAATATACTACAAAGTTATAGTATTCCATACAGTATGGTACTGTCATAAAAAGAGACATATAGAACAATGGAGCAGAATAGAGAGCCCATAAATGAACCCACATATATGTGGTCAACTGATCTTTGACAAACATGTCAAGAATATACAATAGGGAAAGGATAATCTCTTCAATAAATGGTGCTGGGAAAACTGGACAGCCACATTGTAGAAGAATGAAACTGGACCCTTATTTGACATCATATGCAAAAATGAACTCAAAATGGAGTAGTCTTAAACATAAGACCTGAAACAGTAAAACTCCAAAAAGAATAAGGAAAAAGCTTCTTGACATTGGTCTAGTCAATGAGTTTTTTTTAAATGTGATCATAAAAGCCCAGGCAACAAAAGTAAAAATAAGTAAATGGGATTACCTGAAATTGAAAGCTTCTGCACAGCAAGGAAAGCAATCAACAGAATGAAAAGACAACCTACAGAGCCATAGAAATATTTACAAGCCATGTATCTGAAAAGGAATTAATATCCAAAATATATAAGGAGGCTAAACAACTTAATAGCAAGGAAAAACTGAAATAAAAAACAGGCAAAGGACCTGAATACACATTTCTCCAAATAAGGCATACAAATGCCAGCAGGTATATGAAAAGGTGCTCAACATCACTAATATCCAGGGAAATGCAAAACAAAACCACAATGAGATTTCACCTCACACCTATTAGGATGGCGATTATAATAAATAATAATAATAATAATAAGTGTTGGCAAGGGTGTGGAGAAAAGGGAACCCTTATACATTATTGTTGGGAATGTAAATTGTTACAACAATTATGCAAAACAGTATGGAGGTTCCTCAAAATATTAAAAACAGAATTACCTTATGATCCAGCAGTCTCGATTCTGGGTATATATGCAAAGGAAATGAAAGTAGGATCTTTAAGAGGTATCTGCACTCCCACGTTCATTGCAGCATTATTCACAATGGCCAAGATATGAAAACAACCTAAGTGTCAATCATTGGATGAATGAAAAAAGAAAGTGTGAGAATATATATATTCTATATATTTTATATATAGATATAGATATATATATTATATATATCTATATCTATCTATATATATATATATAAAACAATAGAATATTATTCAACCTTTAAAAAGAAAGAAGTCCTGTCATTTGCAACAACATGGATAAACCTGGAGGACATTATGCTGAGTAAAACAAGGCAGAAATACTGCATGATCTCACTTATATGTGGAACCTAAGAGAGTAGAAATCCTATTGGAGAATAGAATGGTGGTTACCAGGGGCTGGAGAGTGGGGGAAATGAGGAAATGTTAGTTAAAGGGTACAAATCAGATATGCAGGATAAGATATGCAAAGAGAACACAGTAGATAGAAGGGGATATCAAATTATGGTGTACTTAGCATTCATTATTGCTCTCTCGCACTTTTATAAAAATTTAGTTATAAGCTGTGTTCAAAAGACTCAAGCTCTGCTTACGTGGGACATCCTTGGTAATATAGGTTTATCCTTATTACAAATTCATCATTCTGATCATCTATATAGCAATTTACAGTTTACAGAGCACCATTATACCTGCCACAAAGTGCCTAAAGATATTGGAGGGAGTTGTGAAACTTCTTTGTCCTTGTGCTCTGGCTCCAGTTCTGGGGTTGACATTTGTATAGCCAGGCAACAATCAACACGTCATTCAGTGCTATCAAAAATTTTTGGTGGACCAAACTCCAGGTAATACCTACTCCTCAACATAAGGTATTAACGCACACTCGACAGTCAGTCACCCCCAATAAATTATCCTATGCTTCTAAGTACAATGCAAAGCAAGATGTGACTCAGCAGTAGAGATTTTGATGGCAGAAAATTTTGCTAGAAATACAGAAGCCACAGAAAGTCCTATAAGCTCTGTATGAAGCAATAGGTTGTTACCTGGAAAGAGTGCAGTCTTTAGATTTAACTAGAACTTGACTTTAATTTTAGCCAGATAATTAATAGCTTGGTGACCTCAGGCCAGTCAGTTAATGTTGTTGAGCTTCACTTTGCAGGGTTGTTGTAAGGATTGTAGACGATGTATAATAAATCACTTATCAAAATATTTAGCTCACAGTAGTTACATGAGTGGAAGATGTTTTCTTGGTGTTGCTATAATCACTATTGACCACCTCCTCACCTCAGTTAACTGTAGAATGTCAGAGTGAAAGAAATGTATACCGGAAACTTCAATATCACATTAAAAATTTTTTTTCTAGCTTTATCTAGATATAATTGGCACATAGCATTGTACAAGTTTAAGGTGTATGATGTAATTATTTGATACACATATATAGTGTGAAATGTTTACCACAGTAAGGTTAGTTAACAATCCTTCATCTCACGTAATTACCATTTTGTTGTTGTTGTTATGGTGAGACTCTCTTAGGAACTTTCATGTATACCATACAGCATTGTTAACCATAGTCACCATGCTGTACATTAAATTCCCAGAACTTATTCATCTTATAGTACCTGGGACTTTGTATCCTTTGACCATTATCTCCCCATTTCCCCCACCCCTCGGTGCCTGGCAACCAACAATCTACTCTCTTTTTCTATGAGTTTGGCATTTTTTAGATTCCACATATAAGTGAGATCATACAGTATTGGTCTCTTTCTGTCTTATTTCATTTAGCATAATAGCCTCAAGCTTAATCCATGTTGTCACAAATGGCAGGATTTTCTTCTTTTTATGACTGAATAGTATTCCATTGTATATCCTGCATTTTATCTATCCACTTATCCATTGACGGACACTTAGGTTGTTTCCATGTCTTGGTTATTGTGAATAAAGCTGCAGTGAACATGGGTGTGAAGTATCTCTATGAGATAGTGAGTACTACATTTCTTTACTTGGAATGCCTGATTCACTCATTTATCCAACACATGTTTGTTGAGCGCCTACTATGTGCTGAGTGCTGTGTAGAGAACAGTAAACAAAAGATTTAAACATCCCTAACCTCTCTTGAAGATTGTTGTCTACTGGTTGGAGATAGACATTAAATAAAGGTAAAATAGACTTTGTAGGCCATGTGATGACTTTGATTTTTTACCTAAGTAAGATGGGAAGCCACTGGAAGGTTCTGTTAAATTTTAACAAAGTTACTCTTCTGCTGTGGTGACGCAGACCAAATGGGGAAAGGGTAGAAGCAGAGAAGCCAATAAGGATGTTTTTTGAATGACCCAGGCGAGATATGAAGGTGGCTAAGACCAGGGTGGTAGCAAAAAGTGATCATCTTTTGGATTTATTTTCAGGGTAGAGCCAACAAGATTTCCTGGCCATTTAGCTATGAGGTGTGAGAGAAAGAGGAGTAAAAAATAGCATTATTTTTTGGCCTGAAAAATTGGAAGGAATAAATTGTCATTAACAGAGAAAGGAAGACTGTAAGGTAGTGTAAGTTTAGTTTCTAACATGTTAAATTTGTGGCGTCTATTATACATCCAAGTGGAGATCAGTCAAGGTTACCTGAACGGTAGGAATAGATTGAGAATAAGTTCACGGACTAAGTCCTCAAGTACTCCATGGATAAGAATTTGGAGAAATGATGGGTTACCAATTAAGGAGAAAAAGATAGATCAGCCAATGAGATAGGAAGAAGACTAGAAATTTGGTATCCTGGTAGCTAATGGAGAAAGTATTTCAAGTTGAAGGAAGTAACAATTGGACCAAATGACATTTGTGGGTTAGTAAGATTGAAGACTGAGAAATGTCCATGGGGCTTAGCAACATGGAGGTCATTGTTGACCTTGAAAAGAGCAGTTTCAGTGAAGTTGTAGGGGCGAATGCCTGATTTGGGTCTGTTCAAGAGAGAACATAAGTCTTCTTTCTGGTACCGAAAATATATAATACTGACTCATGGAATTGGAAATGGTAAATCACACCTCTTCTGGAGATTAACTGTAATGGAAAAGGGAGAAGTGGGCAGTAGTGGGAGGGGGAAGTGTGGTCAAGGGAGATTTTGTTGTTGTTGTTAATAGAACATTTATATGTTTATGGGAATTATACAATAATGACAGAGAGAGAAAAGGAATAATTGCTGGTATGATGTCCTTGAGTAGGTGAGAGGAGATAGAATCCAATGCACAAGTGGAAATTTCGGCCTTTTCTAGAAGCACAGAGGCTATCCTTAGTAACAGAAGAGAAAACACTCTCTATAGGCAAAGATTCAGGAAGGTGGGAGCAGTGATGGTGGGAGCTCATAGAATTTCTCTTCTGATGAAATAGGACTCAGTGAAATAGGACACAAGGTCATCAATTAAGAGTAAGGTTGAAGGAGGAGATGTTGGAGGTTTAAGGTGAGATCAAAATGTGAAATAGATATTTAGGAAGGTGGGAGAGTGGGTGAACTAGGGACCCATACTGTTAGTACTCTGGCAGCAGTAAGTGACCTGTTATGGCCATGAATGTTAAGTGGTCGGCATGATTTTGTGTCTTTCTCTGTCAATATTGAGGTGCACATGTGCAAGTGCAGAGTGGACAGAGAGTTGAATTTAACTAGGATTGAGGTTTTTGCCCAAGCAAATATGTAAATGAAAGAGAGGCAAGAAAGTTGGGGATATACGCAAGGGATTGAATCATGGGCTTTAAACTTGGTAAGGGGGGACGTGAAGATGTCAAGCAAGTGAAGGAGATACATAGGTTGTAGGATTAGTGGATTGTAGATTCTTGTATACTCAAGGATTGTTAGGTTCTGAGGAACTGGAGGCAGTGAATTGGAAAGATATGAAGTGGTAATCAGATTGGAATGCTTGAAATTGTAATTAGGGAGGGATTGCAGTTATTCGTAATGATACAGTTTAAGGAGCATGGCCATGGGAGTGGATGATGAAATTGGGTGGAAGATACAATTATTTGTGGGGGGAGAGGAGGTCAAGGAACTGAAAGTCAAGCATGTTGGAAGGATCGTGCATGTGAGACTTGCAATCACAAGAATTATGACAGGAGTAGTATTGGAAATAATGAAAGACACCTGAAAGTTAAACTCCTCAAAGATGATGGGGCCTGGAGGAGAGGAAGGTATTCCTCTTGCTTCCCATTGCCTCTTCCAGTCCCTCCCTCTTTTCTAATTAGCACCCCAACTTTGAACCACATGCCGTCCGATTGCCACCTTCAACTACAGTCATCTACAGACTCTAGGCCCAGGGGTGTGAGGGGAACAAAACAGGCATTATATGAGAGACCTTCAGGGAAATCAATGTCCAGGTTTCAGTTAGACCCTAAAGCAAGAAGGGAAAGGAAACATTGAGAGAAGAGCTTGAGGATATCAAGCATTTTGCTGTTGAGTTCCAGAAGGCAAAGGGAAGCTTTTAAGAATTGAGGAGGAGCAAGAGATAACATAAAACAAGGGTATGTCTGGAGAAGGGAGAGAGGGAGCTTCTGAGAGTGCTGAACAACTTATAGTGATAGATATAATCTGGGATATAAAAATAAATCTTCCATATGTAAAAATATGATGCACACTTTACTGATAACTTTCTCTGATCTCATCCTTCCTAAACTCCTTGTGTGGAACATTATGGAATGAAATATTGGATGTGAAAATATTATGTAAACTCTAAAGCACACCACAAAATTAAAGTATTACTATTACTGTTGAGATTATGATTATCATTATTTCCTGCTACATCTGGAATCCGAGAAAGCAGGATCTTCATAAAACACTGGAAAAATTCAGCCAAAGAAATTTTGAATTGAAACCCTTTAATGCTGAAACTCTTTGGATGTGTGATTGCTTAGATGAGTTCAACCTAAATCATGAATGATCAGAGGTGGAAAAACTTTTGGAATGTCACTTTTTGCCAAAACTGCTCTGGGATCAAGAATAGCATGTTGTTGACTGTAGGCTCTGGATTTGGTGTTGCTTGTGTTCTATGAATAGGGCTTGAATGGTTTTCAGAGTTTGACTTCCCTTCCCTTTGAATAACAACCGCACAGGCATAATCTACTTGTCATTATGCAACTGGTTCTAGAACACTCTGATTGGATGCTTAAGCTCTCCTCTTATTCACCTCTTTATGATATCATTTCCTGCCCTATAACAGCTTGTGAACATCCTGCTGGTTCCTCAAAGACCAGTTAAATGTCACCTTCTCCCCAAACAGGGATGTCATCTTTTTTTTTTCTTTTAAAGATTTTATTTGTTTCCTTTTTCTCCCCAAAGCCCTCCAGTATGTAGTTGTATACTCTTCGTTGTGGGTCCTTCCAGTTGTGGCATGTGGGACGCTGCCTCAGCATGGTTTGATGAGCAGTATCATGTCCATGCCCAGGATTCGAACCAATGAAACACTGGCCCGCCTGCAGCAGAGCGCACAAACTTAGCCACTCAGCCACGGGGCCAGCCCCAGGGATGTCATCTTTATACTCTAAATATAGGCTATTTCATTTAATCCTTTCTTTACAGATGAGGAAACCAATGATCATGGGATTAAGTGAGTAGGATAGTGATTTACACACACTAAGCATTTCATAATTTTTTTGATGGATGGAATCAATGGGTTTTTTCCTCGCAGAGGAAACAACATATCATAATTGTTAAAAGCATTACTTTAGAAATCAAAGAGACTTGGATTCTAATCCCAGATCTGCCACTTATTAGTACTGTGGTTTAGAACAAGTTAGTCCCTTATATTCTTTGAGTTTCTGTGTCTTCCACTGTAAAAAGGAGATAATAATACCAGCTTCGTAGGATTGTGGATGTTAAGTGTGATACTGTGAGGAATGCACTTAGCACAGTATCTGTCACGTAGTAGTGCTCCATAAATGTTAGCTATAGTTGTTATAACAGAAAGTGGGTTTAGAGCAACAGGTGAATTTGTGCTTTGGCTGTATCTAAAAGGAATTACAGTAGTTTAGTGCTTCCAGATAAAATACAGGATGCCCAGGTAAATTTGAATTTCAGATAAACAACAAATGTATATTTTTACTAGAAGGATGTCCCATGCAATATTTGGAATATATTTATAATAAAAACTCTTTTTTGTTTCTCTGAAATCAAATTTAACTGAGCATTCTATATTTTTATTTGCTAAATCTGGCTGCCCAACACTGATTCCTTTTGTGAGCTCTCATTTTCTTGGAGAATACCTTGAGGATTGAGTTGCAAAACTCATGTAGTTGAACTGCAGCTTGCTCCTCATGTGTGAACCCCTTGCTTTGGAGGAGTCCACCAGGCTCCCATCTGGGAGTGATAAAGCAGAAATATCCTGGGGTTGTCATCTTGAAAAAGAAGGCTATGAATTATTTTTAAGTGTTTATTCTGTGCTAGATTTGGTGTAATGTGCTTTAATATCATTAACATATTTATTACTACTATTACCACACAAAGGGCATGATCTGCTCGCTGTGAGACAAAAGCCAATTGTTAAGGGGCAAGATGGTGGCAGAAAAAGGGCATTTTATTACAGCTTGCTAGCAAGGGGGAAGATGGCCGACTAATGTCTGAAAGAACCATCTTAAGAGGGGCACAGAATCTTGAAGCAGTTATATAGGCCAGTGGGTTATAAGGGAGGGGGTTAGGAATGTTGACACTCTGGTGTTACAGACTAGGAGTCACCACACCAGATCTTTCATTGGTGATGGCTTTCAGCATAGACTCTCTGTTCAGGGGTCATCACATTCCTAAGGAACTCAAAAGAACAAAGTTATAGTTTTATCATAGCCGGGAGGTACATGCACAAGCAGGGGTCATAACATCTACAGAGCAGTTATATCTCCTGGAGGGTACAGATCCAGCGGGTTCGTTAGTCAGAGGTCATTCAAAGTTACAATATGATTTCTTTTCTACAATATACCTTCCTTTATGTCAACCCTGTGTTGAGCCTGTATCACCACTCCCACTCCCAATAGTCTTGTGTGATCAGTGCTATTGATACTGCCATTTCAACATGAGAACACTGAGGTTTGGAGAAGTGACCTTCCCAGTGAGAAGAATTATCAAATAGGGGAATTTAGACTTGAACTTCAGTAGACTAAATTGTAGTCCCACACTCTTATGCAGTATGCTATGTTAAACATGCAGTGAGATCTACAGCCAAAGTAGAAAATCCTGAAAGAAAATGCTGTGAAAATTGTCAGATTCTCTCAGATACCAGGATAGGCCAACTGTCCTTCCTGTGGTGGGATCGAGGCCTGATTAGAACTCCTTTTTGTGGGCAACAGCCTTCTAACTCAGTCCTCTCCCTTATGTCAAGACCCAGCTCATTTATTGACCTTTTTACTGGATTGTTGGATTCCATTCATGAAATTCAAACCTCAGAAGCAGACACTGCAGCCTGTGTTATTTCTGAACTTTATTAAGTATATTAGTCTCACATGAAACAGAGGCTGCAACATAAAATTCTATTCCAGCATGTGTTTGGGTTCCACTGATCATCAGGAATCTAAACCATATACTTTTTGGATAGTCTATTTTGTTTCTTTAAAGCAAGAACAGGAACCTCTCATCATAGCAATCCCAGTAGGAGGTCTGACTAGTCTCAGCCTCTTCAGGGAGGCCCCAAAGGAGACATTTTTAACTCAGGTTTTATGGCGGAGGCCATATTCAATTGCTCTTCGGAACTGCACGAGAGTGGGTTAATCCTGCCCTTGCTGCTATCCATCTATCATTTTTACAGCATCTGATCCTCTTTGCAAAGAGGTGTTACATCAGGTAGCAGTGAAGCAGGCAAGGGAGGTGCAGGCCTTTAGCAGCCCCTTATTAGAACTAAGGCTACTCAACCAAAACCCTATCTTCTATGCTGACTTCTGAAATTAGAAGACAACAAAAATGAAAGGCAAACCTTCAGCTGTAGTACCTTCTGTTATATGACATCCTACCCTCCCTTCCAATTTTCCCCCTCCCCTGGCCTGCACATCAATGATCTATCCCTGTTCCCTTTAAATCATTCAAATTTCAGGTCCCCAAAATCCTTGCCTGGATGAACTATACAATCTTTTTCCCACTCACTGTGAGAAGAAAGTATCTTTAATTTGTTTTAAGAGAATGCTTTGTTCTCAGATTATTGGTCTGAGCAAAGACAGCATGATTAGTTTGCATCGCACACTATACAATCTGAGGACAGTTCCTCACAAGGATTTTTAATAAGGGTTTTCTGGCTTAGCTCCAAAATCCAAAGTGTCCTCAATTGCGTGCTTCCAGTCATTTCACTTCCTCTGAAATGTAAGCAGTAGTTGTGGAATTGAGCTCTAGGAGAGAGAGATGCTAGACTGCAGCTCAAATATAGGGACGCTAGGACCCAGGCCTAGAGTGATGCACTGGAGTCCAGACAGAGACCCAGTCATGCTGTGCTGTGAACTGCATCAGCGGGGACTTGAGAAATTTTCAGAGAGATATCCCATGAATTTCCCTAAAATTTTCCACATCAGCCATGCAGCTTTTAAGTTTGGGAATTTTTTGTTGACTCAGCAATAGGCACTATACAAATTGGAGAGTTTTATTTGCCAGAACAAAATAGATCTTTGGAATTTAAATTCTCCCCAGTATACCCATAAGGAACAAATTAAATGCAAGCATTCGGGACTGGGGGGTATTGCTCCTAAGCGTTGTATATCATAAATCTTACATACTTTCAGAATAAATGTGGTTTCTTCTCCCTAATGGCACCCTTTTCTTACATTCTCTAATATTTACCCTGTGGAAAAATGTTAGTCCAAGACTGTGAACCGTTTGTGATGCCCTCTTTAACATTACCTGTGTAAACCCTCAACTGGCCTACAAAATACAATGGGTATTTCAGTCTTTTTTCTTCTTCCAAAAGGGGCACGGATTACTAAATAGCTCTATACATTCAAGGATTTAGAGTTTCCTGTGAGTTCTTTGTGCTCACAAAAAGACATTGAGCACAAGTATCCCTCTGAATTGGTAATTCATCTCGGTTTTCTTTGGGCTGTTTTTGATGATATTCATCAATTCAAATGATACCCTAGCAAACAGATCACAATTTATATTTTTTCAAATACTATAGCTTTGTCATTCGTGATAAAGAAAGATGGTCATTAGATGTTCTTTGTGTAAACCCTCGGTCAATAACGTCTTAATAGGAAAAAGCATCTCGCCTAGAGTTTCATTACACATAAGAAATTACCAAAGGTTGCTTTAAACTCCTAATATAGCTCTGTGTGAACTTTCCAAGAACAACTCAGACACCTCTTCCTGCCACTTTATGCATAAATTATCCTATCAAAGAGCTGGTATTTATCCTGAGCTCTTTGAAATTCTAATCACTTGTATACACCTCCCCAGGCCAGTTGTCTTTTGAAATTTGGATTACTTACAATTGACTATTCATAAGTATTGGGATATACAATGTGAAGTGCCACCCATTTAGGAGACTTTAAAGATTCATTGTTCCATTTTTCTTAATGGAAATTTAAATGTTTGATAATGACTTTAAAATGACTCTGCAATTTTCTTTATTTTAATATTAACATCCTTTGTAATATCTTTTATGCAAGTCGAATAGCTTTTTAATTAAACAGATATTGGTATCCAGGAATCATAGGCTGGAAACGATCTAAAGATGTCACCAAGTGAATTTCTCTTGATTTGCCCTACTCAGGACGTGAATAAGCTGGGGTGCAGCTTCAGGCGCGCACGCTCGCACACACACACACACAAGCACAATCTCTTTTGCCAAAAATATCTGAAGAAGTCTTTGTAGTCTTACTTGATATCAAATTTCTCTTCCATTCACTATTATTTCAGTAGATTCTTTCTGACATCTGCTTTGATCTCCTCTTCCTGCAATTTTGGTTCTTGCCCTGCATCTGAGGTGACACGAGCTAAAACATATCTTTATTTTGTCAATTGCTGGAGGACCAAATTTGCAACCAGTTTGGTTCTTCCTGGATGCCGTCAGGAAACTTCAGAGGAACCTTCACCTATAGCAGACCCGGTGTCACTTCCCACTTATAACATGGGTTTTTATGGTATATTAGTTCCCAAGGACAACCATTCACGTGTACGTTGGTTCTAATCATTCTATGTGTGTATTACCACAGCAACTTCCTAAGGTGTCGTCTACTTTTAAGCCTACTTCCCACACCACCCCAACTAGCATCCACTCAATTTGCACTGCCAGGTAACTGTACTACAATGACTTTGGTTGGACAATTCTTATTTTCAAAAGAATTCAGCGAGTCCTCATTGGTTATAGGTAAAAAGCAAACCCTTCTCCTTGCCTTCAGAACTATTTATAGCTTGGCCTGAACGCCTCTTCCCAGTCTTCTCTCCCTCTACTCACTAACAGAATTTCTACTACTGGGTCTTTAAACACATGGTGTTTGTACCTGCCTCTCTACCTTTCTAAATGCTATTTATCCAACCAAAAATACTTATCTTTCCCTATAATTATCTCAGCCCTACCAGTTATAAAGGATAAGCTCCACTTCCATCCTCTCCAACCCATAGTTACTTCCCTTTATCTTGTCCTCTCCCTCCTCTGAATTGAGCACTTATTGTCATTCTGCTCTTGAGCAAAAATTTTGAAATTGATGTTTATTGTTACTTACCAGCTGCATGTGTGTCTCATTCCCATTGTAGGACTAATAGATCTTCAGAGCAGGAATTGTACTTGATACTTCCTAATATTCCTGAAAGCACCTGACACGTGGCTTCGATTGGGATAATTTTAACTTTCTATTTATATGCGAGTAAAGATAACAACTAAGATTATAGTTGGCCCTCAGTGTATATGTGATGTAGTTCTTTATATATATAAGTTTCAAATTCACTGTGAAAATGAAAATAAGTAATATTATGAATGATTTCTATCGGAATAACTCATGGTTCTGAGAAGTAGTGTGCTTTCATTATTAAGTCTTCTCTGTTACGATTTCATCTATTAAATCAGTAAAGATAGCATATATAATGTTCCATTTTTCTGGCCTCTTAGTCCTTCCCCATACATGCAAGCATACTCTATGATCTTATAAAGATCTAGTCAAAGGACTGTCTCTCTTCTCCATAATGAGTTTAGAACACATACTGTTGCATTCATTTTGACCCATTGCTTCTCATTGTCATTATTCTTGGCATTCTCACATTTATTTGGCTCTCTACCTTTGATTGATGAGTTGTGATTTAGATGCTGGTGGTTTCATTACCTCAGCTGTTCAAACTTCTTAGGATTGGCCTGGCACCCTATTATTTGCCCTCTGTCATCATATACCAAAACTGAGGCAAGAGACACACCTAGAACTTTAGGGAGCAGCTCGAAAGGAGCCACCTAATATATATTAGACCTAACTAATAAGGGAGAGTTATTAGACAGCAATAGCCAATTGCTTATGCCTTTGTTAGATACACTCAGTAGTAAAACAGAGTACTTATACTGACATCATTCTAAACAGCCAGAGTTAGGCTGAGTTACCTGTTTTGTTCTATGCCTACAATACAGTTCACACAACATTGGCCCATGCAATATCCAAATGAATTCATGTTTTCTGAACAACATATGTTATATAATGTTAATGATAGAAAAATTGATTCTGTGAATTATTCACTAAGTTTAACACAACTTAGAAACTGTTTCTGCATTCCTTAAGTGAATTTCTTCCCTTGGGAAATTCAAGAACTGCTTATTTTTGCATTTGAAGCAAAGACATAAAGTGTTTTATTTCATTTTACTTCACCTAATAACTCTAATCTGAAAAGTTTGCTGATCTATAACGATTCTACACTGGGATATTTTAAAAGATCACAAAATATTATCTTCTCATAGTATTGTTAAATTTAGGTCAACCTTGTTTAGTCTTCCGTGAAAAACTAAATTTTAATCTAGATTATCAACCTATCAAGGCATGAAAGTAAATCTAAGATAATATAGCGAACCATCATATTCTGATTAAAATGTTCACATCTGGTTTCATGTTCTGAGTTCAGTATAATCACAGAAAAGCAACTAACATTTTAAAGACTTCAACTTGGATTTCTGAAAAATGATTGAAGGATACGTTTTCTATAGTAGGTTTAAATTTAAGGACCAGAGTTTTAACTAGAAGACATTAAATATCAGGGATGCTTAGGCAGCAAATCTCAGGATGTACTTTAGAGGGCATTCTGTTTTTAGTCTCAAGAATGAAATTTAAGTGTCTGGAAATTGTCAGTTTAAGTAGAACATTCACATGAAAATTCCAAACTTAGAATTTGGCACAACCTAGTTTATCAAGATGCTTTTGGCTGTAAGTAATAGAATATCCAACTAAAAGTGGCTTAAAAAATAACAACATTTATTATCTCATATAACATCATGTCTGGAGCAAGTTTGGTTCATTCAAGGTTAAATGACAACTTCAAGGGTCTGGGCTCTTCCTGTCTTTCTGCTCTGCCATCATTGGCATGTTGGTTTTTGACTTCAGTCTTGTACCTTCCTGGTTATAAAATGGCTGCTAAGCATTACATCCTCGCTGATTGTATTCACAAACAGGAAATACTAGTCATGTTCATAGATTTTGTCTCATGTATCTCTTCTATAAAGGAGGAAAATCTTCCCCAGAAACCTCCAAGCAGACTTATCCTTAGGTATCATTGTCCAGGATTTAGTCATTTGCAAGCCCTGCTGCAAAGGTGGCTGGGAACGAATCTGGCATTAAAATGCAAAGCAGGGGGACTTGTGCTTCCAGGATGATAGAGTAGACATACTTTACCCTATTCCTCCCACTAAGCACAACAAAAACCCAAGGCATCATATATGACACCAACAAGAATAGATTCCAAGAGATGAAGAGACGAAAGTAGACTGGCTAGGGACCTCAGGACCTAAGGAATAACACAGCTGTGAGTGTCCTGGATTTTCTTTTTGTTTCATATATCCCAGACTTGGAGATGAAGAAGGGAACAACCCAGAATACCAACAAGTTCAGACAAATAGCCCCCACAAAAGCCTGTTCTCTCTAGCCAAAAGATCAGGAAAGGGGCAGCCTAGAAAAACAAAAACTTTTAGAAAGTAACGACTCCACTCCAGCCAAACTCCACAGAAAGAACTGTGGGTCCATCCTCATCAATGGCAGCAAAAGCTAAGAGGTGAGCCTAGACTTCCACCTTTACCAGTCTGTAATGAGGCTCCTCAACCCCCACCCACCTCTGCCAAGGTTGTGTCAGAGAAGCTGAGTTGGACACTGGACTTTCATCCCCTCCAGCTGATAACAAGATATTGCATCAACCCACGGTGTCATTAGAGGCTATGTGGAGCCAGGACTTTCACTCTCACTGAGAAGTGATGAGGTACCCTTCTGCCTCCCAGCTAGAGTGGTATCAGAGGCCCAGTGAAGACTCAGGACTTTTACCAGTTCACAGTGTTGACAAGGCCACCCTCCCTACAGTGTCAATGGAGGCCACATGGGGAGCAGTAATGAGACACTCCTACCCTTGCAGCCAGAGAACTATCAATGGAAGCCTACTGCCCAATGCTGCAAGACAGTAATGAGGAGGCCTTCCCCCTCAGTGTCAATGCAGGCCAAATGAGGAGCGCAGACTTCTACCTGCACCTGACAGTAATGAGCTAACACACCTCTTTTTCCATGACAGAGCAGAGTCAGAGGAAGCCTGCTAATACTGAAGATTTAGATAGTATTCAGTCTCATAACATTTTACCCCAAATGCTCAAGTTTTAATAAAAAAAATAACTCATACCAAGGATCATAGAGATCTTATAATGAATGAAAAGAAACAAATCAAGAATCAACAGATGCCAACACTGAGATGACAGAGATGCTAGATTTATTTGACAAAGATTGTAAAGCAGCTACGATAAAAACGCTTCAAATTAGCATTTATGAACATGGTTGTCACAAATGAAAAAGCAGAAAGTCTCAAAAAAGAAATAGAAGATAGAAGACCCAAATGAAATTTTAGAACTGAAAAATACAACTAAGTTAAAAAAAGTCAATAGATGGGCTCTTTTTCTTTTTTCCCACCTTTATTGAGGTATAATTAAGTAAAAATTGTGCATAAATAAAGTGTACAAAGTGATGATTTGACGGATGCATACATGGTGAAATGATTACCACAATCAAGCTAATTAACACATCCGTCACATAGATATCTTTCTTTCCCCCTGCGGTGAGAACACTTAAGATCTACTCTCTTAGCAAATATCAAGTATACCATACAGGATTGTTCACTATACTCACCATGATGTATATTACATCCCCAGAACTTATTTATCTTATACCGAGAAGTTTGTGCACTTTGACCAAACTCTCCCCATTTTCTTCATCCTCCAGACCCTGGTAACCAACAATGTACTCTGATTCTGTGAGTTTGACTTCTTAGATTCCAAATATAAGTGAAATCATACAGTATTTGTCTTTCTCTGTCTAGCTTATTTTACTTAGTGTAATGTCCTCCAGGTTCATCCAAGTAGTAGTAGTACCTGGTAATATTTCCTTCTTTTTTGTGGCAGAATAACATTCCACTATATATACATATCTATAAATAAAATATATATATATATGATGTTTTCTTTATCCATTCATCTGTTGATGGACACTTAAGCTGTTTTCATATCTTGGCTATCATGCATAATGCAGCAATGAAAATGGGAGTGCAGATATCTCTTAAAGATACTGATTTCATTTCCTTTGGATATATACCCAGTGGTGAAATAGCTAGATCATACAGTAGTTCTATTTTTAATCATTTGAGGAAACTCCATACTGTTTTCCATAACAGCTGTAACAATTTACATTCCCATCAACAGTGTACAAGCGTTCCCTTTTCTCTACACCCTTGCAAGCACTTATGACCTCTTATCTTTTTGGTAATCACTATCCCAACAGGTGTGAGGTGATATCTCATTGTTGTTTTAATTTGCATTTCCATGATGATTAGTGATGTTGAACATCTTTTCATGCACCCATTGGCCATTTATATATCTTCTTTAGAAAAATGTATATTCAGGATTTTGCCCATTTTTAAATCAAGTTGTTTTTCTGCTATTGAGTTGTATGACTTCCTTATATATTTTGCCTATTAACCCCTTATCAGGAATATAGTTTGCAAATATTTTCTCCCATCTGTAGGTTGCTTTTTCATTTTGTTTGTTGTTTCTTTTGAAGTGCAAAAGCTTTTTAGTTTAATATAGTCCAAATTGCCTGTTTTTTTCTTTTGTTGCTTATGTTTTTGGTGTCATATCCAAATAATCATTGCCAAGATCAACGTCAAGAAGACTTGTCCCTGTTTTTCTTCTAGGAATTTTGTGGTTTTAGGTCTTACATTTAAGCCTTTAATCCATTTTGAGTTCATTTTTGTATATGATGTAAGATAAGGGTCTAATTTCATTCTTTCGTATATGGATATCCAGTTTTCCCAACATTTGTCAAAGAGACTATCCTTTCCCCATTGTATATTCTTGGCTCCATAATCAAATAATAGTTAACTGTAGAGTGTGGATTTATTTCTGGGTTCGTGATTCTGATTCTTTGGTCTATGTGTCTGTTTTTATGCCACTTCCATGCTGTTTTGATTACTATAGCTTTCTAACACAGTTTGAAATCAGGATGTGTGATGTTTCTAGGTTTGTTTTTCTTTCTCAAGTTTGCTTTGGCTATTTGGAATCTTTGTGATTCCATAGGAGTTTTAGTATTTTTTTTTTTTTCTGTGAAAAATGCCATTGGAATTTTGATGGGATGGCACTCAATCTCTCAGTGCCTTTGGGTAGTGTGGATATTTTCACAATATTAACTCTCCTAATCCAAGAACATAGCATTTCTTTCCATTTATTTGTGTCTTCTTCAATTTATTTCATCAATATTTTATAGTTTTCAGTGCATAGATATTTCACCTTCTTGGTTAAATTTATTCCTAGGTGTTTTATTCTTTTTAATGTAATTATAAATGGGATTGTTCTCTTAATTTCTCTTTCTGATAGTTTGTTATTAGCATATAGAAGCACAACAGATTTCTGTATATTGATTTTGTATCTTGCAACTTTACTGAGTTCATTTATTAGTTCTCATGGTTTCTTGGTGGAGTCTTTAGGGTTTCTAGTATATATAATCATGTTATCTGCAAACAGAGACAATTTAACTTCTTCCTTTCTGAGTTGAATACATTTTATTTCTTTTTCTTGCCTAATTGCTTTGGCTAGGACTTCCAATGCTATGTTGAATAGGAGTGGTGAAAGTGTGCACCCTTGTCTTGTTCCTCATCTTAGAGGAAAAGCTGTCAGCTTCACATCACTGAGTATGATATTAGCTGTGGGCTTATCATATATGGCCCTTAATATGTTGAGGTAATGATATATAAATCTATTTTGTTGAGTGTTCTTACCATGAAAGGACATTGAATTTTTTCAGATGTTTTTTCTGTATCTATTGAGAGGATCATGATGTTTCCATTTACTATTATTTTGTTAACATGGTGCACCACAGAAATTGATTTGCATATGTTGAGTCATCTTTGCATCCCCCAAATAAATCACACTTGATCATGGTTTATGGTCATTTTAATGTGCTGTTTAATTCCATTTGCTAATATTTTGTTGAGGATTTTTGCATCTGTTTTGATCAGGGATATTGTCCTGCAGTTTTCTTTCCTTGTTGTGTCCTTATCTGTGTTTGGTATCAGGGTAATGCTGGCCTCACAAAATGAGTCTGAACGTGTTCCCTTCTTTACAATTTTTGGGAAGAGTTTGAGAAGTATTGGCATTAATTCTTCAAATGTTTGGTAGAATTCACCTGTGAAGCTATCTTGTCCTGGGGTTTTCTTTTTTGGGAGTTGTTTGATTACTGATTCAATCTCCTTACTTCTTATTTGGCTGTTCATATTTTCTATTTCTTCATGATTCTATTTCAATAAGTTTTATGCTTCTAGGAATTTATCCCTTTCTTCTATGTCATCGAATGTATTGGTGTATATTTGCTCATAGTATTCTATTATGGTCCTTTGTATATCTGTGGTATCAGTTGTAATGTCTCCTCTTTCATTAATAATTTTGTTTGAGTCCTCTTTCTTTTGTTCTTGGTTAGTCTAGCTGTTTGTATTTTGTTTCTATTTTCAAATAGTCAACTCTTAGTTTCATTGATTTTTTTCTGCTGTCTTTCTAGTCTCTGTTTCATTCACTACTGCTCTAATCGTTATTATTGCTTCCCTTCTTCTCACTTTGAGCTTAGTTTAATCTTCTTTTAGTTCCTTGTTGGTGTAAAGTTAGATTGTTTATTTGAGATCTTTCCTTTTTCTTAATGTAGGTGTTGATCACTATAAACTTCTGACTTGGAACTGCTCTTGCTGCATCCTATAAGTTTTGGTATGTTGTGTTTGTGTTTTGATTTGTTTCAAGGTATTTTTTGAGCTTGCATTTGACTTCTTTGATACATTTGTTGTTCTGGAACATGTTGTTTAATTTCTTCGTATTTTTGAATATTCTGATTTTCCTCCTGTTATTGATTTCTAGTTCATACAATTGTGGTCATAAAACATATTTGATATAATTTCAATCTTCTTAAATTGGTTAACACTTGTTTTGTGGCCCAACATATGATCTATCTTAGAGAATATTCCATTTGCAAGGGTCCTCCTATCCTGCCATCTTGCTGACATCGTTATCTGAACTCTTTTTCTTTTTAGGCATTTTATTTTTAAGATGTCTAACCCTGAAACAAATGACATTTGCCACCACCTCTCAACAAATGGTTCAGCTCATTTTTCAGGAAAAATGCCAACAAGATCCCTCAGAAGACTATTGCTTTAGACCCTGCTTTGCCCGCTTAGCAAGCTTATGACCACCTTTTAATTATTCAGCAATCAATGATAATCATGTCTTGAAAAAGAAGAATGTCTGACAATGTTGAACTTTACCTGATCCCTATGTTCCTAAATAACAGTAACACTTAATAAATCCCCCTCACACTTCTGTGTTCCTGGAAATAGCTTACTGCAAAGAACCACCCTTCCCCATATGACTTACGGAAGACTTACACATGCCCCTTTGTTTACCTGTGACTAGGTCAGACACAGACTCACTAAGTTCCCATTCTTTGCCTCATAAATGACTAGCAGGACTTTATTCAGGCTTCTTTCCTTCCCCAAGCTTCTGAACTTTGGCCCACCCTTGAGTATTGAAACAAGGAACACCCCTCCTTAAGTCCACCTTTGAAGAGATAATCAGCTGACCTAATGGAAAAACATCAACAGTCCAGTAATTCTATGCCTGTTAATTGCACTTACCTATGCCTGACTCTTTCTAGCCTTGTTTACACTCCTCAGCAGAAGAAAAGTCTTTTTATACTTGACCTCGGACACTCTTACAGGTGTCATGGAGCATTCTGCCTACTGCAGTAGTTCTCCTTCCTTATTGTAACAGTCCCCCTCTCATTATTGCAATAATCCTTTGACTAAGTCTGGAATTGTTTTTATTTGACATCATCTTTGTAGAAATGGCGGTGTATTTTTAAATTTTATGTTGAAATTATTGTAGACTTAGAGAATAGTTATAAAAACAGTATGGAGAGTTCCTGTACACCCTTCACCTTAATTTTTCCTCCTAATTTTAACAAATTACATAACCATAGTCAATTATCCAAAGCAGGAAATTAACACTGATATGGTGCTATTAAGTAAACTATAGACCTTATTTTAATTTTACCAGCTTTTTGATAATATCCGTTTTCTGTTCCAGGATCCACTCTAGTATCTCAGAATGTATTTACTTTACAGTCTCCTTGGTCCTTTCCAGTCTGTAATACTATCTCAGATTTCCCTTGTCTTTTATGACCTTCATGCTTTTGATTAGTACTAGTTGGTTATTTTGAAAAACGTCTCCCAATATGAGCTGTGATGTTTTCTCCTGCTTGGATTGAGGTAACACATTTTTCATTTGTTTCAAGAATACCACCAAAGTGATTTTTTGTCCTTTTCAATGCATCTTATCCAGGGGTGCCTAATGTCAATATGTCTTATTACTGGTGGTATTAACCTTTATTACTCTGCTAAGTTGTTGCTTGCAAATTTTTGTCATTATAAAGCTAAATTTTTTTCCTTTGTAACTCATGGATATTTGGGGAGAGATTCTTTGAGACTATGTTAACATTCAGTTTCTCCTCAAACTTTGTCTGCTGATATTATCATTTATTGATACATTTTACTTGTAAAAGTTTCTTGCTTTTATGTTTGCCCAATGGTTACTTTGTGTTTCCCTCATTCCTTTTACATTTGTTAATTGTAAGTCTTCTGTGAGGAAGAATTAGTATATATATTGGTTATTTATTATTAGTAATCTATATCTGTATGGATCCATAGATATTAATTTTATTCTATGGGTTGCAATCCAATACTATAATTATTATTTTATTGCTCCAGCTGTTTCAGTTTTGGTCATTGGGAAATCCTTCAAATTAGCTCCTTTGTCTTTTTGACATGTGCCAATCTTTTTGAGAGCTTCCTTATTTTCTGGCACTACACAGTATTCTTGGATCATCTTGTATTTTTCCTGCTCCAGGAATCCACCACTTTTCTAAGCATTATTTGTTCTCTGATTATAGATTGATGTTCAGAAATTATCAGGGTAATTCTAAAATTTACATAGTATGCCACAGGGCTTAAAATAGCCAAAAAATATTGGGAAAAAAGAAGAAATTTTGAGGATTTACACTATCAAGTATCAAAATTTACTATAAAGCTACTATAAAGCTATATAGAGTGTGATAATGACCCAAGGTCAGAAAAAAATGACCAATGGAAGAGAATGGAGAATACAGAAATAGACCCACACATATATAGTTCCTATTATATGTCAAAGGCTTCACTATGATTTGGTGTGAAAGCATTATTTTCAATAAATTGTGTTTTTTCTATTGGATATGAGTAATGAAGAAACAAACCTTGACCCTTATCTCACATCATAATCAAAACTGAATCCCAGATTAATTGTAGATCAAAATGTTAAAGGTAAAACTGTAAAACTTGTAGAGGAATACATGGAAAGATATCTTTGTGCTTCTTGGTTAAGCAAACATTTATTTAACAGGATACCACTAATACTAAGCATAAACGTAACTATAGATGATAAATTGGATTTCATTAAAGTTTAGAACTTCTTTTTACCAAAACGCCCATTAAGAGAGTGAACAGACAAAGGAAAGAGTGGAAAAAGGTATTTTAAATGACAATACTAACAAGGATTCATATTCAGACTATATAAAATAAACTTCTACAAAAACAGACAGATCAAGCCATAAAGAAAAAATAACAAAGAAATATGATACGATGTCACCAAGATGGTAGAGTAGGCTGTCCAGCCCCTGTCCCCCAAGAAAGATCAACAAGAAGCTCTCCACGAATGTAAACAGCTCTGGGAGAGCTCAGGAGTCCACTTGAGAAGCTTCAATAACAGAGTGGAACAAAAAACCGAGAAGAACTGCACAAAAAGTATAGGAAGAATAGTTTCATTTTGCCCTCACCATTCCATCCCCCAGGTAGGCACTGCTCAGCATCAGGAGGGAACTTCCCTAATGGAAAGTGTTCCCCTCACTGGGAAAGCAAGAGTAGGGTGAGCCACCAGCTTCCGCTTTCCAGGCACTACATGAAGGACTCATTACATAATAGCCACAGCAATCTTGAAAAAGAACAAAGCTGGAGGCATTACACTTCCTGATTTCAAACTATGTTACAAAGCTACCATAATCAAAATGTTATGGTACTGGCATAAAAATAGACACATAAGTCAATGGATCAGAAACAAGAACCAAGAAATAAGACCATGCTTTATAGTTAACTAATATTTAACAATGGAGCCAAGAATATACAATGGGGAAAAGATAATCTCTTCAATAAATAGTGTTTGGAAAACTGGATATGTATATGTAAAAGAATGAAATTAGATCCCTATTTTATGCCACTCACAAAAATTAACTGAAAATGGATTGAATACTTAAGTCTAAGCCATGAAACCATAAAACTCCTGGATGAAAACATAGGGAAAAAGCTCCTTGACATTGCTCTTGACAATGGTTATGTGGATAAGACACCAAAAGCACCAGCAACAAAATCAAAAATCAACAAGTGCTGAAAAACAAATACTATATGATATCACTTATATGTAGAATCTAAAAAAGCCAAAATCATAAAAACAAAGAGTAAAAAAAAAAAAAAATGGTGGTTACCAGCGCCTGAGGGCAGATGGAATAGGAGAAACGTTTTTGAAGGATACAGACTTGCAACTAGTGGATAAATAATTCCTGGAGATCTAATGCATAGTATAGTGAATACAGACAACAATATTGTACTATAACCATCAAACTTGCTAAGAGTCTAGATCTTAATTATCCCCACGACACAAAAGAAACAATTATGTGATGTGATAGAGGTGCTAACTATCACTACAATGAGATTCATGTTACAATATATAAATGTATCAAATCGATGTGTTGTACACCTTAAATTTACACATTGTTGTATGTCAAACATATTTAAATAAAAAATCTGGCCATACATCAAAGTAAAAAGTTACTGCACAGCAAAATAAGCAATCTACAAAGTGAAAACACAACCTACAGATTCAGAGAAAATATTTGTAAACCACCTATCTAATAAGAAGTTAATATCAGAAATGTAAAAGGAACTCACACAACTCAATAGCAAAAAACCAAATAATTATACTAAAAATGGGCAAATGATCCGAATAGACATTTATCCAGGTGACATAAAAATAGCCAACAAGTACATTCTGAGTAACAGGTAATTATCAGGGAAATGCAAATCAAAAACACAATCAGATATCACCTCACACCTGTTAGAATGGCTATTATCAAAATGATAAGAGATAACAAGCGCTGACAAGGATGTGGAGAAAAGGGAACCCTTGTGCACTGCTGGTGGGAATGTAAAATGGTGTAGCCACTATGGAAAATAATATGGAAATTCCTCAAAAAATTAAAAATACAACTACCATATGGTCTAGCAATCCCATTTCTGGATATTTATCTGAATGAAATGAAATCACTATCTTGTAGTGTTATCTGCATGCCCATGTTCATTATACCATTTTCCACAATAAACAAGACATAGAATCAACCTAAATGTCTATCAAGTGATAAATGGATAAAGAAAATATAATACACATACGCACACACACATATCACTATGGAATATTATTCATCCATAAAAAGGTCAATCCTGCTACTGCAACAATATGAATGAACTTTGAGGGCATTGTGGTGAGTAAAATAAGTCAGAGTATGACAAGTACTGTATGATCTCACTTATATGTGGAATCTAAAAAAACAAATTCATAGAAATTGAGTATAGATTGGTGGTTACCAGGGCCTGAGGGGGTGGGGGAAATAGGGAGATCTTGGTCAAAGGCTGTAAACTCCCACGTGTAAGATACATAACTTCTAGGGATGTAGTGCACAGCATGGGGACTATAGTTGACAATACTGCACCATATACTTGAAAGTTCCTAAGAGAGCAGATCTTAAATGTTCTTACCATTACAGCAAAAAAAGGTAATTGTGTGAAGTGAGGGATTGTTAACTAATCTTTTTGTGGTAATCATTTCACAATACATACATGTATCAAATCATCATATTTTACACCTGAAACTTACACAATACGTCAATTATGTCTCAATAAAGCTGGAAAAAGAAGAGAAATGAGATAAACAAAACTCAAATAGGCACTTCACAGAAGATGATATCTGAATGTTCAATAAGCATATGAAAAGGTATTCAATGTTATTAGTCATCATCTAATTGCAAACTAAAACCATGGGATAATGTCAAACCCTCATCTGAACGGCTAAAATAAAAAGGACTTACAGATCAAATGTGGCAAGGGTGCAGAGCAACTAGATCCTCAGATACCACTGGTGAGTGTGTAAATTGATTCAGTCCCTTTGGAAATATGTTTGGCAGTGTCTACTATAGCTAACATACGTATATGCTGTGACACAGCAATTCTCTTCCTAGGTCTATAATCAAACAAAATGACTGCTCATGTCTACCAAAATACTTGTACAAGAATGCTTTCTAGGTTTACTCATAATAGCTTCAATCTGGAAACCAGTATTAGTCCATCAACAATGGAACGAAGAAAACATTTCACTACATTTCTATAATTTATCATTGGTTACAGGCCATGATATGGTGAATTTTCCAGACATGCTGAGTGAAAGAGATGTGATGCAAAAGAACGCATGTTGTACGATTCCATTTATATAAATTTCAAGATAATGCAGAGTTAATCTACAGTCCTAGATTAAAGGTCAGAATAGTTGTAACCTTTGGGGGAGTTGACTTGTTGAACTGACTTGTTGAAGTACAAGGATAGCTTCGTAGGGTGCTTGAAATGTTCCATATCTTGATCTGTGTTGTGAATATATTTGTATAATATATATTATATTATATCTATAAATGAATTTATTGAATATACAGTTGAGATATTTCACACTGGCATATGAATTATTCTTACTAAAAAAAGAGGAAAACATTCACCCAGAAATTTTGCTTTGTGAACTATCATTTAACAAGCAAATTTTTGAGCACCTACTCTATACTAGACAATAATGAGGAAAAAGTATATTCTAATGGCAAAGTCTTTGCTCTCCATGACTTGAGTCTGGTAGAGGGAAACAGATATGGATAAACAAGTGCATGGAAGTGTTGTGGGTTTTAGAGAACATATGCAGGGCATAATTCTTCTTTAACGGGGAAGTTAGATTAAGAAAGGCTTAATAGAAGAGGAGACCCTTTAATTGTTAAAAATGACTAGGTAGATGGGGTGGGTGCAGGGATTGGATGTTATTTCATATAGAGGAAACAATGCAAGTAGAGGCTCACTGGAGTTCAAGGCTTCCGAATGGGGCAGACTGAGATAAGGGTAGAGAAATGAAGGAGCCCAGATTCTAGAGACCCTGGTATATATTCCCTATTAAGCAGTTTGTGCATAGTCTCAAAGGCAGGAAATTTGTCACGAAATGAAAGCTTATCCCTCACGTATTCATGGATCTTTTGATTACTAGTATAACTTAAAAGATAATTTGGCAAATGAAATTTTAAAGGATTTTGTGATTAGTTTTTCTCCTTTCACATGATAGTCAAATTATACCCTCTATTCAACTCTGACTCAGAAAGGAAGTATTCCCAAATATCTCATAATTTCCAAGTTACAGTAACTTCTCCAAATTTCTCTCATTAATTCTCTCATTCGCATGATAGGATTTTATTGGCAATGAGGAAAACAGGGTGGGTTGGCAGGTCTAACTGAAAAATGACAACAGTTGAGTAGAATTCTGAAATGTCTTACTATTTCAACAGTTGATATTCCAAGTAGGTACCCCACGGTATATGCTCTTTTCTTATGGTTAACTGACCTTAAACAAAGGCATAGAGAAAACCTAAGTGGGTATTCTAATTATGGAACAAAATGAACAAAGAAAAGCAATCATGTAGAAGTAATGACATTTAAAGCCATTCTACCTTAAGAAAAGAGTATGCTACTGGGGGAGAGAACAAAGTGTGAAGTTTTCTACCCTTTTTGAGTTCCTTGCTAATTCTATTTTAATATCAATAATTAGTAATATTATAACTCATTCTTTCCCTCAAGCAGAATGACATGACTGAATTAGTGTCTCAGAAAGATAATTCTGAATGTCTTGCAGATGGATGGCAGTGAGTCGATGCCAAAGGCAAGATGACCAGTTAAAACATTCTTAGAAAATTCCTCTTTAAATTGATTTAAAATCTACCTGACTGCAACTTCCAACAGTAAGATTCTTAATTTTGGAAACTCTATGCATACAATTTAACAACATTTTGCTGTATTTGGCAACGCTATACCTTCAGTCTGACTCCCTCTTGACACTGAACACAATCAGGATTGCTTTAATGTGTTAAACCTGAGTTCCTTTGTGAATTCCTAGAGGTTGAGCATCCAGCATCTCCAGCTCATTAGAGGTTCACTTCCCTTTTTTCAATACAGTATTCAGAAAGTCTTTTGAAGTGACTCCAGAAAGGAAAGACTTGTGGTGCATTGAGATGAGGATACAGTAAAGGCATCTGTATAAATGATGGCTTTTAGGCAGAAGAAAGACATTTTATGGAGTTTTTTTTGGGGGGGGGAGGGTTGCATGCAGCCCATTTGGAGCCTCAGCTTTTGCAGAGTTATCACTGTATGGAATCCATTCTGGAATTTGTTTCCATTCTTCACTCCTTTCACAAATTCTTCTCTTTACATACCCCTCTTGTTTCTTTTTCACTGTCATCACTGGCCATACTTTTGAATTTTAAAACTCAAAACATGAGCTCCTTTAAAATTCAATAAATATAGAACTGTATAAAGGGCTATATGCAATTAAAACATTACAGATCTCTATAAAACAAAACGTTTGAGAACTCTCTTCTCACCCCAGCTCTGACAATCCCACTTCCTAGAGTTAACCAATTTTAATAGTTTTTTGAAAATATAAATGTGTCATACTGTAAATATTTAACTACAACTTTTCCCTTTTACTTAAAATACATGATGAATATATTTCCATACTATTACATATAGATTTCCCTTTTTCTTTTTATCATCTGTCCAACACAGTGTATTCCTCTGGATGGCTATACCATAAATTATTTAGCTAGGTTCCTATTCATGGACAATTAGAATGTTCCCAGTTTTCCATTATTGCATCCAATATTGTTAACAGCATGTAAAAGTGAACAATTACATTAATATAGCTAGAAATTACATTGCTGATTCAAAAAGTATATACATTTTTGAAATAAAAGGAAAATACATATCGGTCTTTGACTCTGGTTCCTGACACAGGGAACTAAATCGCTTGGAATTTGCTGGATAATAGGAGGATGTTTTGTTCTAATGAGGTGAGTCTTGGTGGGCTCCTGGCTGGGGACTGGTCATCAAAAAGACCAAGCCATAATTCAAACCTTGGAATTTTAAGCCCTGCCCTCCCACTCTCCAGAGAGGAGAGAGAGGATAGAAATGAAGTTAATAATCCTTCATGCCTATGTGATGACGCCTCCATAAAAATCCTAATAACATGGGGTTTGGAGAGCTTCTGGGTTAGTGAACATGTGGAGATTTGGGGGAAAGTGGCTGCCTAGAGAGGACATGGAAGCTCCATGTCCTTTCCCCATACCTTCCCCCATGCATCTCTTCCATCTAGCTGTTCCTGAGTTATATCCTTTTATAATAAACTAGTAATCTAGTAAGCAAACTGTTTTCCTTGGTTCTGGGAGCCACTCTAGAAAATTAATTAAACCCAAGGAAGGGGTTGTGGGAACCTCTGGATTATAGCCCATCGATCAGAAGCACAGGTAACAATCTGGACTTGTGATTGCAACTGAAGTGGGCAGGGGAAGTCTTGCGGAACTGAGCCCTTAACCTGTGGGATCTGACACTATCTCTAGGTAGATAGAATCAGAATTGAGTTAAATTGTAGGATACTCTGCTGGTGTTGCAAAATTGCTTGATGTGTGGAAAATCCAAACATTTGGTTTCAGAAGTGAAGTGTAGTAGTGTAGTGTGAGAGCAAAGGAAACAGACAAAGGAGTATGTTTTTCCTTTATAGCATTTTTTTATACTTAAAATTTTTCCTTGTTAAATTTTGGTCATGTTCACTTAAAAGTTTGATAGATATTACCAAATTTACCTTTTAAAATATTGTATCGTTTTACATTCCTATCCATTGTATAACAGAATTCCTACTTCCCCAGATCATTATCAACACAGTCAATTATCAAAACTTATGTTTGCCTCTCTGATAGGTAGAAAATGATACCTAACTTTAATGTTGCATTTCTCATGGGGATTATTTTAATCATATAGTTGTAATTAAATTATTAGATCCCCTTTTCTTTCTTAATGCACTAACCTTTTGAAGTTTTCTTTCCAAATGTTTTTGATAGATGTTGGCCATATCAGCTTTCCATGTCTTCACTATTACAAGTGCTTAGAATGATTAAGTTTCCTATATCATTCAAATCATTGTCATTTTCTGGTCAGAATGAAGAGTTGTGATTCCTTTGTTTCTGTTGTGTATTAGAGCACAGGACTGATTGTTCATCCAACATCCACTACCCTCTTTGCTGTAATTACCCTGCAGTGGAGGGATGAATCCTCACCCAACATTCTTTCTAATGTCCAGCCGAGACTGATAATGCCAATGAGCACCAAGAAGATGTGAAGAGATTTAATTAGTGACGAAATGAGGCTTTCTGGGGAGAGCTGAATGGCTCCCAAATAGGTCAGAAAATGGTTTGAGAGAGGTGGGAGGGGCAACTAGCTTTTTCTTTTATGAAGATTAAAAGGGGGGCTGGGGTAAGAATTTCGATAAGTGTGTGGGGCCTGAGAGGTTTGAACTTCCTGCTGATGCTAAAGGAGGTAGTACACAGGCTTTTTTATCTGCTTGCCCAGTTGTAGTATAAGAAGGGAAGAAAGAGGGATGCAGCTTAAAGCTTGTCAGGGATCATCAAAAATGGAGTCAGACTCTTTATTACATTCCTCTTAACATATTTTATATCTATCCCTCCTCTGTATTGTAGCTCCTGTCCCTCAGAAGCTGATCCCATCTCTAACTTCAGAAATGAGCCTAATCAGTGTAAAGCAATCCCATTTCTTTGCCAGTTAAGATTTTAGATATCAGAATATGTCAGTGAGCACATACAATGCCCCTGGTCATAGGGAATTTGTATGAGACAAAATTTTAAGGGGAGGTTTCTTTTTTCGCAGGGTGGGGAAAGTTTTCTTCCGCTTATGAGAAAACCAGTAGAGGAGATCGATAAGCTGTCTTCCTTTGGATATTGCGGTGTGCATACGTGAGGTCTGGAAGTAAAATCGCCTTCCCACTTCCAGCTTGTTACTCAACAGAATAACACGAAACGGAGTTAGAATCCTGCTTATAACAAGTCTGATGACTATCTACCTCACTACACTTTTAGTCATGTCAGCCAAGCAATTGATTATATTTTATACTAACTTTCATATGATTTTCTCTTAATTCACCTCAAAACATACAAAAACCTAGTCATACACATCCGTTTGTCTTCTGAGACAGAATTTCCAGTAAAAGTCTGGTTGAGTGCTGTGCTTTAGATGAGTGAAATTCTTTCTTACATATCGACAGCTAAAGCCCCCTTTTCATCACTACTTGTTTTCTTTTAATTGAAAGTTTCACAATCGGTACTATCCCTATATTCTTCCCCTCTTGAGAGTTTATACCCTAATCTGTTTCATAATGACATTGGTTTGGTTCCTCTAACTTTCTCTTCGCCCAAAGATTCCCTCTGGGCCTGAGATAGTATGTTTTTGGATAGCAAATGATCACCCTTCACATCATTCTTTTTTGAACTGCTTATTTTGAATAACGTAAATCCTTAGATTGTCATTCTTCATTCATGAACTCTATTTCAGGAATTGGTCCCTTCCTGCCAGATTTTGAGGCCATTCAAAAGTAAATTGAAGAAATATATTAAGTAAATTCAACTTGGTAATTGTCTTTGGTATATTCTACTCTTGCTGACGCTTGTCTCCATTGTTTTTTTGTCTCCTCCATAAACTCATTGGATTCCAAAGTCGAAAAATATTCCTGGGAAAACTCAGTTTTATAGATTGTACCATTTTTCTTTTACATGATTGTGACTTTTGGTCATGATAGACAGCTTATTAGTTTGTTTATCATGGTTGAATGTCATTGCCTATAATTCTCTGGGAAGCAAAAGGAATATTACAAGATAACCTAAAAAAATAATATTACTTAGTGATTTTTGTTTTTAAAACTTATTGCCACATATACTCCCATAGAAACAATGCACTTTCTCTAGGAATTAGTAGATTCATGTTGTCTAAGTTTATTTTGAGAGAAACTTCGGGGAGAACACATTGTCAATTTATCCTACAGGTAGTTTTGTTCTATGTAGAAATATGCATTTAATAATATATACAAAACAAATTTACAATGTGAAATATCAGGAGTGTATTTAATGGTTATTATATTGTTTGGCCAATAATGAGATATAGATTTTCACTTCTGTTTTCTAGGTAACATAGATGTTACCATTATCTAAGGAATATTTTTATGATTTTTAAGTCAATGCCTACATTGAAAATCTTTTTACATGCCTTCCTTTCTTTTGTGATTGTGTGTGTTTTAGTGCAAGGGAATTGAGTGAATGTTTATGCCATTATCACAGTTTTCACTTTGTTCCCATCTAGCATTCTGACCGCATGTCACTCTGTGACAGGCAATTAGTTCCTGTTGTGTAATTAATTATTAAAATCATCTTATTGCATTTTTAAAAACTGGCACACAATATAAGGTAAATGACTATAATTTCTATTCTGCTAAAGTGTTTAATGCTAGTCTGTCTAAATAAATAACATTGATACCTAATGTAAAGGAGATGGAACGTTGTCACCATGTGAATGCTAGTGTAATTTTCTTTAATAGCATATCAGCTAGTATTTTAGCAATGCTAACTCGATATTGGTATGCAGGTTTTCCCAACTGAATAAATATACATTTATTGCTAATTGATAAAAATTTAGCTCAACGAAATATATTGACATTTCGTGAATTTTTCAAGGTTTCAAAATTAAACACAGTTACTAGCAGTCTTATGTTGAAATATCGAGTACAACTTTATCAAAAGTGGAGGTCATTGAGCTTAGACTTAACTTAGTAGTCAGACCAGTTACTGAACAGTCAGAAAGATAGGTGCAGAAGGGTCCTAGATAGATATGTAATCAACAAGAATTTTTCCAGTTCCTATAATGTGCTAGACACTGTGTTAGACAATTTTGTAACTAACAACTCACGCTAATAGTCATGAAACTTATTTAGATAGCATTTTGTTGTCTGGAGATTTTCACATACTCTGCAGCATTTAATCATCCTCCAGATGAGAGATCAGACAAATCAAATAAATGAGTGACTTATGAAAGGATGGGAGTCTGGCAAAATGAAGAGAGCAGACTCTGTCTAAGGAGAGTCACAGTTATTCACCTCATTTTTTGTGTTTTTTTTCTCTTAAGGAAAAATCCAGATTCAGTGCTGTGATAACTTCTAATTTTTCAAAGGAAAAGGAAGTTTAGATTGTTATGTGATCTTACCTACTTTTTTTAAATATCGAGTTTATTTTTCCTCTCTAATTCAGAAACAATATTGTATACAAAGATCCAGGGTTGTATTTTTTAAAGAGCTTTATTGAAAAATAATTGACATAACATAAAAGTCACCCATGTAAAGTGTACATTCAGTGATTTTTACTAATATATACAAAGATGTGCAACCATCACAACAATCTAATTGTTGAATATATTTATCACTCTCCAAACAATGTCCGTGCTTGTTAGCAGTCACTCCTCATTCTTACACTTAGCCCCTGGCAAACAATAATATAGTTTGGTTGCTATGAATTTGCCTATTCTGGAAATTTAATGTAAATAGAATCATACAATGTGTGGCCTTTGTGTCTGTCCTCTTTCAATTAGCATGATGTTTTTACGGTTCAACCACATTATAACATGTATTATTATTTCATTACTTTTCATGGCTGAAAAATATTCCATAGTATGGATATATAACACTTTGTTTATCCATTCACTAGTTGATGGACATTAAGGTCACTTCTACCTTTTTTTTTTTTTTTTTTTGGTAAGGAAGATTGGCCCTGAGCTAACATCTGTTGCCAATCTTCCTCTTTTTGCTTGAGGAAGATTGTTGCTGTCCTAACATCTGTGCCAATCTTCCTGTATTTTGTATGTGGGATGCCACCACAGCATGGCTTGATGAGCAGTGTGTAGGTCTGCAGTTGGGATCCAAACCCTCAAACCCTAGACTTCCAAAGGGGAGTGTGTGAACTTAACCACCATGCTACTGGGCCAGCCCCTGTTTCTACTTTTTTTTAGATAAACAATGCTATTTTATTAAGAGAATGCATGAAATCATCATACCATTAAGGAAAGAAAAATATTCTAGTTTTTCCTAATAGCCTGTTAACATTTTTTTCTTTTCCTTTTTTTTTCTTTTTCTCCCTAAAGCCCCCCAGTACATAGTTGTATATTTTAACTGTGAGTGCGTCTAGTTGTGGCATGTGAGACGCAGCCTCAGCATAGCCTGATGAGTGGTGCCATGTCCGCACCCAGGATCCGAAAAGCTGCAAAACCCTGGGCTGCCAAAGAGAAGTACATGAACTCAACCACTCGGCCACGGGGCCAGCCCCTTCTTTTTTTTCAACTGAGATAAAATTGATATATAACTGCGTAAGTTTCAGGTACACAACATTGTAATTCGATATTTGTGTACACTTCAAAGTGATCATCACCATAAGTCCAGTTATCATCCATCACCATACAATTGAACTCCACCTATTTTGCCCACCCCTCAACCGCCTTCTCTGGTAACCACCGATCTGTTCTCCATATCTGTGAGTTTAATTCTTTTTTATTTGTTCGTTTGTTTTGGTTTTTAGATTACACATATAAGTGATATCATATCATATTTGTTTATCTCTATCTGACTTATTTCATGTACCCTAATACCCTCGAGATCCATCCACGTTGTTGCAAATGTCAAGATTTCCTTCTTTTTATGGCTGAGTAGTATTCTGTTGTATATATACCACATCTTCTTCACCTATCCATCCATCAAGGCACACTTAGATTGTTTCCATATCTTGGATATTGTGAATAATGCTGCAGTGAACATAGGGGTGCATGTATCTTTTTGAATTAGTGTTTTTGTATTCTACAGATGAATACCCAGAAGTGGACTAGCTGGGTCATATGGTATTTCTATTTTTAATTTTTGGAGGAATTTCCGTACTGTTTTCCATAGTGGCTGCATCAATTGACATTCCCACAAACAGCGCATGAGGGTTCCTTTTACTCCACATCCCCTCCAATACTTGTTATTTATTGTCTTTTTGATAATAGCTGTTCTAACACGTGTGAGGTGTCAATAAGGTTTTGATTTGCATCTCCCTGATAGTGATGTTGAACATCTTGTCATGTGCCTGTTGGCCATCTGTATGTCTTCTTTGGAAAAATGTCTATTCAGATCCTCTGCCCATTTTTAATTGTGTTGTTTGTTTTTTTCTCATTGGGTTGTATGAAGTCTTCATATAATTTGTCAATTAAAACCTTATCAGATATGTGATTTGCAAATATCTTCTCCCATTCAATAGGCTGCCTTTTCGTTTTGTTGATGGTTTCCTTTGCTGTGCAGAAGCTTTTTACTTTGATGTAGTCCCATTTGTTTATTTCTGCTTTTATTTCCCTTGTCTTTGGAGTCAGATCCAAAAAACCATCACTAAGATCAGTATCAAGGAGCTTACCTGCTATGTTTTCTTCTAGGAATTTTATGGTTTCAGGTCTCACATTCAAATCTTTAATCCATTTTGAGTTAATTTTTATGTACAGTGTAAGATAGTGGTCTAGGTTTGTTCTTTTGCACGTGGCTGTCCAGTTTTACCAGCACCATTTATTGAAGAGACTGTCTTTCCCCATTGTATATTCTTGACTTCTTTGACACAAATTAATTGACCGCATATAGGTGAGTTTATTTCTGGGCTTTCTATTCTGTTTCATTAATCTATGTGTGTGCTTTTATACCAATATGATACATTTTAATTACGGTACCTTTGCAATATAGTTTGAAATCAGGGACTATGATACTTCCAGCTTTATTTTTCTTTCTCAAGGTTGCTTTGGCTATTTGTGGTCTTTTGTGGTTCCATACAAATTTTAGAATTATTTGTTCTAGTTCTGTGAAAAATGCCATTGGGATTTTGATAGGGATTGCACTGAATCTGTAGATTGCTTTGGGTGGGTAGTATGGACATTTTAACAATGTTAATTCTCAAATCCATGAGCACAGAATATCTTTCCATTTGTTTGTGACTTCTTTAATTTCTTTTGTCACTGTCTTATAGTTTTCAGTGTATAGGTCTGTCACCTCCTTGCTTAAATTTATTCCTATGTATTTTATTCTTTTTGATGTAATTATAAATGGGATTGTTTTCTTAATTTCTCTTTCTGACAGTTTGTCATTAGTGTATAGAAATATAACAGATTTCTGTATATTGATTTTGTATTCTGCAACTTTACTGAATTCATTTATTCTAACTTTTTTTTTTTTGGTGGAGTCTTCAGGGTTTTCAATATATAGTAACATGTCATCTGCAAATAGTGACAATTTTACTTCTTCCTTCTCATTTGGATGACTTATTTCTTTTTCTTGCCTAATTGCTCTGGCTAGGACTTTCAATACTGTGGTGAATAAAAGTGGTACAAGTCTTTAGTCCATTTACATTTAAAGGCATTATTTATAGGTATGTACTTATTGCCATTTTGTTGACTGTTTTCTAGCTGTTTTTGTAGTTCCTGTCTGTCCCTTTCTTCCCTTGTAGTTTGGTGATTTTCCTTAACTTATGTTTAGAGTCCTTCCTCATTGTCTTTCGTGTATCTACTATACATTTTTTTCTTTGTGGTTACCATGAGATTTACATATAACATCCTATATATGTAATAATTCATTTTAAGTTGATAGTGTCTTAAGTTTGAACACATTCTAAAAATGCTACATTTTTACTGCTCCCAAGATATTCTGTTTTTTATGTTTTATTTTGCATCTTTTTATTTTGCATATCCCTTAACTAATTGTTACAGTTATGGCCTTCATATTAGCTTTCTAAGTGGTTAATCCATTAACTTCACTATATATGTGCATTTACCAGTGAGATTTTTACTTTCATATGTTTTCTTGTTCCTAGTTTTCAGCTTAAAGAAGTCCCTTCAACATTTCTTATAAGGCTGGTTTAGTGGTGTTGAACTCCTTTAGTTTTTGCTCGTCTGGAAAACTCTCTCCTTCAATTCTGAATGATAACTTTGCTACGGTATTCTTGGATTTATTTTTCTTTCAGCTCTTTAAATATTTCATGCCATTCCCTTCTGCCCTGCAAAGTTTCTCCTTAAAACTAAGCTGATAGTCTTATGGGGGTTCCCTTGGATATAATAAGTTTTTTTCCTCTTACTATTTTTAAGATTCTCTCTTTATCTTTAACTTTTGACATTTTAATTATAATGTGCCTTGGTGTGGATCTTTTTGGGTTTATTTTATTTGGAACTCTCTGTGCTTCTTGTAGCTGGATATCTGTTTCCTTCCCCAAATTAGGGAAGTTTTCAGCCATTATTTCTTCAAATAAGTTTTCTACTTCTTTCTCTCTCTCTTTTGCTTCTGGGACCCCTACAATGCAGATGTTATTCCACTTGATGTTTTCCCAGAGGTCCTTTAAGCTAGCTTCATTTTTTCAATTTCTCTTTTCTTTTGGCTGCTCGGTTTGGGTGATATCCACTGCTCTATCTTCTGGGTCACTGATTCATTCTTCTCCTTCATGTACTCTGTTGTTGAACCCCTCTAGTGTATTTTTAAGTTAAGCTATTGTATTCTTCAGCTCTGTGACTTCTTATGTTTTCTCTATGTTGAACTTCTCACTGTGTCCGTCCATTTTTCTCCTGAGTTTGGAGAGCATCTTTATGACCATTACTTTGAACTCTTTATCAGGTAGATTACTGATCTCCATTTCATTAAGACCTTTTTCCAGGTATTTTTCTTGTTCTTCTGTTTGGAACATATTCTTTGTCTCCTCATTTTGCTTGACTGTCTGTGTTTGTTTCTGTGTATTAGGTAAAACAGCTACCTTGCCCAGTTTTGAAGGAGTGACATTGTGTAGGAGATGAACCTTATCATTCAACTTTGCCCTAACACTTGATTGTTTCTCAGGCTTCTGTGATTGTCTAAATAACCTGATTTGTTCTTGATAGGTCCCAGTTGTTAAGGGTGTGCCAAGACCTGTCAGTGTTCCAAACGGAGGGATCTCAGATAGTGCCTATTTTCAGGCTAACTGTTAGCCAGATCATCAAGCAGTAGCTTTTAAGCCATGCAAATATATACAGTCTTGTGGGTCTGCAATTGTAAACTTTGCTGACTTCCAGACCAGAAGATCTAGAGGTGGCCCCTGGACAAAAATTGTTGCAACAATTGTAGCTTTAGATGTGTGTATGAGCTCCGTTCTGGGAGGCCTCAGCAAGCTGTGACAAGGCCAAGGGAGGGCAATAATATGGCGTCTCCCTGCCTGCATTCACTGGTAGCACCTCTGTAGCCTCTGGATGTGTGGTAAACCTGAAGCCTGCCCCTCAGGCTGAAGCTCCAGAACAAGAAGATAATCCTTTTTCACATGAAGATTAGGTGTGTTTCAGTCTGCTCTTTGTGCAGTGCCCTGGGGGTAGTAGCCTGCCAAGGACTGTCTCTCTGTGTGTTTCACACCCACAGGGCCCAGGAGCACAATTTCTTCCAGCCAATAGAGCCAGGTGCTCAGGGGATGCTCCCTGTGTGGGCTGCATGTGCCTACCAGCTGTGTTAGCGTGGGCCATGGCAGCAGTACACAGCGATGTGACACTTTCACTGGAGCTAGCAGGCTGGAAGGGAGGTACAAAGATGGTGCCTACCAGTGCTGGCACCAACAAAGCAAAAGAAGAACATAAAAATGATGCCTGCCAGCACCTCCATCCCAAGAGAGTCCCAACAGGTTCCTGTCTTTCCAGCAGACACTTTAAGATTAGCAAATGAGTCTCCTTTGCATACGGTCTATGAGCCTTTCAAACTGTTGCTTTTGCATTAGGTCCCAGGGCAAGTAAGTCCATGTGCAAGGCCTTTAAGAGCAGATTTTCCATTCCCTATAGCCCTATGGTTCTCCTATAAGTAATTCCTGTTGGCTTTTAAGGCCAGATGCTTTGGGTGCTCACCTTTCTGGTACAGATCCCAAGGGTTGGGGTGCCTGATGTGAGGCACAAACCCTTCACTCCTCAGTGACAAGTTCCATATCATGAGATCTCTCCCTACTGTGAGTCATTATACCGTGGGTGGGGTTTCTTGTGAGACCGCCTGTCCTACCCATCTTGATGTGGCTCCTCTATCCTTTGTTGTAGAGGCATTGTTCAGCTAGCTTTCAGGTCCTTTTCAGAAGGAATTATCACATATTGTAGTTGTAGATTTGTTGTGTGGGAGGAGGTGAGTTCAGGATCCTTCTATGCCACTACCTTGAACCTTCCTGCTTCTACTTTTTGCCTTTTGAAGCATAACAATTTTTAATTTTGATGAAGTACAATTTATCAACTTTTTTCTTGCTTGTTCATTTGGTGTTATATTAAAGAAACCATTGCTTAATTCAAGGTTATACAGATTTACACTTATGTTTTCTTCTAAGTATTTCATAATTTTATTGCTAATATTTTTGTCTATAACACATTATAAGCTAATTTTTGTATATAGTATGAGGTAGGGGTCCAACTTTATTCTTTTGCATGTAGATATCCAGTTGTTCCAGCAGCGTTTTCTGAAAAGACTATTCTTTCCCCGCTGTATGGATTTGGGATTCTTGTCAAAATTAAATTGAATAAAAATGTAAGAGTATGTTCCTGGACACTCAAGTCAATGCTATTGGCATAAACGTTTATCCTAATGCCACTACCACATTGTTTTGCTTGATTACTATCACTTGATAATAAGTGTTGAGTTAGGATATATGAGCACTCCAGCTTTGTTCTTCCTTTTCAAGTCTGTTTTGGCTATTCTGGGCTCCTTGCAGACAGGCTGGCATATGGATATTAGAAGCAGCTTGTCAATTTTGGGGGAGAAGAAGCCAGCTGGCATATTGATAAGGATAGCATTGAATCTGTGCATCAATTTGGGGATTATTGCTGTCTTACCAATATTAAGTCTTCCAATCCATGAACACAGATGTTTTCCCATTTTCCAATGTAATCTTTAATTCTTTTAACAATATTTTGTAGTTTTCAGGGTATAAATCTTGCACTTGTTTTGATAAATGTATTCCTAAGTATTTTATTCATTTTGATAATACTATAAATGAATGTGCTTTCTTTACATTTTAGTATTGTTCATTGCTAGTTTTATAGAAATAGGATTGATTTTTTTGTATATTGATCTTGTATCCTGCAACCTTACTGAACTGGGTTATTCCATTTATTTTTGCATTACTTATGGGTTTCTACATACAAGATCATGTCAATTGCAAGCAGAGAAAATGTTACCTTTCTTCCTAAGTTTGATGCCTTTTACTTCTTTTTCTTGTATAATTATCCTAGCTAGAGCTTCCAGTACATACTGGATAGAAGTGGTGCCATGTGCTGAATTTTTTTCTATACCCGCTTAAATTCCTATGTTGAAATCCTAACCCCCAGTAAATCAGAGTGTGACTGTATTTGGAGACAAAGTCTTTACAGAGGATAATTAGGTTAAAATGATGTCATTAGGGTGGATCCTAAGCCAGTATGATTGATGAGAAAATTTGGACACAGACTCATACAGAGGGAAGATTACGTGAAGACACAGAGAGAAGATAGCCAACCATAAACCAAGGTGAGACACCTGGAACAGATCTTTCTCTCATGGCCTTAAAAAAACCAACCCTACTGACACCTTAATTTCAGACTTCTATCCTTCAGAATAGTGGGAAAATAAATTTATGTTGTTTAAGCTACCCAGTCTATGGAACTCTGTTATGGGATCCCAAGAAAACTAATACAAGTGACAAGAGAAGACATCCTTGTCTTGGGCCTGATGTTATGGAGAATGCACTCACTTTTTCACCAGTAAGGATATGGTGATTTCAAAAGTTTCAGGGCTGAGCAAAGGAAAAGACATGACTACGAGATGGCAGTGTTGCATAATAAGCTTTATTGGGCAAAGTGTCAACAGGGTTGCATGAGAGGGGAAGTTTCTTAGAGCAGGAGACCTTCCAGAGACAAGGGGGCTTGGTCCCCCACGAAGGGAAAGAGAGCAAGGAATTCTCTGGGTAGAGAGGAATTGGAGAGGGGGCTTATGTATCTAGGTGATATTGCTCAGCAGCGTGGTGGGAAGTCTGTGTCAGAGAGCTCCAAAGGGCATGAGTGGTTTGGAGTATTTTATAGACACAGGATTTGTTTTATATATGGCTAACAGACGTTGGGTGCAATTTTGCAGAGTATGCAAAGCAGGCAGACTCTAAATGACTAAAATTAATCTTTTCAGGAATATATTTAAAGCAATTGGGCGTGTAAAAATTTGAGTTTGGCAGCTGCGGGCTTCCTAGCCTGCTATGAAGAAGTAAACAACAAGGAGGCCAATATACAGAAGCCATCTTGTACCCATTTATATAACAAGTATGATGCTAGCTGTGTGTTTTTATAACTAGTCTTGATAAATTGAGGAAGTTCCCTTGTATACCTAGTTTTTTGAGTGTTTTTATCATGAAACATTGTTGGCTTTTGTCCAGTGCCTTTTCTGCATCCAGGGAGGTAATCATGTCAGTTTAGTCCTATGTTTTATGATATATTATTTTACATTAACTGATTTTAAGACGTTAAATGGATCTTGCGTTCCTGGGATAAGTATCACTTGGTCACAGGGTATATTTTTTATATGTCACTGAATTTAGCTTACCAGTATTCTTTTTGAGATTTTTTTTACGTCTATATTTGTAAGAGATAATGGTTAGTCATTTTCTTTTTTTGCAGTGTCTTCATCTGGTTTTGGTATCAGGTTAACACTGGCCTCACAGAATGTGTTAGGAAGTGTTCCATTCTCTTGTATCTTTTACAAAAGTTGTGAAGAATCGGTATTAATTCTTCTTTAAATGTTTTATAGAAATTACCAGTAAAGGCATCTGGGCCTGGGCTTTTCTTTGTGGGAAGTCTTGAAATCACAAATCCAATGTCTTTACTTGTCACATTCAAAATTCATTTGTCTATTCAGAATTCTATTTCTTACATATATTTTGGTAGCTTGTATCTTTCAGTAAACTTTTCCATTTCATCTAACTTCTAGGCATACAGTAGGTCATTGTATTCTCTTATAATTCTTTTTATTTCTATAAGTTCTATAGTGATGTCTCCTCTTTTATTCCTGATTTTTCAGGCTTCTTTCTTTTTTTGCTATGCCAATCTAGCTAAAGTTTTGTCAATTTATTGATCTTTTCAAAGAACCACCTTTAGGATTCATTGATTTTTTCTATTATTTTTCTTTTATCTGTTTTATTTATTTCTGCTCTTGTTTTTATTAGTTCCTACCTCCTGATTGACTTGTATTTAGTTCACTCTTATTTTTATAGTTTCCTAATGTTGAAATTTATGGTATTGATTTGAGATCTTTCTTCTTTTTAAGGTAGTTATTTGTAAAATTTCTTTTTAAACACTGTTTTAGCTCCACTCACTTATTGGTATGCTGTTTTTACTTACATTTATTAACAATTAGACAAGACATAAAAAGGGTTCCAATTTAGAAAGGAAGAATTAAAACTATTTATGCAGATGACATGATCTTACATACAGAAAATCCTTAAGACTCCATCAAGAAACTGCTAGAATAAATGAATCCAGTAAAGTTGCAGGATACAAAATCAACATACAGAAGTCAATTCCATTTCTATAAATGAACAAAGAACTATCTGAAAAAGAAATAAGGAAAACCCCATTTGAAAGAGCATCAAAAGAATAAAATAAAAATAAATTTAACCAAGGAGGTGAAAAATTTGTACACTTAAAATTATAACACATTGATAAAAGAAATTGATGTAAATACAAATAAATTGGAAGATATCCTATGTTCTTGGATCAGAAGAATTAATGTTATTAAAATGTCCCCCACTACCCAAAGGTATCTATAGATTCAATGTAATCTCTACCAAAATTCCAGTGATATTTTTGAGAGAAATAGATAAATCAATCCTACAATATTTTGGGGACAAAAGTCCCCAAACAGCCAATGCAATCTTGAAAAAGGAGAACATAGCTGGAGGCATCACACTTCCTTTTTTCAAACTATATTCCAAAGCTATGGTAATAAAAACAGTATAATACTGGCATAAAAGCAGACACATAGACCAATGGAACAGAATCAAAAGCTCAGAAACAAACCCACATACATACCGTCAACTAATATTTGACAAGAGAGCAAAGACCACTCAAGAATGAGGGAATGATATTCATGTAGAAAAGAATGAAATTGGACTCATATCTTACACCACTCACAAAAATGAATTCTAAATAGATTAAAGATTTACATATAAGACCTGAAGTCATAAAACTCCTGGAAGAAAACATAAGTAAAATCTCCCTGGCGTTGGCCTTAGAAATGATTTTTGGCTATGACACCAAAAGCATAAGCAACAAAAGCAAAAATCAGCAAGTGGAACTATATCAAACTAAAAAACTTCTGCACAGCAAAATAAACAATCAACAAATTTAAAGGGACCCACAGCATGGGAGAAAATGTATGCAAACAATACATCTGATAAGGGATTAATATCCAAAATATACAGGGAACTCGTATAACTCAATAGAAATGAGACAAATAATCTTGTCAAAAATGGGCAAAGACATGAATAGACCTTTTTCCAAAGAAGACATATAAATGGCAACAAGTGCGTGAAAAGGTGCTCACATCACTAATCATCAGGAAAATGCAAATCAAAACCACAGTAAGATATCACCTCACAATGGTCAGATTGACTATAATCAACATGAAAAGAGATAAGAAGTACTGTTGAGGATGAGGAGAAATCTAACCATTGCGCACTGTTGGTGGGAGTGTAAATTGATACAGTTATTACGGAAAACTGTATGGAGGTTTCTCAAAAAATTAAAAATGTAACCACCACATTATCCAGAAATCTCATTTGTGTGTATATATTGGAAGGAAATGAAATTACTATCTGAAAGGGATATCTGCAACCCTGTGTTCATTGCAGGATTAATCACAATAGCCAAGACATGAAAACTACCGAAGTGACTCTCAATGGATAAATGCATAAAGAAAACGTTGTATATATATGCAATGGAATATTATCAAGCTATGAAAAGAAGGAAATTCTGACATTTGCTACAACATGAATAAACCTTGAGAGCGTTATGCTAAGAGAAATAAACCAGACAGAGAAAAACAAATACTGTATGATTTCACTTATATGTGGAATACAAAAAACTGTACTTATAGAAACAGAGAGTAGATTTGTGGTTGCCAGAGGCCAGAGGGTGGGGGAAACTGGGAGATATTGGTCAAAGGGTGCACACCTTCAGTTATATGATGAATATGTTCTGGGGATTTAATGTACAGCATGGTGATTACAGTTAATACTGTATTGTATACTTGAAATTTGATAAGAGAGTAGATCTTGAATGTTCTCACCAGACACAAAAATAGTTACCATGTGAGATGATAGATGAGTTAACTAACTTTTAGTGGTAATCATTTTACCGTATATATGTACATCAAATCATGAAGTTGTATACTTTAAACTTACATGATGCTATATGTCAATGATATTTCAATATGGCCGGAACAAAATGATAAAGTTGGCCCTCTTTTTAGGGACAAGATGTTTCTAGTCTTTGAGCCTTTCTCTAACTCCAGAAGGGTTCCTCTTCGTTTCTCTTTCTCTTGTTCTTTCTTCAAATTGTACGTGATCTACCCTTTCATTTGTTGCTCACCACCTAGATCTCCATTGTTTTTCACAATTTCCTTATCTACAAACTTTCCCACATTCTATTCCAAATAAAGTCAGTCCTCTTAGGAAGAACTATGGGTATCTCTGTTCTTATGGCCTGCTTCTCCACCTGAGCAGAACCTCTCTGCCACTACATGTAAGATTGGGGCAAGGGCAGTGGCTTACTTTTCCTGGAGTTCACTCTTGGTCTATGAGTTGGGAACTGGGCTGTGATGGTAGCCCCTAGTCTTCTCACCTTGCTCCCTCTGGCACAGAACTTTTACGCAATGAGCAAGCTGGAGCTGGGGCTATTGCATTCCAGTATTCTTAGCTTACTTCACCTTCAGTAAAGCTTCTATGTAAATGCAGGCTAGTTAGATGAAGGGAGCCCTAATACTCTAGGCTGCACCTACCATAAATAAAACTTCTGTAACACAGAACTCTCGGTGAATGAGAGATGCTGGCAGTCTGACCCTCCCATGGTGTATCTATTTCAAGACTCCATCAATTATAATATTTTTCAATTGGAACATGATTTAATACTGGATTCTTAGACAAGAGAAACTGTCATATTAAATTTTAGGTTTCAGAAACTTTAAAATATATGGCCCCAAATCAAATAAATAAGAAATCGTGAATAACTGAACACACATTATGAAAATAGAACTCCATATGGTTATTGAATGCATAACTTAGGCAGAATTTTTGTTTCTGGAAATAATTTTGAATTAAATAACCTTCCTCTGTAATTCATATATTCCATCTAACATAGAAATGGTTGCTTCTTTGTATTGAGGCTGTTAATAATTATTGCTGACAATTCTCTGAATTACTCACAGTTTTCATGTTTGTGCTTCCTTAAATCCAGATATTTTGTCTTTAATTGCATAAAATGTAAGATATATCTCTCTTTTCCAATATACCCTGCAAAATATCTTCGATCTGTTATCTTGAAAAGAATTTTATCCTGCCCCCCACCATCCCTGCCACACACACACACACACACATACACACACACAGTTCTATTGTGCTGTGTTTTCATAATTTGAGGGGTTTTGCAACTTTTACCACCCCTGGCTATGTCTCATGATGAAAGAATAGAAACTTCTAGATTGACTCTTCCCTGGCAAATGTTCCTAATATATAATTTAACAAATGGCTCTGTAGCATGTACTGCTTTCTAGGCACTTATTTAATCCTCTTAACAACTCTGGGAGGACAAATCGAGGCATTATTATTATTATCCATATTTTACGAAAGATGCTTACTAATTTACTATGGGTCACACAGCTGACAAGCATCAAGACTGGACTCTGAACCAATGAAATCTGGTTTTAGATTCCACCTCAATAACTACTGTAACCTATGAGGAAAATTGAGGTGAAGAGAGGTGAAATGAATAGGCCAAAGCTCTCTATGGGGAGCCAGAACTTTACTGCTATTCTCTTTAACTACTTGTCTGGTGTTTCCACAGCTTCCTCCAAACCCTTCCCCCCATTAGTTTTTCACTCCACTGTAAGGGGCTGTTTAAGAGGCTGGAATTCTTTCTGAATGGCCTCCAATGGAAATCTACTTAACAGCAGAGAACTAGAGGGAAGCTTGTGTGTATTAGTTCCCAGGGTCTTAAGCTTTATCTTTCCTGCCACTACTGCTACTGCTTCCATTCCAGCTGGCTCCTCCACTCCTCTTAGATGGCTGCCTTCATTCACCTAGCCACTGAAGAATCACAGCTGTGCCCCTTTTCATAATCCCCAAAGCTCCCAAACCAATATTCACTTGAACGAGCTTCTATCACTCTGTACACATACACACCAGAAGCTATTCCTGGGCGAGATGAATGAAATCGTTCTTTGTTGCTATGACAAGTTCACAGCCAGCCAAGATTTCCCTATCCCGTTTAGAAATAGAGGCAGGAAGCTACTAACATCTATATAAGTACTGAAAATTAACTGATTTTGCATTAGATGCCCTTGAGGTACCCAGGCCTCCAGCCAACTTAATTCCCATTGGCCCCCCTCAGCCTCAGTACCTTAGACTTTTTGCCAAAGCTGCTTGCTCAGCTGTAAGACCTCATGCTGTGACAAAGATAACTGACTGTATAAATTAGAAGTGGAACCTCTAACAGGCACAATGAGCGCTAAATAATCCCACCATCTAAGGGAATGCTTCGCACCTATCTTGCCAAAGTGAGTATGTGTTAGTGAATGGGAGTACTCTGACAGTAAAAATCTCTACTTCTGTGTTACCATATTATTCATATTGCTTGTCCTCAAAAGGGTTATTTCCTTTTCAAATATTTCCCAGAAGAAAATATGGAGCCAGTAAATACTGCAACTATCCAAATTTTATCTCAATCAAATTTATATTACAGTATTTTCTTCTATAAACCTATCAAATCTTGGACTGGACTTATCCTCATAAGTGGACCGGCTCCTTCTTTGCGATTGTGCCTGGAGGGTTCACTGTGACTTTGTTCTACTCTCCCATGTCCTGACTATCCTACACTGCTCTCATGACATTTTACATATAGCCCTGTGTGTATGTGTGTGTATTTATGTGTATATGTATATATGTATGTTTGATTTAGTAAAACTACTTTTCTTACCATTTCTTAGCCAGAAAATGCACACAGTTATTGAGTGTTTTAATGGCGTTTTATTAGAATGATCTTTCTCAAAAGCAACCAATTAAAGAAGGAAAACATTGAGGTTTTCAATTTGTCCTTTTGTCTGAATTAGTCGAGACTGTACGTACATTATATTCTATGTGCCAAAAAGTGTCCAAAAGTCAAACAAAAGTCTAAAACATACATAGAATTGATAATGCAGCAATGCTCAATCTGTTGAAAAGTTTTCATTAATGAGAGAACCTTTACCCATGTTAAGGCCACCCAAATAGTTTGACCAGCTATGTTACAGAGTTCTGGTAAAAGGAGCAGAAAGCTGTCTAAAAAGAGTTGTCATATAAATAATATTTACTCCCCAAGTGTGTAAAGAACTTTCCAGTTTCCAGATATTTTCATATCTTATTTGATGTTTACAAAATATCTCATTTGATACTCACAAAAACCAAAAAAAGAAAATTTTATTTGAAGCAATGTGACTTAGAGAAATTTCGAGAGCCAGTCACATCAACACATTACCATGGAACCAGTCTACCAACTACGATTACCATTTATCTCCTTGAGGGCAGGCATGGGTATCCCCAGTGCCAAGCACAGGGTGGAGCAAATATTTGGTCTTTGGTAAATGTTTGCTGAGTGAATGAATCAAAGACCTGTCCTTAGATGGAAGCCCCACAATAGGTTTGTCTTCCTTGTCCAGCCCTTCTGTGAGGGTTTGGAGGTGTGTATAACACATTGATGAGGCCATGTTATTAGTGTGCACTAAGGTTGTCACTATGAAAAAATAAAGGTCAGCAATTGCTTTATATCTGTGGCTCTGGGCTCTTCACCCTAGCCCTTATGGTCACTCACAGTATCCTACAAGTGCCCAGGAAGGACTCAATCTGCAGCAATGTCTCATTGTTCTGTAGAAAGTTCATGTGATCATCTTAAAACCTTATTGCTAAGAGAATGATTCTGACATGGTCTGTATCTTGCTTTTGACTTTCTGAATTATTCTTGCTCTTTGTGATCTGCGCTGATCTTCACTGGCATGGCCCCTGCTTACTTCAACCTCCTTATTAGTGATGACAGTGTTCCTGGCCTTAGCCTATGACCCCCAAGGACTGACTCAGCAATTTTCTACTTTCTCACCTGAACACTCTAGGTCGTGGATTATGCAGTAACTGATTTCTCTCTTCAAGAGTAACGTGTCACAGGAAGAGACATTCCCACTTGGAGCAGAGACTTAGAACAGATCCATTTGTGCAGCAGCCCGAAGCTTCCTGGGAAACAGTATTAAGCATTTTCCATGTGTGCTGCTCAGATCACCCTTCAAGAGAACTTGCTGCAGGGCAGCCTCTAACTGCTGCATCTTTGTATTCACCACTGTACTTTCTTCAAGGCCACACTTCCCCCAGGGACTCTTCCCATTTAAGGACTGATCACAACAGAGCCAGATCATCTTTTCTTGATATAGGATTCTAAGGAGCAACCTTTACTTGAGGACTTCTCATTGGTCAGATTGAGAATTTCTCAGTACTATGACCTGAGAGAATGTCCTGGTAGAGAGGAAAGCACTTGCCGGAGTGAAGATTCAGGCATTTTGAAAGATTTGGTGGTGGTAGCGGTGGGGGCAATGCCTACAAGAACAGTAGAAATGACTAGTTACAATTAAGTTTATTGCCACCCTGCAAAAGAATTTTGAAAAACTGAGGGTGGTTAAGAGGTAGTTGAGGTCTAAGTGTGGGAGCCAGAGAAACTTTTTGATAGCTTACAAAGTAAAAGAGTAAACATAGCTGAAGACAGACTCAGGACTTAATAGTTAAAATCCCAGAGCTCCAGACACATTTTAATGCTTGTCTAGGGCTAGTTTGTGATGGTAAGGTCAGGGCCCTGGTTAGAAAAACTTGGGACCCTGAAATATGAGAGGCTATCTAGTTGTATGCCCCTTAGAATTTTGGCTCTGAAGACATCTCTGAAACTTCAGAGCTTGCAGAGGTAGCCCAGTACTCCCTAATATGAGCTAGCAAACCTCTCCGATGTGAGAAGACACTGCGGAGACCTTGATCACACAGGCAAGAGGTCATCCCCTCAGGAATAGCCCCTTGCTTTGTTGCCAGGCCAATAACTAGGATTAAATCTCAGCAAAACCTACCTAGGGGAGTTTGGGGACAGATAACAGTGCAAAGTACACTCCAAAGGAGCTGCAAGAACTACCTAGCATGTACTGGCAGGAACCAAGAGAGTACCTTTGGGATTGGATTTTGAAGGTACCTGATCAATAGGTCCAGATATGCAAGAATTCGTTGAATTGGAACCCGGGGGCGTTTTTTTTCAGAACATGGAATTTAACACCTTTGCAGGGACCTCAGGTGATGGAGTAAAGTTGCTGCTAGGACGGCTTTTTAGAGGTCTGGAGAAAGCAATGGCACATGCAAGGTGAAGTGGAAATTCCCAAGTTTCTCCAGCAGATGAGGAGGAAGGAATAAAAAATGCTTAGGGAAGTGATCATGATTGATTAGATGTACTATGTGAAGCCAGAAGACTTTCCAGAGAATTATGATCCACAGAAGATCCCAGATGACACACACAAGTGTGTTCCTGAGAAGGCATCAGTAAGTGTTGGCTCTCTTCTGCAGGCCAGGTCTAATGGTTATAAAGGTGGTCACAGAGGAAGCTTTTTTAATATTCAAGGGAATTATGAGGCCCACCAGAGGTCTGGTGGTTGTGCTTAATCACCAGAATCCAGGAGGATAAAATTGCTACAATGACCACCAAGTTTGGAGGAGCAGCTGAAGGGGTTTGACCCACAGAGCGATATAGAGATTGTTAATAGAGCATGATGTAACTAGGGACAAAATAGAAGGTATACAAAAAGAGTGTTGCTTAATATCTACAACCAGAAAAATGGCAAGAACGGAGGTGCAGGAGGCTGATGGCCATTGGCCCAGTAAAAATTCATAATCCCTTGCTCAGTGCCTGGATCTGAGCTGCTTTTCAGATGTAGAACCCATTGACTGAGGAGTTTGAAATAACCTTAGGAGTAATGACCATGCCACACCATGGCCAGTGTATACTGTAATGATTTTCCCAGGCCCTGCCCAAAGGGACCTGTGGCCATTTACTTGGATAACTTTACACTGAGGAAAGGAGAATACTCAACATTTTGTGGACTACTTGGCACAGAGTCTGCATAGACATTGTAGGGGAGGAAGACATTTCCTATACCCAAAATGGGTTCATCTGGCTGGAGAATGAATTAAATTCACATGAGACAGAATAGTAGGAGAAAATTAAACAAAGCTTTATAACATGTATACATGGGAGAGGTCAGGCAAGCTGAGCAACTCGCCAAAATGACCAAAACCACCACTTAAATATCTAAAGACAAAGGAGGATGTTGGGTGTGGAGGGGGAGTCGATCATGGGAGATTACCACACAAGTACAGTAAACAAAATGCAGATTTAAGTCCTTGCCTTTGGCATTGATTAAGAGTTTCTAGAGAGAAGGTCATCCCCTTTCTTCTTCCTGGTACAGAGAGGGAGGCACCTTTACAGATAGAGATTTCCTTTACAATGTATATGTCTCCTAACAAAGGGCAAGCAAGTTCTACTTTTCAGTTGCTTTCCTGTCTGCAAAGAAACCAGCCTCAAATAATCATGCCAAAGAGACATATTTCAGGGTGGCCAAATCCAGGTCCCAACAACATTAATATCCAATGCCCAAAAATTTGCTCATATTCTCACCGAGGGCCACTTCTCCTTCCACATAATGTTGATCACCAGATGCACTATCCTAGCTCTACATGTTGAGAAAATTTCATCTTTCCTCTTTCTTTCAATGCCTACCCTAAATGTGACTGTAAGGCAACCATCATCCATTTGTGGCTTACACCTACATATTGATCCATCTATACAATAAGGTTGAGCTTTTCCTCCTCCTTCAATTAACCATAAAGGTCCTCCATATGGCTATAGGTGTGCAATGAAGGTGGAACTCTTGAACATAGTGGATAAGGTCTGGGGATGGGTCCATAACCATGTTGTCTACTGATCATTTCACATAACTTCACTATCCAATTTGGATAGGAAAAGCCTATGGAAGCCATAGCTAAAGTGATGGTTTGGAAGAAATACTCTATGAAGATGGGGAGCCATCCTCCAGGATTCAGTATACACATTGATTCAGAGCCTTGTGTATGGTGCTGTGTCCTTAATAAGAATAACACGTGCATCTGGGAGCCAAATACCACTTACTATGCCTCTTGGTGACCCACTGGGGCACTTGTGTTTTCTATGCCTACACATAGAAACCCCACATCTGAGTTCTGTGGGGTAGAGCTAATGGTTCTACTCTTGCCATAAGACACATCAAGGATACCAATGACAAAGAAGATGTGGCTGCTGCTTGGAAACTTTGAATTCCATCCTGGCAGAGGGAATGGTGATCCTCATCAGGGAGAAGAGGTAAAACTGTTTTTACCCAATGGGGACCAGGAAGAATATATATGGACCTGGTGATCTGCTTGGAATCATTTGGTAGGTACCATTGATCACTTACAACAATAAATGAACACCTACAGTAAACTTGGCCTGAGAAGAGTACGAGTACCAAAGGCTTAGAACGTTAGGAATAAATGTTTGGTTCACACTGTAAGATAAACCAAGATCTGTTGAGGTGATGGTTGAGGGTGAGAAGAATTTTATGTGAATTAGTGAAGAGGGAGAAGATGAATTACATCTGTGACTCTGAGACTGCCTGCAGTGATGGGAGCTATGGGTTCATCCCACTGACTTCCCTCTTCTGAGGGAAGAGAAGCTCATGAAAGCCATTTAGAAGATGTTCCACAAACATGCAAGGAGAAGTGGATCTGTGGACAAAATGGGTGAACTGTGGGGACCATAAGGAACACTGCTCAGATTGCCCTTGGAAAGAACCTCTGTAGGGAGCACATTTGACTGATCGTGGCAGTTCCTACCTCTTTGGATTTGCCCTGCTCTCATTGACATCACATTTCTCCAGGGCTGCTCCCAGTCAATAAGTGAGCATGGAAGATCTCATAGAGGCAGGCCTTTTCTGTCCAATATGGGATTTTTCTAGTAAACAATATCCCATTGACCTGGCTGATAATATCTCAGAACTGTGCTTGAGATTGAACTTTTTCCTAGCCAACCCTTCTTCCTTGCCTTTCTTCTTTCCCAGGTATCAGGTGCTGTCTAAGAGCTTTCCCCACATGTTCCTGCTCCCACCTCCTTCATCCTTCACAATTACATTCCTCAATAAGTGTTTCAAACATCTAATCCCACCTTGGAATCTGCATTTTCCAGGTCCCAAATTGACATGCCAGGCTCTGAAAGGGCTGGAGATTAGTATTTAAATAAGATAACAGGTAAAGTGCCCAGAGTGATGCTTGGTATAAAGTGCATACTCAATAATTCATTCCTTCTCACTCAGCAAATGTTTATTAACCATTTCCTGTGGGCTAAGCACTGTGCTGGACACTATGGATACAAAGGTAAATAAGATAGAAATAATCCTTTCCTGCTGCCGTAAAGACTCATAGTTTGGTAGAGTATATAGATAAAGAAGTAGGCAATTACAATGTGTGCTACACTTGGTATGGTAGGAGAAGACAGGGTGCACAGGGAGGACAAAACAGAGCACCTGACCCAGAGCTTGTGGGTCAGGGCAAGCTATTCAGAGGAAGTGGTATTTAAGCTGAGCCCAGAAGGGTGTTAGCTATATGAGGAGGATGGGGACTATTTTAGAGAGAAAATGGAGTTTATACAAAAGCTTTGTGGTGAGAGAAAAAAAGCAGGAAGCCCTTGTTGGGCTTTAGCGTCATTCCTTTTGTAGATTTCTCTTGATTCTCTGCCTAATCTTTCTTGTTTTGCACCTCAAGAAGTTCAAACATTCTATTCACTCATTCCTGGCAACGAAAGGTCCCGAAACTATCTGCCTGGACCTGAACCTATATTTACAATCATCTTACTTAATAGCATTAGTATTTACATTTATTAACTCTTCAAATCATTAGAAACTACTATAAAAAGCTGACACTGTGCTTGCCGCTACATACCCAGAAATTCCTCTCTTTCCCTTGACGCAGAGACAAGGTTACCCATTCCCTTAGTCTTCTTGCAGATATTTTCAGGCAGGATTCATTCAGCACATTATATATTAAAAACCATTACAGCAGCATTTTTGAGGAAATAAATCCCAAAAGGATTTCCTAAGGAAGCACAAAGACCAAGGATTTATTTGCCAGTGCTAGGTAATAAGTGCTGCTCACACACTTGAATAAATCCTGTTACAAGGGGGGGCAATTACCTCATTCACCCCTTTATTCACCAGACTCTTGAAAGCAATATTTTAACAATACCTTAAATTATTTTACTATGCGATTAGTTGGATGAATGTATAAAGTGGAATACTGCATATGTGTGTATGTCTATCTATATATCTCATATATATGTGTATGTGAAAGATATATGTACATGAATACACACACTCTATTATATAATGTATGTATGTAGTATACATATGCATGTGTTTACATATATGTATGTATTTACGTATATGTGTGTATATGCAATACACATATGTATACTACATACATACACGTACACACAATTCCAGTCTGGGTCGAGTTGTGCGGTTGTTTTGGTTATATGTTATGCATCAATTGTCTTCTGTTCCTCATGCTAAGCTGCGTTGTGACACCATCTGTATTGGTACCACCGTCTCTTTATATCTTTTCCCCATATTGGTGGCAGGAAATCCTTGGTCATTTTGCCTGCAGTTACCTGAAGGTATACATTGGATACAGAGTCTTTATCATCTTTATTTGTATTTCTAGGGTTAGTTTTCCTCCAGTGGACACTCTCTGAAATTCTAGTTGTCAATTTTGAGCCCTCTTTGATATTCACTGTCTCATTTTTGCTGTGTAAATGAGAAGGTCTTATTAACCTCTGAATTACTTTGAGGAAGAGAATTCTTAGCAGTTTTGGTATAACCTGGAAAAAAGAAAATCTCTCATTGCAAAGAAATTATGGCAATGAGCATCCTTCATCTTTCACCATCCATGATCTCTCTTGACTACAAATATCTAATGGTGTCTAATTCAGCTCTTTTATGCTGGCCATGTGTAGGCTACATATACTTGACACAGGCAAATTTATGAAGCAGAAAAGGTGACAGAACAGATTTGTTTGGCTCAGTCTCCAATAGCCCTTATTCTCCCCCAAAGTCACACTAGAGATATACTACAGAAGCACCTTTTACATTGATAACCACTGTGAGGATATTTTTCACTTTTGATCAGTTGCAGTAAAAATAAAGCAGCAATACAAAGGAAGTAGACACTTTTAACAATATATTTTATTGAATTATCTTAATTATTATTGTATGTTTTTATACTACTTCTCTAATCAATTAAAGTCGTCCTTTAGAAAACTTTTTATAACAAAAAGGGGTTCAAAAAGTATCAATGTCTACACACCTGGCATTTAGCACAACCTCTGGTAGATAATAGATTCCCTGAAGAATGAAGGTAAAACAATAATCTACACCTTTATACTCCCTGCATTATAGTTCTCTGCATATACATCTCATTTCCCTTACTGTGGACTTATGGGTCCTTAGGCAGAGATTTTTCTCTGCTGCGTTCCCAGTACAGAGGACAATGCCAAGAATATAACAGGTGTGCAAAGAAGGTGAGTTGCATGGATAGTTGCACAGATGAGTGAAAGAATGAATGAAAAAGTAAAGCAATGAATATGTCTACAGCTGTCTTCTTCAGGGTTAAACATACTATTTGAATTCACCTAAACCAATTGAGTATGATAAGAGCCTAAGTTGTGAATATACTCATCTATTATAACATTTTTTAAGGAAAATTAGATATGAATTGCATTGTTTTGGTTTCCAGCCATACTGCAAAAGTTTTCTTTTACCCAAGGCTTCAGTTTACAGAGTCCACAGAAGTGGGACAAGTGGATCACTGTTTCAGAACTACTCGTTTTTCCCCCTTCTCAAATATTTTTATGGAATTATATTTGAGCATCTAGAAGACTCTTATCTACAATGATTATTTCAGGGTCCATACAAGAAAACAATTTTGAAATAATCAATAAGAGATACAGTTATTTTTTGTGTTAACATAGGCCTTTTACTCAAAAGAACCTTGACCTGAACCTTATACCTTATACAAAAATTAAATCACAATGTGTCATAGATTTAAATGTAAAATTATAAAACTTCAGAAGACAGCATGCAAGAAAATTTTCAGTCTACGCATATACAAAGAGTTCTTAGACTTGACATCAAAAACGTGATCCATAAAAAAATAATCAATTGAACTTCATCCAATTTTTAAAAAAATTTGCTCTATAAAAGACCCTGTGGGGGCCAGCACCATGGTGTAGTGGTTGATTCAGTGTGCTCCACTTCAGCAGCCCGGGTTCACAGGTTTGGATTCCAGGTGTGGACCTGTATCACTTGTCTTGTCAGCCATGCTGTGGTAGCAACCCACATGTAAAGTGGAGGAAGATTGGCATAGATGTTAGCTCAGGGCTAATCTTCCTATGCAGAAAAAAAAAAAAAAGACAGTAAAACAACAAACAGCCCAATTAGAAAACGGATAAAAGACATGATGTGACATTTCACCAAAGTGGATATGCAGATGGCAAATAAGCACATGGAAAGATGTACAAAATTACTAGCTATTAAGGAAATGCAAATTAAGGCCATGATGAGATGTCACTACATGTAAACAGCTAAAATTTTAAAAAAGAGCATGCTGATATCAAATACTGCTGAGGATATGGAGAAACTGAACCTCTCTCATACATTGCTGGTGGGAATATAAAATACTACTGTTATTCTGGAAAATAATTTAGCAAGTTCTTAAACAAAACTAAACATACAGTTACTACATGACCTAGCAATTTCACTCAAGGCACTTATCCTGGGGAAATGAAAATTTATGTCTACCCAAAAACCTGTAGATGAATGTTTCTAGCTGCTTTATTCATAATAGCCCAAAACTAGAAACAATCCAGCTGTCCCATCAATGGATGAATGGTTAAACAACTGTGTGGTACATCCATATCATGGAATAAACTTTACAAAGGGAAACAAACTATCTATTTTTATTTTTATTTTTCTGTAAGGAAGATTCGTCCCCTGAACTAATATCTATTGCCAATCCTCCTCTTTTTTTGTTTCAGGAAGATTAGTCCTGATCTAACATCTGTGCGAATCTTTCTCTACTTTGTATGCGGGATGCTTCCACAGCATGGCTGATAAGTGGAGCAGGTCTACACCCAGGATCCGAATCTGTGGACCCCAGGCCACCAAAGTGGAGTATGTGAAACTTTAACCACTCGACCACGAGGTAGGCCCCCAAAAAGAAACAAATTACTGATACAACAACTTGAATGGATCTCAAGGACATTTTGCTGTGTGAAAAAAGCCAATCTCAAAAGGTCTGGGGTTTAATAAAATACGTATTTGGAATTTGTCTCCAGTTTCTGGCACTGAGCTAAAGCCCTTGGATTTCCTAAATGATAGGAGTGTATTGTATTATTCATAATAAGCTCTTTTCAATCACACTAGCATTTATGTTAAATGAATAGTTGACTTAGGGTGGGGGCCCTAGATAGCCTCAGGGTGGGGCCAGTCCCCAAAAATGGTGACTAGAGGGTTAGAACTTTTATCTCCACTCCCTACCTTTGAGAAGGGGGGATGAAGATTGAGCTCTATAAAACCTCTTGAACGAGGAGATTGAGAGAACTTCATGGCTGGTGAGCACACTGAGCTCCTGGGAGAGTGGGAAGCTCTCCACCCTCCCCAGCCCCTCACGCTCGCCCTATGCATTTGTCTTCATTAGGCTATTCCTGCTTCGTATCCTCTATAATAAACTGGTAAACAAAAGTGTTCTGCTGAGTTCTATGAGCCATTCTAGCAAATTATTGAAACTGAGGGGGTGGTTGTGCAACCCTGAAATCTGGAATTGCCCAGGCAGAAGTTTGGATAGCCTGAGCACCCATTTGTAACTGGAATCTGAAGTGAGGGTAGTCTTGTGTAAATAAGCCCTTCAACTTGTGGGATCTGATGCTAACTCCAGGTAGATAGTGTTGAAATTTAATTGAATTGTTGGACGCACAGGTGGTGAGAATGGCAGAGGTCGCATACTGCAGGACTCCACTTCTATAACATTGTCAAAAGATAAAGTTATGGAGATAGAGGAACAGTGGCGGTTTCCAGGGTGTAGGGATGGTGAAGGTCAGTGGGGTGGTTGTGCCTAAAAAGCTGTAGCATGAGGGAGATTTTTGTGATGATTGAACAGTTCTGTACCTTGATTGTCACGGTGTACTTTACACATGTGATAAAATGACAAAGTACTCTACTCACACTTTACACAAATGTTAATTTCCTGGGTTTGCTATTGTGCTACAATTATATAGGATTTAAACTTTGGAGGGAACTGTGTGAAGGTTGTGGTTGCACGAGACCTCTCTGTACTATGGTACTATCTTTGTAACTTCCTGTAAACCTACAGGAAGTTTATTTAAAATAAAAAGTTGAAAAAAATCCCTCATAATCACCATTGACTCCTCCATCACCCTTTCCACCACTGATATCTAATCACCAAATCTTATGCACGTCATTATTTATAATTTTTTCTGCATCCCCAGCTCTACTGCCTCAGTAGAGGCTGCCATAATTTCTTTCCTCAGTAATTATCATACCTTTCTAACTGGGCTCTAGGATTCCATTCAGGCCCTCTCCAAGCCAATTCCCATCCTGATGAAGTGGTATTCCAAGAATCTGTGTATCATCATAGCATACTTCCTCATAAACCTTTTACGATTCCTCATTCCCTACAGAATTCAGTGCCAATTCCCCAGCATGGCATTTAAGGCATCTCACAGCTTCCTTTTAAGCTTCATTTTCCATTCCACTGCACCAGGGGTCCTTTGTTACTACCACACCAGACTAATCATCCTTTCACAATCATAGCCTATACACATGCTCAGGCAGTCTCCTTTACCAAGATTGTCCTCCTTTTTGGGGGGGATCGGGGTGGGGAAGTTGAGGAAGATTGGCCCTGAGCCAACATCTGTTGCCAATCTTCGTCTTTTTGCTTGAGGAAGATTGTTGGTGAGCTAATATCTGTGCTAATCTTCCTCTATTTTATATGGGATGCTGCCACAGTGTGGCTTGACGAGAAGTGCTAGGTCCAAGCCAGGATATGAACTCGTGACCCCTGGGCCGCCGAAGTGTAGCACACAAACTTAACCACTGCACCACCTAGCGGCCCCATAGATTGTCCTCCTTTTACTTTCACAGGCGTGCTGAAAACCCACCCAGACTTCAGCTTCTGGCTCAAATATACTATTCTCCATAATCCTTGTCTTGGTTATTCTAATTTTAATTTTATTTATAAATTTGCATTCATTTCTTCATTCAATATAGGAAACTGTATATGAGTATATGCTAGTCACTGTGCTGTATTCTAGGAATAATAAGCACATATGTTCCTTGATTCCAAGTAACTCATATTTTTATTTAAAAAAATGATTTACACTCTGCCCAATTTCGCAAAAGATATTTAAGCACTTATATATTTATTGCAACAATGTCAAAATACTGTAGTTGGAGCAAAGGGACTACTTGTTTAGAATAGTAGTAGGAGGAGTAAAATTAATATATAAAGTGAATTGACTTTAGAACTCTGGTAATAAAAGGTGGTTTAAAAAATTGATGTCTTTTACTATCATTTTGGCTGGAGGTGCTTGAGACAGACATGTTAACAGATAAATTATAATGCAATCTGGTAAAAGTTCTAATAGAGTTATATAAGAGGAAATAAGCTGGAGGGGGTGAGTTACTGCCTAAGAAAATCAGGATGTGGTTCTGGTCATAGATGGTTGAATTACAGTTTGCAAAGGGTGGGAGATGGGTACCACTTTAAAAGCAGAGGGAATGGTGTGCAAAATGGCACAGTTATCAAAGAGAAGTAGGACAAATTTCAGTGTAGCATGATTACAGGGCGTATATAGGTAAACTGGTTTGTATGGCTGGAGTTAAAACAAGAGAGAGGTTTACCCCTGGTTGTTACCCCCTTATATACCAGGTAATAAGTTTTTTTTTATTCTATCCTTAACTGGTATATATATAAACTGTGTTTTAACTCCATGCTAACATTTATAACACTCTCTTGTACTACATTTAATTGAATTCATTTTTTCCCTCCTCACAAAACTATGGGATCTTCAAAGGCAATGGACATTTCCCACTGATCTTTGTAGACCCAATAATTAAAAACTCTCTATTGATTATGCAGCTCTGTATTTGTTGACTGGCTGAAGCAGAGAGATCTCTGGTCAAGTTGAACAAAAAGATTCCCTGGTTTTCCTCTCTTTTGTTTATAAGCATTTTGTTTTACTACCTCTGATTCGGGAATGCCATCTGCCTGTTTTTGTAATGGTAACAGTGGTAAGATAATAAGCGTCTTCATCTGTGCTGCAAACTCCCAGCTCTGCTGTGTCACAAACTAGCATGATCCTGGTAGTTGCTATGGTAGACAAAGCTTTCCTCCTGCAGAGCTTGTTTTTGAAACTATTTTTACAGATGACTCAGAAACTGAAATTAAATATTTATAACCATTCATTGTATTGCAGAACTAAAAGGGTGCACATAGATCATCTAGTCTAACCACCCAATATTTTAGAATTTAAAACTTGAGTCCAAAAGAGGTTAAAAAAAATCACCTGAGTTCATGCATTTAGAGATTCTGGGTTCAAACCAAAACTCAGGACTCCTAACACTCTGTCCATTGCTTACTTTTTTTTATTTATTTATTTTTTTTTAATTTTTTTTTAAAGATTTTATTTTTTCCTTTTTCTCCCCAAAGCCCCCTGGTACATAGTTGTATATTCTTCGTTGTGGGTCCTTCTAGTTGTGGCATGTGGGACGCTGCCTCAGCGTGGTTTGATGAGCAGTGCCATGTCCGCACCCAGGATTCGAACCAACGAAACACTGGGCCACCTGCAGCAGAGCACGCGAACTTAACCACTCGGCCACGGGGCCAGCCCCACCATTGCTTACTTTTAACACAAAGCCTATGTTTCCTCCACTTTTGTGGGGGAAGGCATTGCTGTTTAAGATGTCACACCATTAATACTTCTTTAACCAGTAAATCAAAATCCCAAAGAATACAGTCTTTTTTATTTGGCTGAATGACAGTCAACATTGTATTTTATAATCATCGCCCTTGGTTTTATTAAAATAAATGAAAAACATCTACAAATAGGGATTCATGTCACTTCAGAAAAATATATAACCAAACTTTAACTACCCATCTAAAGTTATATGAGTACTTAACTGAATATAATTTTATATTAATACAGGTATATCTCATTTTTATTGCCCTTCACAGATATTTCATTTTATACAAATTGAAGGCTCGTGGCAACCCTGCATTGAGCAAGTCTATTGGTGCTATTTTTCCAACAGCATTTGCTCACTTTGTGTCTGTGTCACATTTTGGTAATTCAATATTTCAAACATTTTCATTATTACTGTATTTTTTATGATGATCTGTGATCAGTGATCTTTGATGTTACTATTATAATTATTGGGGAGCCATAAACCATGCCCAGATAAGACGATGAGCTTAATCGATATGTTGTGTGTGTTCTGACAGCTCCACCGACTGGCTGTTCCCCCATCTCTCTCCCTCTCCTTGGGCCTCCATATTCCCTGAGACAAACAATAGTGAAATTAGGCCTCTAAATTAATAACCCTGCAATGGCCTCTAAGTGTTCAAGTGAAAGGAAGAGTCGCAAGTCTCTCACTTTAAATCAAGAGCTAGAAATGATTAAGATTAGTGAGGAAGGCATGTCAAAAGGCAAGATAGGCTGCAAACTAGACTTCCTGCACCCAACAGTTATCCCAGTTGTGAATGCAAAGGAAAGGTTCTTGAAGGAAGTTAAAAGTGCTACTCCAGTGAACACATGAAGAATAAGAAAGCCAAACAGCCTTATTGCTCATATGGCGAAAGTTTTAGTGGTCTGGATAGAAGATCAAACCAGCCGCAACACTCCCTTAAGCCAAAGCCTAATCCAGAGCAGAGACTTAGCTCTCTTCAACTCTGTGAAGGCTGAGAGAGGTGAGGGAGCTGCAGAAGAAATGTCTGAAGCTAGCAGAGGTTGGTTCATGGGGTTTAAGGAAAGAAGCCATCTCCATAACATAACAGTGCAAGGTGAAACAGCAAGTGCTGATGGAGAAGCTGCAGCAAGTTCTCCAGAAGATCTAGCTGAGATCGTTAATGAAGGTGGCTACACTAAACAACAAATTTGCAATGTAGACAAAACAGCCTTATATTGGAAGCAGATGCCATCTAGGACTTTCGTAGCTGGAGAGGAAAAGCCATTGCCTAGTGTCAAAGCTTCAAAAGACAGCTGACTCTCTTGTTAGGGGCTAAGGCAGCTGGTGACTTTAAGTCGAAGCTAATGCTTATTTACCATTCTGAAAATCCTAGAGCCCATAAGAATTATGCTAAATTTACTCTGCCTGTGCTCTGAAAAAGGAACAACACAGCTTGGATGACATCACATCTGTTTACAACATGGTTTACTGGATATTTTAGGCCCACTGTCGAGACCTAATGCTCAGAAGAAAAGATTCTTTTCAAAATATTACTTCTCATTGACGATGCCCCTGGTCACCCAAGAGCTCTGATGGAGATGTACAATGAGATTGAGGTTGTTTTCATGCCTGCTAACACAACAGCCATTCTGTAGTCCATGGATCAAGGAGTAATTTTTATTGTCAAGTGTTATTATTTAAGAAATACACTTTGCAAGGCTATAGCCACTGTACATAGTGATTCTTCTGGTAGCTCTGGGCAAAGTAAATTGAAAACCTTCTGGAAAGGATTCACCATTCCAGATGCCGTTAAGATCATTTGCGATTCATGGGAAGAGGCCAAAATATCAACATTAATAGGAGTTTGGAAAAAGGTGATTCCAACCCTAACGGATGACGTTGAAGGGTTTAAGACATCGGTGGAGGAAGTAACTGCAGATGTGGTGGAAATAGTAAGATAACTAGAATTAGAAGTGGAGCCTGAAGATGTGACTGAATTGCTGCAGTCTCATAATAAAACTTTAACAAATGAAGATTTGCTTCTTACGGATGAGCAAAGACAGTGGTTTCTTGAGATGGAAACTACTCCTGGTGAAGATGTTATGAAGATTGTTGAAATGACAACAAAGGGTTTAGAAACCTATATAAACTTAGTTGATAAAGCAGCATCAGGGTTTGAGAGGGTTGACTCCAATTTTGAAAGAAGTCCTATTCTGGGTACAATTCTACCAAAGAGCATTACATGAGGGTTGGCCCAGTGGCATAGTGGTTATGTTCACATGCTCTGCTTCAGCGGCCTGGGATTCATGGGTTTGGATCCCAGGTGTGGACCCACATGCCACTCATCAAGCCACGTTGTGGTGGAGCCCCATATACAAAATAAGGGGAGATTGGCAGAGATATTAACTCAGGGCCAATCTTCCTCATCAAAAAAAAAGGGAGGGGAGCATTATATGCTACAGAGACATTGTTCATGAAAGGGAGAGTTAATCACCTTGGCAAACTTCACTGTTGTCTTGTTTTAAGAAATTGCCATAGCCACCCCAACCTTTAGCAATCACCACCCTGAACAGTCAGCAACCATCAACATTGAGGCAAGACTCTCTACCAGCAAAAAGATTGCAACTTGCTAAAGGCTCAGATGATGGTTAGCACTTTTTAGCAATAAATTATTTTTTAATTAAGGTATATATATCTATTTTTGGACATAATGCTATTGCACACTTAACAGACTACACTGTAGTGTAAGCATAGCTTTTATATGCACTGGGAAATAAAAAAATTCATGTGACTCGCATTATTGCAATATTTATTTTATTACAGTGGTCTGGAACTGAACCAGCAATAGCTCCGAGGTATGCCTGTAATTTCCCCTACTTAAAAAAAATGATGTGTCAAATTGTGTATTTTTAACTTATACTCCTGTTTCCATACAAGTTTTGATACATAGCAAGTGACTGCCTGCATGCAAGGAAAAAATAAAAATAAATTGTCTGATTTAAAACTAGAGAGCTGGATTCTACTTAAAAATTTTTTTGCTAGGGCTGAAGGAGAGAAAGAAGGAGGTATAGGAGGATGGCAGTAAGGATCTTATACCTGTGGAGCAGGGACATACCTAGAATTGATTATTTCAATAAGTATTTCTTAAACTGTAATTGTGGGCCAGGAGTGATGCTAATCTATTATTACAGAGAGGAGTGGTTTCACGAAGATGCAAGTTAACTTTGGATAGAAAGGACTTGAAATTCAGAGAACTGGGCAACAAGAAAACGGAAAAGGCCCTGCTGAGTCTACAGCTAAAATATCATTCAGATCTGTCTCCTGCGCCGCAGTTCCACAACTACTACCCTCGTTGCAAACTTTATCAATTTCTCATGGGATAAGGTGAAATGCTTCAGCACATAGATCAAGAGAATAGATTGGTGATTACCAGAGGGGAAGCGGGTGAGCGGAGGGCGAAAGGGATAAAGGAGCACATGTGTATGGTGAGAGATGGAAACTAGATTTTTGGTGGTGAACGTGATGCAGTCTATAGAGAAGCCAAAATATAATGATGTACACCTGAAATTTATCGAATTTTATAAACCAATGTGACCTTAATAAAATAATTTTAAAAAAATGAAATACATTTGTTTTTTTCTTCTATTGTCCTTCATATGTTCCATGACAGAACATTGCATAATCAGCGTCTTGATTTACCTTTACATGTCGTGATCATAAAAATTTCTCTTTTTTGTTTGTTTTTTCAAACTGAGGTTCAAACTGTGTTCGTACATTACTGAGGGAGGGAAGATTTTATTATGCCTGAGTTGCATTACACAACTCTCCTTCTGTGTAAACTGAGGGCTTAAAGCAGCTATTCTGTCAGAAACTTTCAAGATCGACTGGCCTATGAGTTGCTAGCTTTCTTACTCTTTCTGATGATTAAAGTAATATTGAATTTGGCTTCATCAAAACTCAGGCAAAATAACCTCTTGAGGATAGAAAGATGACTTCCATCTTACTAAGGTAAGAGGGACCCGTGAATATGTTAGGTTATGTGGCAAAGGGGAATTCAGTTAGCAGATGGAATTCAGTTTGTTGATCAGCTGACTGTAAAGTAGGGAGATTATCCTGGATCATCTGGAGGCCCCAGAGTAAACACAGGGATCCTTAAAAGTGAAAGAGAAAGGCAGAACCACAGTAATGCCACATGAGAAGGACACAACTGGTTATTGTTAGCTTTGATGATGGAAGTCAGGGACACAAACCAAGGAAAGCAGGTGGGTTCAAGAGCTAGAAAAGAGGAGGAAATTGATTCTCTAGAGCCTGCAGCAAATAATGCAGCCCTGCCAACACTTTAATTTAGCCCAATGAGACTTCTGTCAGACTTCTAATCTACAGAGCTGTGACATAATAAATCTATGTTGTTTTAAGCCTCTAAGTTTTAGGCAATTTGTTACATCAGCAATAGAAAACTAATACATGAAGCTTGACAGAGCTTTATTAACATGTCAAAGAGGGGAGAGCAAAGTTGAGATATTTATGAGATTTTTAGTCCGGATTCAGAGGGTCTTTCAATGAGGGGACTAAATTAGGATTGGTAAGGATCATGATAATAATAGTTTAGAATTGTTCGATAAAGCAAGGCAAGGAATTTGAAGTGATGATTTTGAAGAATGTTGGAGAGTAACATTGGTTTGACAATGTATATCGATAGGTTGAATGGTTTGATGTTTAACTGGATTTTGGGAGAACTTTCTGAGATGATTAATAAAATTATGTGCAACTTTTCTCTTCCTGAGCAAGAATTTCCTGGAATTTTCAAATTATTCTGATGAAGGCCATGGAATGGTAAAGTCATGTTAGTGGAAACAGTAAGCTGAGGGGTTTAGATGCTTCTCCTTCTCAATGTCTCAGTATTATCACTTGTGGTCATTCTTCAGTTTTAGCTAAATTTAGATCATTAACATCTGGGGTGAAGATCAAGCCAGATCTTCACCACCATTTGAGGAATCATGATTGCAAATCAATTTCCAGGAGTGACTGTTTTAACTTCAGTATGTGCTAGGTTTTCCTGTTCATTCTGTTGAATCATTTGTTGGAAAATTTTATAGGGCAGCATCTATTGCAGCAGTATTAGAGACTTTGGAGATCACACATATGAACACTGAAACGCAGATGAATACTAAAAGAAAACTTACAATTAGAATTTGAAGTCCACTTTTCAGCTAGGAAACAAGAGTGCCAAAACTAACCAAATAGATGGATCCCATCCTTAATCTAAAGAAATTGAAAATCAGATATGGGGTTATTAGCCAAGTGCCCAATTTTATTAGTTCTTTGTTTCCTTCAGTATTCTTTTACTAATGTTAAGATCTGAAAAAAGGCTTCAGGGATGTAAGCTTTGGTCTCCTAAAACAGTACATGTCCTCCCTTAAAAAGCCAACATCATATCTAATGCAGGTCTCTTTTAAACCTCCACAGCTCAATGTCAATGACCTCTCATGTGAAAAAATCTATACCCTTGGTGACATTGTCTAACTTGTCTCTTATTCTCTGAAGCCCAGCATGTAGGATTCTCTACTTCTGTCTAGTGTAAAGTGTGAAGTGAAGAGACTTGAGGAAGGAAGAAATCAAGCCAGAATTACTCTTCAGTAGTTAGGACTTAGGGCCACTTTTTTCTTGAATTAAAGGCCAGGATTTTTTCCTTCTTTCTTGAATTGTTATATAATGATATCTATTTCCTGTGGGTGATAACGATGGTCCAAAATGGATCCTAGGTTACGTCATGGCCTATCCTGAAGGGAGGCAGCATTTTGTCAAGTTAAGGTCCTATCCAATTTGTATTAAGTAGTCAGTAAGCTTTTCTGACACAAATTCAATACAAGTCATAGGAGGCACACACCTAATGTTTTCTTTTTGGCCAAATTACCTCCATGGGTTTCTCAAACTGTTATAACCCTTCGATGCCACTCATCGGGAATGGTCTGGCCTCATTCAATGAAATTAGTATAGATGTTACTAGATATATCTAAAGCAAAAGATTAGTGCATCTTACTTGTAAGATCTGTGAACATGAGACGGCTTCCAAATATACACTATCTGTTCCCCTGCTCTCTTTATTTCTGTGCAATTTTGGTTATAAAAGTTTGTTCTCATGAAATGCCCCTATATCTTCTTTCTAGGTATGATGTGAGAAAAGTTTTGGATTTCTAGATGGCTGGCCTGTTTTTGTGTTTGTCATCTAAAAAGTCATTAAACAATTAAGTTCAGTTACCCAGGAAACCAACTGATTCATTATAAGGAACTGGTCCCAAGGGAAGCTAGGTGGTACTAAAAGGAAAATGTGTACAAATCCAACAGTCAGTTTGGTTATATGCATTATCCATTTTGTGTGTAAATTGTAACTAGGTATTGGACTCACATCAAGAAGTGATTAAAGATCACTAAGTAACATAGTTAAAAGTAACCTTAATCCAGTAAAAGAGGACAGAAGATAGCTAGGAAAATTACGAACAAAAGAATGAAGATTAAAACATGACAGGATGTCATCTTGTTCCATGGGTCTTGGGTAGAAGCTGTCTAATTCTCACATAGTTGTCTACTTGGTCTAGAGGTCCTGGGTGGAAGCTTGAGTTCTCTGATAGGGGTCATTACTCAGCATAATCCTTGTGCAGTTTGAATACAGATTTCTCTTAGTAATCCTTTTTCTGAGTTGAATCCAATGGCTGCTATTCGATAATAGTCTCTTTATACTTCTCTAAAGATTTAGTTTTAAACTATAAGGGCTAGGATCTTAGTGAGGGCTTAGAGATGACACACCTGATATGCTGATCAACTAGAACACCTTGTTTGGCCTCCATGTTATCCTCTTTTATAGGTACTTCTCCTTTGATAATAGCCACCTACTTAGCAAGCATTAGAACAATCAAACTTTTTATTATCTGTTGACCATTCTTAATTGGAGTTTCTGCTGAGGACAGGAACATTAGCTGTTACCAAAGCAGTCCAAAATCATGAACTACCCCCCAAACCCTATCTGCTACTAGTGAATATATTTACCCTCTTACCTCTAGCTAAGCAACAAGCTCTGATGAGCACAGTGAGTTCTGTGACCTAAGAAGATTTTGCTAATGAAAAATGATATTTGGTTTGCATGTTACAGAAAATCAGAGAATGACTACCCTAATCATGATCTGAAATCCCAAGCAAATCTACATCTCTGCCCAATCGGTTTTCTGACTACAAGGGTAAGAGTGTTACAAGGACTGCTACAAAGTTTGATGAGTCCTTTCTCTAATAGACTTCTAGCCATCCTGTACTTCTGTAGCTTGCAGTTTATGAAGGAATTATAAAGATTTGGGTTTAGATGGGTCAGTCTGAACTTTCACGGGTTCAGTCCCAATAATCCTACCTATACCAAATTATTTTGCCCCCAAAAAAGTCTGGTATCTCTCTGAGATCTTCCATTTGGGCTTGCTTTAGACACAAAGGTAGCAGTAAATAGATGTCTAAAATAGTTATAATCTCATTAGGAATAAAGGAGTCCTCAAGGATTTTGAGGAAGAGACGAGGAGAAGATACTTCTTTTACCTGGGAATTCCCTTTGCATAATAAACCGCTTCCTATCAAGTTAGGGAATGTGGCATCACAGAGGAGGAAATACTGTTTCTTGGCTAAAGATCTGAGGGTAGTTATCATGAACCAGAACATGGAGAATGCCTGCGAATTACTAGAGACACTCACCACCTGAGAAGTTTGTTGTGTGATGGTGGTAGGCTAAGGTTCATATTATAGTGCTCACATCAAGATAAAATTCATTCAAGTTGTTCTTCAATGTTCTGAGAAATTTCTTCCCGTACGTTTAAAAGTAAGAACAGAAAATTTGGTGTTTTATTTCTCTTTGGTGCACATTTGTTGATTCCTCACATTATATTTTTTCCTTTGTTTTCTTAGCTAACACCGAATAATTTTTTTCCAATATCTTTTCAGTTTAGAATTTGTACAAGTATCTGTTTTGAGAGACTCTCTCTTCCAGTATGTCATGACTAGGGTGGAAATATCATTCTGGGTTTTTTTTTTTTTCTATAAGGCCATCAATTCATTTTGAGTTTTATTCTGTCTCTGTTCTAAAAATCTTTCATATTATTCAGAGAGATGTTGGAGATGTGTAAATGGGGCTCTTTCCCATTCTAATATTTTCTTACCTTTAAATTCCTTGCCAACTTCTGGTTTAAGACATGTCACAAAAAGTGAAGCCAGAGTAAGAACATATATGATTCAAAGTTTATTCTGAATGCTGTAAAAGTGTCAACATACTTACTTTTGAAGTATTCAATGGACTCATTCTTTCTTTTCTTACAGGACTGAATCAGAGCCCAATTTATTTTCATAAGAAAGACTGAGGGTGGGATAGAAAAGACGTTGTCCAATATTTTGAAGTTTTCTAAACTTTTCTGGGACTGGGTTAGACTAAGGACTTGAATGGGTAATGCCACAGTGTAAGATTAGATGATCTCTACAGACCCCCCCTCATAGACTTTGTATAAAGAAGTGCTGGAGATTACCTGAAAGTTGGAAAAATTAATGGTTTACATATATTTGTAATAAACTGATTTAGACTTTCTCTATAAGAAGAAGACTTCAGACCACTTATTTGAAAGCAAAGATGGAGTCTCATTTTCTGATTTGCTTTCTCATTAATTCCTTCCAAAGTAAGATCTCAAAGCTGTGAATGACATTTTTCTCATAATGAATTCTCTCAGGACATTGTGTAGCCTGTGAAAAGTACAAAGGGAAAAGATGTTTTAACTTTAAAAGGTTTATTTTCAGTATAACCCTCCTTAATTGAATGCTTTCCTCTTCTTGTTCCATTAAGACAAAATACGAATCAGCACCGCTATTCAGTTTCCAGTATTTTAAGATATAATGTTCCTTATGAAAAATATTTTGCATAAGGTTGCATATGTATGTGCATATACCTCAAGTTCAAGTTAATAGCTTTGATTTATATTCTAAAGGAAAGTGACTAACACAAAAATTAGTTATAACCCTAATGAGAGGCGTACCGGCAATGGTCTTAAGTACCATTTTTACTTTTCCCGCTATGTTCCCTGTATTATACTAACCAAACACCCAAATCATTGAACTGCTCTTAAAAAGGAAGAAATAAAGAGAGAAAGTAAAAAGCAGAATTTGCCCACCCAAAAATATCCCTCTTTGTCATAAGGATTATTTTGAGCTGATTATTTTCAAGAAACAGCAGACACAGGAAAAACATTGCAACCAAGTAGAAATTACCCTTTTGTAAGGGACATTTACGTTTATAAGGGAAATCTCCATTTGTGTGTGTCTCTCTCTGCACCAGGAACAGGAGGGTGAATCTAAATCTCTAGAAATGCTTATCCATGGAGAAGGCAAGGACTTAAATCTGCATAACAACCTTACCCTTGTGTACGGTGCTTTTCCTGGTCACTTCCCTTAACTGGCTCCCCACAACCCCCAACAACTTCTTTTGTCTTTACCTGGAGACAGTATTTTAGGTGATGGCCTGGGCCATTTCAGGGACTTAGTTCTCCTGTGTCTCACGCATGTATACAGGAGGTGCACATGTTATAAAACTTCTGTTTGTTTTTCTCTCATTAATCTTTTATTATGGGAGGGGGTTGGCTGAGCTAAGAGCCTAGAAGAGTAAGGGAAAATTATTTTTCTTCCTCTACAAAAGGAAAGAAGTAAGTCAAAAAGAAAAAGAAAAAAGCTTGGCATTATGAATCTATTTTTGTTAAATGATACATAGAAAAATATGTAATGTAATCGAATGGAATAAATTTCAAAATCTTGAATTAGTATTACTAATGGGAAGAATTGCACAGTGAAGAATTATTAGATTATGCCTTTTATTGGTTCTTATGCCATTCATATAACTGAATAAATTGTTAACCCATTAATCAATCAATTGTGATTAAAAATATCAAGTGATCTTTTTCAGCACTAATTAAATACCATTGTGTGAAATCTATCTATTCAGAGAAGTAACATTCTATAAATATCAAATAATTTAGCTAGAATATTTTTGGGTATTAAATTATATGTCAAGCATTCAAAGTGAATTAGAGTAAAAGTAAAGCATATTTTCCAAGCAATAACATTAATAACTTATTTTGTAAATTTCTTATTTTAGAAATTGGAATAGTTTCAGAGTTATTATTTCCATTACTTGTCATTTATCTTTTTCTACCACATGAATGCATTGTTTGACAAGTAGAAATTCAATTTTTGAATTTTTTTTAAGAATTTGGTTTAAAAATTGATTGATATGGCATATGATTTTTAATTAAAATATAACCTAGCCTGTCATACATTAAAAATAATCCCACAAAGAATGGCAGAAAATTTTTGCAAATCTGATAGTGGACTTGAATCTAGACAACATAATTCTACAACTCAGTAATAAGAAAAACAGAACCTAATTAAAATATAGACAAAGGATTTGAACACAAAGGATTTTCCAAAAAAGATATACAAATGTCAAATAGACACATGATAAGACATTCAACATCATTGGCCATTGGGAAATTGTGAGTGAAAATCATAATGAGATATTGCTTCACACACATTAGGATAACAATAATTAAACAAATGTTTGCTGGGCCATCCAGAACCAATGGGACACGGAGAGAACTTTGTTCCAACAGACCTTGCTAGATTCCTCTCTGTCTACCACACCTAGTTCATGTTACACTGTAGTTATTTTTGGTGATAGCTCTTTCCTTGAACAGATCCTCTCTCTAAATTCTTTTAGGCAGCTAGGGAGAAAGTCAAGGTTCTTCCTGAATGTTTTGGGCCTTGATGGTTTTTAGCTCAAAATAATCTGCAGGCCAAAATGGTACATCGTGGGGCACTTCACTCTGAACCCCTACACTGCCAATGAGAATGCAAAATGGGGCAACTTCTATGGAAAAGTTTGGTGGTTCCTCAAAAAGTTAAAAATGGAGTTACTATGTGACCTAGCAATTTCATGTCTAGGTATATCCCCAAGAGAAATGAAAACATATGTTCACACCAAAACTTGTACAGAAATGTTCAGAGTAGCATTATTCATAACAAGAAAAAGTGGAAGCAACACAAATGTCCATCTGTTCAATGGACAAATAAAATGTGGCATATCCATAGAATGTAATAGTATTCATCCATGAAAAGGAATGAAGTACTGATATATGCTAGACTATTAACGAACCTTGAAAATATGCTAAATGAAAGAAGCCATTCAGAAAAGACCACGGGTTGTATGATTCCATTTATCTAAAATGTTCAAAATAGACAAATCTATAGAGGCAGAAAGCATATTATAGGTTGCCTAGTGTTGTGCAGTTTGGTGGAAAATAGGCAGCGACTGCTAATGGACCTGGAGTTTTTCTTTGGGATGATAAAAATGTTCTAAAATTGATTGTGGTGATGAATGTATAACTCTGTGAATATACTAAAAATCATTAAACACTTTCAATGAGTGAATCGTATTGTATGTGAATTGTTTTTCAATACAGTTGTTATAATTTTTTAATTGCATGTGTACTGTAGTAGGCAGGAAAAAGCTTCCCAACGATATCCATGTCCTCATCCCTGGACCCTGCGACTATGTTACCTTACATGGCAAAAGGGACTTTGCAGATATAATTAAGTTAAAGATCTTAAGAAGGGGAGATTATTCTGCACTATCCTTGCAGGTCCAATGTAATCACAAGGATCCTTAAAGATGGAAGAGGCATCCTGAAGATCAGAGTCACAGAAAAATTTGAAGATGCTACATTGCTAGCTTTGAAGATGGAGGAAGGGGCCATGAACCAAGGAATTGAGGTAGCCTCTAGAAGCTAAACAAGGCAAGAAACAGATTCTTTTCTAGAGCCTCTAGGAAGAATGCATCTCTGACAACAGCTTGATTTTAACCTGGTAAGACCCACTTCAGACTTCTGACCTCAAGAACTGTAAGAGAATACATTTATGGTTTTTTATACCACTAAGTGTGTGGTAATTTGTTCCATCATCCATAGGATATTGATACAGATGCTATGTGCCAGTTTCTGTGCTACGATTTGGTGACATTGTGGGGGCAAATTACTGTAATAAGCTTTTTTCCTTCATGGTGCTTATAGTCCAGTAGTGACCAAAATAATTTTCAAACTGGATAAAAACATTTATTATTCTTCTCAAATACAATGGTCTTGGGAATGACATCAGCATCATGGCAGAGTGGGTTGTTCCCTTTGTCTCTCCCCTCTAAGTTACAACTATATAGATACTCATTAATTAGCAGAGGATTCCCTGCACAGCACAACCTGATGCCTGATAGATCCACACAGCCATGCATCTGAAGGTGGGTGGACTGGATCCCCGGGAGGCAGTGGAACTTGGTAAGCACACCCCTCCCACTCCCCAGTGGCAGCGAGCCAGGCCGTAGATACTTACACAGTGGCCAGTGTGACTGGAAGAGGAGGCAGGGTCAGCCTGGCATGTGCAAACACTTTTAGAGGTATAGCCTGGCCCATGGGAGTGCCCACTCTGCTGTGGTGGCCTTGCCCATAGGAACACTCTACACCGAGTGTCAATGGCTCAGCCCCTGCAAAGGTACACACTTGCCTAGCACAGCACAAGAGAGAAGTCACCCCACCCGCTAAGAAGGAGACCTGCCCCCAGAGCACAGCAGCCCACGGGACTAAGTGGCAGCTCAGACTCTGAGAAGGCACCCACTGCCCTAGTGCAGCACAGGCGAGAAGGCATCCCACTTGCTCAGAAGCTGACCCACCCACAGAGCCCAGCAGCCCACAGGACCCACCAAGTGGCAACTCAAGCCCTTGCCAGCTCACCATTCCCTCCTAGCACAGCAGCTCAGCCAGTCCCCTGCCAAGTGATTGCAGTGACCCTGCCCACACAAGAGCAACACCCCTGTCCAGCACAGAGGCCCCATCTGTGGTGCTCAACCCACCCCACAGTGAAGAGGCCCTGCCCACATGAACACAACTTGCAGAGAGGCTGTGGCCAGCCTGCAAAAACGCAGAGCAGCCCTACCTGCACAACTTCCATCAGACGGGGCGGGATCAGAAAACACAGCTTCTGCCCACCCCCCAAGGTGGCTCGTGGAATCTGTGACCTGATACTACCACAAATGCACCAGCAAAAGATCAATTCATCAAACATCATGATGAACTCCAGTAACATTGCAGAGCAGAAGAAAAATTACTGCTCTCAAAAAGTGACTTCTGAAAAAGTCGCCAGAAACCAACACTGAAGTCACAGAAATTTACAATCTAAATGACAGAAAACTCAAAATAGTTGTCATAAAGAAACTCAAGAAGTTGCAAGACAACTCAGAGAGTTCAATGAGCTCAGGAATAAAATTAATGAGCAGAAGGAATACTTCACCAAAGTGAATGAAACTCTAGAAAAAAACCAAACAGAAATTCTGGATATATACAAACATCATGGTAACCACTAAAGAAGAAAAAATCACATCGGAGTCACAAATCATAAATAAAGAGAGAACTCAGAAAACCATCAACAAAAACCATCAAACTAAAACGACAATCAGAAAAACAAGGGAAAAGAAACACTGGAAATATAGAATGCTCAGAAAACAAGAGATAAAATGGCAGTATTAAGCCCTCACATGTCAATAATCACTCTAAATGTAAATGGATGAATTCTCCAATCAAAAGACACAGGGTGAGGGGTCAACCTGGTGGCATAGTGGATAAGTTTGCGCACTCTGCTTCAGTGGCCCAGGGTTCATGGTTCAGATCCCGGGCACAGACCTACACATCACTCATACAGCTGTGCTGTTGTAATGTCTGATGTACAAATTAGAAGAAGATTGGCACAGATGTTAGTTCAGGGACAATCTTCCTCAAGCAAAAAGAGGATGATTGGCAACAGATGTTAGCTCACGGCCAATTTTACTCACCAAAAAAAAAAAAAAAAAATATTAAAAGCCACTGAGTGGCTGGATGGATAAAAAACAAAACCCAACAATATACTGCCTCCGGGAAACACATCAGCTCTAAAAACATACATAGACTCAGAGTGAAGAGATGGAAGACGATTCTCTAAGAAAATGGCAAGCAAATAAAGCAGGTATTAGCATACTTATATCAGAAAAAGCAGACTTCAAGATAAAAAAGACAATGAGAGACAAAGCGGGGCAGTATATAATGAAAAAAGGGGTATTCCACCAAGAGGAAAAAACACTTATGGATATATGCACTTAACACAGGAGCAGCAAAGTACATAAAGCAACTATTAACAGACCTAAAGGGAGAAATTGACAGCAACACAATAATAGTAGGGGACGTTACCATCCCACTTACATCAAAGAATAGATCATCCAGACCAAAAGTCAACAAGGAAATAGTGGCCTTAGATAAAGCACTAGAACAGATGGACTTAATAGCTATATGTAGAATATTCCATCCAAAGACAGCAGAATACACATTCTTCTCAAGTGCACATGGAACATTCTCAAAGATAGACCATATGTTGGGAAACAAGGCAAGCCTCAACAAATTTAAGAAGATTGAAATCATATCAAGCATCTTTTCTGACCACAATGCTATGAAACTAGAAATCAACTAGAGGAAAAAAGCTGAGAAAGGCACAAATATGTGAAGAGTAAACAATATGCTACTGAACAACCATTGGATCCATGAAGAAATCAAAGGAGAAATAAAAAAATATCGGGAGACAAATGAAAATGACAGCACAACATACCAATTCTTATGAGATGGAGCAAATGCAATGCTAAGAAGGATATTTATACCAATATGACAAACAAGAAAAATCTCAAATAAATAATCTTAAACTAGACGTAACAGAAATTGAGAGAGAAGAAAAAACAAAGCCCAAAATCGAAGGAAGGAAATAATAAAAATTAGAGCAGAAGCAAATGAAATAGAGACTAAAAAACAATAGAAAGGATCAATGAAACAGGTGCTTTGAGAAGATAAAATTGACAAACCATTAGCCAGACTCACTAAGAAAAGAAGAGTGAAGGCACAAATAAATAAAATTAAAAATTAAGGAGGAGAAATTACAACTGATACCCCAGAATACAAAGGATTATAAGAGAATACTATGAAAAACTACATGCCAACAAATTGGATAACATGGAAGAAAAGAATAAATTCTTAGATTCACACAACCTCCCAAAACTGAATCAAAAGGAAATAGAGAATCTGAATAGACCATTCACAAGTAAAGAGACAAACAGCAATCAAAAAACACCCAAAAGATAAAACTACAGGACCAGATGGCTTCTCTGGAGAATTCTAACAAACATTCAAAGAATATTTAATGCTTATCCTTCTCAAACTATTCTGAAAAAATTGAGAAAGATGGAAGGCTTCTTAACTCATTCCATGAGGGCAACATTACCCTGATACCAAAACCAGACCAGGACAACACAAAGAAGGAAAATTATAGGCCAATATTGCAGGTGAACATAGATGCAAAATCCTAAACAAAATATTGGCAATTTGAATACAACAATCCATTAAAAGGATCATACATCATGATCAGGTGGGATTTGTATCAGGGATGCAGAGATGGTTCAACATCTGCAAATCAATCAATGTGATAGACCACATTAACAAAATGAGGAATAAGAATCGCATGATCACCTCAACAGATGCAGCAAAAGCATTTGACAAGATTCAACATCTGATGATAAAGGCCTCAAAAAAATGGGCATAGAAGGAAGGTACCTCAACAGAATAAAGGCCACATATGAAAAACCCACTGCGAACATCATACTTAATTGGGAAAAACAGAAAACCATTCCTCTGAGAACAGGAACAGGACAAGGGTGCCCACTCTTGCCACTCGTATTCAACATAATATTAGAGGTTTGCCAAGAAAAATTAGGCAAGCAAAAGAAATATAAGGTATCTAAATTGGAAGAGAAGAAGTAAAACTCTAGCTGTTTGCAGACGACAAGATTCTATATATAGAAAACACTAAATAATCCACCAGAAAACTATTAGAAATAATCAACAACTACAGCGAAGTTGCAGGGTAGAAAATCAACCTACAAAATTCAGTTGCATTTCTATACACTAATAACGAACTAGCAGAAAGAGAAGTCAAGAACGCAATCCCATGTACAATCTCAACAAAAAGAATAAAATATCTAGGAATAAATTTACCCAAGGAGGTGAAAGACCTATACACTGAAAACTGTAAGACATTATTGAAAGAAATTGAAGAAGACAAAAAGAAATGGAAAGATATTTCATGCACATGTATTAGAAGAATAAACATTTGTTAAAATATCCATATTTCCTAAAGTAATCTACAGATTCACTGCAATCCCAATCAGAATCGCAATCCTATTCTTCATGGAAATAGAACAAAGAATCCTAAAATTTATATGGAATAACAAAAGACTCCAAATAGCCAAAGCAATGCTGAGAAAAACACAACAAAGCTGGAGGCATCACAATCCCTGACTTCAAAATATACTACAAAGCTATAGTAATCAAAACAGTGTGTTACTGGCACAAAAAGGACACAGAGATCAATGGAACCGAAGTGAAAGCCCAGAAATAAAACCACGCATCTATGGACAGCTAATCTTCAACAAAGGACCCAAGAACATACAATGGAGAAAGGAAAGTCTCTTCAATAAATGGTGCTGGGAAAACTTGACAGCCACATGCAAAAGAATGAAAGTAGACCATTTTCTTACATCATACATAAAAATAGACTCAAAATGGATAATGACTCAAATATAAGACCTGAAGCCATAAAAATCCCAGAAGAAAATATAGGCAGTGCACTCTTTGACATTTGTCTTAGCAGCATCTTTTCGAATACCATGTCTACTCAGGCAAGGGAAACAAAAGAAAAAATAAACAAATGGGACTACATCAGACTAAAAAGCTTCTGCAAGGCAAGGGAAACCATAAACAAAATGAAAAGACAACCCACCAACTGGGAGAAAATATTTGTCAATCGTATATCTGACAAGTGGTTAATTTCCAAAATATATAAAGAACTCATGAAATTCAACAACAAAAACACAAACAACCCAGTCAGAAAATGGGCAGAGGATCTGACCAGACATTTTTCCAAAGAAGATATACAGACGGCCAACAGACACATGAAAAATTGTTCATCATCACTCATTATTAGGAAAATACAAACCAAAATTACAATGAGATATCATCTTATACCTATCAGAATGGCTATAATTAACAAGACAAAAAATAATGAATGCTGGACAGGATGAGGAGAAAAGGGAACCCTCATATACTGTTGCTGGGAATGCAAACTGGTGAAGCCACTAGGGAAAACAGTTTGGAGATTTCTCAAAAATTAAAAATAGAAATACTGTATGATCCAGCTATCCCACTACTGGGTATTTATCCGAAGAACATGAAATCAACAATGCAAAGAGATTTATTTACTCTTGTTCTCAATGCAGCATTATTCACAATATCCAAGATGTGGCAGCAACCCAAGCACCCATCAGCTGATGAATGTATAAAAATGTATAAAGCTCTGGTGTATATATATATATATATATATATATATATATATATACCTATGCACAATGGAATACTTACTACTCAGCCGTTAAAAAAGACAAAATCGTCTCATTTGCAACAACATGGGTGGACATTGAGGGTATGATGTTAGTGAAATAAACCAGACAGAGAAAGACAAACGCCACATGATTTCACTCATATGTGGAAGATAAACAAATGCATGGATAAAGAGAACAGATGAGTGGTTACCAGAGGGGAAGGGGGTTGGGGGAGGGCAAAAGGGGTAAAGGGGCACATATATATGGTGACAGATAAAAATTAGATTATTGGTGGCGAGCACAATGCAGTCTATGCAGAAACTGATAAATAATAATGTGCACCTGAAATTGCACAGTGTTATAAACCATTATGACGTCAATTAAAAAAAAACACAATGGTCTAGTTTGGGGAAGCTACTAGATCAGAGGTTCCAAAAATTTTAGGGCTCAAGGACCTTCTACTCTCTTAAAATTATTGAGGACTCCCACGAGCTTTTGTTTATGTGTTTATCTCTTGATAGTTACTGAATGGGAAATTCAAACTGAAAAAACATTTTGAAATCAGGTTTCTTAAGGCATTATATACATTCACTTAACTACATCCTTTGTAGTGAACAGTTCTGAGAGTTTTGAGAAATGCAAGCATTCACATAACCACCACTAAAAGATAGATGCAGAACATTTTCGTTGCCCCAAAAAGTTTCTTCTGATGCTTCTTTGTAGTTAACTTCCCCTCCACTCCCCGTCTTCAGTAACCACTAATTTTCTATCCCAGAAGTCTGACACAGATCTTACTGGGCTAAAATCAAGCTGTCAGCAGGACTCTCTCTACTCCTTTCTGGAAGTTCTAGGGGATAAGTCATTTCCATGCCTTTTCCAGCTTCTAGAAGCCATCTCCATTTCTTGACTTGTGGTTCTGTTCGTCTGTCTTCAAAGCAAGCAACATTGAATCTGTCTCACATTTCTTACATTATCACAGTTCTCTCTGGTTACTTCCAGGAAATATATTCTGCTTTTAAAGACCCATGAGATTAGATTGGCCCTCCTGGATAATCTTGAATCATTTCCCTATCTCAAGGCCCTTAACCTTAATCACATGTGCCAGTTCTTTTTATGATGTGAGGTAACATATTCACAGGGTTCAGGGATTAGGACGTGGACATCTTTTCATTTTTTTTTTTTTTTGAGGAAGATTAGCCCTGAGCTAACTGCTGCCAATCCTCCTCTTTTTTCTGAGGAAGACTGGCCTTGAGCTAACATCCATACACATCTTCCTCTACTTTTTATATGTGGGATGCCTACCACAGCATGGCTTGCCAAGCGGTGCCATGTCCACACCTGGGATCCGAACCAGCGAACCCTGGGTCACCAAAGTGGAACGTGTGAACTTACCCGCTGCACCACTGGGCCGGCCCCAGACATGGACATCTTTAATACGTTTTTTCCTTTTTTTTTTTTTTTTTGAGGAAGATTAGCCCTGAGCTAACATCTGCTGCCAATCCTCCTCTTTTTGCTGAGGAAGACTGGCCCTGTGCCCAGTCCTCTACTTTATATGTGGGACGCCTACCACAGCATGGCTTGCCAAGCAGTGCCATGTCCGCACCGGGATCCAAACCGGCGAACCCTGGGCCGCCAAAGCAGAACGTGTGAACTTAACCGCTACGCTACAAGGCCGGCTGCAACATGGACGTCTTTAGAGGGTCATGTTTCCTGCCTACCACAAGTTCCTTTTTATTGCTGAGTATGCTATTGTATTGATGTACAATAATTTATGGGCACTTGTACCCAGTTGGGCATTTGGGTTGTTTCCAGTTTGGGGTGATTATGAATAAATCTCATATCAACATTCTATGAATCTGTGTTTTCATTTCCATTAGGCAAATACTTAGATAATGGTTATAAAATCATATTTTTTAATTTTACCAATTTCATCAGAAGAGAGTTTAAGTGTTAGGAAGCTTTCAAGCTTACTGTGGTGGATGCAAGTTTTCAAAAATTTTAATTTTCATTAAGGACCTTGAATTTTATCATTGGTAGTTGTTTTCCTCAAAGTGACAGGCTCATTTTGTTCATTTTCAAGAAACTTTGCTAAAAGACCACATCTGACCAATGCATAGTTTTTCTATCAGTTGTTATTATCAAGTAAAAATGGTGTGCCATGAAAACAATGGCTAATTCAGCTTGCTACTAAAAAATCACACAAGTGCTCTACCTTAAGACAACCATCCTACTTGCATATAGAGTAGAAGTGTTTTATGTGTACTACCATGTGTTACACAGAATATTAAAAATTCATGAACTCATGGTCAAGATTTAGTTAATGATTTCTCTTGTTTCTTCAAGAATTTTCTTAATTGAAGCTGACTTTTTTGGAACCAGTGCCTTGACTCATGCTCAGGCATGAGCAGTTTATCCACAACTGCTTTTACACCATGAGTGCAAATGTCCACATGGCGAGTAAGACAAATAATGCCTTACTATTATTGAGGACATAGTTTTGACCTCATAAACCCCCTGAAAGAGTCTTGGGGACCCCCAGAAATCTGTAGACCACCCTTTGAGAATAGCCGCTAAGGGTAAGTCACTGTCCATGGACACCTTAAATGGAGAGGTTTCTTTTGTAAAGGAATAAAACATTCTGATTGGCAAGTATAGAGAAATGACAAAGTACTTTGTAGATTTGGAATTTCCAATACCTTTTTTATTTTGGTGACTGAGATGATGTTAGGGTGATTTTATTCTAGCCTGTAAACATGACTCAGTTAAAATTTTTTGAAAAATTCAATGCAAAAATGCTATCCATGAGGTAATGTTAGTATCTCTATTTTATACATGAGGAATTTTTAGTTCCAGGAAGTGAATTGATTTCATAATATGTAGGGAAGTCAAAATTTAAAGCCAAGACTGTCTTAATTGAATAGCTGAGATCTTTCTGGTATATCATGTTTTATTCTCATAATATAAATAGTAACTCTGAAAATAAAATGGGGTTAATAATAGAAGTCAATAATTACATGCACATATCAGTATATTTCTATTCCATTTTATATATAAAATATTTAATTGCACATTTTATATGAAACTCAGCCTCAATAAGCTTTTCCATGGATGTTACTTTAAGTTTCTCTCATGATATCTGGTTCAGTTTGAAACCTGAGGCTTCTAACAACTGTCTTTTGACTTCACAAATTAGTGAAGTGAAAATCGATTAATTTTTCATCACTGCTCTGTCCTTAATCTCTCCAGTGTTTCCTAAGTAATTTCCTTGAGATTTGTTTAGTTTATGGAAATTGCTGGTGGCAGAATTAAGTTTCAGATCTCCCCAAAAGAGCTCATCAAAGTTAAGAGCTGAGTATGAAAAAGTGTATTTACATTGTTTAGCGACATATCGGGGCCAAATTTTCCGTGATTCCAGTTCATCTCTGGACAGTTATGGCTATGATCTTCTGATATTGGCAGAATTGGATGTAACATAAATGTTTGGTTGATCCAGTGTTTTGTGATTCTTTATGCTATCCCCACATACAGCACAGTCAGTAGTACTAGAATTCATTACTCATGGATCTATGCAAACAGGGTCCTGTGTATCATAGTTAATGTTTTATTCATGCCACTCTGGGCTTGAGATGCAGGGTGAGGAGTTGGGAAGATGAATTGAAATGACTTCCTTTCAAGCTGAACACTCTAAACTAACTACAACCTTGAGTTTCTCATCCAAATTCTGTGACTATCCCTTTCCTCTCTATCTATTGGGTTATTTGATTTCATCCTTACCCTAAATGTGGACATTGGTATAGTGGAAAGAACACTGGGAAAGGAATAGGATGACTTGAGATCTGGCAAATACTGTAATCTAGGGTGTGTCACTTCTTTCTGGGCTTCAGTTTCTTTGACTATAAATGGAAGGGGTTGGGTAAAATGAGCTGAAGTCCTTTCAAGTTCTATCTCTGTGAGTACAAGGAAAGAGGAAGGAAATTTGTGGTTTAATATTCACCTACAGAATTAATCAAACTATGATCTAAATGATGATACTCCATAATTGCTTTCTTTTGGTAATCCTGGTCAGAATTTTGTCATCCAGTTTATGCTAAGGTCATAGAGAGACATCCTTATCCTTTGAGGTTGCTTATAGAGCATTCTATCTAATATGTTGACTCCGTCTAACTGTGTCTAAAACACTACCAACATAAGGGATCAATTCAATGGACAAAAATATCAGTTTAATGTTAATTTTAAAATATGGGCACTCTTCAAAATTATATGAATGGGTTTTTCCTTCTTTAATACTTTTATTATCCTGGTCAAGATGTAATTTCAAATTGAAAACATCAATAATAAAGAACATCAAAATATGTATTTTTTTATTGAGGTCACATTGGTTTATTATTTTATAAAAGTTTTAGGTGTACAATGGAATATGACTCAGCCACAGAAAGATGAAATCTTGCCGTTTGTGACAACATGGATAGACCTTGAGGGTATTATGTTAAGTGAAATAAATAAGATGAAGAAAGACAATTACCATATGAGTTCACTCACATGTGGAAGATAAACAAATAAACAAACACGTAGATATGGAGAACAGATTGGTGGTTACCAAAGGGGAAGGGGCAGGGGAAGGGAAAAAGGGGTACAGGGGCACATAGGTATGGTGGTGAATGGCAACTAGACTTTTGGTTGTGAACACAATGCAGTCTATACAGAGGTCAACATATAATGATCGAAATATAATGATGTACAAATTATTTATTTAAAGGTATTTTTTAATTCATGAAAGCTCATAAAAAGGAGTATAATATAGGAAAATATAATGATATTAAAGTGACTGTGAGCCAAAAGTCCCAAACAGATTAAATTATACACAAAGGTTATGCTAACCAAATTGAGACTATTTAGAATATTGTCCTTTTCGAATGTGCAGTCTTGGTTGCTAAAAATAATGATAGAACACAGTGTTACTGTATTGATCTAAGAAACACCCAATTGGCCCTATGCATGCTGGGCATTACTGGACAGCACAAGTGCCTACACTTGCCTAAAATGCCATTTGATAATGTGCCAGGCAGGTTTGCTTAGCGTTATTACACATTTGCAGAAAGCTCAGTCCTAATGGTTTTCACTTAGCAAGGAGGCATTTTTAGAACGATAATCAGTGCTTTGAACAATATTTGTATTTATAATATTCTGTTCTGAGTGGAAAGCAAAACTACTACTTAGAAATCAAAAGTTGGGGGCCAGCCCGGTGGCGCAGCAGTTAAATTCGCACGTTCGGCTTCTGAGCGGCCCAGCGTTCGCCGGTTTGGATCCCAGGTGGGGACACAGCACTGGTTGGGACGCCATGCTGTGGTAGGCGACCTACATATAAAGTAGAGGGAGATGGGTACGGATGTTAGCTCAGGGCCAGGCTTCCTCAGCAAAAAGAGGAGGGTTGGCAGTAGTTAGCTCAGGGCCAATCTTCCTCAAAAAAAAAAAAAAGAAAGAAAGAAATCAAAAGTTGAATGGTCACTACTGTTGAGGAGAACAATCAGAATATAGGAGAATGGCTACTAACTCTGGTTTCTGGGGGGTCTCAATATTGGAGTTTTCTCACTCTACTTAGCAGGACAGTTAGAACAAAAGTTACAACATGGCTCTGGAAGGAACAATGACCTCAGCATTAAGTACAAAGGAATTTCAGAGCGGTAGGAAGATGGGAATAGAATCTTCCCTTGAAATGGTTTCTATATAAGGAAAGTACTGAATTAATCATACTCCACATGCTGCTTTAATTCGGGCATTTCCAATTGCCTTTGTCGACTTACCTTCTGTTTCATTGTATTCTCGGGCAAACAGATCACAGCAGTGCTGCAGATTACTGTAAAAATTTGAGATAAGAAATTTGAGTATGTGGAAAAGATTATTCCATAAGACTATGAAATTCTGAATCAAAACACTAGAAGCATTACAAAGTCATTTGAGGAGTAAGAACCATCTATAATCAGTGCATATGGATACACAGAAGCATGAGTGTAATACATGAAAGTCTGTGCTTTCAAATTTTAGTGGAAGTAATGCCTGTCAAAGCCATTACTGTTAGCATGCTCTAGGGTGTTGTGGAGGACTTTGCCATTGACTACTGGCATATATGTACCAAAAGAAATGTGAATGTTGTCACAAATGTGTGCTTGTGAGTGATAACATTCAGCTGTATATTACAAAATATGTAGAAGCCACACTCTTTCTTCCAAGAATTTAAAATCTAAGGAAGAGGACTGTAAAGAGACTATGTATAGGTTTAATTGTCTAAAAAGAAAATAAATACAGAGTGCAAGAAGGGTGTTTAATAGGATAAACTGACTTGTTCTGGAGTATCAACAAAGGTCTGCTCTCTGTTACGTAATCTGTGTAGAATACTCAATGTTCTCTGACTTCTGGTTGCATTTGGCCAATGGGGATACTCTAGTAGGTTAGAGGAAAAGAGGGGAAAAAAGTGGAGATATTTATTCCTCTAGCTCTGGCCCTGCATGGCTGTCGTGGGCTGGTTTTGTCCCTTGACCATCTGTCACTGAACTTCTCCATGTTGCTTGCTATACAATTCTCTCCCTCCTTACTCCTGCTCTAAGTATGTTAGCCGCCCTAGGATACCACAGTCTCTTGAAGTTTCTCTACATGTGTTCATATCTTTGTAGTGTCTTGGTTAAACCCACCTTTAATTATCCTAGTTTGGACATGCCATTTGGTTTTATCTGAATCCCTGACTAATAGATGGTCTATTAAGGGTATTTAAACTGGGACCAGGAAAATGGCTAGGAGCTTCATAGACAGAGAGAGTTGTGTGTGAAGGCATAGGAAGCAGATTGGTAAGGGAGAACATTGCCACCGTGGGACCAGCATATACAAAACCTTCAAGGCAGGAATGAGACTGGTGCATTTTAGCGATGAAAGAAAGGTCAGTAGGCCTGAAGCCTGTAGAACTGAGGGAAGAGTAATGTGAGATGAACTACAGAGTAGACCAGGGTTAGGAATTTGATGGTATAAAGGTTATTACCAGATGGTTTGTACCTCAGAGGAGGAGATAACTTTATGAATGAATGAATAATTCATTGTTCTCATGATATCACTTTAAAGCCAAAAAAGAAAATGTTCTCACTTCCTAACCCTGACGTACAGAGAGTCAGAGAAAATAAGTGGGCTCATTCTGAGAGGGCTGTAGATAAAGCAGCATCCTTGGGGAAAGCCAAGTTTCTTTTTTTCTTTTTAAGATTGGCACCTGAGCTAACAACCGTTGCCAATCTTTTTTTTTTTCTGCCTTATCTCCCGATATCCCCCCTGTACATAGTTGCACATCCCAGTTGCAGGTCCTTCTAGTTGTGGCATGTGGGATGCTGCCTCGATGTGGCCTGACGAGCAGTGCCACGTCCGCGCCCAGGATCCAAACCAGCGAAATCCTTGGGCACCACAGTGGAGCATGCGAATTTAACCATTTGGCCACCGGGGCCGGCCCGCCAAGTTTCACTTTAAGGTTGGAGGTGGAGAATGTTAGAGGTGATTGCTAATTGTGATGTAGAAGTTCTAGAAGGTTAGGAATCTGAATGGTTACATAGCAAAGGAAGTGCAAAGCAGTGTGAAGAGGGAAGCATAGAGCTGTCTTGGAGCTTATAATTTGGAAGATGACCCAAAACAATGGATAGGTGAGAAATGGTAGAATTAGTCCTAAACTAGGCCAGACCTCGAGAGGTTTGATAACTGGCAAGAATGATTTGAATTGGATTATTTTTTATTGAGTTAATGATAGGTTACAATCTTGTGAAATTTCAGTTGTACATTAATGTTTGTCAGTCGTGTTGTAGGTGCACCACTTCACCCTTTGTGCCCACCCCCCACCCCACCTTTCCCCTGGTATCCACTAAACTGTTCTTAGTCCATAATTTTAAATTCCTCATATGAGTGGAGTCATACACAGATTATCCTTCTCTCGCTGGCTTATTTCACTTAACATAATTCCCTCAAGGTCCATCCATGTTATTGCAAATGGAATGATTTTGCTCTGTTTTGTGGCTGAGTAGTATTCCATTGTATATATGTACCACATCTTCTTTATCCATTCGTCTGTTGCTGGGCACTTAGGTTGCTTCCATGTCTTGGCTATTGTAAATAATGCTGCAATGAACATTGGGGTGCATAGGACTTTTGGGATTGCTGACTTCAAGCTCTTTGGATAAATACCCAGTAGTGGGATAGCTGGATCGTATGGCAGTTCTATTTTTAATTTTTTGAGGAATCTCCATACTGTTTTCCATAGTGGCTGCACCAGTTTGCATTCCCACCAGCAGTGTATGAGGGTTCCTTTTTCTCCACAACCTCTCCAACATTTGTTACTATTAGTTTTAGATATTTTTGTCATTCTAATGGGTGTAAGGTGATATCTTAGTGTAGTTTTGATTTGCATTTCCCTGATGATCAGCGATGATGAGCATCTTTTCATGTGACTATTGGCCATCAGTATATCTTCTTTGGAGAAATGTCTGTTCATGTCTCCTGCCCATTTTGTGATTGGGTTGTTTGATGTTTTGTTGTTGAGTTGCGAGAGTTCTTTATATATTATGGATATTAAGCCTTTGTCAGATATATGACTTGCAAATATTTTTTCCCAGTTAGTGGGTTGTTTTTTTGTTTCAATCCTGTTTTCATTTGCCTTGAAGAAGCTCTTTATTCTGATGAAGTCCCATTTGTTTATTCTTTCTATTATTTCCCTTCTCTGAGAAGGCATGGTGTCCAAAAAGATCCTTTTAATACTGATGTTCAAAGAGTGCCCTGCCTACGTTTTCTTCCAGAAGCCTTATGGTTTCAGGTCTCACCTTTAGGTCTTTGATCCATTTTGAGTTTATTTTGGTGAATGGTGTAAAAGAATGGTCAATTTTCATTCTTTTACATGTGGCTGTCCAGTTTTCCCAGCACCATTTGTTGAAAAGACTTTCTTTTCTCCATTGTATGCCCTCAGCTCCTTTGTCAATGATAAGCTGTCCATAGATGTGTGGTTTTATTTCTGGGCTTTCAATTCTGTTCCATTGATCTGTGCACCTGTTTTTGTACCAGTACCATGCTGTTTTGATTACTGTAGCTTTGTAGTATGTTTTGAAGTCAGGGATTGTGATGCCTCCCGTTTTGTTCTTTTTTCTCAGGATTGGTTTAGAAATTCGGGGTCTTTTGTTGCCCCATATGAATTTTAGGATTCTTTGTTCTAATTCTGTAAAGAATGTCATTGGGATTCTGATTGGGATGGTGTTGAATCTGTAGATTGCTTTAGGTAGAATGGAATTTTTTTTGGGGGGGGGGCTGGCCCCGTGGCCAAGTGGTTAAGTTCGCACGCTCCGCTGCAGGCGGCCCAGTGTTTCGTTGGTTCGAATCCTGGGCGCGGACATGCCACTGCTCATCAAACCACGCTGAGGCAGCGTCCCACATGCCACAACTAGAAGGACCCACAACGAAGAAGATACAACTATGTACCGGGGGGCTTTGGGGAGAAAAAGGAAAAAATGAAAAAAAAAATCTTTAAAAAAAAAAAAAAAGAACGGACATTTTAACTATGTTTATTCTTCCAATCCATGTACATGGAATGTCTTTCCATCTCCTTATGTCATCATCCAATTCTCTCAGAAAGGCCTTGTAATTTTCATTATATAGGTCCTTCACTTCCTTAGTTAAATTTATCCCAAGGTACTTTATTCTTTTTGTTGCGATTGTGAATGGTATTGTGTTCTTGAGTTCTTTTTCTGTTGGTTCATTACTGGAGTATAGAAATGCTACTGATTTATGCAAATTGATTTTATACCCTGCAACTTTGCTGTAGTTGTTGATTACTTCTAACAGTTTTCCAATGGATTCTTTGGGGTTTTCTATATATAAGATCATGTCGTCTGCAAACAGTGAGAGTTTCACTTCTTCCCTCCCTATTTGGATTCCTTTTATTCCTTTTTCTTGCCTGATTGCTCTGGCCAGGACCTCCAGTATTATGTTAAATAAGAGTGGTGATAGAGGGCATCCTTGTCTTGTTCCTGTTTTCAGGGGGATGGCGTTCAGTTTTTGCCCATTGAGTATGATGTTGGCTATGGGTTTGTCGTATATGGCCTTTATTATGTTGAGGTAGTTTCCTTCTATGCCCATTTTGTTCAGAGTTTTTATCATAAATGGCTGTTGGATCTTGTCAAATGCCTTCTCTGCATCTATTGAGATGATCATGTGGTTTTTATTCCTCAGTTTGTTGATGTGGTGTATCACGTTGATTGATTTGCGGATGTTGAACCATCCCTGTGTCCCTGGTATGAATCCCACCTGATCATGATGTATGATCCTTTTGATGAATTGCTGAATTCTGGTTGCCAAAATTTTGTTTAGAATTTTTGCATCTATGTTCATCAGTGATATTGGCCTGTAGTTCTCTTTTTTCATGGAGTCCTTGTCAGGTTTTGGTATCAGCGTGTTGTTGGCCTCATAGAATGTGTTAGGAAGTGTTCCATCTTCCCTAATTTTTTGGAATAGCTTGAAAAGGATAGGTATTAAATCCTCTCTGAAAGTTTGGTAGAATTCCCCAGGAAAGCCATCTGGTCCTGGAGTTTTATTCTTTGGGATGTTTTTTATTGCTGTTTCAATCTCTTTCCTTGTGATTGGTCTGTTCAAATTGTCTGCCTCTTCTTGAGTGAGCTTTGGGAGATTGTAGGAGTCCAAGAATTTATCCATTTCCTCTAGGTTATCCATTCTGTTGGCATATAGTTTTTTGTAGTATTCTCTTATAATCTGTTGTATTTCTGCAGTGTCTGTTGTTATTTCTCCTCGCTCATTTCTGATTTTGTTTATTTGAGCTTTCTCCCTTTTTTTCTCTGTACGTCTGGCTAGTGGTTTGTCAATTTTATTTATCTTCTCAAAAAAACAGCTCTTTGTTTCATTGATCCTTTCTACTGCCTTTTTCGTTTCAATAGTATTTATTTCTGCTCTGATTTTTATTATTTCTCTCCTAAGAATGATTTGAATTGGATTTAACTGGTTACTACTTTGTTTACTACAAACCCAGCAAACAGGCTATAGAATGGATATCCGTGAGATCCAAGATACCTGGTATAAGTGAGCAGGCAAGCTCCACATGCCTCCTACTCTCTCACAGAGGATTACACACAGGTCAGAGTGTGGTGGCCTCATTAGGTTGAGCGGAGTGACCACAGCGGTCAATGACATGTTTAGAAGCATTATCAAAGTATAATAAGAAAAAAGATACAAGTATGTCACTTTGAGATTGACTGATAATGTCTTGTCATTTTAACTGCTTCAGTATTTGCTAGAGAGCCAGGTAGAATGATAATTGGCTTGCCAAAACAGGACAGCAACAGTACAATGATCTCTCACAATATATTAGTTGTGTAGTTATTTTATTTGTTATTCTCACCCAATCACATAGTGCCTTGTGAACTAACCATCTATTTCATAGTAGTAACAAGGTGGCAAGTTAGACGATGTAGAAAAGAAATTCAATTTTGTTAGAGTGTAATTTATTATTGCCCCCTACTTAATCAGAGAGTTAGGATAGTATTCAATAATTTCATCTACTAACTTTTTCTTAAAGCCCATGAAAAGAAATAACTTTTCAGCAGTGCTAATTAGGACACAACTGTGTTCCTATCCTGTGTGCCTCCAAACAGAGAAATCTAGCATGATTCCTCAAGCTTTCCTTATTTTGATACCAGTTTTTGGACTTGATGAGATAAAATTTGAGTGCTCTTCGTATAATTATTGTGTATGCAGGAAATTATACTCATGTTTTTCTCTGTTATTATTGCCATTACTCTTAAGTTTCAGGTCTTTTGTTGTCTTATGATTTCATTTTTGAATTCTTTGATATATCTGGAATTCATTCTATAATATGTTATGACGGGAGATTCTAACATGATAGTTTTGCAAAAAGGTTGACAACTTGTCTTAAGCAGTGTTGCTGTAAAGATCTACCCTTTATACATGATTACTGATTGTCTTTTTATCATCTACTGAGAGAATTTTTTTTTTTTTTTGGTGAGGAATAATGGCCCAGAGCTAATATCTGTTGCCAATCTTCCTCTTTTTGCTTGAGGAAGATTGTCCCTGAGCTAACATCTATGTCAATATTCCTCCATTTTTGGCATGTGGGATGTTGCCACAGCATGGTTTGATGGGCTATGTGTAGGTCTGTGCCTGGGATCCAAACCCGAGAACACTGGGCCACCGAAGCAGAGCACATGAACCTAACCACCGTGCAACCGGGCCAGCCCCCTAATCTACTAAATTTCTGGACTCAGTGTCTCAAATATCTGTTCATTTTCAATCTCTTATTATGCTAGTTCCTCACTCTGTTAATTATCATAGCTTTGTGTTATCAGGAAGGGATAACTCCGTGCTGTTAGTCTCCTTTTGTGAAATTGTTTTAGCTTTTCTTACAGTTAAATTTTAGAATAGTTTTGACAGATTTAAGGAAAAACATCTTGCTCAAGTTCTTATTGTAATTGCTCTAAATGCATGTAGTAATATGAAAATATTTGGCATCTTTACAACATTCAGTTTTCTTTTCAGAAGTCAGGAAATCTTGCTTTGTGTTTTCAAGTATTTTTTTTATGTCTATCAATACCGTTTCTTACTTTTTTGTCATAAAGTGCCCCTCTTCCCAGTCTCTTGCTAAGTAATAATTTTTTTGTTGTCATTTCCACTGGGAATAGGACTACCCTAGAAATACTTTATTTATTCTCTCAAAGGTTGCAGAGTTAAAGATACCAATGGGTACATTATTTCCTCCTGTCTACTACAGGTCTTCAGGAAGAATCAAACAGAGCATTTGTGCATACATTGGAACATTAGATTGTGGAATATAGTTTAGCGGTTTATTGGTTTTTGGAGGAAGTATTTTACATTCTCTCTGCAACAGTGACTTCACTTTTTTAAAAACAAATATACCGTGAAGTTAACAGGAACATGAAAAAAATCTTAAAGAGGAACAGAACATCTCTCTGACATTAACAGACTTAACGTGACTCCTTGATGTGACAGTAAAGTATCTTCACCAGGTGAAGTCCAAAGGTAGTATTATTCATTCTTTTGACAAACATTTAGAGCGTGCCTTCTGCTATGCACTTGCTACTTCTAGAGCGAGGTACTGGAGACAAAAAGAAAGGGTCATACAAATTTGAGTAGAATGCAGTTGGCATAGAGGTAGAGGTAGATGTCAGAGTCTAGTGGAGGAGACAAACACATAAGTAATATATCATGCAATGCGTGGTGTTTTTCATAGAGATAATCATAATGAAGTAAAGTATTAGTTTTGACCAGAGGGAGATCTTATATATGATGTCACATTTGAGGTGGGTTTCTAAGAAATTAGAAATTTCACTGGTTGAACCCAACACACTTGAGATTTAAAAGTAGAGAGCGTTGATGTATTCATCTGTTCAACACATATACGTTGCGGCCTTAATGTGTGTGCCAGGCACTGCTCCAGGCATTGGAGATACAGCAGTGCAAAAGACTGACAGAATCCAAGCCCTCATTAAACTTCTATTCTGGTGACAGTGACTTAAATTAAACAGACAAATATATGTAATATAATTTCAAGTAGTAAATATTCTATAAGGAACAGTAAGATAGTGGAAAGACAGCACTGGAGTGGGTGTGTGCGTAGGTCACTCTTTTAGACAAAATGGTCATGAAAGGACTTTCTAAATAAAGTAAAGGAACAATGCAAGGAAGGATCTAGGGGAAGAACATTAGTGGGCAGAAGAAATATCAAGTGAAAGGCTAACACAGGAACAAGATTGTGGGCAAGTTCAGAGAAGAGTAAACACATCAATGTAGCATTTAGATACATGGCACAAGCTTTAGGGTAGGTTAGGGACAGAGTAAGAAGGGTCTGGTATGCCACACCAAAGAGTTTTATTTTTTTCTCTTTTTCCCAGCTTTATTGAGATCTAATTGATATTTAACAATGTATAAGTTTAAGGTATACAAAGTGTTGATTTGACACACTTATATATTGCAAAATAATTACCAACGTAGCATTAGCTAACACCTGCATCATGTCACCTAATTGCCATATTTTTGTGATGAGAACATTTAAGGTCTACTCTCTTAGCAATTTTCAATTATATAAACAGCATTATTAACTATAATCACTATGATTTGCATCAGATCCTGAGAACTTATTCATTTTATAACTTGAAATTTGTGTTCTTTGACCAACATCTCCCTTTTCCCCCACCCTTCAGCTCCTGGTAACCACCATTCTAGAATTTGTTTCTATGAGTTTTTTTTTTTTTTAAGATTCAACATGTAAGTGATATCATACAGTATTTTGTTTTCCTCTGTTTGACTTATTACACTTAGCATAATGCCCTCTAGTGTCATCCATGTCGTTACAAATGGCAGGATGTCTTTCTTTCTCATGGATAAATAATATTCCATTGCATATATACACCACATCATCTTTATCAATTTATTCACTGATGGGCACTTAGGTTGTTTCCATGTCTTGGCTATCGTGAATAATGCTGCAATGAACATGGGAGTAGAGCTATCTTTTTGAGATCCTGATTTCATTTCCTTTGGATATATACCTGGAAGTGGGATTGCTGGATCATATGGTAGTCCTATTTTTAATTGATTGAGGAACCTCCACACTGGTTTCCATAGTGGTTGCACCAATTTACACTTCCACCAAAAGGGCACAAGTGTTCCTTATTCTCTGCATCCTCACTAACTCTTGTTATCTCTTGTCTTTTTGATGATAGTCATTCTAACATTCTAATTCAATGAGTTGATATCTCATTATGGTTGTGAGTTGCATTTCCCTGATGATTAGTGATGTTGAGTACCTCTTCATTAATTTTATTCTTTAAGTAATGGGAACCATCACTTTTTTTTTCCCCCTTAAAGATTGGTTCTGGGATAACATCTGTTGCCAATCTTTTTTTCCTCCTCTTCTTCTCCCCAAAGCCCCCCAGTACATAGTTCTATATTGTTGTTGTAGTCCCTCTAGTTGTGGCATGTGGGACACCGCCTCAACATGGCCTAATGAGCAGTACTATGTCCCTGCCCGGGATCCAAACTGGCAAAACCTTGGGCTGCTGAAGCAGAGTGCGGGAACTTAACCACTTGGCCACAGGGCTGGCTCCCCCATCACTTGTTTTAAAGCAAAGTTGATTAGAATTATTGTCGATAATTTGGAAGATGGTTCAGAACAAGAAAAGACTGGAGGCAATAAATCAATCTAGTAAGAGAGTATATAGCATTGGCTAAGATGTTCTTGGCCTAAATTTGGACAATGGCTGTGGTATGAGAGAGAAAGTGGGGGATTTAAGATGTTATGCAGGAAAACTTGAAAAGAATGTAGGCATCGTGAGAACAAGGATTTTTGTTTGTTTCTGTTTTGTTCATTACAATATTCCCAAGCATCTAGAACACTGTCTGGCACATGATAGCTACTCAATAACCATCTATTATATGAATGGGAAATTTGATGGCTGACTAGAAGTTTTGGAGGGAAATTAATGAGAAGTATGTTTGAGGGAGTAGTAGAAGATTACTCTGAGGTTTTCTAGTTGTGTGATAAGGTAGAAGGTGATGCCATCAGTTAAGGTAGGCAAAGCTGAGAATAACATGGACTGAGAGTGTGAAGTGGGTAACGAGGGAGAATTGTGCCTATTATCTTCTGGGGTGAAACTAGTTGGAACTGGTTTCTCGTAATCTGTGTACATTCTGTGATTCAATTGTACACCTTTAGCATACCTAGCTGCAAGATTTCTTTCAGCATGGGCGATTTTACCTGGATAATTGTGATTTCCTGAGGATCCTCTAAGTGAGAAGTGCAAAGAAACAGAATAATGGACATAAGTGGCAAGCTAAGGAAATGAAAATTCCTTCCACTCATTGGCGATGGTTAAAAAGTTGAGAAAGAGGAACAAGCACCTCTAAAATGTTTGCTTTTACCCACTATTAATACAAAATAAGTTGTTTAGCTACCAAATGAGAGCCCCTATTGATAGGTTAGGCTCCAATTGCAAGAAGGTCTCAACAGCCCCCTTGCCTGTCAGAGTAAATGTAAGGAGAACTTCATGCTAACTCCGCGAAGTGGAAGCCTTCCTCTCCAGTTTCCTTGAGTTTGCAGTGCCTGTTAACGCCCCCAACCAAGCACCTCTACCTGGTGTTGAACTTACTGGGAGGAGATGACTTCTACGCACTGAGCTCAGAGAAGAACTTAGCACTTTCCAGTTAGAGTTAAGAGTTCCTCCTGAAGAGAAACTAAAAATGTGAAAGGAAGAACACTGGAAAGTGATTAGATTTTTATAATCGACTTTACCAACCTAGGTTCTATCTCAACCAGGCACTTCTTGCCTTTGTTCCAGTAGGAAAAAATCTTTTAGAATTACATTTCACAAACAATAGCAATAATAAACACAATTTTTGCCAAAGAGAGTCATTGTTTCCTAAAGTATTTCACTGTTTAAACTTTGATCTTTCCAGATATGACTATACAGCAGCCTCTCGAGGCAGAGCAGGAGAGGAAGTGGTGCACCAAGGAGAGGTGGCAGTGGGAGAGGCAGATGGCATAGAGCCGAGGCAGGACAATGTCACTTTGCTTCCCATGCAGCTTACCAAGCCAGCCATTCAGGCAATTGACTCTAATCCATACCACGAGAACACAGTACCCCCTCAAACTTCTCGTCAGTTCCAAGGACTCCAAGGGCCTATCAAAATCCCCCCAAACAATTCACCAACTGATGTATCCAACTTTAACTTTCAATTGTCAAATGTGAGTAAAGACAACCATCAAGACCATACTCAACAAACTGTCTCAGGCTATAGTCCCTCACAGCTCAGTTGGCTGCACTTGAGGCGAGATAAAATGACGCAGTGTAGAACAACCAATGCTTCTCAGATAACACCAGTAAGAACCCAGGCAGAAGAGGACTCCTGCAACAAACGGAAAAAAATTGGAAAGCCATGTGGAAAGAAAAGAATGCCAATTCGGAAAGCACCTCAAGCCATTCCAGATCCAGTGCCTGAGAGAAAAAGAACAGCACCCCTTAACCCTGCATACACAATTCGAAAATCACGAGTTCCCGACAGTGTCCGCTTGCGGCCATATAGGGACAGGGTGATTCACTTACTGGCATTGAAGGACTACAAGAAAACAGAACTGCTTTTTCGACTTCGGAAAGATGGTGTGGAACAAAATGACGAGAACTCCCTTGAAAATATCCTCCACCAAGTAGCCAATCTGAATACTCAGGATTTTTCATATACCTTAAAGGATTATGTATTTAAAGAACTCCAAAGAGACTGGCCTGGATACAGTGAACTGGACAAGCAGTCATTGGAGTTGGTGCTTTCCCAAAGAGTAGATCCATTTCAGAATGCTACTGACATTAATCACTCAGAATCTTCTATAGGTTCTAGTACAAATGAAACATCATCTCCTCAGAAATGGCTTTTCAATTCTGCTGTTATTGATCCTTTAAAGAAAAAGAAAGTCAGAATATCTCACCTGACAACTACAGTACAGTCAACATCAAACGGTCGTTTGAATAACACCAGTGAAAAATCTGCTGTTGGTCTCCCACCACTCTCTGAAGCTCCTGCCAACCCCATCCCTCCACCACTGCCCACAGCCCGTCTTCCTGTTTCACATGCTCCTCGGCGTGTACGTTCCAACCGCAGTTCTCGCAGCACTGCAGAAGGACCTGGAACTCCAGATCCAGATGGTGACAGTTTTAGTCAAAACAGTAGAATCTTCGAGAGCCAGCAGGGTAAACATACTTTGAAAATGATAGCCTCGATAACAATTCCAATTAGGTATTCGAAGCTCATGGGGAAAAATTATTTGATGCCTGATAAGTTCAAATATGAAATTGTGAAATGCAAAGCAAAGAGGCAAGAGTACAGTATTGAGATCACCGAGAAACAGAAAACAGATCCTGAAAGATGCGGTAAAGGTGCAAAGCTGAATTCCGGGGAAGAAGTTGAAAAGCTTTGCACTGCCTCTGGGAAGACTTGTTCAACATCTAGGCTCCCAGATTATTTGACTGACTATGTCTCTATAGTTTCCTCTGAGCAACATAAGCAGTAATGAGCAGGAATTTAGAGCAGAATATGCTGAATATCAGGCCTTGTATGCCAAGATGCAGAATTTATCCAGCATGTTTACTAACTTAAATTCAAAAAGGAAGCACTTTTCTCCAGGCTCAAAAGAATATCAAGACATTGATAAAAAATTCTCACTAGAATATCAGAAGATGAAACAGACGAATCCCAGTTACTATGCGGAAAAATATAGATACCAGTATCTTTATAACAAGCTGTCTCACATTAAAAGATTAATAAGTGATTATGACTGGCAGTAACTAGTGTCATAGCACAAGAATAGTGCGAGGACCAGAATAAATAATTATAAGCTTAACTCTTTAAAAGTCCAAATTACTTGTGCTACGATTCTGAAGGGATGAAACTTCTTTGTTGAAACATGTAGTATTATTATTTTAATGTAATTTTAATTTTTCTTTCTTTTTCTGTTTACTTTTGATCGTTATGTTTATGTTTGTTTATATTATCATTTACCTTTCATTTCATTTTACTTTGCTTTTCTGTATTTTTGAAGCTATTTCATCCCCAAATTTGTGTTTTCACTCCCTTTTTAAAAACTATTGAGGATCCAGTGTCTTTGAATCAAAATTGTGGATATTTAAAAAATAACAGGGGCCGGCCCTGTGGCGGAGTGGTTAAGTTAGTGCGCTCCACTTCCACGGCCCAGGGTTGTGCTTGTTCGGATCCTGGGCGTGGACATGGCACCGCTCATCAGGCCACGCTGAGGCTGCCACATCTAGAAGGACTCACAACTAAAATATATAACTATATACTGGGAGTACTTGGGGAGAAAAAACAGAAAAAAAAAGAAGATTGTCAACAGTTGTTAGCTCAGGTGCCAATCTTTAAAAAAGATTAAAAAAAATAACCTATAATGAGCAATATGAAATACTTTTGAATAAATATGTCCTCTTTTTTTAACCTTTAATGCAAATTCATCCTTAAAACTTAGAAGTTTTGAAATTTGCACAAAATACTGTGATTCACCAAATAGTACACGTTTGTATTTATTTGTTGACCTTGCTTGAAATTGCTACTTGTTTTTATCTTAGGGAACACAAGTTATGTGGTCGAACATGCAAAGATTTTGAACTAACAATTCAAATTGTGTTATCTTTTCAAAGTACTGCCATTTGAAATAGGAAGCAATATGTTTAGAAATCTAAGTTTTTAAATGTTTTCCAAAATTTGAATATTGTCTTCAGTAAATATTTGTCTCCACCATCCAGAAGAAAATTGGTACATACCAAAGAATAGCAGTTACGTACACTTGGAAGCCAAATAATAAAATGAACACTTATGAACTTGCCAAGCAACTTAGGAATTAGAACATTCCCAATGCCATTGCAGCTGCCCTTGTTCTCTCATCTATCCTGTGCCCCTGCTCCCCAAAAGTGGGAAACACTTCCCAAATTAACTTTTATCTTTCCCTTGTTTTTCCTTTTGTTACTTCTGCTATATTATAAGCAGCCTTAAACAGTCTATGTTTCAGTATTTTAATCTTTATGAAAATTATGTCGTGTTGTATGTAGTCATCATCTTGTTTTTTGCAGTCACCGTTATGCTTCCAGGATTTATTTATGCTGAAGTGTAAAGCTGTAGCTTATTCATTTTCTCACTTATCTGTTGGGTCATCATACAACCTCAGCATACTTCAGTTATCCATTCTCTTGTTATTAGAGATTGGGTTGTTTCTCATTTTTGGTTAATGCAATGGTGCAGTGAACATTTTTTACAGGTTTATCCCTTTCAATCATGTGTGCTCTTATTTTCATGTGTTTTCATTCTCTCTATATTTTAAACCCCACAGGAGTTTATTATTATTTTTATTTGGTCAATGTTTATTTAGATTTACATGCATTTTCCATTGCTTTTCAGGCTTTCCTCCATTTTCTTATTTCCGAGATGATTTCTTTTGTCTTGAGAAGCTCCCATTATTCTTTTATGTGGTTGTGCTGGCATTGAAGCCTTTCAGCTTTTTAGTGTGCACATGCTTTAATTGATCTTTACTTTTGAAGGACATGTTAACCAAATGCAGAATTCTAAGTTGATGGTTAATTTCTTTGGCAGTATAAAAATATAACTCCATTTTGTTTGGCTTTTGCGTTTTGTTGAGGGATTAGCTGTCAATCTTATTGTTCCTCTTTTGATGGTCATGTGTCTTTATGTCTGCTTTAGGTTTTTCTTCTTGTCTTTAGTTTTCAGCAGTGTTATTGAGATACACCTAGTCATGATTTTTATTATTTATCCTGCTTGGGGTTCAGAATGCTTCTTGAAACTGTGTTTTGACGCAGCCCTTTAGGCTTGGAAAATTCTCTGCTAATATTTCTGTAAATATTGCTTCTCGCCTGTTTTTTCATTTGCTTTTCATTTTCCTTATGTCTCCTATGATCATTCCTGTAATTTCTATATTTTTTCTCCATATTTCAGTCTGTATATTTTCTACTCGCCTACCTTCTAACTCTCCTTATCTCTTTCCTTTGTGATAGGCCCCATGATTGGTCAGAAGAAAGCTGTTTCTTTATAAATAATATTGTAGTAATTCAGACTAGAGGTTTATAGACATAAGATGGCAGATGGAGATGTTAGAATAAAAGTGCAACTAGAAAAGTTTCAAAGATAATATCATACCAAAGAAATAGTATTTAAATCACTGGCTGGTTTTCTGATTTTATTTCTGTTACTCTCACAAATACTGCTTTTTGAAAAGCAAAGCAAATTAAACTGACATTGAATAAGAGAGTCCAATACCCATATGAAAAGATATTAGATTCTGCACAAGAAAATTGATAGATATAATTTTACCTGATTTATAGAATTCTCCTATTTTTTCCAGTTTAGTCCTTAGTTCATTCTTGTCTACCTTACTTTTTAATTAATTCAATTTATTCTTTTAATGCTAGATATTGACTAATGTAGCATAGAGAAGACATCATTCATATGAACTTTGGACGCAAGCAGTGATGCAACCTCAGATAAGAAATTAAATTTTCTGTGCCTCAAGATTTTCATCTGTATGAGAATCATAATACTCTCAGGCTCACAGAGTTAATTTGAGAATCTAGCAAGAATGAATCTATCTATCATCTAGATAGATGGCTACCTACCTACCATACTGTTATCACATAGCAGAGTGCTTGATGTGTAATGGACACTTACTGAAAGGAAATTGCAATTAATTACTATTGTTAATCTGTTGTTGTGGAATATTACCACAAACTAAGCAGCTCAAAATGACAGATATTCACTTATTGTCTCACAGTTTCTGTGGGTCAGAAAGCCTGGTATAGTTTAGCTGGTTCCTGTGCTTCAGGGTTTCTCATGAGGCTGCATTCAAGATGTTGACCAAGGCTGGGGTCTCATCTCAGGCTCGACTAAAGAGGGATCCACTTCCAATCTCACTTATAGAGTTGTCAGTAAGATTAGGTCAATTCCTTTCGAGCTTTGCACTGAAGGCTCATTTGCTTCCAAGATATTGGCTGGATACAGACCTCAGTTCCTTGCCACGTCGGCATCTCCATGGGGTAGCTCACAACATGGCAGCTGGCTTCATTAAAGCCAGCAAGGGAAAGAGTCTGCCAGCAAGATGGAAGTTATAATTTTATATAACATAACCATGGAAGTGACATCCTGTCACCTTTCCCATATTCTCTTTGTTAAAAGCAATTCATGAATTCCACTCCCATTCAAAGGGAGTGGATAAAACAAGGACGTAAATATCAGGAGGTGGGATCACTGGGGGCCATCTTAGATTCTGTCTGCCACAACCATCATCATCTTTAAGAAACTCAGACATAATTCTTTTCAGATAACCCCTTTTTAGTATTACCTCTTTAACCATAGTTCATTAGATCTTTCCTCTCATCACCGCATAAAGAAATAAATGTTTTCATATAAAATACCGTCTGGACAACACCTGCTCTATAAAATATCAATTTGTACATAGTCAGAATGTCTCCCAAAATCAGTCCTCAAAAAGTCATATCACAGGAGATGGTCTTTGAAAAAGCAAACATTTTGACTCAGTGTTCTTTTCTAAATCAGTATATAGCAATATCATTAAATTCTTTATTAGCACATGATTGATTAAACCTCCTCCTCACTTTTAGAATGAAAATAATATTTTTATTTGCTAATTACTTCCATTTAAAAATATCTTTCTGAATGATTTTTACTCATCAAAAGTCATATGAATTCCTCTGGGCTACATATTCCTTTATTAGCATTTGTATTTAAATTCCCAGAAGTGACCTTAAAAATGATCTTACGTGCTTCTTAAAACCTCTGTGCTGTTTCCAAAAGGGCAAGGTGGCCTATTTTGTTTGACAAGCCATATGCTTTGATCTTCTTTTCCCAAGATGAGATTTTAGCCTGATGTCACTCAAACTTTTCAAATTCAACTCAAGAAGCTGTACCCAACAGTGCCCGACCTCTACAATCTCTGCATACTTCTCACATTTCATAGCTGCTCTGATTGAGAATTTCCTCACATAGAAATTGTCTTGTTCGGTAGGGAGGCATATCTTCCTGTACTGGGTTTCAGGGGCTATAACTAGTCAGGAAAGTCCTGCCAGGAGGGACTGTTGGAGGTTTCAGTGTTTAACAACACTAAAAGTTCCATTAGCTAAAGGACCGGGAAGCCAACAAATGTGTAGAGGGGTAGGTATAGCCTGAAATTCTGAACAAATACAGGTAGTGTCTTCACGTCCACTCCAAGTGTTCTACGGCAGCCGTGAGGAAAATTGTATCAGCATATACTAGTGCCAAGCAGTAGGTTGGATGCTTGAGAAAATTGGTTAACAATATAGTCCCTGCCTTCAGGGAGATTTCACAGAGTAAGTAAAGAGATAATTAAGTATATTGCTATGACAAGGGAGGGGCTGATGATGCAGGGGGACAAGGGTGGGGAACACAAATCATAAGAGTTGCCTTTCATGGAGCAAATTCCAGGCACTACACTCAGTTCTTTACCATAATTTTCTTTCTTAATTCTCACCCCAACACTGTGAGATAGGTATTATTATACCAATTTACAGAGGAGAAAATTATGGCTTGTGGAGTTATAGTATTTTGACCAAAGTGGTGCAACTAGGTAACAAGACATAAGATTCAAACCCAGTTCTATCTAATTTAAAACTTCTATATGAGGAAGTCCAAGCAGGCAGGCTACTGACAGAGATTCCAAATGAGCAGATAATCAAAACGGTTAGCAACAAAGACTTGTTACCTTCTATACCATTGTGGCAGGATGTTAGGATTTGAATTCATAACTGGGATTGAATCCGGACTCTTCCACTCTCTCTGTTATTTTGGAGAAGTTACTTGATAGGTCTGGAGATTGGTTTTCCTATCTGTACTTTGGTAATAATAATACTCACTCGCAGGGTTATTGTGCCTAGCGTAAAGCAAGCACTCGATAAAAGAGAGCTCATCTTGTTATGATTGCTTTTCCCTGTTAGATGTGAGCAACAAAAGTGGGCACGTGTGTATTACAAATCAGCGGGCAGCAGGATTAGCTTCAAAGTTATCTGTAGAACAAGGAATATTTACTATGGTTTGGAATCCATAGAGAAACACTTGATTTAGCAACATGGAAAAGATATCAAATGGACTATTTGATGAATTCGGGTGCATGAGGTCTCTGAAGTCAATGTAAATTTGTGGAGGGAAGCTTCCCCTAGGCTATACAGATAAAAGAATAAAAACAGGTCTTGTTTTAGTTCATGACCGAAACCAAAGCAAAGCATACCAGCCAGGCATTTTCTTACAGTGTCACATCACCTCTTAGAAGCAGTATGATAAGGTTGACAGTCCAGTTGATTGGTGACTCAGGGGACCAGCATTCTATTTTCCTTTGCTGAGTTTTCTCAAGTGAGACATTTAACAGAGATGTGTGGCTCTGACAATGTAGCAATGACCACATTAGACAGAAGAGCTAGTATAGATGCATTATCTGTGTGCAGTAGCATGAGGGATATACCATTAATAGTAGTGGTAGTTGAAGCTATGAGATAAGAGAATATAATTGCTAAGGAAGACAATATAGAAAATAGAGTCAATGACTTGTCCTGTCCCGGGGAAGGTACTGACATTTAGGGTATAGGTGGAGGAACAGAAGCCAGCAGAATGGCCACAGAAGGAGAATGGAAAGTTCAATGGCTAGGAGCCAGAAAAGAAGGTAATCCACAGTTTCAAATGATACAGAGAGGTCAAGGCAGTTAAGTTCAACTCCCCACAGAGTAGCATGAAGATGCAAAACTATGGGGATCCCACACAACTATATTGGGATTCCTGATGTTTCCCCAACACAAATCAAAACCACACATTAGGGGGCCGGCTCCGTGGCCAAGTGGTTAAGTTCGTGCATTCCACTGTGGTGGCCCAGGGTTCGGATCTTGGGCGTGGACATGGCACCGCTCTTTAGGTCACGTTGAGGCGGCACCCAACATGCCACAACTAGAAGGACCTGCAACTAAGATATACAACTATGTCTGGGGTGGGGGCGGTTGGGGAGATAAAGCAGAAAAAAAAAAAAAGATGATTGGCAACAGTTGTTAACTCAGGTGCCAATCTTTAAAAAAAAAAATACATTGATTTCAGTTCGAGAGGTTTTCACTATATTTAACTTAATTAAAAAGAGAGGAAATATCTGAATTCCACACGAAACTTTTAGTAATTTAGTTGGTGATAAATGATTGTTCTTAGGTGGACTGAATCCTTAGGTAGTAAGAATATGGAATGGTTTGTGACTTTATCAGCTCCGTTTGAAGGATATAAACACGTGGAATATTTAACTGTTCATTTTTCCTCTGGTAGATTAGGAGGCGTTTCTCGGAGTAGATAATTTTGATGGCCCAACTGAAATTTATTTGATGCCCAGAATGTGTGTGCTGGTTTTATTTACACAGTGGTAATTAGTTTAAGTGAATGATGACTCTCCTCTGTTTATCTTATAAGTTTCATCAAACTTTCACTTCATTCTTTTGATTAAGAAATTGCTCATAAATTTTGGCACTATCATCTCGACAGTTTTTACTGTCATCAATTTGAATTATTTTTGTCATTGATAGTGGTGTTATATTCCTGGGATGAAGTAATGTTTCTGGAGTCCTGAGGCCTGAGCATAAAATGAAAAAGTATTGTTAACTATCTAATTTACACAAAATAATTTTGAGATATTAGCAGGATATGTACCTATTATACTCTGTGGGTTGCTAGTCACATGTTTGCTATTTGCATTTTCATTTCTTGCCCCTTAAACTGAGTGACTTATAACATTGCTCAAACATATTGCTTCTCCTGTTTTGCAAGCCTTAAAACATTTGAGCAGTAATCATGCTCTTTTTTGTCTTAAGTCAATGCTTTCTGTGAAAAATGTAACATTAGAATTTAGAAGATAGTTCATTACTTTTTAATTTCACTTGGAGTAATTATTGATCATAAAGTCAATGAATTTTTTCCTATTTTCTCTTGGGAAAACATGAGTCTTTCCCACGTATAGCTGAGGCTCAGAGTGACTTCTCTTTGCTAGTCCAAAAAGCTGTCCCTTCAATGGATTGTTTGTCCTCCTCTCAAAACCTGACTTAAAATCACCCTTCTCAGATCTATGTCCTTGTCTGCTATTTGCCTAATTAGGTGCTTACTTGATACAAAATTTGCTTTCCTCACTCATTAAAGGTGTTGAACCTGAAAAGTGTGTTTCTGCCTTTGCTTTTCACAACATCTCAAATTAAACTCCACTAAAAAATAAAACAGAAGAGAAATAGTGATGATCTCACCTACCTATTCCAGTGACACTTTTTGTCAAATAATGAGTGATTTTCAAATTGAAACCCAATATCTGGCACAGCTAGCTCAGGAAAAATTTGAGATCACTGTCATGAATCTCATGGCTGCACCATCCTTTGATAAGGGTGATTGAGCCCCAATACAGACATAATAATTGGTAATCAATGCTTCCCATGAAGCCATCAGAGAAAGTTGGTTACTTGGATACGACAGACTTCTGAAACCTTTTCATCTGTTTCTCACAGCAGAAGCATATATAAACAGTAGAAACATTTTGAACAGCTAAGTGTTGTTAATTGTGTCTGCACTGGGCTTCTGATGGTGTAGTGGGAAGAGCCAATGTATTTGGATTTATTCCTCTTGAAGTACTTTTAAAATGACTACAATTTATAAGATTTTATATATATGGTTAATTCTCTAATAAGAGATTAATCAAGTCTGTACTAGATGAATAAAATATGCTATACAATGTTATCTTTTTCCTTAAGAGTTCTCCATAGGGCATGAAACTTTTGATATTGATCTGTAAAACTCAAAAGGTAGATCTATGAAATCAATTATTTAATGGTGTGGGTTGGGATTTATAGAGAAACACTTGAGTTAGCAATACAGAAGAAAATCAAGTGGACTATTTGATGTACTCAAGTGCCTGAGGTCTCTGAAGGCAACCAAAAATGAGAAGAAAAACTTCAGCCACTCTATACAGATAAAAGAATAGAGACAGGTTTTGTTCTAGTTTGTGACCAGAACTTGAGCAAATATTTCCAGCCAGGCATTTCTTACAATGTCACGCTGCTTTTTGGAAGCTATGTGATGAGGTTGACGGTCCGGTTGACTGGGGACCCCAGAGACCAGCATTTTATTCCTTTGCCAGATTTTCTCAAGCAAGTCATTTACCCTCTCTCTGTATCAGATTCTTCTGAAATGGATTTGAAAATAAACGCTGTTTCTAAAACATTTTGAACTGTATTGAATGCCTTGGTACTCTTCTATGAGTGCAGTTTCCTATGTTAAGCTTATTGGTGGAGAGTCTTTGAGACATGATTAAAATCTTTTAGAGAGGAGGAAACCAAAACCTAGAGAAATAAAGTGATTTGCTTAATTTAGGACTTCTTAATCTCAGTGCTATTGTCATTTTGAGCTGGCTAACTCCTTGTCCTATGAGTGGGGCTGTCCTGCACACTGCGGAATGTTGAGCAGCATCTCTGGCCTCTATTCGTTAGATCGCAGTAGCAAACCCCAAGTCTTGACTATGAAAAATGTCTCCAGACATTGCCAGACATCTACTCTGGGGGACAAAATAGGCTCCAGTTGAGAACCATTGGCCTAAGTCACACAGCAAGATAGGGGCAAGAGTTAGAAATGGAGTCCAGGCCTCCTAACTTCTACTCTGGTGTTAGTCATATTCAGCGACAATACATTACACATGAACTGGCATTTTGAGTGAGGGTAGATAGTATCAGGTTAGCATCCTCAGCTTGCCAAGAGAAAACCTTCTCTGGTGTTTGGTCCATTGCATTGCTGTGTTATATTGTCCCACATTAGCATAATAAAAATATGTAAATAGTAAAAGGCCAAGTCGACAAATGTGAGTGAGTCATTGAAAAGAGCCCTGATTATTTACAATTACTAAAGTGTAGTGTGTGTGTGTCTCATTAATGATGACTATATTCAGCAATGTACGTCTGACAAAATTAAGCATTACAGCAGACACTCATTTCAGTACGCGGAAGTCAAATTCAATGACCACTTCATGAATACCTTCAAATGATAAATTTCATCTATATTAATAGTTGAATAGCTTCACAAAATGCACACAAATATTCTAATGATATAAACACCAGTTTGACAGAGGACTTGTGTGTCTAGGGGATGAGACTATGACTCTGTAAAGGGCAACTATAAGCTGAGACATGATCTACCACAATTTAAAAGGACTAAATGATGTGGTAAATTAATATTTGTTCAAATGAAATATTTGTTAATATATATTAACCGAAAAGTAGGTATAATACAATATTTATGGTGTAACCCATTTTTGTAGAATGTCTGAAAGCAATGTTAGTGGGGTAAGAATACGTTCAGCCAGCCCTAGTGATGCAATGGTTAGGATTCTACACTCTCACTGTTGCGCTCTGGGTTCATTTCCCAGTTAGGGAACCACACAACCCGTCTGTTGATTGTCATACTGTGATGGCTGTGTGTTTCTGTGATGCTTAAAGCTATGCCACTGGTATTTCAGATACCAGCAGGATCACCCACAGTGGACAGGTTTCAGTGGAGCTGCCAGACTATACAGACTAGAAAGAATGACCTGGCCACCCACTTCTGAAAATAATTGGCCATGAAAACCCTATGAATAGCAGTGGAGCATTGTCTGATAGAGCACTGGAAGGTGAGAGGATGGCGCAAAAAGACTGGGCAGGGTTCCCCTCTGCGGTCCACAGGGTCACTAGCAGTTGGAATTTACTGCACGGCACCTACAACAACCACCAGGATATGTCTATATGGTAAGGATAACAGCTTCTCTTTAAGATTTTCTTCCTCCTACTGTTTTTTTAACTTACCCACAATGTATTAATATTATATTACAAATATATGGTTCTATGGAGAAAAATGAAGTGGGGTAGGGGAGGATGGGGAGTGCCAGTTGAGGGGACAGAATTTCAATTTTAAATAGAGTGGTCGGAGAAACCTCACTGAGAAGCTGGCATTTGAACAAGACTTAAAGGAGGCAAGGGGGTATGTTATACAGGTATCTGGAGAAACAGCATTCTCAAGCATAGGGAAGGGCAATCGCAACATCCACAAAAGAGAAGTAAGTTTCTGAAATGCTTGATTAACATCAGGGACACCAGTGTTTCTGAAACAAAGTGAGTAAGTGGTTGAGTTGTGGAAGAGATTACAAATCTAGATGATGTAGGGCCATAATTATAGCCATTGTAAGGACTTCGATTTTTCTGAGTCAGATGAAGAGACACTAGAAGCTTTTATGTGGAGGAATGTTATGATCTACTTAGTTTTATAAGGATTACTCTGGCTGTTGTGCTTAGAATATACTATAAGGGACAAGAATCAAAAGAGGGACAGCAGTTGGGAGGCTACCAGAATAATCCAGACATAAATAGTGGCATCCTGGTTGAGGATAGAATTAGTGGAAGATGTGGAGGAAATGATTAAATTCTGGATATTCTGAAGGTATAGCAAAGAAGAGGAAGTCAAAGAAGTGAAATTTTAGGGCGTTCAAAGCATCATCCATATGGAGAACAAAATTGCCAAGAATTATGGCTGGAGTAGTATTGGAGAGGGTGTCAGTAAGCCGAGAGATAAAATCTCCAAGAAGTGATGGAGAGGACACTGAAGTCTGTAAATGGCTGCAGCCGGGAGTGGTTTAGTCTGATAATATGATATTCAAAGCATGGAGATTTAAGGAAGAAAGAATGAGAATATAATTAAAATATTTTTTAGATAGTTGAGAGGGGCTTGGAAATTTTAAAGGTCATTACAAATACAGAATATTGACTATTAATGTGATATCATCATCCTCCTCTAAATAACTGAAGCCACTATGGCCAACTTTAATCTCAGTTATCAAATTGTAACATTTGTTTCGAGAATCAATTGATTTCTTGGCAGTCATCTCTGACTGACCTGGAGTGGTTCATTAAGTGTGGGAATTTTCCTCAAAGTAGAAATATAAAAATGGAAACTGGGAATCATTATTTTAGCTGAAGAATTTGAAAATCTGAGGGCAAGTGATTGAACCAAGATCATAGTGTTAACAAGCAGCAGAGCCAACCACAGAATAGAAATAAAGTTCCCAAATTAAGGTGGGCAGATTTAGCCGAAAAGCAAAATAAAAGCACCAACAGCAGCAACAACAAGAAACAAAAAAGAAAACAGGATGGTCTGTTAAATTTGAATTTCTGATAAACAATGAATTTTTTTATTTATTTATTTTTTTTTTAGTTTTAGTACGTCTCAAATAGTGCCACAGGTCATTCTTATATTTATGTATGGGCAATTCTGTCCTGAGTAAGTCAGTTCACCTGCTGTCTCTGCCTCTGTTCCTGGTGCTAGAGAGCCTAGTTGTATGAGTTATATAGGGGGGTGTGTGTGTGTGTGTGTGTGTGTGTGTGTGTGTGTGTGTGTGTGTGTTGGGGGATGGTTGTTGCAACATAAGAAACAATGGCTTGTGTTTCCTTTGTGCTTAAGCATGATACCTTTATGGTATTTTATGAGAGTTGGAGGCAATTATAACAGAAAATCAGATAGGCCAAACAAATGTCATGGCTGGTAAAGTATTTGTTTAAAAGCTGCGTCATCAGATTAAGTATGCATCTCTTATAAAGACTGCTTCGTGTTTTTCCTTCTCATATTCTAACAATTCAGGAGCTTCTTGCCAAGAATAGTTGCGATTTCTGGGGGAAGGAGAAATTTTGTTGGAAGGTCAGTCAAGCATACTCATCTTTACCATTTTCCTTGCCACGCTTGTTTCTATTTACTCAGAATCATATTATTAGCATAAATAGATATTATTTATAACCAAGGACAATAAATGTTCACTAACGGACATATATTTTCTACTAAGCCTTTTTCTGAAACTATAGCCTGATCTCTTTTAGTGACAGACCCTTTGGTTCCACAGCTATTCAAATTATTTCTAAATGACTTACCACGTCATTAGAGATTACAAATCTCTCCTGAACAAAATCGATCTATTTAAATAGGAAATTATTTGCTCCCAGATTAATAACATTAACATTTCAAACTATTGAATGAAAATGTCAGCCTTTCACATTTTAAATAAATAGATTTTCAGTTACCAAAATGATGAGGTGGCCAAACAAATTGTGATTGGTCTCTTGTTATATTCCACAAATGGCATTTCAAAAAATAGATATGAAAAACATTGTTTCCTACTATTAAGTTGGCTCTGCTTATACGCTCTATTTAATTTGAATTGGAATTAATCAGTTGTTAGGCATCCTTTTTCTAACACCCTCCTACAAATTCTCAATCTTTAAGGACATGAGATAATGTTTTAGTTTCTTAAGAGTTTCAAAAATGGCGATCATTTACAAATATAAGAAAATGTCACATATGGCAATATTCAAATATTAATTAGCAAGGTAAAAACCTCCATAAAAATGAATTAGTACCTAAATTGCCCAGTGATACAAAGTTAGGTTTTTAGAAATTAATATTAGATTTCTTAAGTTGATAATAATTTTCCCTTTACTCCTGCGTGCCTATATTATACCATTTATTTTTCATAATGAAACTGTGCAATTATTTTGGATGTCAAAACTGAAGTTCAGAAAGTTAAGTAACCTGTCCAGTATCATGTAGCTGCAGAGATGGGATATAAATTCTGAAGCCTGTGATCTGTTTGCTGTGGAGTTACACAAAGCCTTTGAAAAAGAACCCAATACTGATTGGTGATATGTTCTGAGAGATGTTTTCTGATTATTCTGAAAAAAAAAAATCATTATTACCAATAGACAACAACTTATTTGTGTAACTTTTTATCATTGTCAAAGAAGTTTTATTTATACTATCTTATACTTAAACTACTAATCTGTGTTTCTCCTAAAAGATATGGTTGTCTCAGTTCAGAATTGCACAGAAACAGGATGAGACTCCAAGGAACCCAGCAGAGATTAGTAACTGGGAGGCTAAAGAGCTCAACAGAGATTCCAGCTGCTATGTTTTCAAGGCATCCTATTTGTAGAATTATTTGTTTAATTTTTCTTCCTACACAGAATAAAAAGAGTATAGCGTGCTTTTCTCTCATCAACCTCTAGGTTTCTTAGACCATATTAATATAATATAGATATCAGGACCCTTATTATTTTCAAATAATTATATTTTCCAATGTATGTCTCTTCTTTAATAATTATTTTTACATTTACATGTTTTATAACCAATTTAAATTTGCTTTGTTTGAAGGCTATTTAACCCTAAATAACACCTGATAATAGTACCTGATGAGTAACACCTGATAATTGTGACATTTCTGTGGTTCTCCGTGTGTGGTGGGCTAAGTGTTTGAGGTTAATCCTCTTAAAATCATAATTCTGCATCCATGAGTTATTTGTTCTCAATAATTTCTTATGCAATCTCATATCACACTCTGACTGGGGTAATGGAAAATGACATGACCAAACAATTTAGAAAGGGAGAAACACAAATAACCAGGAAGAATATGCAAAATCTTCAACCTCATTAGTTACCACTGGAATAAAATTTAAAGCAGTTATCACACTTGAAACATCAGAAAATATAAAGAAGAATCATAATATCCAGTGTTGGCATGGATATAGGAAAATGGGCCCTTTTATACATTGCTGGGGGAAATGTAAATTTGTATAAGATTTCTGGAGAACAATATGACAAAATGTATCAATTTTTGTAATGTGTGCATATGCATTTTTCTGGTAGGACTATTATAAATATTGTTGCTATAGACACAGTTTAATAAGTACCCTTTGTTAAAGAGTCTCTTCTAGGGTAGCAAGTCTCAAACATTGGTCTCAGGACCTCTTTAAATGCTTAAAAGTAACTGAGGTTCCAAAAGTGCTTTTGTTTCATACATACATACATAAATATATATACACATTTATACATGCACATACATGTCTACACACAGACATGTACGTATACTCATATATACTGTATTATAAACTTGAGAAATATAAATTTTTTCATTTGAAAATAGCAAGAAACCCATTACATGGCATCATAAAAACATATTTTAATGAAAATCAACTGTATTTTCAAATAAGAATATAGTGGAAAGAGTGGCATTGTTTTACATTTTGCAAATCTCTTTTAATATCTAGATTAAGAGCAGTCAGTTGAGTTTGCATATCTGTTTCTGTACTTAACCTATTGCCACATGCCACTTTGAAGTAATTTTTTCCTAATATATGAATTCAAAACAGTAAATTTCATTATAATAATGCTTTAACTGTATCCACGAAGTTTTAAAGATTTTATTTTTTTCCTTTTTCTCCCCAAAGCCCCCTGGTACGTAGCTGTATATTCTTCGTTATGGGTCCTTCTAGTTGTGGCATGTGGGACGCTGCCTCAGTGTGGTTTGATGAGCAGTGCCATGTCTGCGCCCAGGATTCGCACCAACGACACCCTGGGCCGCCGGCTGTGGAGCGCGCGAACTTAACCACTCGGCCACGGGGCCAGCCCCCTCCACCAAGTTTTAATATGCAGTATTTTTATTAACATTCAGTTTGAAATATTTTATAATTGTTGCTATTATTTCTTTTTGGCCTATGTTTTATTTAAACCAGTGATGTCCTCAAAATAAAAGTTCAAATTAAGTTTTCCAAAATCACTAAGTGCCTTTAGGATAAATCGAGTTTTTATGTCCTTTTATTTTCAGAGTTCTCATTTTTTTCCTGTTAATTTGTAATTTCTCATTAGTTATTTGATACTTTTAAGAAGCTGTGGGACATTTCATTTTGCAATATATATGTGTATCAAATCATCACATTGTATACCTTGAACTTACATATCTTATATGTCAATATCATCTCAAAACTGGAAAAAAAGGAGATGTGGTGGCCGGTGATATGGTCTGTGTGTATAGATCCAGCTTCTTTAGTTGCTGGAGTATGGGACTGAATAATCTAGCCTGAGGTTTCTACAAAACGAAATACTTTTAATAACTTTTTTTTTTAAAGATTTTATTTTTTCCTTTTTCTCCCCAAAGCCCCCGAGTACATAGTTGTATATTCTTCGTTGTGGGTCCTTCCAGTTGTGGCATGTGGGACGCTGCCTCAGCGTGGTTTGATGAGCAGTGCCATGTCCACACCCAGGATTCGAACCAACGAAACACTGGGCCGCCTGCAGTGGAGCGCATGAACTTAACCACTCGGCCACAGGGCCAGCCCCCTTTTAATAACTTTTTAATTATTAGGGTTTTTTCTTTTAAATGTTAGAAGTTCTATTTCACTCTTTTATAAATCCCAATAATCTTTTAAAAAATATCTTTTTTCTCTTTCATTTATTTCATTTTATCTTTTATTCATTTAAATATGAATACACTAAATTTTATATTTTGTATTATATTATTCCATTAAGTACAAATTCTGGTCTATGTAACTGTAGAGTTTATTATGTCTCCTGATTCTCGTTGAAGGTAGATTATTTTCTGGTCTATTACGCATTTGGGGATTGTAAACTTATGTAGAATCCAGCTATTTCTTTGGAGATCCTAGAAAGCCTGAGTTGAAGGCCCATCTCTCCAGAGAAGGTTAGTATTTGTTTCTTCCAAGAACACCAAGATGCTACTCAACTGAGACGGCTGGATGTTAATTTCTTGCTTTCCTCTCCCCGCCCCCTCCTCCGTATTAAGGAGGGCACAGGGAAAGCCCCTGTACCTGTGTAAGGATTGCACTAATGTTATGACTTTTCAGAGGAGACTTCTCTTTTTCACCTAGACTCCAACATGAGACAGAAATTCCTTTATCTTCCTTTACCATCTCATGGGTTTTCCCCCAGTCCATCTTTTCACTGCGGGTGCAGCCTTTTGAGAATCCCAAATTTATACAGAGGATTTTAGCCTTAATTCCTTGATTATGAGGTTCAAGGCTTGAATCCTTCTCTTCACTTTGCTGGTTTATAAAAAGCCTCCTGGTTACTCAGATAGGCAAACACCTGCAGAAAGCAATAACAGACGCAGCTTTAGCATCAGTTTAACGTGCTGGTTCTCAGCTTCTTCAGTTTGATTCTTCATTAGTAACTTGTGAGCTCAGATATGCATTAGGAAGTTGTTTGATATTTTACCTGGCCTATTTGTTCGTTTTATACTGGAGTTATTTTAAGTTATCTAATATACTGCAAGAAATAGCAGTCTCATAAAGATCTTTTTAAAGATGCTATTATGAATATATTTTTTCAAGGTTGTGGTAAAAGGAATGCCTTCTGAGCTCCCTCTGGGGATATAGAGGAGGTATGCATGTGAAGAGCACACAAAGCAAATCTTTCTTCTTGGGTTTATTCCTCTACATTATACCCAGGAATTTGTAGTATTTCAATTATATTTAGCATGATTACCAATACTGAGAAGTTTTAGTCAGCCAACTGGGCAAACAGAAGCAATCTTAACTTTCTGCTAGCCTGTCTGCAAAGAACACCTATATTGATAATTTTAACCCAATATATAAATGCTTTTCTTCTCTTGGTTGATCATATTCAGAAACCATCTCCATAATTAATCTCTAGATCTATGTGCATACAAATAAGAAAAGTATTGTAAACTATGTTGTATATGACTTCTGCTCTAGCATTAAGCTTTTTAATCTGTCTCCCCAGAGAATACTGTGATCTGGCTTTATTATTAGACTGAGAAACAATGATGGATAGTGTTAGAGGTAAGGTGATCATTGGCTTATTCTCAGGAGGTAACTCCCCAATGATAGCATCCCAAGCAAGAGGATAGAGAAGATACTTATATTCATTGAAGGAGGCAGGGGTATTTTGGCTGTGGGAGTTTGGGTTTGGGAATACTCTGAGACTTCTGTATCTGCTGTTATTACCCTTCCTATTATCTGTATCCAGCTTGTTCTTGTTCAATGCCGTAACTTTCCCAACAGAGAACTGGCGAAACAGTGGAATTAACTGAAACTGTGATTTAGCAACTCAGAGGGTTACACTAAGTATTTGGTTTTCTTCTTACTCAACCCTATAAATGCAAGAGACATAGGTTCATTTAGCATCATCATGGTCCTATAAATCCCTGTCTTGATCCTACAATTTAGGAATTTGAGAATCCTGTTCTTTTTCCATAAGGTATTCAGAGCTGTTGGAAGCAGCCACCTCCACTCCATGGTCCTTGAATTTCTGCATATTTTCATAAAAAGTGACAACCATTCCCCCAAAGTTTCACCTTCAATGATCACTGCATTCTAGGTACCTAGATGCCTAATTTAATAATCTGTTTTGTCATTGTACGCCACGGGATACTGGATGATTATCCACAAATATCAATGGGATCTTTCACTGCATTCAAACCACACTAAGCAAGATAATTAATCCTCGCTTTCCCCATATCCTGGGATATCTGCAGCATGCAATGCACTCACTGTAGTGATCTCAGTATTAGTTCGTGTTCTTGGTTGCAAACAACAGAGACCAACTCTAGTCGACTTAAGCAAAAGGTCAAGGGTACTGAAAGGATATGTTATCTCATAGAATTGACATGAAGGATGGGGAAGCAGGCTCGAGGTATAGATAGGAACCAAGGTAAACTGGGCTTTGCTTTGCAGTGTGTTCAGATGATAGACAGCTGAAAACAAACTAAAAAATGACAAGTATAGCGAGTAAAGACATGATTTTAAGTCCTAGTATTTTGTGTCAACAGGAATTGGTCAAGCAGTGAAGAAAGTTACTTTCCAAAAGTAAAGATGAGTATTAGGAGAACCAAACCAAATAGGATATTAGCATATGTACAAAGTAAGGAAATATAGGTCACAAGATAAGATCTCAATCCAAATTGGAAAGAAAGAAGCAAAGAGGAAGGCGATTCTCATAACAAGTTAGCAGGTTTCTGTAAACAGCATGTTAGGGCTATGGCTATAGCCAAATGGCAAAGCTTTGCAAGCCTATGTTCTAAGCTCAGCATACCACCACTTTCTGTGGAAAGATAAGTGATTGCATACCGAAAGTCAGAGGTAGAGTCTACTTGATAGCTCTCTGGAGATAGAGACTCCAGCAGTTGAAAACAGCAGATACAAAAACTGAATAGCAAGAGGTTAGGTTGTTAGATCAGAACCTTAATTTGGTTTTGATATTAAAACTTTCTTTATTACAAAGGACTATGAAGCACTAAAAGCATCTTCACTGTATTTGGTGCAAAGCTCTGGCATTTTGGCTTTTAATTTTCATGGTCTTCCTTTCTAAGTTCTTCAAAACGTATTCAAGCACTTATCCCTCAATAATCACCATCTGCTTCCCATTTGAACTCTCTTTACCTAACTAGGTAACGTCCTTGAGATTTGTCATTCTCAGCACTATAAGTCCTCTTGTTAACCAAAAGAGGGGAAAACAGGTGAAATCATGGTCCCTTTTCTTCCTTTGTCCATTTGTACAGTTTGGTCCAATTAGAAGAAACCTATGTGGGAAATGGTTATACTTTGAGCTCAAAACTTGATATTCAAATAGTACAGCATTTGGGGATAATAATAATAGTTTTCTCAACATCCATGAACTTAATCTTCTAAAGAGCAAATATAAAACCTATTTTAAATTGCAATACTATTTTCAGCCAACAAAACTAAAAACCAGGTTATGTTTAAAATCTGATTTCAAGCATATTTTCTGTTGCAATCTGCCAGTTTTGATATATAGGCTTGCCTCAAGCATTCTGTTTGACTTTTTCAGTGTCAACCTCAAATGTCATCTTTTCTAAGACTGATATTAAAAATTTAACTTCTTTCTTGCCAAAATGATGAAAACAATTATAAACAACAACTCTTAAGATTTGTTGGCTTTATCCTAAAGCAAAATTAGGATAAGTTCAGTGATTTTAGTTTTATCTCTGTGTTGTATCTTCTGTCTTTGCAGAAGGACAATTGAGAAAGTTCAGTTTTCTCTAGAGATAATCAAATCTAAGTATTAAAATTTGTGTGCCATAGCACTTATTATACTGTATTGGAATTACATGATATGAGCTGTTTGGAAAGAAGGTATAGAAACTGACCTTCAATTTGGCTCCCAGTGATCCTTGTCTCTTGTATTTATGCCACTTGTTGTCCTCTCCCATAGTGAATCAGGGCTGACTCTGTAACCAGTAGAATATGGCAGAAGTGGCAGTTTATGACTTCAAAGGCTGTAATAAAAAGCAATGTAGCTTCTACATTGGTCTCTTAACACTTACTATGGGGAAATCCAGCTGCCATGTTAGAAGAACACTCAAGTAGCCCTATGGAGAGGCCTATGTAGGGAGAAACAGCACACTCCTGCTCTCAGCCAGCACCATCTTGCCAGCCATGTAAGTAAGCAACCCTGACAGCTTATCTCCCAGCCACAGTCAAGCCTTCAGATGATCACAGCTCTGACTGACATCTTATTGAAAAACATGGAACCATAATTGCCCAGCAAAGTACTACTGGATTTTCTGACAAAGAAATCTTATCACAGACAATACAACTTATCATTGTTTTAAACCACTAAGGTTTGATGTTATTTGTTATGGAGCAACAGATGACTAATGATAAGCAAATGTTTCTGACTTATTAGCAAAAGTTGGCAACCAATAAATGTGGGTTTTTTCCCCAGTGATTGAATGAATGAATGTCCACAGAAATAGAGAATCTCTAAAAAGCAATGGTCATTTGTAAGTATCAACTTCCCTGTCAGAGGCACCTTTAGTTGGCCTCTGGGAATGTAACTCACTGGAAAAAAAAGCCCCTGCTGAATCTTTCCCAGTCTGTCACACGGTTAATATTATCAATGCAAAGGGAAACAATACAGCTATTGTTCTCTTCCTGCTCGTTCCCGTGTTACCAGGATGTTTCATTGGCTGAAGTTTACTAAGACCTAATTTTCAGGATCCTGAATTCCTTTGCATTTGCAAGGGTACTTGTTCATTGTATGGGATCAGTCTGCATTTGCCTGCATCTGTCTTCTTTTCAATTAAGTCTCCTTTGTTATGCTAAAAGTTAAACCATTTTATAAAGCAGTATTTTAGATGGGGGAAAATCAGCCCAATTTTTTTTATCCCTTTGACCTTATAAAAATGACCATTAATAAACCCTTTATTCTAATGGAAAGTTATTTCAAAGCTATTCTAATGAGGCTGCTTATGAATTGTTACTTATAGCTTATTAAAATCTTCAAAATCCTGCCCTATGACAGCCATTTAAAAATTTTGACTGAATAAACAACTCAACTCAACAAGCAGTCAATTCTTCAACTTATGCCTCATTTTGTGTTTATTTTTCCTCCTATGTTAACTAATCTTGAACTAAGTCAATTTAATTGACTGCATGTTGCAGGGTCATATATACACAGTACTAGTGTCCAAGAGTAGCTATAATCTAAATTGGACTCTGATGACATAAGAGTGCTTAATCACTGGTAGATCCACATCTAGACATTATACACTGTACAAATGGTTCCCATTTTAATTTTGTCTTTATTTTTAAATTTTAACTTAGAAAATATTTCAGATGCACACAAAAGTAAAAAAGAAATATGACCCCCATTCAGATTTAACAAATATTAAAGTTTCCCCTTATTTGTATCAGATTTTTAAAAGAAATTGAAGCACTAACCCAAATAATTTTTCCTCTTCTCCCCACAATGAAGTTGTAAATCATTCCCATGCCAAGTTTTAAGATTTTACTTATATTTATGTATGCTTATAAACAGTATGTGGTATTATTTTGTGTTATTTAAAAACTTACATAAGCTTGATAAAACCTAATAAGCTTAATAAAAACATAAGGCTAACAAAAACTACATTAGACTTTACAGATCATTCTGTAACCTGTTATTTTTCAACAATATGATTTAAGAATTTAAGAATTATCCATGTTGATTCACGTAAATCTAGTTCATTTATTTCCAGTGCCATGTATGATTCAATATATACCAATATCACAGTTAATTTACTCATTCCTTTCTTGATAGAACTTTTAGATTGTTCCCTCTCTTTGGATACTCAGACAAATGTGGAATGAAAATGTCTTATATATATGTGCAAAAGTTTCTCTGTGCCATTTATTCTGGACTGTAATTGCTGGAAGGTGGATGTGTGCTTCTTCACTATAACTATCTTTCAGCAAACTCTAGAGTTGTACCAATCTACAGCCTCATTAAAATATGAATTCTTGTTTCCTCACATTTGTACCTTATATTATTATTGTGAGACCCTATAATCTTTGCCACTCTAATGGGTATGAAATTGCATCTTAAATTGTTTCACTTTGTATATTTCTGATATAATAAGGCTTTGAACATATTTTCATTTCAATGACCAGGATTTTTCTGTGACTTTCTTAGTCACACACTTAGACCTGATTTTAATGGGATGTTTAGTTCTTTCTTATTTATTTTTGGAATTCTTTGAATATTTTAGATAGTACTCTATGGTTTGTATCATTTTCAAATATAATCTGATCTATGATTTGTCACTATTTTCCTTTTTTTTTTTAAAGTTAGCACCTGAACCTGAGCTAACATCTGTTGCCAATCTTTTTTTAAATTCTTCTTCTTCTCCCCAAAACCTCCCAGTACATAGTTGTATATTCTAGTTGTAGGTCCTTCAGGTCGTGCTATGTGGGATGCCACCTCAGCATGGCTTGATGAGTGGTGCCATGTCTGTACCCAGGATCTGAACCAGCAAAACCCTGGGTCATCGAAGCAGAATGCAGGAACTTAACCACTCAGCCACGGGCTGGCCCTGATTTGTCACTTTTTAATGGCATCCGTTGATAAACAGAAGTCTTTTGTTTTAATGTAGTGTCATATACAAATATTTCCTTTCATGGTTTTTGTTTTTAGTATATATTTTAAGAAATTTTTCTCTATTGTGAAGCAATAAATATGTTCTTCTATATTTTATTCCACAAATTTTACAGTTATAATTTTCATATTTATCTTTATTTAGAATGTATCTTCATATATGATGTGAAGTAGTGATCTAATTTTGTTTTCTCCTGTAGGGATAAGCAGTTATCTAGAACTCATTATTGAATGGTCCTTACTTTTACTATTGATTGGAAGAATACAGTAGTACACAAATTTCCAAGTGTACATGCAGATCTTTTTCTACCTTCATTATTTCATTCCACAGTCCAAATGACTATCTCATTTTAAATGACTATAGTTTTAGGTTCACGTGTGAGGGGATGGACTATAATTAGTTTTTGGGTTGTGACCACGATGTAATCTACACAGAATTTGAAATATATTATGATGGACATCCAAAAGCTATACAATGTTATAATCCAATGTTAATGCAATTAAAAATAAATAAATAGGGGCTGGCCCCGTGGCCGAGTGGTTAAGTTCGCGCGCTCCGCTGCAGGCGGCCCAGTGTTTCGTTGGTTCGAATCCTGGGTGCGGACATGGCACTGCTCATCAGACCACCCTGAGGCAGCGTCCCACATGCCACAACTAGAAGGACCCACAACGAAGAATATACAACTATGTACCGGGGGGCTTTGGGGAGAAAAAGGAAAAAATAAAATCTTTAAAAAAAATAAAAAAATAAAAAAATAAAAAATAAATAAATAAATAAATAAAATTTTAAATAAATAAATAAATATACAAATAAATGACTATAGTTTTCTAAGTCATCTTGAATTTCAGTGGGGAAAGTCCTCTTTCTTCTTTGACATCGTCTAGCTTATTTTTTTCCAGGAAGATTAGCTCTGAGCTAACATCCACTGCCAAGCCTCCTCTTCTTTTGCTGAGGAAGACCGGCCCTGAGCTCACATCCATGCCCATCTCCCTCTCTTTATATGTGGGCCTCCTGCCACAGCATGGCTTGATGAGCAGTGCTAGGTCTAGGCCCAGGATCCAAATTGGTGAACCCTGGGCTGCCAGAATGGAGGGCACAAACTTAACTGCTGTGCCATCAGGCCGGCCCCTCATCTAGCTTATTTTTGGTCTGTCACTCTTTGAATAAATTAGAAAAAGATTTCAACTACAACTATCAGCTATGCCTGGTGTTACAGAGTTTCTCTGCTTTAACATCTCCAGAGAGTGTACTCTTCTGCCAAATTTCCCAGAGGAAAGATTACTTAATCGCTTACTTTTTGTGGGATAGGTATGTGGACCTATTGTTTTTTTTCTAGCTTTTAGTTAATTTTCTAGTTTTCAGTTTCCTCCATTTACTCTTACTTTCAATTCTGAATCATTCTGGGATTCTGTGGCTCAAATAAGCTAGCTTCTTGGCTTTCTGCACTACTGATATCTTAAATCAGCTATTCCCATCCTATATGCTTTCCAACTTTCAAAATTTTGTTGTATTCTCTCTCTTTTTATTGTATGTTTATACCTTTTTAATTTTTTTTGGAAGTTTGACTTTTGATAGGTAGTGTATTCATATACTTAACAAAACAATATAAAGGTAATTTGATAAAAAGTCTCATTCCTCTCCTATACACACACATATGTCACTATTTTATCAGTTTTCTGTCTATCCTTCTAGACTTTTATTAGGCAAAAATAAGCAAATATGAATATATGTTCTTATTTTTCCTGCTTTCTATTATGTAAAAAGGTAGCATACACTCTACATACTATACTATTAGACATTGCTTTTTTTTTTTTTAATCTCACATTGTATACTGAAGATCTTTCCATATAGGTATGTAGAGAGCTCTCTCATTCTTTCTTTGAATTGCTGAGGAGTACTTTATTGTGTGATTGTACCACAATTCATTTAATTATTCCCTATGGATGGACACTTGGATTGTTTCTTATTTTCTACATTGTAATAATGCAGCGGTGAATAAACTTATACTTTTCTGATGTTTAATTCATGCATGTACAGCTTTAGAATAAATTCCCAGAGGAAAGATTGCTTCATCAGAGGGTAAATGCATTTGTAAATTTAATAGATATTAACAAATTGCCCTTCAGGGGAATTTTAGCATTTTGCATTTCCATCAGCAATACATGAGAATTCATGTTTCCCCCAGCCTTGCCAACCTATTTGTCAAACTTTTAGACTATTTGCCAATCTGATAGGTGAAATATGTTATCTCAACAAAATTTCAGGTTCTAATTTATCTTATTTTGAGTGACACTAACCACCTTTTATACGTTTAATGTCAATTTGTAATTTCTGTAACCTATTTGTTCATATACTTTGTTCATTTTTATTGGATTATCAGTCTCTTTTAAACTATTCTAGGGAGATAAGGCCTTTGTATGCAATGCGATTTTCAAGTTATTTCTAAATATGTCATTATCATTTGATATTGATAATATTTTTTCTATGCAGAAGTTAATGGGATTTTTAATAGTCTACTTCATCAATCTTTGATGGCTTCTGGATTCAGAGCCATTAGATTTTCTCCATACTAAGCTTGTAAAGAAATTTGCCATCTTTCTTTTATTTATTTTATGTTCTCATTGTTTTCTCATCAATGTTTGTACATGTAAAGTTTATCATGGCATTTGATGTGAGAAGTGGATTCAACTTTATTTTTTTTTTCATACAGCTGCATAACTGTTTCAAAACCATTTACTAAAAAGTCCTTTTCCAAACTGATATGTGATGCCACTCCCATATATATATTTGTGTATTTCTGGAACTTCTATTCTGTTACATTTTTCTGTTTGTATGCTGTCTATATTATTTTTCATCATTAGGCTTTATCTAATTGTTCATTATCTGGTAGAGTTAATTTCCCTTCACTGATCTCTCTTTTCAGGATTTTACTGTACATCTTTGCTGTTTTATTTTTCTATATGAGCATTACAATTGGCTTGCCTAGTTACCAAAAAGAACCTGTGTGTAGTTTTATTGAGTTCTTATTAAATTAATGAATTAACAATCCTCTAAGCCGAAGTGATACCTTTATATTTAGTCTTCTCTCTCAATAACATGTTATGATAAAGGTGTTACATAAACATTTAATTATAAAGATAACCCTTAAAATAATACATAACTTCCTAACTATTGGAAGACTACAGTTAAAAAAAATGAGGCTACATAATAAGATGCACAGACAAGTGACAGAACAAATAAACATACCTGTCACATAATTAAATTTAATTGGGCTTAATTCACTTGTTAAGAGCAAAAAAAAAATTTCAGTATTTCATGAAAACTATCTAACTCTATAATATACATAAGAGAGATATTTTATAAAAAATTTAATCTGAGGGGTTGGCACCGTGGCCGAATGGTTAAGTTCGTGTGCTCCCCTTCAGCGGCCCAGGGTTTTCCTGGTTTGGATCCTGGGCACGGACATGGCACGGCTCCTCAGGCCATGCTGAAGCGGTGTCCCACGTGCCACAACTAGAAGGACCCACAACTGAAAATATACAACTATGTACTGGGGGGATTTCGGGCAAAAAAGCAAGAAAAAAAAGATTGGCAACAATTGTTACCTCAGGCGCCAATCAAAAAAAATTGTAATCCAAAAGGTTAAAATTTAAATGATTAGCAAATTATACCGGGTAGATAGAAACAAAAAAATCAGGTGTCAATATCTTAACAGTAAACTCAGTTAATTTAAACCTCCAAGACGTTAAGTAAGAGAAAGAAGGATATTTTATAATGCTAAATATATAATCAACAAGAGAAGTGTGTGTGTGCGTGAGGGGCACTTTCCTGAAAATATTCTTTTCATCCTCATTCTTGAACGATATCTTAGCTGGTTGTAGAATTTTAGGAAGCCAGCTATTTTCCCTCACCACATTAAAGATTTATTTTCTATTATTAATCACTGTTCTGATACTGTTAGTGCCATTGAGAAGGCTGCTACTGGTTTATCATTCCTTTCTAGATGAACTATTTTTTCCAGTTGCTTTTCAGTTATTCTATTTGTATTTTGTGTGCTATATTATGTTAAATGTGGAATCATTTTTATTTATCCTACTGGGATTAAATATTTTGTTTCTTCATTCCAGAAAATCATTTATTTCTTAAATTCAGGGGAAAAAAATCATTCATTCTTTCTATTCTGTTTCTGGGATTTGATTGGAAGTATGTTTATTTTATGATTGTCTCTTCCATATCTCTTAACTTCTCAGTTTACTTGTTTTCCCACTATTATGTGTTCTGGGTAACTAAATCATATGTAGCTTACAGTTCAAAATTTTATGTTTACCTATGTTTGATGAGTTTTTAATTTTAATTATTATATTTTTTCAACTTTAAAAGATTAATTGTGTTGGTTTTTATATCTGCCTGTTATTCCTCAGTGAAATTCTATATCACAATGGGTAAGAACACAGATTCTGTAGCCAAACTACCTGTTATGCATTATATTTCCATCATTCACTAACTACAAGAACTCAGTCAACTCACTTCTCTTGATACCTCTGTTACCTCTGCCATAAAATTGGGATGCATGTGGTTCTTGTTGTAGCTACTCTCTTGGTTTCCTTACTCTATCATACTTGTCTTTATGCTCTTTCATCCCTAGGTAAGCAATTTCTTCATTAAGTTACCTTTTTTTCTTTTTGGTGAGGAAGATTGTCCCTGAGCTAACACCTGTGCCAATCTTCCTCTATTTTGAATGTGGTGTGCTGCCACAGCACAGCTTGATGAGCATTGTGTAGGTCCATGCATGGGATCCAAACTCATGAACCCTGGGCCACTGAAGCGGAGTATGACAACTTAACCAGTATGCCACCAGGCTAGACCAAATTACCTTTATTTTAAATAATGGTATCTGTTTTCTTGGATGTCTCAGCTCCTTCTGTTTTTTTCAATCCGCTATTCATTTTTATCACAGGAGATTTCCATTTATTTCTTATAAATTCAGCTATGCATGTTTACAAAATTGTCATATTCTGTTTAGTATTTCTAGATTTCTGTCATGAGAAGATTTTCAGGTTCCCTTTGTTGGGCATTATGGCAGACCTGTGCATTTGCATTATATATTAGGTATGAAAGGGATTGTCATATTATCAAGAATGTGTTACACTCATGGAAATAAAAGGAAAATGATTAGTATCCATAATAACATTTGATGTCTTTCTCAGGTTTAATGAATTGTTTTCTTAGGACTTACATGGTTTAAATTTCTAAAGGAAATTGCTTGTAAGGTAAATCAAAAGTAATTGGTGACTAATGGAGATGGAGGGATAATGATTAAGCTGGGAGAATTACATAAAAATATCACAGAGTTAAATTTTTATTTACCTAGAATAAAATAGATGACTAAGTTACAGATCTTATGTAATTGAGAATTATAACCATTGTTGATTATAAGGACTTATTAAAAGTTATGTGGATTTTTGTATTCATAGACATCTCAGGCCCCACGTTCAGTGCAGAAATCAATCATTTTATAACAAATATTTATGGAGCAAATATTATGTGTCAGACATTCTTTCAGGTGCCCATGATGCAATGATGAATTATGTGGGCAAACAGAATTGCCTTTCTGGGTGTATATTTTAGAGGAAAAAAAACAGAGCAGAATAAGGTATATTGAGATTTTAGACATGGGGGAGTTGGAATATTAAATAGATATGCCCTTGTAGGCCTCGCTGAGAAGTTTACATTTAAGCAAAGATTTCAAAGAGGTGACGGAGTAGTCTGTGAAGCTGTCTAGGATGAGAACTTCCTATGTAGAGTGAAAAGACAAGTCAAAAACCTGGATATGAGAAACTTCCTGGCATGTTCAGAAATGACAATACTGAATTAAGTCTTTAAGTTCTTTTTAGATGGATAGCCTCATACAATTCATGAAAAGTAAAGACTGACTTTGCAGATTTTGTCTAAAGGAAATTTGTTTACATAGCCTATGAATAACTGTTGTTGAAATTATATGGGGAGAGTGGGCTGTGATTCTGATACAGTTACATTTATATGAGAATCTTGTTAGAGTAATTGGGAATGAAGAACTCAAGTAGGAATAACATAATAGGGATTGTACATGACATTAGAGAAATTAGAAAACTAATGAAATAAAATTAAAATGTCACACAATTATTTTTGATGGAGAGGATGCAAGATGCAAATTGTCATCCTTTGATTGAAGACTTAGTCAAGATGATAATTCATGTCAAAACAAAGCAATAGAATGTCAAGGATTCTCATAAATGAAATTCAATCATCATATATGTGCAATATCTTTCCAATGAGGTTTTATATATATATATATATATATATATATATATATATATATATATATATAAAAGTAAGAATACATAGAAAGATAGTTAAAGGTTACTAGCACTTATAGGAATTCTAAAATTTAGGACCAAATAAAATTTGGGATTTTATTGGAGCTGAGGCTACAGAATAACCAGGAACTCTTTTCTTCCTTTACAAGCCTAGATAGTGATACATTGCATATTTTAGGACTCACTGAATCTTTGTAAAGAATTCCCAAGTCATTTCCATAGAAAGAACATGCTGAATATGATTGTTTCTCCTTATAATGTAAATTGCATTCATTAGGAATTTGATACACACTTTTTTTCTCTACAGAGCTGTCAGATTTCTTAGGCAGCAAAGACATACTGGATTAGCCAGAATAAAGGAGATATTGAAGATTTGCCATACCTATAAAGCAGAATTAAGTAAAAATTAACAAAATCAGTTTGACACTTAAATGAAGTAAAATCACTTGTAATTCCCAAGTGAAATCTAATGTAGTTTATGGTTTATTGGGCTTCTGTATGATTATTTATTTTTCTATAGATTAACAGTATCTTGTGGTTAAATTTATAACTCTTCGGTTTCTCACCTCATCTGTGGAGTTTCTGCCAATAGGTCTAATTCAATGTCAACTCAATTTTTTAATTCAAGGAGTTTTCTGATCCCAATAATCTATCCAATCCTTAAAATTCAGTCTGAATTATTTTGCAACTTAATCTCCTATATAAATTAAGAGAATTTAAATATTCCTTAAAGTTACAAGGTGAAATTCAATAGATATAGATACTTTGAAAGAGCTAGTGACAAATCTAAACATAACCATACTTCAAATCTTGTGAAAATGAAGCAGTTTTTATGAAAAACAATATCACAATCTGACTAAGAGACAGTTTTACCTGTCATTTCCATAATTTATATTGGGATGAAAATTTTCCTGTTCCATGAAAAATACATTAAAAAGTGAGTCATTAAATAATCAAAATAATCATGATATGCAAATAATTTGATGCTTTGAGAATGACAGCAGCAAAAATAACATTGTGTTTGTGTATTAATACTATGAGGAAGAAAATCCAATAAGGGATCATGGACCAACTGTCTAATTAATATAATGTGGGCTTGTTGCAGATACACAATGTATTCCAATCTATATATTTCACCTAATTGAACAAACTAGACATGCATTTATTTTGGTAAGGTAGCAATACAGATTTTTCAAGACTGAAATCAATCTGTTTTTTGCCGGCTCGTTAGATAACAAGCTATACCAAAATATGTACCATGATGAAAGCCCCTTTTTTGAGAAGTTTACTGAGATCTGGGATTTTACAGTAAAGCAGGGATTGGGGTAACATTAGAGGGTCTACCCATCTGGGGAAGTCACATGACTGCACTGGTCAGAGCTGTGGGGTAGGCAGAAGAGGTAAGACCTCTCAGACTACACTTGTCATTTACAAGGATTTAATGTTCAAGCTTGTAGAGATCAAGAATATAAATATACAAAATGGAGTGCATGTTATAGTTCAAGATATCTTCAACCATTGTGCATATTAAAATTTCCATAGTGGAAATTTTCATCATTTTATACAACTTTGTCAGTTGTCTTTTATCTGATTGGATGTAATGTGAGTAATCAGTTGCAATATGCAGGGTTTTGAAGACAGACCTAGATTCCTATCTCCATTCTTGCATGTATTAACCATGTAACCTTGAGCAACCTTGACCCACTGGGTCTCAGATTTCCTATCTGTGCAACGGGAATAATGGTACCTACCTCACATTAAAGGAGATAAGACATATAAAGTATCGGATGGCGTGTCAGCATATATAAGATACTAAAAAATGTTAGTAATCTACTCATGTTGAGTTTACTGCAATGTCTTTTGCCACTGGGCGACTTGGCCATCCCCTCTCATTCTTCTCTGCATCACCCAGAAACTGCTTTTTCCAGAATCACTTGCCTCTGTGATTCCGGATAATATTCTCCTTCTTTGAGCCACTCACATGAGATTTGGGAGGTAGATGAGGAAAAGAAGCCGTATTCTCTGGTGGCATATGTGGGCAGAGGTTTAGATATTGGCAGCCTACTGATCATCTTCTTCAGGGCTGAAGGCAGCTGAAGTTATTTGTGGCAGGGTCACTGTAACACCTACTCTTCCAGATTACCTGAAATTCAGCTATGGCCCTCTTGGTCTTTTTTCCTCCCAGCTTCCCAAAGTCATTTGTGTAAGTCTCCAATTCCCTGTAAAAGAGCACCTTTTACTCAGAATACCTAAGTAGCTACTGTTTCCATGACTGAACTCTGACAGATGCTTTGAAGACACTACTGACCTTCTAGTTGTGACTCCTGGTAGATAGTGCCTCACTTACTTGACCTCTATGTTGCAATGATGCTCTCAATATTTGACTTCTTTCACTTATTCCTGGCCACTGCTTAGCATGAGCTTGTGTAGAGTCTCTTTCCTTCAGTCTCCTCTTAAATGCTGGTTGCATCCCAGATTTCCATTCTTGAGTCTTCCTTTACTGTACACATTATCCCTGTGTTATTATCCACTTGCTCTCTATCTCAGGAATCTATATCTCTAGGCCAGAAAAATTTAAATGAATGAATAAATGAGGCAGAGAAAGAAAATTGAATGGAAAGAGAAAGTGCAACTTTAACATACATTATGTTTTAATGGACTGTATTTATTCTACCTACAGAAAGGAGAACACCTAAATTCTAGAGTAATTTTAAACACATTCAGGATGTTCAATTTGCTGTGACTATTTCTAGTGATGAGAAATATAACAGAATAGAAAAGATGCTGATTTCAGTAAAGTAAGAAGAAATTTAAACTTTCAGGAATGATGGAAGAATGTGTTTTCTACCTTAACTTGCTGCTCTTGAGGATTAATAAATCATAATGACAACTGAAGGTGAGCAAAGTAGACTTGAGAGAAAAGTGACATTTATTATCCCTGACAAATTAGTATGCTTGCTAAAAAGAAACTACGAACAAATAAAGATTTTTAAACTGAGATCAGAGGAACGCTAGGGTTCCTGGTGTAGCCCTAGTATGATGGGCAGAATTCTAAGGTATCTTCCTAGATTCCCATCCCTTAATATACATGACCTGTGTAATCCCTGGGGCTTTGAATATGATAAGATACCACTCCTGTATTTAGGTTATGTTATATGGTGCAGTTAACTTTAAGAAAAGGAGGTAGTCTGCGTGGGCCTCACCTAATTACATTAGCCCCTTATATCTGGGTCTCAGAGATCAGAAGGCCAGCTGTCAGAGGCACATGCTGTTGCTGGCCTGGACGAAAGCAACAGCATTATTGTGAACTGCCTATGGGGAACACATGGCAAGAAACCACAGGCAGCCTCCAGATGTTAAGAGAAGCCTCCAGCTTATAGCCAGCAAGAAAACAGGGACTTTAGCCCTACAGTTGCAAGGAACTAAATTCTTCCAACAACCTGAAAAAGTTTGGAAGTGAATTCTTCAGCAGAGCATCCAAAAAGAAATGCAGCCTTGCCGATACCTTCATTATAGCCTTGTGAGACCCTGAGTGGAGAACCCAGCCATTCTGTACCTGGACATCTGACCTACAGAACTGTGAACTAAGAAACGGGTGCTGTTTTAGACCACTAAGTTTGCGGTAATTTGATATGCACCAATTGATAATACATCTGGGAACCTCTGTGTGAACAGCACTGGCTGAGAGATCAGTGTTCTAAACATCTTCTGGACACTTCAACTGCTGCAACTCCATTTCCATATTGTATATTGTACAAGATAACTTATTAAAACATTGAAACAACCATGAGACACCACTACATACCTATTAGAATGGCCAAAATCCAAATTACTCACAATGCCAAATGGGGGCGGGATTGTAGAGCAACAGGAACTCCCATTCACTGCTGGTAGGAATGCAAAATGGCACAGCCATGGTGTATTATCCTTTTAATGTACTATTGTATTCCATTCGCTAGTATTTTGTTGAGGATTTTTGCATCGATGTTCATCAGTGATATTGGCCTGTAATTCTCTTTTTTTGTAATGTCCTTGTCTGGTTTTGGAATCAGCGTAATTTTGGCTTCATAGAAGGAGTTAGGAAGCCTCCCCTCCTCTTCAATTTTTTGGAGGAGTTTGAGAAGGATAGGTATTAAGTCTTCTTTGAATGTTTGGTAGAATTCACCAGAGAAGCAGTCTGGTCCTGGACTCTTATTTTTGGGGAGGTTTTTGATTACCGTTTCTATTTCCTTACTGGTGATTGGTCTATGTAAATTCTCTGTTTCTTCTTGATTCTGTTTTGGAAGGCTGTATGATTCTAAGAATTTGTCCATTTCTTCTAGATTATCCAATTTGTTGGCATATAGCTTTTCATAGTACTCTCTTATAATCTTCTGTATTTCTGAGGTGTCCCTTGCAATTTCTCTTCTTTCATTTCTGGTTTTATTTATTTGAGCCTTCTCTCTTTTTTCTTGGTGAGTCTAGCTAAAGGTTTGTCAATTTTGTTTATCTTTTCAAAGAATCAGCTCTTGGTTTCATTGAATTTTTCTATTGATTTTTCAGTCTCTATTTCATTTATTTCTTCTCTGATTTTTATTATTTCCTTCCTTCTATCTTATTTTGGGGTTTGTTCTTCTTTTTCCAATTCCTTTAGGTGCACTGTTAGATTGTTTATTTTGGATTTTTCTTGTTTGTTGAGGTAGGCCTGAATCACCATACACTTTCCACAATGACAGACAAACACACGGAAAAAAAGATTGGATTAGTGGTTACCGGAGGGGAAGGGGGGAGGGAGAAGGGCAAAAGGGGTGAATAGGCACATGTGTGTGGTGATTAATTGTAATTAGTCTTTTGGTGGTGAACATGACATAATCTACACAGAAGTCAAAATATATAATGATGTACACCTGAAATTTATATAATGTTATAAACCAATGTTACTGCACTATAAAAAAAGGGGGGTTACAAGCAGTGAGGAAATGAGAAAATGAGGGGACAAAGGATGTTCAATTTTCATTCCACATCTTTCTGCACTTTTCAAGATTTTTTTTGACAATGAATAGGCATTACTCTTTAAGTCACAAACTAATAAACAGTGGAAGTTTTAAAAATTAAAAAAAAAGGTACAGCCGCTTTAAAGACAGTTTGGCAGTTTCTTGCAAAACTAAACATATTCTTACCATACAATCCAGCAATCGTGCTCCTTGGTATTTACTCAGAGGAGTTATTTAACAAAAACCTGCACGTGGATGTTTATAGCAGCTTTATTCTTATTTGCCAAAACTTGGAAACAACCAAGATGTCCTTCAGTAGGTAAACGGATAAATAAACTATGCTATGTCCGGATAATGGAATATTATTCAGCACTAAAACAAAATGAGCTACCAAGCCATGAAAAGACACAGAGGAACCTTAAATGCATACTATGAAGTGAAAGAAGCCAATTTGAAACAGCTATATACCATATGATTCCAACTATATGACATTCTGGAAACGGCAAAATTATGGAAACAACAAAAAGATCAGTGATTTCAAGATAGAGCACAGAGGATTTTTAGGGCAGTGAAAATGCTCTTATGATATTATGATGGTGGATACATGTCATTACACATTTGTTCTAACCCATAGAATGCACAATACCAACAATAAACCCTAAGATAACCATGGACTTTGGGTAATTATGGTGTATCAGTGTTGGTTCATCTTTGGTAAAACAAATGTACAATTCTAGTAAGTGGTGTTGATAATGGGGGAGGCTATGCGTGGGACATGGAGTATATGGGAAATCTCCGTAACTCCCTCTCAATATTATTGTGAACCTAAAACTGCTCCTAAAAAAGTTAAGTCTTTAAAAAATTACATTATTTTGTCTCTCCTACATATTGGATTTTCTTTTCAAGCAGGTTTCCACAAGGATTTAAGCAGAAACAAGCTGAAGCCCTGGTTCTTTGCTCAACTACAACCTTGATCCATCTGCAGAACTTTCCTGGGGAAAAGAAAGTACACTGAAGAGAATGATATTGAAAATAACATAGCAGAAAGGAAAGATTCCTACAAGTTGGAGAAAGCACAAAGGTCTGTTTGTCCTGCATGTAGTCAAACTCTAGGCTCAGAACCCTTGAAGGCAGGGCTAGGGGAAAGGGGAAGTGGGGAGGGATGGTCAAATGGTACAAAGTTTCAGTTATGCAAGATAAATAAGTTCTGGAGATCTACTATACGGCATAGTGTCTATAGCTAACAAAACTGTATTGTGTACTTAAAATTTGCTAAGAGGGTAGATCTTATGTTGCGTTCTTACCACATACACACACACACACATAACACCAATAAAAGGGGCAGGAGGAAACTTTGGGAGGGAATGGGTATGTTTGTGACCATTATGTCAGTGATGTTTTATGGGTGTATACTTATCCCCAAATTCATTGAGTTGCATGCATTAAATATGTACAGCCTTTTACAGGTGAGTAACTCAATAAAGTGGCTTAAAAATGCATTAAAAAGAACCCTTGAAACACCCCAAATATATGGCAAGTCACTGTAAGTAATGTCTGCATCATGCTCCTATGGAGGTTCCAGTATGTCCACCAATATCTGTGCTTCAAGCATGGCAGCAAGTAGCACAGAGTCAGGACTGAAGAGGCCTGTGAGTGGAGGTTGTAGTGGTAACAAGTATAAACTAATAACATAGGAACCATGGGGCCCACTTATCCCAACCCTCTGCCTTGTCTTGCTGCTACATATGATTCTAGGTTAGCAGAGGGATGGGCTCTAAGAATTACCCAGATAACATTTGCTGCCAAATGATGTTATAGAAGTTTTTATATGGAAGATGATTAGAGGAAAATAATGTGTCATTTCTTATCTACGTGTGTTTTAACATCAATTCATAACTATTACAATCTATTGAGATTTGATCTGAGATTTCACTGGAACAAAACAGGGGTTGAAAAACTATCACCTACAGTCTACATTCAGCCCATCACCTGTTTTTGTAAATAATGTTTCACTGGAGCACAGTCATACCCATTAGCTTACATATTGACTATGATTGCTTTCATGCTACAACGGCAGAGCTGAATAGTTGCAATAGAGATCATGTGGCCAACGAAGTCAAAAATATTTATCCATTACAGTCTGCTGTTTACAGAAAAAGTTTGCTGACCCTGGAGTACAAGATCCTGTGGTTATAATAAATTTGAGAACTACTGAAGTAAAGGGACCTCAATCATTGCAAACATATAAGAAAAAAACATGTCCATGATTTTGGATGAAAACCAGAGAGACTAAGATTTCCAAGTGTCTATTATTGGAATGTTTTGGCATCAAATCCATTTTTGTTTTATTCTAATCTTAGGTATAACCACCATGTCTTCCAAATATTATCTTACTTGCATTTATCCACAAGCATACTACATACTGCCCAAAGTCTTGTAACTATTCATATTTAATATGCATTATTCAGAAACTACATGTACCAGATTCCCCTGGAATAACTCCACAGGGCATTTAGGGCTACCTAATCTGATTCCAAAGTGTATGTTTTGCTTTCAGTTGGACATGCAAATTCTAATACTGATATGGAATTGTGTTAAGTTAGAAGATATAAATGCTGTTACTGTTTTAATTTTCCTTCTATTAAAAAGGGGTAAATTCATAATAACCTTATGATAAGTTAGAGCTTACACAATGACTGGATCTAGATGAAGCCAAATGAATACATGAAAACTGAAAATTTTTTATCCTTTGTCTATGAGTTTCTAGATGGATGAGTAACTGGTAATAGTTAAGTGAATCAAATGGCTAGATAATTAGTGGAACTTTTCATTTTCCTCAAGCTACTCAGTATATTGCAGATCCAGTCTTCACCTAGCAGATTGGGATGCATCAGAGGAAATCAGAGGAGAGGAATGTATAGGAGTGATGGACCTAGCCAAGGTATCTATAAATTTTGTGAATCTGATAGAAGATCTTTAAACAAAAACTTTAATAAATTGAAGGAAAATCCCAGATTAAAAAAAGAACTCCAGGCTCTGAGACAATTTGCTCTGCCTAATATCAAGGAAGAGGCCACCAGCAATTCTAATCCCTTTCTGTCTGTAGTTCCTCAAACCAGCTGGATGAATGGCAGGGCAGGTTAAAAAAAATTCATTCATCATCTTTGTTGATATTGGGCTTAAGCAGAGCTCAGAGAGTACCACAGAACCATTTAGATGTATTTTTCCTGAGAAGAAATTACATCACTAAGGATTCAAATCCAAGAACAGGTAAAATCGTGCTGCTTCAGCTGGAGAATTTCAAAGGTAATTTAATCTTCAAGAGAAATCTCACAGTCTGAATTCACAACATCACTTAGGATATGTAGCCATGTTGCACTGGTACTATATCAAGAAGATTGCCTGTGCTAATTGAAAAGGAGGAAAAATAAAGCACTGAATGAAAAGATGGAGAATCTCCCCTGGTGTTTCCACCAGTTACCTATCTTCTTGCCTGTTGATAATCACTAATGAGGCCAACTGGAATCTAATAAAAGTTACCTATATCATGTTTTGAAATTTGAGAAAATATAACAAAATTTTGTTTAAGTTCAAACAAATACCCTAGTTAAATGAGGACTGACTTAGAACATACTGAAATTGGCCAACTATATTTCACGGTAATGTAGTTTGAAAAAAATGATATTGAAGGAGACAACGGACAGTTAAAGGACATTTCAAAACTGTCATCTGACATATGCTCTAAACTAGTATAGAGCAGGAATGTCCAATAGAAATATAATGTGAGCCTCATTTGTAATTCTAAATTTTCTAGAAACTACATTTAAAAAAGTACAAGGAAATGAGTGAAATTATTTAATAATATATTTTACCTAAACCAACATATCCAAAATAGTGTCATTTAAAACATGTACTCAGTATAAAAAATATGAGATATTTTACATTCTTTTTTCATAATTTATCTTCAAAATATGTTGTGTATTTTACATTATGGCACATCTCAATATAGACTGGCCACAATTCAAGCGCTCAATAGTTACTTATGTCACTAGCAGCTACTGTATTAACAGCAAAGGGTTAGATTGTTTTACAAGCTACATACAATAGAACATCATCCCATTTAACACTGATAATTCTATACGCTTCTTTGGTCAGCATGTAGCTGTGGAATTGGATAAAGCATGTCTAGAGAGTATGTGAGAAGTGGTTTAACATAGCAATTTTTTGCAGTGAACTACTGGGTAGATGATTTGAATATAAAAGTAGTTATTTTTTTGTTGCTCAACACTTAATTGTTTCCTGACATAGTAATAAAAGACAGGCTGTCTTGAAGAGGTGATTTTCTTCCTTGTTTAGTTGAGCCAAGGCCGACCTGCTTACTTATAGCTGCACTGACAAGGGACGTAACTTACTGGGAAGTGTTGTTGTTATTATCATTTTTTTAATTTGGTAGTTACACAAAGCCCTATTAGTAGTCACAAACTCCTGAAGATGGAGATCTTGGATATGTCATTTTTCCCCCCTTTCGTGTTTTCTGAGGCTGGCCATTAATAACAAGTTACTCAGTACTTGAGTCCAAGGCATTTTATGGTTGACCAGAAGTGTCTGGAGTATGAGAATGTCTTAAGTAAGTGACATCATCAGAAACAGGAAGTTAGAGAGCAGGCAGATTATTGGCAGTGTTGAGATTCTGAGCTTACCTATAGATGGGGATCCATTTTGTGATCAAGCAGGCTGAGACATGCACGGCAACAGGATTTCAGTAGATTACTTAGTCAACACAAATAGACATTAGACTGCTGAAAATCAGAATTTGGGGCCAGGGAAGCATACTGATCATAATTGGTTTTGAGAACTGTTTGGGGACTGAGAGATCATAGTCCCCAGTGTACCTCATGACACCAGACAGAAACCTGGATATCACATTTAACTCTTCTTTCTCTTCTCCCCCTCACATGCAAATCACCCCTACTTCTAGGCTTGTTGATTCTTTCACCAAAATAGCTTTCATCTTCCTCCTTCTCTAATCTCTCATGGCTCCTACTTTAATTTGGTCACTCATCAAGCCTCTATGATAATTATTGTTTTTCTTTGCCCAAAGACCAATGAATAAGGGTCTGTATCTCCCCTCATAACTCTTAATAGAAATATACTAGATCTGAATTTTAGGGAGAAGTTTACTCAAGTTTTTCATATTGATTTTAAAAATATGGCTAAATTTGGGCTGTATTGGAATACACTTATGTGGGTTGGCTACTGATTAAATGAATATACAGACTGACCAGTTAATGTTGTTGCTGTAAAATGTAGCACAATATATATTGCCTAACCCTAGTCCCTGTCTATAGTATTGAAGAGAAGGGAAAATTATTTTACTAGGAAAGGAAAATGAATAGATTCAGTAATTATATGCATTACATGTAGTGAGAAGATCTTGTTGGTAGTAGAGTGGTATAATCATCAGGTTGAATATGCTTGAATATGTTCTGTGTGTTAGTAAAAAAATATATACCAAATCAGTGGAACGAGGCAACTAGGACTTTACTAAAAGATACGTATCTTGGTCAGCAAGGTATGAAGAGGCAGGCAAGACAAGGAAGAAGATACTTTATAGTTCCATATTTATGTGACCATAGAAGTTAAGTGCACAAGGATCATGGTTGGAGACTAAGCAGAAAAGAGGTTTTGATCACGGATAAACTCTGCATGTGCCACCCCAGGTTGCCCTGGTTACTGTTGCCCTTTATGCTTATGACATGATAATGGACAAAGCTGTGGGCCTGTGATAAGTGGTAATGTGGTATGAAGCCCTAGACATTTCTTGTAAGCTTTCACTAAGGGTAAAAACCAGAGTGAAATTCAAGTGGAACTTCTAGTTACAGTTCTACTCACTGCGAAGAGTATGGATTATGACACAGCAGAACGACTGCTTATCATTATTATGATCAGTTGGATTCTCTTGTTCCTGTTTCTGTTAGTCTACTTCCTAAAACTGTGTTATTCTTTCCTGTTTTCATAGAAGACCAAGCCTTCCTAGCTTTCAGTAAAGAGAATGTGACCGAATGGGAAAATGCCAAATATAGACAAAATTGGATGAAATCTTTCCAAGGGGCAAAGCGCAGAGGTCAGTATCTACTTGTGTTATTAATGAGCCAAGAAAGTATTATATTTCACAGAGCTTACAGGGAGGCAGTGCCCAGATGGATAGAAGTAGGATTATCTTCATGAAAGGAATAAGGAAACAGATTTTACCACCTGGCTTTAGTTGAATTATGGGGGGAAGTCAGAATCTAAGAAAGAAAATGGACTGGGTGCAGAGTTGGAGGAAGCTTCAGGTAATTAAAAACTTGCATTTAAAGTCACATGGAAAGTTTAGGATGTCTACAAATATATCCTGACCCTTTTACAAGTAATTCCACCCTCAAGGGAAAGTGGAGAAAATTAGGAGGATTTTTAGTGCTGCAAGGACTGCCAAGCCTTAAGGGCAAGTTCTGATAATATTTTGAAGTTGTACCACCAGGCTCCAAAAGAGAAAAATTGTTAAGGCTAAATCTTTTCAAGATGGGAGAGGGTGATAATGGGCAGGGCAGCTTTTCATTGACTATCCCTAGAAAAGTGGTTAAAGAGAGGAAGATGATTAAGAGTAAATATTAGAAAACATTGAAAAGTTAGGCCCTGTACTGGTTAATGGTGTTTGTTTTTGTTTTTTAACTTGAAAAACTGTTTTAAAACTGTCATATTTAATCTTCTCTTGCAGGAAAACAACTATGGAATCTAAATAAAAAGAAGTTATGATGAAACTATAACTTGGACCAGTTCATTGAGTGCTAAATTGGTTTAAAAATGTGTTTAAAGATTTCAGATTTTCAAAAAATAATTACCAGCTTGGGAAGTGCCATTTCAACCATCAATTAAAACTACTTAATTGGACACAGAATATTTCCATTGGTAAAATTTTAAGATACTGCTTTAAGACAGTTTTGGGAACATGTTTGATTATCCTGCCCAAGTTAATTCTTGGCTCCTGTGTCACAAGAGTCAAAAGGCTATATATTCCCTCAGTTTGAGGATCCACTGTGATCCTGGAATATGTATACTAAAATAGAATAGGATGAGGATAACTGAAGTGTTGTTATAAATTAACTTGCCCTTTAAGTCACTAATCTTTGTACTCAAGTTATATGTAAAGGCTTCACCATGTTAGAAAGAATATATTTCTGAATCCTAATCCATATTTTCAACTGCCTGCTTGATATTTTCATTTTAATATCTGATGACAACCTGAACTTAATATGTACCCAACCAAGCTCTTCATTTGACACTCCATGTCAACCCCTCCTACAGTGTTTCCCATCTTAATTAATGACAACTTCAGTCTTCAGGTCAAAATATCTTGCTGTCTTTCTTGACCTCATTGCCACATCCCATATATTGTTTGTCAATAAATCTTACCAGCTCTATCCCTAAAATATATTCCAGATTTGAGTCTTTCTAACTATTCCCACTGCCATTAACTTGGTCCAAAACCACCTACTCTTCCAAGATTAGTGTAGTAACCTCTTAACTGGTCTTCCTGACTATATTTTTGCCTCTCTTTAGAGGAGTCTTAACGTAAAATGTCAATCAGATCATGTCACTACGCTGTTTGAAACCCTCACATGACTTCCCAGCTCATTCAGAGGTTTAAGCCAGAGTCTTCACTATGACCTAAAAGGCCTGGTCATCATCTAGTCTCACTTCATCTTCTATGACACTCCCGCTTCTCTTCACTTCAGTCACACTGATCTCCTGGCTTTATTCTTTTTCAGATGTTAGTTTTTGTATATTTTTTAATATTTCTATTATTCTGATTTACATTTATTATATGTTTCTTTTTCTAACTTCTTCAGCTTATTCACTTGCCACTTTTATTTTTAATAAAAGAACCACTTCAGCTACATCTAATAGGTTTTGCTATTTTGTATTTGGTCTTTTCAGTTTTATCTTTTTATTTTCTAATTTCCATCCTAATTTATTTTTGACATGAATGTGTTTTTAAATTTCCAAGGGTATGTTTTAATGTTATCTTGTAATAACATCTCTGATTGGAATACATCATAGTCAGAAAATATAGTCTGCATGACGCTAAATACTTTGAAACTTGTTGATGGGGTTGATGACCTAATGTGAGGTTAACTTTTATAAATGTTTCATGTATGCTTGAAAAGAATGAATTTCCTAATTTGGGAGTACAGGAGTAAGCTTGAAAAATTTGTTGTTCAAATCATTATCCTCCCATTTGTTCTTATTGTGATGACTAATATATTTGGATTTTCTATTTTATTTTCTGTCTTATCATCTTACGTTTCCTTGATTGTTTTCCTTTCTTTATTTGAATTGTTGTTTTATTTTGCTTTTCTCTATATTTCACTTTGTCTCCCTATCTACTGGTTCCAAAAATATACAATATATTTCTATAAATTGTTACACCTGTAATTTTTAACATGCCCTACTTCAATTGAGTTCTAAAGTTAGTCATTATCTTTACCATCCTTCTCAACAATACAATATAAGGACCTCAAATGCTTTACCTCTGTTCGTCACCCATCTTGGCTTGCTGTGGTAAAAGAATAATAGACTCTAAGACATAGTGAGTTTCAAGCTGCATTGACTGCAGGGCAAGGCATAGAAAATCTGATACAACACGAAGGGGTCAGGCTATGGGATGGGGTTTTCAGATTAACTGTTGAAGAGTATCTCCAAGACAGTTCAGGCACTGGGGATTTACATCTAGGGATGAAGGAGGGGGAGCAGCCCTTGGGAAGACTTTCTCCCAGAACAAAGGCAATGGTGGGGCTTAGAAAGGTGAAGAGATACAAATTCTAATGGTCCTGGAAGCTCATGGGGAAGTAGCTCAGCTGGATCTAGAACTTGGCCCTTCTTTGGTGTCAGCATTCACAGCTGCAAGGTTCTTCCCAGGGCCCACAGTGTGCAGACTTTACCCTTTGGTATGCACATTTCCTTGCATTGTTGCTGGGCCTGTGGACCCAGTGATGTATTTCTTATTGCTTAAAGAATTTAGATATTCCCTAGCCTTTGTTTGGCCAACCTACAACTATGAAGCCTGTGGGAGTGGGGTTACTTTCTCTCTTGGAGTATGCTCAGCTGCATGTCCAGCTATCCAAAATAGGCCTCTCTCTTCTCTACTGCAAAGGAAACCATCAACAAAATGAAAAGGCAACCTACTGACTGTAATAAAATATTTTCAAATTGTATATCTGATAAGGAGCTAATATCCAAAATATATAAAGAACCCGTGCAACTCGATAGCAAAATAAAAAAAGACAAAAAACGAATCCCATTAAAAAAAATGGGCAGGAGATCTGAATATTCATTTTTCCAAAGAAGACATACAAATAGCCAATAGGTACACGGAAAAATGCTCAACATCATTAATCATCAGGCAAATACAAATCTAAACCACAATGGGATATCACCTCACACCTGTTAGAATGGCTATTCTCAGAAAGACAAGAAACAAGTGTTAATGGGGATGTGGAGAAAAGGGAACCCTTGTGCACTGTTGGTAGGAATGTAAACTTGTGCAGCCACTATGGAAAACAGTATGGAGGTTCCTCAAAAAATTAAAAAATAGAACTACCATGTGATACAGGAATTCCACTTCTAAGTATTTATCCAAAGAAAACAAAAAACTAACTGGAAAAGACATATGAATCCCCATGTTCATTGCAGCATTACTTTTTTTCTTTTTTTTTTAAGATTGGCACCTAACCTAACAACTGTTGCCAATCCTTTGTTTTTTCTGCTTTTTCTCCCCAAATTCCCCCTGCGCATAGTTGTGTATTTTAGTTGTGGGTTCTTCTAGTTGTGGCATGTGGGATGCCGCCTCAGCATGGCCTGATGAGTGAGCGGTGCCATGTCTGTGCCCAGGATCTGAACCAGTGAAAACCTGGGCCTCCAAAGCAGAGCACGCAAACTTAACCCCTCGGCCATGGGGACGGCCCCCACAGCATTATTTTTAATAGCCAAGATATTGAAACAACCTAAGTGTCCATTGATGGATGAATGGATAAACAAATTGTGATACATATATACACACACATACACAATGGAATACTATTCGGCCATAAAAAAGAATGACATCTTGCCATTTGTAACTACATGGATGGAACTTGAGGGCATTATGCTGAGTGAAATAAGTCATATAGAGAAAGAAAAATACTATATTATCTCTCTTACATGTGGAATCTAAAAAAAATAAGCCAAAACCAAGCTCATAGATACAGAGAACAGATTGGTGGTTGCCAGATGTGGGGGTTTGGGGTTGGGAGAAATGGGTGAAAAGTCAAAAGATAAAAAAAAAATTAATAAATAAAATTTTAACTAACTAGGCCCCTCTCTCTGGGATCTTCAGACCTGGTGCAAACAGAACGTCTCTGTGCCCTCTAGATACAGAATAATGAGGGTTTGGAGTACTGCATGCTGTGTACCATTTATCTACTTATAAGTTTTTCCCCATAGGCTCTATGTTCTTTCTGTTCCAAGTGGTGCTAGGTGTGTATGTCATGAACTCCTTGCACGACAAAAGGCAAAAAATAAAACAACATAATTTCACAAGGCAAAGTGGCTGTCTAGTTGAAACAAGGCTTTATCTTGCCAGTTCATAATGCGCTAGATTTAGTGGAGCTCAGGGACAAGACTATCAATGAGTCCTGCATCTATTTACAGAGTCTATGTACTACAGTTATATGGTCACTGTTTGGCTGTTTTTCTGCTGATTGTGGGTAATTTTCTGAAAAGCAATTGCTCTGATTCTTTTTTCTGAGTCGTTAATTGTTTGCCATCATACACTCTCCAGGTGCAGGGAAACCAAATCCACATGCACATGGTCAAAGTTCTGTGAAAATTTCCATTTTCACAATAAAAGAAGTTTAATATTTTAGCTCTACCATTTTTATATCTCCCAAATAGGGCATTTTTTATACTAACAATTTCTGTTTAGATTTACCCACATGGTTAACATTGTCTTTGATCACTATTCCTCTTTCATCTTAAAATTAAGTTTTGGAATTATATTTTTCCATTCTTGAACTACACCTTTCAGATATTTCTTAAATGGGACTTTTGATGATAAACTCAACTGATAAATCCTTCTGAGGCTTTAATTGGTGTAAGGTTATATTCATAGATGAAGTGGGGGAGAAGCAGTATCTTTCCAATATTATGTCTTCCACACCATGATAGTCTGTCTTCACTCCTAACATTTATTTGTACCTCTTCTTTTTTTCTCCAGTAGGTCTTTCCAAAGGTTGGTCATTTTAGCAATTTCCAAGTAGGATCTTTTGGTTTGATCTTCTCTATTTTAAGTTTGCTGTTGCTTTCATTGATATCTGTTTCTTTATTATTTCTCTTCTATTCTCACTAGGTTTATTTTGCTATTCTTTTCTAATTTTTTAAGATGAATATTTAGATAATATTGTTGATTTTCATCTTTTTCTTTCTGATATAAGCTATAAGTTTTCCTTTAATTACTGATTTAGCTGCATTCTAGAAGTTTTGAGGTGTCAGATTTACACTATCGTTTATGGTAAAATATTATCTAAATGCTATTATTCCTTTTTATTAATGAGTTATTTAGATGTGCACTACTTAAATTTTAAAACATGTGGAAATTTTATAGTTACTCTTGTTATTAATTTGTAGCCTAAATGCATTTTGGTCAGAGAATATTATCTGTATGCTTTCATTCTCTGTAAATTTATTGAGATTTGCTTTAAGGCCCAAAATATATTTAATTTATACTGTAACTTTTGTTTTGGCCTTAGTCTTATCTTATACCAATATTATCCAGTTTTTTTTGGTTAGAATTTACGCTATATCTTATCCCATCCATTTTCTTTCAATATTTATTTTTGTCATCTATATACTTAAAATTACATAGAGTAATATTCACACCTTTTGGTGTACAGTTATATGAGTTTTGACAAATGCATACACTCATGTAATTACTACCACAGCTATGATACAGGACAGTTCCATCACTCTCTAAAATTGCCCCATGCTGCTCTTTTGTAGCTAACCCACCCCTACACTCCTCCAGGGGGACCCACTAGTCTACTATCTAAGTCTACAATTTTGCCTTTTCTAGAAAGTCATATAAATAGAATCATATAGCATATATCATTTTGAGTCTGGCATCTTTCACTTATAATATTGCATTTGATATTTATCCATATTGTTCTGTGTATTGATAGTTTATTCCTGTTTATTGCTGGGTTATATTCCATTGTAAGGATGTATCATAGTTCTTTTATCCATTCACCTATTTTAGGACACTTGAGTTGTTTGCAGTTTTTTTATGATGATGTATATTGCTGTCTTAAACTTTTCCTTAGATGTTTTTGAATGAACATAAATGATCATTTTTCTTGTGTAATATATAGAAATAGGACAGCTATTCCATATGGTAAGTGTATGTTTAATTTTGTTAGAAACTGCTAAACTGTTTCCAAAGTGGTTGTACAATTTTGCATTCCCTTCAGCAATGTACAAGTGTTCCAGATTCTATGCATCCTTGCCATCACTGTATTTTCAATATGTCAGAAGTATGAAATTTTTAAATTTTAGAATATTTTTGTGTTTACAGAAATGTTACATAGTACAAAGAGTTCCTGTAAGCTCTCATCCAGTTTTTTTCTTTTGTTAATATCTTACATTATTGTGGTACATTTATCAAAACTAAAAAACTAACATTGGCACATTACTATTAACTAAACTCCAGACTTTATTTAGATTTCACCAGTTTTTTATTTAATTATTTTATTAATGTTATATTGGTTTATAACATCGTGTAAATTTCAGTTGTACATTATTATATATCAGTTTATGTACAGATTGCATTGTGTTCACCACCATCAGTCTAGTTTTTGTCTGTCACCATACACATGTGCCCCTTTACTCCTTTGACACCCCCCCACACCCTTACCCTCTGGTAACCACTAATCTGTTCTCCTTATCAATGTAGTTGTCTTCCACGTGTGAGTGAAATCATATAGTGTTTGCTTTTCTCTGTCTGGCATATTTCATTTAGCATAATACCCTCAAGATCCATCCAGGTTGTCACAAATGGCACCATTTTGTCTTTTTTTTTTATTAATGTTATGATAGATTACAACCTTGTGAGATTTCAGTTGTACATCATTGTTAGTCATGTTGTGGGTACACCTCTTCCCCCTTTGTGCCCTCCCCCCACCCCCCTTTTCCCTGGTAACCACGGATCAGATCTCCTTGTCAATATGTTAACTTCCACCTATGAGTGGAGTCATATAGAGTTCGTCTTTCTCGGACTGGTTTATTTCGCTTAACATAATACCCTCGAGGTCCATCCACGTTGCTGCGAATGGGCCAATTTTGTCTTTTTTATGGCTGAGTAGTATTCCATTGTGTATATATACCATATCTTCTTTATCCAATCATCAGTTTCTGGGCATGTAGGTTGGTTCCACGTCTTGGCTATTGTAAATAATGCTGCGATGAACATGGGGTGCAAGGGACTCTTGGGATTTCTGATTTCAGGTTCTTAGGATAGATACCCAGTAATGGGATGGCTGGGTCATAGGGTATTTCTATTTTTAACTTTTTGAGAAATCTCCATACTGTTTTCCATAGTGGCTGTACCAGTTTGCATTCCCACCAACAGTGTATGAGGGTTCCTTTTTCTCCACAACCTCTCCAACATTTGTCGCTCTTGGTTTTGGATGTTTTTGCCAATCTAACGGGTGTAAGGTGATATCTTAGTGTAGTTTTGATTTGCATTTCCCTGATGATTAGCGATGATGAACATCTTTTCATGTGTCTATTGGCCATATTTATATCTTCTTTTGAGAAATGTCTGTTCATGTCCTCTGCCCATTTTTTGATCGGGTTGTTTGTTTTTTTGTTGTTAAGCAATGTGAGTTCTTTGTATATTATGGAGATTAACCCTTTGTCGGATAAGTGGCTTGTAAATATTTTTTCCCAATTAGTGAGCTGTTTTTTTGTTTCAATCCTGTTTTCCCTTGCCTTGAAGAAGCTCTTTAGTCTGATGAAGTCCCATTTGTTTATTCTTTCTATTGTTTCCCTCAACTAAGGAGTTATAGTGTCCGAAAAGATTCTTTTGAAACTGATGTCAAAGAGTGTACTGCCTATATTCTCTTCTAGAAGACTTATTGTTTCAGGCCTAATCTTTAGGTCTTTGATCCATTTTGAGTTTATTTTGGTGTGTGGTGAAAAAGAATGGTCAATTTTCAATCTTTTGCATGTGGCTGTCCAGTTTTCCCAGCACCATTTGTTGAAGAGACTTTCTTTTCTCCATTGTAGGCCCTCTGCTCCTTTGTCAAAGATTAGCTGTCCATAGATGTGTGGTTTTATCTCTGGGCTTTCAATTCTGTTCCATTGATCTGTGGACCTGTTTTTGTACCAGTACCATGCTGTTTTGATCACTGTAGCTTTGTAGTATGTTTTGAGATTGGGGATTGTGATTCCTCCGGCTTTGTTTTTCTTGCTCAGGATTGCTTTAGCAATTCGCGGTCTTTTGTTGCCCCATATGAATTTTAGGATTCTTTGTTCAATTTCTGTGAAGAATGTTCTTGGGATTCTGATTGGGATAGCATTGAATCTGTGGATTGCTTTAGGTAGTATGGACATTTTAACTATGTTTATTCTTCCAATCCATGTGCATGGAATGTCTTTCCATCTCTTTATGTCGTCGTCAATTTCTTTCAAGAAAGTCTTGTAGTTTTCATTGTATAGATCCTTCACTTCCTTGGTTAAGTTTATCCCAAGGTATTTTATTCTTTTCGTTGTGATTGTGAATGGGATTGAGTTCTTGAGTTCTTTTTCTGTTAGTTCATTGTTAGTGTATAGAAATGCTACTGATTTATATATGTTGATTTTATACCCTGCTACTTTGCTGTAGTTGTTGATTATTTCTAATAGTTTTTCTATGGATTCTTTGGGGTTTTCTATATATAAGATCATGTCGTCTGCAAACAGTGAGAGTTTTACTTCTTCATTACCTATTTGGATTCCTTTTATTTCTTTTTCCTGCCGAATTGCTCTGGCCAACACCTTCAGTACTATGTTGAATAGGAGTGGTGAAAGTGGGCACCCTTGTCTTGTTCCTGTCCTCAGAGGGATGGCTTTCAGTTTTTGTCCATTGAGTATGATGTTGGCTGTGGGTCTGTCATATATGGCCTTTATTATGTTGAGGTACTTTCCTTCTATACCCATTTTATTGAGGGTTTTTATCATAAATGGGTGTTGGATCTTGTCAAATGCTTTCTCTGCATCTATTGAGATGATCATGTGGTTTTTGTTTTTCATTTTGTTGATGTAGTGTATCACATTGATTGACTTGCGGATGTTGAACCATCCCTGTGTCCCTGGTATAAATCCCACTTGATCATGGTGTATAATCTTTTTGATGTATTGCTGTATTTGGTTTGCCAAAATTTTGTTGAGGATTTTTGCATCTATGTTCATCAGTGATATCAGCCTGTAGTTCTCCTTCTTTGTGTTGTCCTTGTCAGGTTTGGGGATCAGAGTGATGTTGGCTTCATAGAATGTGTTAGGGAGTACTCCATCTTTCTCAATTTTCTGGAACAGTTTGAGGAGAATAGGTATTAAGTCTTCTTTGAATGTTTGGTAGAATTCTCCAGAGAAACCGTCTGGTCCTGGACTCTTATTTTTGGGGAGGTTTTTGATTACCGTTTCTATTTCCTCACTTGTGATTGGCCTATTCAGATTCTCCATTTCTTCCTGATTCAGTTTGGGGAGATTGTAGGAGTCTAGGAATTTGTCCATTTCTTCCAGGTTGTTCAATTTGTTGGCATATAGTTTTTCATAGTATTCTCTTATGATCTCTTGTATTTCATTGGTATCTGTTGTGATTTCTCCTCTCTCATTACTAATTTTATTAATTTGCGATTTCTCTCTTCTTTTCTTGGTGAGTCTGGCTAGGGGTTTGTCAATTTTGTTAATTCTTTCGAAGAACCAACTCTGTTTCATTGATCCTTTCTATTGTCTTTTTTGTTTCAATATCGTTTATTTCTGCTCTTATTTTTATTATTTCCCTCCTTCTACTGACTCTGGGCTTTGTTTGTTCTTCTTTTTCTAGTTCTGTTAGGTGTCGTTTGAGGTTGCTTATGTGAGCTTTTTCTTGTTTAGTGAGGTGAGCCTGTATTGCGATGAATTTCCCTCTTAGGACTGCTTTTGCTGCATCCCAAATGATTTGGTATGTCGTGTTCTCATTTTCATTTGTCTCCAGATAAAATTTGATTTCTTCTTTAATTTCTTCAATGATCCATTGTTTGTTCAGAAGCGTGTTTAGTCTCCACATTTTTGCACCTTTCTCTGCTTTTTTCTTGTAGTTGATTTCTAGTTTAATAGCATTATGATCAGAAAAGATGCTTGATATTATTTCAACTGTCTTGTATTTATTGATGTTTGCTTTGGTTCCCAAAATATGGTCAATCCTTGAGAATGTTCCATGTGCACTTGAGAAGAATGTGTAACCTGCTGTTTTTGGATGAAGTGTTCTATATATATCTATTAAGTCCATCTGGTCTAATTTTTCATTTAATTCTATTATTTCCTTGTTGATTTTCTGTCTGGATGTTCTGTACATTGGTGTTAATGGTGTGTTGAGGTCCCCTACTATTATTGCATTGTTGTTGATGTCTTCTTTTAGTTCTGTTGAGTTGCTTTACAAATTTTGGTGCTCCTATGTTGGGTGTGTATATATTTATAAGTGTTATGTCTTCTTGGTGGAGAGTCCCTTTTAGCATTATATACTGTCCCTCTTTGTCTTTCTTTATCTGTTTTGCTTTGAAGTCTACCTTGTCTGATATTAGTGTAGTGACACCTGCTTTCTTTTGTTCATTATTAGCTTGGAGTATTGTTCTCCATCCCTTCACTCTGAGTCTGTGTTTGTCTTTGGGGCTGAGGTGTGTTTCCTGGAGGCAGCATATTGTTGGGTCTTGTTCTTTGATCCATCCTGCCACTCTGTGTCTTTTGATTGGAGAGTTCAATCCATTTACATTTAGAGTGATTATTGGGATGTGGGGGCCTACCACTACCATTTTATGTCTTGTTTTCCAGTTTTCTTCAATTTCCTTTGTTTCTCCTCCCATGGTTTAATCTGCTCTGATGAAGAGCTGCTACTCTCTGTTGTTGTTCTTCTACTTATCTCCTCTGCTCTTGGTTTTGTAGCCCCTTCCCTTTTTTTGATTTTTCAGGAATGAAGGTTTTCCTGAGGATTTCCTGAAGAGGAGGTTTTGTGGCAATGAACTCCCTTAATTTTTGTTTATCTGGGAAAGTTTTTATTTCTCCATCGTATTTGAAGGATATTTTCCCTGGGTAGAGAATTCTCGGCTACAGGTTTTTGTCCTTCAGATTTTTGAATATATCGTTCCACTCTCTTCTAGCCTGTAAAGTTTCTGCTGAGAAATCTGCTGATAGCCTGATGGGGGTTCCTTTGTAGGTTAGTCTCTTTTGCCTGGCTGTCCTTAGTATTTTCTCCTTGTCGTTGACTTTTGCTAGCTTCACTACTATATGTCATGGGGTTGGTCTTCTTGCATTGATAAAGTTTGGAGATCTATTGGCTTCTGTCACCTGAAGATCCATCTCTCTCCCAAGATTTGGGAAGTTCTCAGCCATTATTTCTCTGAATAGGCTTTCTGCCCCTTTCTCCTTCTCTTCTCCCTCTGGTATACCTATAATCCTTACGTTGCATCTCCTAATTGTGTCTGATAATTCTCGGAGAGTTTCTTCATTTCTTTTTAGTCTTACTTCTCTCTCCTCCTCTGCCTACAGCATTTCTATATTCCCGTCTTCCAAATTGCTTATTCTTTCCTTCATATTATTGGCCCTACTGTTCAGTGCATCTAGATTTTTCTTAATCTCCTCTATTGTGTTCTTCATTTCCAATATTTCTGTTTGGTTCTTCTTTATCGTATCAAACTCTTTTGTGACATAGCTCCTGAACTCGTTGAGTTGTCTATCTGAATTCTCTCTTAACTCATTGAGTATTTTAATGATGGCTGTTTTGAAGTCATTGTCATTTAGGTTATATATTTCATTTCCTTTGGGATTGTTGTCTGTGTATTTGTTATTTTCCTTCTGTTCTGGAGATTTAATGTATCTTTTCATATTGCTTGATGTTGTAGATTTGTGCCTCCGCATAGAGATAGAGATTAGTTGTTCCTTCCACTTCTTTCTGCTGGTGTGGTGGGGGAGCAGCTGTTTATACTGCACCAACCAGGAACCCTATCCGCAGTTGCTAACTGGGCCTGGGCCCCTCCTCGTAGTCACAGTGGTCCTTTGGATTCCCTCTTCCGTGGTGGGGGCCGTCACGGGGGGGCTTCAGGCTGCTGGTGCCTACTGTTGCAGCCCACCTAGACGTCCTCCCTCCTTGGGGTCTGCAATGGTGTTATGGGCTTTTCCAGCGGCCAGGGGTAGGATCACTTATATTTGCCGCTCCGTCACTGTCGGCACCCACAAAATCTCACTTGTCCACTATGGGTCGCAGCAGAGTTATTGGCATCTTCTACAGTCTGTGGTTAGCTCACCTAGCTATGCTACTTTTGTCCCGGGGTCTTCCAGCCTTGTGGCTGCCGGATGGATGCTCTCTACTAGTGCTGTGCAGAGGCTTTCACTGAGGCTGCTGTGAGCCTATAGGGTTTCCCCCTAGGCTACGGAGCCGGGTTGCTGGAACTCCACCCAGCCCCAGTCCTGTTCCCCAGGAACTCGGGGAGCCCTTTGCCCTGACTGGGGGATAGCCAGAGATCCTGATTTCAGTGGTAGCTGGTCAGCTGCTGCCCCGCCTGATATTCTCCTCTCCGGGACCCTCCTGGTGTTGTGAATGCTGGGAGTGGCCCCTCCGCTAATGGCAGACAGAGAGTTTTGTCTGCTGTCCAGGCAGCACTCTGGAGCTTCCCCCTCCGGGCCGTGGAGCCGGCCTCTGGAGCTTCACCCAGCCCCAGTCCTCTCCCAGATCTCCAGCAATCCCTTGCCCGGCTGTGCAGGCAGTGGCAGCCAGGGGGCCGCCATGCCCTCTGTGATTCTCTCTGGGACCCTCCAGGTGCCGTGGACACCAGGTGGGATCTCCCTGCCAATGGCGGGGTGAGACTCTCCCCGTGGACTCAGGTGTGTAACTCTAGAGTTTCCCTCTGCGATTAGGAGTAATTGCGGGGGGTTTAGGTAGGGTTCTGGTCACCTGTTTCCACCGTCGCTCCTCTGGTGTGTGCTCACTCCTGCCCTAGGTGTGTGTTGATCTTCTGGGGGCGTCCGTTGGAAGAAAGCCGCTTGCAGGTACTAGGCTGTTCGGTCAGGGTCCGAGAGTTTTCACCTATCTCCACCTCCTCCCAGAGGGAAGTCCATCTGCCTTCCAATGTATAGTCACGTGGGTCTCTCAGACGTCCTGAGATGCTATCTGGATGTCCTTTGTTAAGCAATGAGTGTCCAAATAATTGTAGACTCGAAGGGGGAGAGACAAAGAGGACTACTCACGGCGCCATCTTGGATCTTCTCTGACCATTTTGTCTTTTTTTTATGACTGAGTAGTATTCCATTGTGCATATATATACACCACATTTTCTTCATCCATTCATCCATTGATGGGCACTTGAGTTGTTTCTACATCTTGGCTATTGTGAATAATGCTGCGATGCACGTAGGAATGCATAAGTCTCTTTGAGTTGCTAACTTCATGTTCTTTGGATAAATATCCAGTAGTGGGATAGTTGGATCACATGGTATTTCCATTTTTCTTTTTTGAGAAATCTCCATATTACTTTCCATAGTGGCTGCACGAGTTTGCATCCCCACCATCATTCACCAGTTTTTTAAATTTATGTTTTCTTTCTGTTCTAGGATCCAATCCAGGGCACCATGTTGTATTTATTTTTAACCTCTATGATAGATTGCCTTTTTTTTTAATGACCTTGACAGTCTTGAGGAATACTGGATAGTTATCTAGTAAAATGTCCCCCAATATAAGCATGTCTGATATTTTTTCTCAGGATTATACTGAAGTATGTATTTGTGGAAAGAGTGTCATAAAGATGAAGTGCCCTTTTTGTCTATTGTATCAAGGGGTATGATGATATTTCTACAGCACAAACGGTGATAACTTTTATCATTTGGTTAGGGTAGTTTTTGTCAGATATCTCCACTATACAGTTACTATTTTTCCCTTTCCATATTTTATTTTTGGAAGTGAGTCACTAAGTCCAGCCCACACACAAGGGGAGGGGGGAATTGAGCTCCATCTTCTGGAAGGAGGATATCTACATATATTATTTAGAATTGTCTTGTAAAGAAGATTTGTTTCTTCCCCAAAATGATCTATTTGTGGAATCATGTGTTTATATCAGAATAGACTCATAGATGTTTATTTTTGGATTATAATACCATACTATGTTATTATTTTATTTTTTTATTGAGGTCATATTCATTTACAACATTGTGTAAGTTCAGGTGTACCTTATTATCTATGTTTCTGTATAGACGGCATCATGCTCTCCACCAATAGTCTAATTTATTTATGTGCCCCTTTACCCCTTTCACTCCCCTACACCCTGCCCCTCTGGTAACCACTATTCTCTTTATCCATGTATTTGTTTATCTTCCACATATGAGTGAAATCATATAGTGTTTGTCTTTCTCTGTCTGGCTTATTTAACTTAACATAATACCCTCAAGGTACATCCATGTCACAAATGTGATGATTTTGTCTTTTGTATGGCTGAGTAGTATTCCACTGTGTCTGCGTGTGTGAGTGTGTATATGTATATACACACCACATTTTCCTTATCCATTGATCAGTTGGTGGACCCTCAGGTAGCTTCCACATCTTAGCTATTATGAATAATGCTGCAATGAACATATATATTTCAATATATTTCAATGCCTAAATATTTTTATTGTTGATCTCATGTTCTTTGGATAAATACCTAGTAGTGGGATAGCTGGATCATAGGGTATTTCTATTTTTATTTTTTTGAGAAAAGTTGATACTGTTTTTCATAGTGGCTGCACCAGTTTGCATTCCCACCAGCAGTGTATGAGGGTTCCTTTTTCTCCACATCCTCTCTAACATTTGTTATTTTTTCTTGTGGTAATTTTAGCCATTCTAACAGGTGTAAGGTGATATCTCACTGTAGTTTTGATTTTAATTTCCCTAATAATGACTGATGTTGAACCTCTTTTCATGAGCCTGTTGGACATCTGTATATCTTCTTTGGGAAAATGTCTGTTCAGATCCTCTGCCCATTTTACGACCAGGTTGCTTTTTTGTCATTGACTTGTATGCCTTCTTTATATATTTTGGTGATTAACACCTTGTTGGATATATGATTTGCAAATATATTCTCGCAGGTGGTAGGTTGCCTTTTCATTTTGTTCGTGGTTTCCTTTGCCTTGCAGAAGTTCTTTGGTCTGACATAGTCCCATTTGTTTGTTTTTTGTTTTGTTTCCCTTGCCTGAGTAGACATGGTGTCTGAAAAGATGTTGCTAAGACCGATGTCAAAGAGTGTACTGCCTATGTTTTCTTCTAGGAGTTTTATGGTTTCAGGGCTTACATTTGAGTCTTTAATTCATTTTGAATTCATGTTTGTGTGTAGTATAAGATAATGATCTACTTTCATTCTTTTGCATGTGGCTGTCCAGTTTTCCAAACACCATTAATTGAAGAGACTTTCCTTTCTCCAGTGTATGTTCTTGGCTCCTTTGTTGGAAATTAGCTGTCCATAGATATGTGGTTCTATTTCTGGGCTTTCAGTTCGGTTCCATTGATCTGTGTGTCTGTTTTTGTGCCAGTATTATGCTGTTTTGATTACTATAGCTTTGTAGGATATTTTGAAGTCAGGGATGGTGATGCCTCCAGCTTTGTTCTTTTTTCTCAGGATTGCTTTGGCTATTAGGGGTATTATGTTGTTCCATAGAAATTCGAGGATTCTTTGTTCTATTTTCATGAATATTGTCATTGGGATTCTGATTGGGATTACACACTGAACATCTAGATTGCTTTAGGTAATATGGACACTTTAACTATGTTTATTCTTCCAATCCATGAGCATAGAATATCTTTCCATTTCTTTATGTTGTCTTCAATTTCTTTCAATATGTCTTACAGAATTCAGTGCATAGGTTGTTCACCTCCTTAGTTACATTTATTACTAGATATTTTATTATTTTTGTTGTGACTGTAAAAGGAATTGTATTCTTGACTTCTCTTTCTGCTAGTTTGTGATAGAAATGTAACTGATTTTTGTAGGTAAACATTGTACCCTGCAACTTTACAGTAGTTGTTGATTATTTCTAATAGTTTTCTGGTGGATTCTTTAGGGTTTTCCATATATAGAATCATGTTGACCACAACCAGTGAGAGTGTTACTTCTTCCTTTCTGATTTAGGTACCTTTTATTTCTCTTTCTTACCTAGGTGCTCTGGCCAAAACCTCCAGTATTATGTTGAATGGGAGTGGCGAGAGCGGGTACCCTTGTGTTATTCCTGTTCTCAGAGTGATGGCTTTCCATTTTTCACCATTAAGTATGATGTTGGCTGTGGGTTTCTCATATGAGGTCTTTATTGTGTTGAGGTACTTTCCTTTCATGTCCATTTTCTTGAGGGCTTTTATCATAAATGAAGTTGGATCATGTTAAATGCTTTCTCTGCATCTATTGAGATGATCATATGATTTTTATTCCTCATTTTGTTAATGTGGTGTATCACATTCACTGATTTGCAGATGTTGAGCCATCCCTGCATGCCTGGTATAAATTCCACTTGATCATGGTGTATGATCCTTTTAATGGACTTCTGTATTCAATTTGCCAATATTTTGTTGAGGATTTTTGCATCTATGTTACTCAGTGATATTAGCCTGTAATTTTCCTTCATTTTGTCCTCCCTGTCTGGTTTCGGTATCAGGATGATGTTGGTTTCATTGATTGAGTTAGGAAGCATTTGGTCTTTTTCAATTTTTCGGAAGTTTGAGAAAGATAGATACTAAATCTTTTTGCATGTTTGTAAGAATTCTCCAGAAAAGCTATCTGGTCCTGGACTTTTGTATTTTGGGAGTTTTTTGATTACTGTTTCAATCTCTCTACCAATTATTAGTCTATTCAGATTATCTATGTCTTCTTTATTCAATTTTAGGAGGTTGTATGAGTCTAAAAATTTATCCATTTCTTCTAGCTTATCCAATTTGTTGTAGTTTTTCATAGTATTCTCTTATAATCCTTTGTATTTCTGTAGTATTTGTTGTAATTTCTCCTCTTTCATTTTAAATTTTATTTATTTGAGCCTTCTCTCTGTTTTTCTTAGTGAGTCTGGCCAAGGGTTTGTCAATTTTGTTTATCTTCTCAAAGAATCAGCTCAGTTTCATTGATCCTTTCTGCTGTTTTTCTTGTCTCTATTTTATTTATTTTTCTGCTCTAACTTTTATTATTTCCCTCCTTCTGCTGACTTTGGGCTTTGTTATTCTTTTTCTATTTCTAGATGTAGTTTAAGATCACTTATTTGAGATTTATCTTGATTGTTGAGGTAGGCTTGTATTGCTATAAATTTCCCTCTTAGTACCATTTTTGCTGCATCCCATATGACTTGGTCTGATGTATTTCCATCTTCATTTGTCACTGGGTATTTTGTTATTTCTCCCTTGATTTCTTCATGGTCCCAATGGTTGTTCTGTAGCATGTTGTTTAATCTCCACATATTTGTGCCTTTCCCAGCTTTTTTCTTGTAGTCTATTTCTAGTCTCATAGTATTGTGATCAGCAAAGATGCTTGATATGATTTCAATCTTCTTAAATTTATTGAGGCTTGCCTTGTTTCCCAACATATGGTCAATCTTTGAGAATTTTCCATATGCACTTGAGAAGAATACGTATTCTGCTATTTTTGGATGGAATGTTCTATCTATATGTGCTAAGTCCATAGGTTCTAGTGTTTCACTTAAGGCCACTGTTTTCTTGTTGACTTTCTGTCTGGATGATCTATCCCTTGATGTAAGCAGGGTGTTGAGGTCCACAACTATTGTTGTTTCACTGACAATTTCTCCATTTACGCCTATTAATATTTGCTTTATATACTTTGGTGCTCCTGTATAAGGTAGATACATATTCATAAGTGTTATTTTCTCTTGGTGGAGTGTCCCTTTTATCATTAAATGCAGCCGCTCTTTGTCTCTCATTGTCTGTTTTATCTCAAAGTCTGCTTTATCTGATATAAATATGGCAAAACTTTCTTTATTTTGATTGCCATTTGCTTGGAGTATCATCTTCCATCCCTTTACTCTGAGCATATGTTTATCTTTAGAACTGAGATGTGTTTCCTGGAGGCAGCATATTGTTGTGCCTTATTTTTTCATCCATCCTGCCATTCTGTGTCTTTTGATTGGAGAATTCAATCCATTTACATTAGAGTGATTGTCGATACATGAGGGCTTAATATTGCCATTTTATCTCTCATTTTCCAGGTGTTCTATATTTCCATGGTTTCTTTACCCTTGTATTTCTGACTGCCATTTCAGTTTGGTGGTTTTCTGTGATCGTTTTCTCTTTATTTATGATTTGTAGTTCTGCTCTGATTTTTTTGGTTGGTGGTTACCACGAGGTTTGTATAAAAAATCTCAGAGATGAGAGAGACCATTTTTCTGATAGCTTCTTAGCTCCATTAGCCTAAGCAGGTTCTATTCCCACTTCTCTTCACCTTCTAAGTTATAGTTGTTACAAATTGTCCTTTTACATCTTGTGAGTTTCTGGCTTAATTGAAGTGTTTGTAGTTATTTTTGATGCTTTCCTTCCCTTATTTTTTTATGTTATAATTAGGTGTTTGCTAACCTGTTCTGATAGAGAGATTCAGGTTTCTGATTTTGTCTGTCTATTTATCTCTTTGCTCAAAGCTTTGTAAACCTTTGCCTTTTTGTTTCAGGTAGGAGGGCTTCCTTCATTATTTCTTTTAAGGCAAGTGTATTGCTGCTGAACTCCCTCAGCTTTTCTTTGTCTGGGAAAGCTTTTATTTCTCCATTGTATCTGAAGGATACTTTCCTGGCTAGAGTAATCTTGGCTGAAAGTTTTTGTCTTTCAGTATGTTTAACATATCATTCTATTCTCTCCTAGCCTGTAAGTTTTCTGCTGAGAAATCTGCTGAAAGCCTGATAGGGGTTCCTTTGTAGGTTATTTTCTTCTGCCCTGTTACCATTAATATTTTTGCTTTGTCATTGACTTTTGCTACTTTTGACATTATATGCCTTGGAGAAAGTCCCTTTGTGTTGATGCAATTAAGTGTCATATTGGCTTTATGTATTTCTAAGTCTCTTTCCTTCTCCAGGTTTTGGAAGTTCTCAGCAATTATTTCTTTGGACAAGCTCTCTGCTCCTTTCTCCCTCACTTCTCCATCTAGAATACCTATAATCTTTATATTGCTTTTCCTAATTGATTTGGTGTTTCTTGAAGAATTTCTTCATTTTTAAAAAATCTCACTTCTCTCTCCTCTTTCGCCTAAAGCATTTCTATATTTCTATCCTCTAAATCACTAATTCTGTCCTCCATAATGTCAGCACTATTCTTTATGGTTTCTACATTATTTTTTATCTCATTAATTGTGTTCTTCATATCCAGAATTTCTGTTTGGTTGTTTTTGGAGCTTCAGTCTCTTTGGTGAAGTAAACATCTGCTCACTAATTTTATTCTTGAACTCATTAAACTGTCTTTCTGAGTTTTCTTGTAACTCATTGAATTTCTTTATGACAGCTATTTACATTGTAAATTTCTGTGATTTCAGGATTGGTTTCTGGAGACTTGTCATTTTCCTTCTTCTCTTAAGTATTACTGTAGCTCTTCATGGTGTTTGATGAATTGAACCTTTGCTGGTGCACTTGTGGTAGTATTAGGTCACAGATTCTACCTGCCACTGCTGGGGGAAGCAGGATCTGTGATTTCTGATTTTGCCCCATCTTCTAGAAGTTATGCCAGAGGGGCTGCTCTGCTTCTGCATGGGCTGGCCACAGCTGCTCAGCAGGTTGCACATATGCAGGTGGGGCCTCTGTGCTCAGCAGGTGGGTTGCTCTTGTGTGGACAGGGCCCACTCCTCTTGGTGGGGGACTTGCTGAGCCACTGTGCTAGGTGAGAAGGGTGCTTTCTTTCCTGTGGGCTGGTGCTGTACTCGCCAGTGGTTTGACTCAGCTGCTGTGCTTGGTGGCTGAGGCTCCTTCATAGTGGCTGAGCTGCTGCCACTCAGTAGGGAACATTCCCATAGGCAGAGCTGCTGCAGCACATTGGGTGTTCCTGCAGACCAGCCTACCACTCTGAAAGTATTCTTGCACAGGTCTGGCTGCCCTTGCTTCCTCTTACAGTCATGCTGACTGCTGTGTGAGGATCCATGAACTGGATCGCTGACACGGGATTTGGAGGGGGTCTGCTTACCTAGTTCCACTGCTTCCCTGGGATCCAGTTCCCCTACCTTCAAAGATGTGGCTGCGTGGATCTCTCAGGCATCCTGTGGGCTGTGTAGGGAATCCTTTGTTGGTTAATGAATGCCTGTTTAGTTGTAACTTAGAGGGGAAAGACAAGGGGAACAACTCACTCCACCATGATGCTCACGTCACTCCTATGTTATGTTTTATTGCTCAAATTTGTCCATGTTTAGCCATTGAGAGGTCTTTCACTTGGTTCCTGTATCCCTTTGACATACCTTTATTTATTTATTTTAGGATTTTTTTGAGTACTTCCTTTCTTTATGAAACTAAATAAAGGGCTCTAGAATCACCTTTTATATTCCCTGTCCCAGTCCTAGAGTCAATGATTTTTCTGAAAAATCCTTGTTCCTTTTATTGGAAGATGGTATTAGAAACCAAGATCTGGGCCCTAGGTGTGCTTATAGCTACTGGGGTTTTGCTGCTTCTAGGGCTCCTCATCAGTTGACAGAGCTAGGTAATATATGTGTGTATACACATATCTCTAATTCTTTGTGGTTTTGTATCTATTTATCTGTGTTTGTGTATATAAATACACACATATATTGTATATGTATATATAACCAAAGATGAGTTCATATTGATGTCTTCAAGTCTAATCTAATACCACAGTGTTTATTCTAGTCTTCCATTCTTGTTTATCAATAACTTCCCTCTATAACAGTGAAAAATCTAACTTCCACTTTCCACCATCCATTTATTTGTTCAACTACAGTATACTTGTAAAGCAGTGTTGAAACTATTAAACTGTACCCCCACAAGAAATGACTTTACCAATCAGAGTACAGTGTTTATACACAGTTCTATTTGTCTTTAGCACTACAATTTGGGGTCAAATCATCATTTTCAAAAGACACTTAAGTCAGCTACTTTCCCCTCACACATCCTTCAGTGTGGATATGTCATAAATTTATGACAGTTAAATTCATTTTTTACTTTCTGTATTCCATCCTAGGATTCCCAGACATCCTTGTTTCTTGGTTGACTATTTTCTTTAATTTGCATACATTAAAGTTCCCTCCTTGCAGCATAAGTTTCTATGAGTTTCAATAAAATCATAGAGTCATGAATTCATACCCCAGTAGTTTATTGGACTGTTTCTTTACCATAAACATTCCTCTGTGAATTTCCATTGTAGATTACAACTTTTCTGTCTCCTAACCTCTGGCAACCACTAAGTGTTCTCAATCACTATTGTCTTGCCTTTTTCAGGATGTCATATGAATGGAATCATAAACTATGTAGCTTTTGGGGTCTGGCTTCTTTCACTTAGAAAAATGCATTTAAGATTCATTCATGCTGTTATATGAATCAACAACTTGTGTCTTTTTATTACTGAATAGTATTCCATTGTATGGCTGTATCATAGTTTGTTTAACCATTCTTGTGTTGATGGCTACCTTAGTTTCTTCTAGTTTTTAGCAATTATGAATAAAGCTACCAAAAACGTTCCCATACCAGTTTATGTGTGGATGCAAGTTTTCAAATCACTTGGATAAATACCTAGGAGAATGATTTCTTGGTCAACTCATCATATAATTAAATGTATATTTAACTTTTTAAAGAAACTGTCAGACCATTTTCCATAGTTGTTATACCATTTTGCATTCTCACCATAAATGAAGGAGGTGAAAGCTTAGGTCAGTGATTTCAGAACTTTTATTCTCTAAAATATACATTTAGTGCTATAAATTACTGCCAAGCAGTGCTTTAATTGCAACACACACACACACACACACACACTTACATTCTCTTTTAAATACTTTATAATTTACCTGTGAATTTATTTTTCATCCATGTGTTATTTGGAAATTTGTTATTAAATTTAAAAATATTTAGGTATTTTTAAAATATCTTTATGTATTTGACTTTTGGTTAATTTATGCTTTTTTCAGAGTACATGAATATGCTTTCAATTATTTTAACTTTTTTAAATGTTGTTTTATGTCCCAGAATATATTGCATCTTGGTGAATGTTCCATGTGCATTTTCAAAGAACGTGTATTGTGTTGTTAGGTGAAGTGCTCTGTAGAATCTCAATTGCATCAAGTTGGTGGATAGAGTTCTTTAGGTTTTCAATACCTGTACTGCTTTTCCATCTATTTCTTGTATATAGAGTGAACAATGCTGGGAGAAAAATGCTGAAGTCTCCAAGTATAATGATGGATTTGTTAATTCTCCTTTCAAATCTGTCAATTTTTGCTTGCTATGTCTTGAATTTCTATTATTAGATGCATACTTATTATTGATTATGTTTTCTTGGAAAATTGACCTCATTATCGTTATGCAATGTTTTTCTTCATCCATGCTAAGACTTGATTCTGAAGTTTATATTTCTAATGTCAATATAGTAACTCCTTTCTTCTTTCATTATTATTCTCATGATATATTTTCCTTCCTCTTACCTATGTATTTATATTTAAAATGGGCTTTTAATAGATATCATATAAATTGTTTAATCTTAAATAAAAATCTCTATTATATTTCAGGCACATTAACTTACATTTAATATAATTATAAATATTATTGGATTTACATCTATCCTTTTATTGTTTGTTTGCTTTGTGTTCTGTTCCTTTGTTTTTCCTTTTCCTTTCTTCTGGATTAATGTACAAAAGTAAGAAATGTACTTTATTTTTTAGAATAATTTTAGATTTACCAAAAAACTAAGAAGACAGCAAAGAAAGTTCCTATATACTCCACAGCGACTTTCCTGTATTATTAACATCTTATATTAACGTGTTTCATTTGTTACAATCAATGAACCAATATTGATACATTATCATTAACTAAATTCACATTTCCTTCAAATTTTCTTAGTTTTTGTCTAATGTCACTTTTCTATTCCAAGATTTCATTTAGGATACCACATTACCTTTATATTTAGTTTTTACATCTTCTTAGGCTGCTCTTGGGGGTGACAGTTTCTCAGACTTTCCTTATTTTTGATGACTGGCAATTTTGAGGAGTACTAGTCAGATATTTTGTAGAATGCTCCTCTATTGGGATTTTCCTGATGTTTTTCTCATGACTAAACTGAAGTTATAGGTTTTTGGGATGAGCACCACAGAGGTAAAGTGTCATTCATCACATCACATCATGTGTTGACCTTCATAACTGCTGATGTTGAACTTCAAACTCTGGTTGAAGTGGTGTTTATCAGTTTCTCTAAAGTTACTCCTTTCCTCCCCACCCTTCTCTCCTTCCCATGCTATCTTCTTTGGAAGTAAGTCACTATGTTTACCCTATACTTAAGGAGTGGGGAGTGTTACTTCCTATCTTTGAGGACAGAGTATCTACATATATTATTTGGAATACTTGAATATTTTTAGCATTTCATTTTAACTTTTGTATTTTTTTTGCTATGTCTTTGTGTTAATTTTTCAGTAGTTACAATGGGTATTATAATATACATGTCTAACCTTTTACAATCTCCTTAGAGTTAGAGTTTTACCACTAGAAGTAAAATGTAGAAGCCTTATAAACATATAGGCCCCTTACCCTCTCCCTTTGTGTTATAGTTATGATATGCATTATATCTCCATAAACAGAAAACTCCCCTAGACAATGTTATAATGCTTTGTTCGACATTCATACATATTTCAATGAAATTGAAGAATTATAGTTCTCTTTTTTTTTTAAAGATTGGCCTTGAGCTGACATCTGTTGCCAATTATTTTTTCTTCTTCTTCCCAATGCTCCCTAGTACATAATTGTATATTCTAGTTGTAGGTCTTTCTGGCTCTGCTATGTGGGATGCCACCTCAAAATGGCTTGATGAGTAGTGGTAAGTCCACTCCCAGGATCTGAACCAGTGAAACCCTGGGCCGCTGAAGTGGAGAGCACAAACTTAACCACTTGGCTATGGGGCTGGCCCCTAGAATTATAGTTCTTAGAATATTTACTTAGATATTCACAGTTTCTCTTTCTATTCTCTCCTTCTTTCTGTTTCTTGTCTTTCTAAGTTTCCCTCTGGTATCATTTACCTTAAGCAAGGAGAGATTTTAGCAGAACCGAATTCTTTTAGTTTTTCTTCATATGTGAATGCCTTTAATTCACCTTAATTCTTGATGGGTATTTTCATTGGCTATAGAATTGTGGATTGACACTTCTTTCCTATCAACACTTTAAAGATATTTTCCACTGTCTTTTGCTTTCCATATATCCTGATGTAAAAATTTATGGCCATTCAAATTATTGTTCCAATTTGGAAATCAAAGAGAAAAACAATTGGAAATAAAATGAATAGAGTCTTAGAGACACTTGGAAAAATATAAATTCATGCTCTCAGAATTTTGGGGTGGAAAAGAAATAATAATGAAGAAACAAATGCCCCCAAATCCCAAAATTCATCAAATATATCAATTTACAGTTTCAAGAATCTCAAACCTCAAATAGGATAAACTTCAAATCATGCCTAAACACAATATAATCGTATTTTTGAAAAGCAAATATGAAGAAAAAAATTGTGATAAGCCTGAAAAATGACACATTCTACGTAATTTCACAATTTTATCTATTATTGTCATATATGTTTTCCATTTTCATAGTATGTTGCTATTGTTTGGTGCATTCAATGTTTGTTTATATTTATCCATATATGTACTATTTTCTACACTTTTCATTCCTTCCTGTATTTTAGACCTTCCATATCTGATCCTTTTTTATAAAAACTGATATTCATGTTCTTTAAAACACCCAGAAAAAAAGCAATTTCAGTGATTAGTTTATCTTTATAAGTCCCTACCTTTGCTAAGATTTTATGCTGATAATTTGTTACTATGTTTTTACATCCTCAGCCCTATGAGAAGATTTTTTTTGACTGGTGTTTTTAATAGTTTTCAGTAGGACAAATGCTTAGAATAACTAACCTAAATCTCTCTCCTGCCTTTAGTAGGTGAATCAGAAGTCTAATATTTTTATTACAAGCTCACTTGTGTAATTTAACTTAAAATATACTCAGCATTTGTATGTGTTTACTTTGGGGAGTAGGAGTTGGGCTTTTTACATAATCCCTTTCTGCCATATTATTGGGAGTCTCTGAAGTAACTTTTAAAACTTATAAACTTCTTTAGGTTTCAGAATAAACTAAATGGGAGAACACAGTACTATGTTTTATAATAAAAGTTGAGAATCTAATATTCCACAATCTTTTGATATATCTATCTTATGCTCATAATTTGAAGGTGGCAAATTTTTTCCTAATTTTGCATGACTTTATCCTTTAAAGGTGATTGTTTTTTTATCATTGTGGTGACTGTGCAATTACCACAGACATATTTAAACCTGCATAGAATTTTTGTAATTAGCACTAAAACTGAAAGGCCATACATTTATTTGGTTGCAACTTTCTGAAATATTTTGTCTTATTTGAAGAATTCTTGTGCTGTACTGGAAATGTCTATGAATGATGTATGATTATTTCTAAATATAATGTGAATATGAGATTTTAAGTAGAATGCACTGAATTCCAACTGAATGTGTGCCATTTATGAGTTGCTTCTTAGTAGCCTTGACTGGAATATAGAAATAACTATATTTGTGGTTTCTGGTCTGGAGTTATAACATGAAACTATTTCTCTAGTGATTCTTCTTATTAATTTAATTGAATTTTTGACATTCTAAACTAGTTTTGTGGAATTAGAGTAATTTTAAATTTAGATAATGGATATATGCATGCATCAAATAACTTCTAAAATCGGTGGTTCAGGTATCATCCTGACTGAGACAAAGGAGTTGCTTAGTGGCAACACTAAAACCAATATTCAATTAATAACTCCAATTAAATACTATAGACTGTCTTTTGAATACTAGGTACCTTAAATCTCTTATTTAACCGGACTTATTCTCTGGCTTTGAATGGATTTGGTCAGTGGTGGTTGGAATATCTTTATCTTTTTTAGACAGTTGATGCTGTGTTAAGATGATATTGACAGGGAGAATTATCTGGACCAGTATTTTTTAAGCCAACTTTAAACTTCAAAGTGTTAATTGCCAATTTTGAATATGGCACATTATAGCAGTTAAGTTGAAAAGTGAAAAAAGAAATATATGCATATCTTAAAAACAGACTTTAAAATTGATTGAAAGTGTTCATATTAGAATAAAGAACTTAGTAAAGTTAAATTAGAAAGCAGCACATGAGTATCCGGCTTTGTTATTAGTAAAATTATCTGAGCTATCTCTATTCTCTTTTTTGTAGTCTCCAAAACAAAACATAACTAATATACATCTTAGCCTGATAATATCATTCAAATACAAGTATGAGAGTGCCCAAGATGTCAAGGACATGGGCAAATATAGAAACAGACATCTTTTTATAGGGAAAGGAATTTTGAAAGCCACATATAATTGGTAGGAAAATGATGGGTCGTATTTACCTGAAGAGAAACATTGCAATGAAATAGAAAAGTAATAAAAATATCAGAGTTCTGAAATCCAGCTACACAAGTATCAGATTCAAAGAAAGTTACAATAAAGAGGGCTTTTTTAGTGAAAAACAAGATAAAATGACTTAAGCCAATAGCTTGTGGGATGAATATGATGCCAATATGTGCTTAAGAGAAAGAATAATGACTCAAATATTATCGTGCTTCCCTCCACCCCAGCAAAGTAAAAATCCGCTAACAGTGACAAAGGAATGACAACATTCTTTTAGTAGCAAGCAGAGGAAACTAATTTTAGTGTTAGCATAATGTCAAGTACACTAAAATGGTGCTTTGTGCCTCACAGTTTCAAAGAAAGTTGTTAATAGCCAAGACTCAGGAAAGGCCGGAATCATGGTGGATCTGGAACTTCAACAGCAGAAAATTGTGAATCTTCTCCCTAAAATTCTGACATTGATATGATTTGGCCCTGATGACTTCCAGTCTCTGTTTCAATGTTTCTAAATGTCCTGTAGAGATGATTTTTTTTTTTTGGTCTATTGATCATTCAGCCATGGTTACAGATTCAAAGGTCATTTAATCATTAGTACTGGCTTCCCTCTATTGAGGTTTTTCCAAGAGAAGGGAGGATTGCTATGAATCAGATGTTTACCCAAACAAGAGTGTATTACAGGTTGAAAGTAAAACAATAAGATTTAAGTAAAGCCCAAGAGAAGTGGGAGATAAGACATAATTTCAGCCATACTTATTGAGTCTCCATTTGTTACAGTGCCCTGTGCTGGGAGCAAATGATACAAAGATGAGTTAGACACACAATGCTTAATCTGCCCTTGCTGTGCCTTGCCACCAGGCCACAGGCTGCATTTCCATGTTCCTGTACTACAGCCAAAAGGCAGAGTACCAGAGTTCCTGCCTTTAATAATTGTCAAATCTGGGCCCATCAGTATCTGCAGTTCAAGTAGAGAAACTTCTGTGCCATGAAAAGTGTACAAATAAAACTGTGGAGATTCATCCAAAAGAGAAGGAGGACTAAGAGAGGAAATCATGAATGAAGAAACATTGCAGTGCCTTTACAGATGGTATACAGAAACCAAAGGCTGTTTTCCATAGTTCATTTTTGTTTCCCACCTAGGCACATCGCTGAACTACATTTCTCAGCCTCGCTTGCAGGTAGGTATGGCCATATGACAGAATTATGGACAATGTAACATGAGAGAAAATGGTATCCTGGACCATAGATATTTTTTATCTGAGTTCTTCTTTGCTCTTTGTCTTTTCCAGCAAACTTATGACAACCACCCAGATGCACTTTGAAGCTACATGTTGAATATTGCAGAGTTATCATCAGCCTGGGTCCATTAATGACTGTGAAGCAGAGTCTCTCCCAACAACCCAGAACCACCCTGGACAGTTAAATGAATGAGAAATTAACCTTTAATATATTCAGGATTTTTTTTTACGTGTTTTAGTCTATTAACACACACTACCAAACTGTAATGTAGAAATTGGTATCAGAAGAGAGGAAGCACTGTAACAAAAATCTAAAGTATGAGTCATTGGTTTCATGGATAAGAAAAGATGTAGTAGGTGGGGAAAGTAGACCCCCAGGTTATGTAGGGTCAGAACATCTGGAAAAACTATCTTTTTCAATACTTTTTAAAACTAAAGCAAAGATATATAGGCCTATAGCTCTAGGAGAAGTGCTCATCAAGACATACTACTAGTGCCAGTGTATTACTCTGAATTGGCAATTACTTGCTACCTTTAGCAAGAAGGACCCAGGTACTGAATGATCCTGCAGAACAGAGTTGTGGACCAATCTGATCCATTCATGCCAGACTAATATGTAAGAAGAAAAAAACCTTTGCTCTCATGTAAACTGCTATATTTGAGTCTGTTGGTTACTTCAGCAAAGCTTATACTTAAACTAATGGAGGGGGAGTAGAGAATATGAATAGGCCAAAGAAGTAACTTAAGTGTACCAAGGAAATGTCAAAGTATTTTATCTAGACCACAGGTTGGCAAACTATAACTCATGGGCTACATTCAGCCTGCTGACTGTTTTTTTTTTCAACTTTTATGGGAACACAGCCATAGTCATTCATTAATGTATTGTCTACTATATAGATATTATCTATTGTATTGTTTATAACATATTAAGCAGTTACAACAGAGACCATATGGTGTGCAAGACCAAACATATTTACTATCTGGTCATTTAGAAAAAAAAAGTTTGCTGACCCATGGTGTAGATTGTGTATTGTAAGTAATGGAGGGAAGGGGAGATAATTCCTAAGAATATTTGCTAAATTCAATGTTGGAGTTCTTAAAAGTCACAATGAATTGGTCAATGGAGAACTATTTGGAAAGATGAGTGATGTCCTTATTTATTTCTAGAAATCACATTGTAAGATGACATTGACAAACTCGAGTGCTTAAAGGACAATAATGATGCAAGTAAAGGTTCTGAAACCAGGTCATAAGTGGGTATGGTTGGGGAATCTACAAATATTTAACCTCCAGAAAAGAAGATTTAAGGTGTATAATATGTAGGTATTCAAATATTTAAAACCCTGACTGGTGGGAAAAATCCAATTTATTTGCAAATATCCAATTCAATGTTTCATCAGAAGGCAGTGCTCCTCTAAGAGAGACACTTGAGTCGAGCTAAATTGAGATTCTTTAAGAGGTCAAATCAGATAAGTATGAATATACTCTAAAAATGTCTAGGACAAAACCGTGACATCCACTTTTGATATTAAAAATCCATGTTATATTTTCTCATTAATACACTACAATCTTACTTTCATCATCACCACTGCCACTCACCTGAATTTTCTTTTTCCAAGGTTACAATTAGCATCTTTGTTGAAAAATTCAATGAATATTTTTCAGGCATTTACACTATTTATGACCTGCTTTTAAAAATCTTCCTGTCACCTTGATTTTGTAACATTAACCATGTCGGGTTTTTCCTCTATCTGGATATCTCATGTTAATCTCCTTCAAAGGCTCTTCTTTTGTTGGCTTTCTATTTACATATCAGTTTTACTCAAAGTTCTACCGTGGACTCTTTCTTCATTCTACTCCATCTCACTGGTGACTGCTGCATATTCTAAAAGTAGATGCTAAAGCCACATTGCATCATGTTTTCAGACTTCTTGAGAATTCATGATGTTTTAGGATTAAATTTTAAGAAAAGTTCATCTCTCTCAATGCCTTTATTCATTTACTGTTGAGTGCCTAATTGGCTCCGTCCTTGGTGCTGGAGATCCAACAGTGAAGAAAAAAAAAAAGATACATGAGTTTCTGGCTCCTGTGGAATTTTCATTCTAGTTGGAGGAGAAGAAGAGAAGTAAACAAAAATTAGGATAAACATGAAAATTTCAGAGAGGGACAAGTGCTATTAAGAAGATAGACCATGTAATTAGTCAGGGAGTAGCTGGGAAATGACTAATTTAGATAGGATGATCAGCTATAATTTCTCTGATATTTGAATAATGAGAAGCTAAGATTTTTGACATAGGGCCTGGATAATAAAAAGAAGCTAGTCATGTGAAGATCTGGGTGAATAGTATCACTGGTGGATTGAATACTGAGTCTAAAGACCTGAAGGTTGGAATAAGTGTGGTGTGTTTTTAATTTTAATTTTAATAAGAGATTAAAATATAGTTAACAATGGGGAAAGTAATGATTGATGAGAATAGAGAAATAATGGGAGCCAAATTATATTTCACCTTATAGGCTACAATGTGAAGTTAAAATTATCTGTAAGTGCAATTGAAAGCCATTGGGGGAGTTTTTAGCATGGTAGTGACATGAAATCACTGTAACCGTATTTTTATATTTGTTAAATGATACAAATTATATGACTTTTCACGTTGCTGCAAGTCAAGTTAGATCCTCAGTAAATTCTTGACCACAGGATATGGATTAGTTTATGACTTCACATATATTTATCTTCTTCTTTTGATTTGCTCTTATGATTTTTGTTTATATGTAGGTTCTATTGTAAAATGCCTCAAAGTATTTTTGAAGGCCTGATACTATGAATCATATAATAATTCTCATTTGACATAAGAGCATTGGACTTGGGAGCCTGCATGCTATGCTTGGTTCTAACACTAAATTATTCATGTGAATTTAGGATAATCATTCAAAACTCTTCGGGCCTTAATACCCTCATCCGAAAATGAGGAAATTAACACTTCTTATTGCTGTGCTTCTCGAGGATATTTTGTGGAGAAGATTGAGACTATATATAGGCAGATAGTTGTAAAACTATAAATATTCAGTACATATTTCTTAAGCATTTTCTATGGGACAAAAATTAGATATTAAAATTTTTGGATTCAAGACAGATTTTTATAAAAAGGATCTGGATAAAGTTATGTTAAACATATGGCACCAAACATTTTTAATCCATGTATAGTTCATATGGAAAAGGAAATATTGGACATTTTCTCAAATGTATGAGTACTGTTTAGATTTGTTTTTAATAAAGAGGTTGAATTTCCTGACAAACATATGAAATTTGAATCAGGAACAGTCTAAGTTCAATGAGAAAATTAGGAGAAAAGTTTGAACAAGTTCTCTGTATGCATCCTCATCAGAATTACTGCTAATGGCTATGTGCGAAGTTTAGCTGATGAATTATTCAGTTTGATATCAATCTTGTCTGTTGCCATAGACTTTTGAAGCAAAGATTGCTTTGCAACTCTTAAGAATATACCTTTAGGCAACAATAGAAATATTACTTGACATCCATGGTTCATGCTTTTAAAATTTATTTCAAGTTTAAGTAAATTGAATAAAAAGCTTTTAATTCCTACAACTTTTAAATAATTTATCTTACTTTTTTTTATCAATGTCCTGTGTGTGTTTTGCTGTGAAATTCTGTCAGCTCAGTGTGTGTACGTTATTTTAATCCTAGATAGGATTGAATTTGTAAATACTAACATTAAAAGGATGGCTAATGTGAGGACTCCCTCAAACCCAAGTGCTCTGTGAACCACATTTTGGAAACCACTGGATTACAGAACACTACTACCTATGCACCGATCTCAGCCTTCAAAACTGCAATGTGTGTGGGGGCTGGCCCCGTGGCAGAGTGGTTAAGTTCTCACGCTCTGCTACAGGCGGCCCAGAGTTTCGTTGGTTCGAATCCTGGATGCAGACATGGCACTGCTCATCAAACCACATTGAGGCAGCGTCCCACATGCCACAACTAGAAGGACCCACAACGAAGAATATATAAATATGTACAGGGGGGCTTTGGGGAGAAATAAAATCTTTAAAAAAAACTGTAATGTGTGCATTGATTAATGTATTTCCATTTTGTATCATATCAAAATTTAAGTGCCTTTAATTGAAAACACAATGAGATCTCACCTCATACCTATCACAATGGCTATTATTAAAAAGACAAGAAACAACAAATGTTGGAGAGGATGTAGAGAAAAGAGAACCCCTGTATAATTTTGGAGGGAATGTAAACTGGTGCAGCCACTATGGAAAACAGTATTAAGATTTCTCAAAAAGTTAAAAATAGAACTACCATATGATTCAGCTATTCTACTTCTGGGCATTTATCAAAAGAACAAAAAATCATTAATTCAAAAAGATATATGCACCCCTATGTTCACTGCAGCATTATTCACAATAACCAAGACTTGGAATCAACCCAAGCGGCCATCAGTGGATGAATGGATAAAGGAGATATGGTATATAGGTTGATCTCAATACGGTAGCATGGGCAGACTCTGAACTCACCTCCTCCCATGGACACAACAAATTTACAACTACTCTTGAAACAATTACCCCTGAGAGAGAACTACAAACTGGATAAAAAGGACCCCTGAAACAAAGGACAGTCCTGACTGAAGTGGAAGAGACAGAAATTCCTTTCTGGAGAGAAAAAAGCCACCTTTGCAAGCCTTGGTGCTTCATGGTGGGCTGGAGCAATCCAAAGGTACTCAGCCTTCCATGGAGGGGTGGCAGTGCTGAGAGGGGGAGAATTACTGCTACAAGCATCTTTTGGACTCAGTACAATGGAGACAAGTGTCATAATATCTGGCTTTGTTCGCTACTAACAACAATGGGGAATACCCTCAGCAAAGCTATTGGACATAAGGGGGAAAAGCCAGCTCTTAAAGGGCCCACACACAAATTCACCCATTTTGGGAAGTAATCTAAAATCACCAGAAAGAAAGGTGCACAGTCCTTTGGTGAAAAGAGACTCAACTGATAGGCTCTGGGTGCATCTTGGTGAGAGGTGAGAACTCTTCAGGGACTGAGACAATGGCAGCAGCCATTATTGTAACCTATTACAGGCGTGCTGACACAGATACTGGCAGACATCATTGGAGTTCTTCCCTTAAGCTAGGAATCTGTCCCCTGAACTAGAGCACAAATTTAATCAAGCTCAGCCATGGCAGGTAGCCTTCACTAGGGACTGGCTCCATTCAAAAGCAAGCCCTTGGGCAACTTGTGGGCCTGCATGGGCTGGAGGTCTGGATCCTCTGCAGCCAGGCCAGTGGGTCTGCCTCTGAAGGGCAGGGTGTGTGTGAGGAGTGGTTGGAGTGTGGGGGGCACTGGTGGAATATGTGGGGCAACTGAGTCTGCTTAAGGGGATCAGGATGTGCATATGGGGCAGGACGATGTTGACAGTATATGTGGCCCTATTGGTGATGAGGCTTGCCGGCTCCAGAAGACTTGTGCTTCTCAACTAGCCACATAGGGGATCAGCCCCACATTCCAAAGTCTGAAAAAACTAGGTGTTCCCATGCCTGGGGCCAGCACCACTCACCTGAAATCCTGAGAGAACTGACAAGAGCCTCACAGGCTGGAGGTCTGCAGAAATTGTAAGCCGCTGAGCCTGGAAACCAACAATGCTGGGGGCCTACTCACTTAACAGAAAAAATGCAATAGTAATGTGCTATTAGACCTTGCAGTCAACTGTGTTGGGGCTCCCCAAACCTGATAAACTGATTGAAGGGTCCATAGCAGCCACATGCAGCTGAGCATTATAACCAGCTGGCCAGGGGGACAGTGTAGCCTCCCAGGGAACTTGCAGCAAGAGCAACCCTGCCACAACAGAAGGACACATGCAGCTCACACCGGGGTCACCCCTGGAACATTTGGAACTGGTGATGAGAGGGAAGCACAATGCTGGGCCTCATAAGGCATCTCTTACATAAGGTCACCTCCGCAAGATCAGGAGACATACCTAACTTACCTAATACATAGATATAAGCACAGAGAAACAGGCAAAATGAGGAGGCAAAGGAATACGTTCCAAGTGAGGGAACAGGACAAAATCCCAGACAAGGAATGAAATGAAACAGAAATAAACAATCTACCTGACAAAGAGTTCAAAAAAATGTCATAAGGATGCTCACTGATCTCAGGAGAAGAATGCATGAACTCAGTGAGAACATCAACAAAGAATTGGAAAATATAAAAAAGAACCAATCAGACACAAAGAATACAATACTGGAAAAGAAAAATTCACTAGAGGGACACAGTAGCAGAGTAGATGATACAGAAGAATGAATCAGCGAGCTGGATGAAAGACTAGAGGAAATCACCCAAGCTGAACAGCTAAAAGAAAAAAGAATTAAAAAGAATGAGAACAGTCTAAGGCAAGTCTGGGACAATATTGAGCACACTAACATTTGTATTATAGACGTCCCAGGAGGAAAAGAGAGAGACAAAGGGGCAGAGAATATATTTGAAGAAATAATAGCTGAAAACTTTCCTAACCTAAGGAAAGAAACAGACATCCAAGTACAGGTAGCACAGATAGCACCAAAGTAGCTAAAGCCAAAGTGGCCTATACCAAGACACATTATAATTAAAATGAACAAAATTAACAATAAAGAGAGAATCCTGAAAGCCACAAAAGAAAGGCAATGAGGGACATAAAAAGAAACCACCTAAGACTATCAGCTGACTTCCTAGCTGAAATATTATAGAATAGAAGGGAGTGGCGTGATATATTTCAAGTGCTGAAAGGAAAAAACCTACAGCCAATCGTACTCTTCCTGGTAAGTTTATCATTCAGAATGAAAGGAGAGAGAAAGAGTTTCCTAGACAAGCAAAAACTAAAGGAGGTTATCATCAAGAAACTAATCTTAAAAGAAGTGCTAAAGGGACTTATTTAAGTGGGAAAGAGAAGACCACAAATAGAAATAAGAAAATTACTTAAAAAAAAGGCAATACAATCACTGATAAAGGCAAAAATACAATAAAGGTAGCAGATAAACCACCTATGAAGATAATATGAAGGTTAAAAGTAAAATGTACTAAAATTACCTGTTTCCATGAGAGGACAGTAAGGGATACACACACAAAACAAAGAGAGGTTATATATGATATCAAAAACATAAATTGTGAGAGGAGCAGAGTAAAAGCATAGATGTTTAGAAAGAGGTCAAACTAAAGAGACCATCAACTTAATATAGATTGCTATATACATACCTTATTATATAAGAACCTCATGGTAATCACAAACCAGAAACCTCTAATAAATAAACAAATAAGATAAAGGAACCCAAACATAATACAAAAGAAATCCATAAAAGCACAAGGGAAGAGAGCAAGAGAAGAAGAAAGGAACAGAGAAGAACTAGTAAAGCATCAAGAAAAAAGTAACAGGAAAACTGGACAGCCACATGCAAAAGAATGAAAGTAGACCATTCCCTTTCACCATGCACAAAAATCAACTCAAAATGGATTAAAGACTTGAATGTAAGACCTGAAACCATGAAACTTCTAGAAGAAAACATAGGCAGTACGCTCTTTGATGTCGGTCTGAGCAGCATATTTTCAAGTCCCATATCTGATTGGGCAAAGGAAACAAAAGAAAAAAATTAACAAATGGGACTACATCAAACTAAAAAGCTTCTGCACAGCAAAGGAAACCATCAACAAAACGAAAAGACAACCTAAAAACTGGGAGAAGATATTTGCAAACCATACATCAGATAAGGAGTTAATATCCACAATATACAAAGAACTCATACAGCTCAACAACAAAAAACCTAACAATCCAATTAAAAAATGGGCAAAGGACCTGAACAGAGATTTCTCCAAAGAAGATATACGGATGGCCAACAGGCATATGAAAAGATGCTCAACATCATTAGCTATCAGGGAAATGCAAATCAAAACTACAATGAGGTATCACCTCACTCTGGTCAGAATGGCTATAATTAACAAGACAGGAAACAACAAATGTTGGAGAGGTTGTGGAGAGATGGGAACCTTTATACACTGCTGGTTGGAGTGCAAACTGGTGTAGCCACTATGGAAAGCAGTTTGGAGTATCCTCAGAAAATTAAGGATAGACCTACCATATGATCCAGGTATCCCACTGCTGGGTATTTATCCAAAGAACTTGAAAACACAAAGGCATAAAGACATTTGCACCCCTATGTTCATTGCAGTATTATACACCATAGCCAAGACTTGGAAGTAACCTAGGTGCCCAGCAAGGGATGAATGGATAAGATGTGGTATTTATACATGATGGAATATTACTCAGCCATAAGAAATGATAAAATCTGGCCATTTGTAACAACATGGATGGACGTTGAGGGTATTATGCTGAGTGAAATAACTCAGAGGGAGAAAGTCAAATACCGTATGATCTCACTCATAAGTAGAAGATAAAAACAACGACAAACAAACACATAACATTGGAGATTGGACTGGTGGTTACCACAGGGAGGGGGGAGGGCAAAAGGGGTGATTAGGCTCACATGTGAGGGGATGGACTATAACTAGTTTTCAGGTGGTGAACATGATGTCATCTACACAGAATTCAAAATATATTATGATGTACATCCGAAAATAAATTAAAGTAAAAAGTAACAAAATGGCAATGAGTACATACTTATTAATAGCTACTTTAAATGTCAAAGGATTGAATACTCCAATGAAAAGACATAGGGTGGCCAACTGGATATAAAATCAAGGCCCATATATTTGCTGAATACAAGAGACACACTTCAGATGATAAAGACACTCGCAAACTGAAAGTGAAGGGATGGAAAATAATATCTCATGCAAATGTCAATGAAAAGAAACTGGGGGTAACAATACTTATATCAGACAAAATAGACTTTAAAACAAAAACTATAACAAGAGATAAAGACGGGCACTGCATAATGATAAAGGGAAAAATCTAACAAGAGGATATAACACTTGTAAATATCTATGAACCTAACAGAGGATCACCTAAATACATAAAGCAATTATTAACAGACATAAAAGGAAAGGAAGACAGTAACACAATAATAGTAGAGGATGTTAACACTCCACTTACACCAATGGATGGATCACCCAAACAGATAAATAAGGAAACATTGGCCTTAAAGGAGAAATTAGACCAGATGGGCTTAGTAGATATATATAGAACATTCCATTGACTAACCACAGAACACATATGGAACATTCACCAGGATTGATCACATATTAGACCATAAAACAAGTCTCAATAAATTTAAGAAGATAGAAACAATACCAAGCATCTTTTCTGACCATGACAGTATGAAACTAAAAATCAACTACAGGAAGAAAATCAGAAAAGCCACAAATACATGAAGACTAAACAAATGCTACTGAACAACTATTGGGTCAATGAGGAAATCAAAGGAGAAATCAAAAAATACCTGGAGACAAATGAAAATAAAAACACGACATGCCAAAATGTATGTGATACAGCTAAAGTGGTTCTAAGAGGGAAGTTTATAGCAATACAGGCCTACCACAAGAAACAAGAAACAAGAAAAATGCCAAATAAACAATCCCACTTTACACCTAAACAAACTGGAAAAAGAAGAACAAACCAACCCCAAAATCAGTAGAAGGAAGGAAATAATAAAAATCAGAGCAGAAATAAATGAAATAGAGACTAAATAAACAATGGAAGTAATCAATGAAACCAAGAGTGGGTTCTTTGAAAATATGAAACTTAACAATCCTTTAGCTAGACTCACCAAGTAAAAAAGAGAGAAGGCTCAAATAAATAAAATCAGAAATGAAAGAGGAGAAATTACAACGGACACCTCAGAAATACAAAAGATAATAAGAGAATACTATGAAAAGCTATATGCTAACAAATTGGATAATCTAGAAGAAATGGATAAATTCATAGAATCATAAAACCTTCTAAAACTGGACCAAGAAGAAGTAGAGAATTTGAATAGACCGATCATCAGTAAGGAGATTGAAACAGCAATCAAAAACCTCCCAAAAAGTAAAAGTCCTGGACCAGACGGCTTCCCTGGTGAATTCTACCAAACATGCAAAGAAGACTTAATACTTATGTTTCTCAAGCTCTTCCAAAACATTGGAGAGGAGCGGATGCTTTCTAACTCATTCTACGAAGCCAATATTACCCTGAAACCAAAACCAGACAAGGACAACAAAAAATGAAAATTACAGGCCAATATCTCTGATGAACATTGGTGCAAAAATCCTCAACCGAATACTAGCAAATTGAATACAACAATACATTAAAACAATACATCATTCCAGGGATGTAGGGATGGTTCAACATCCGCAAATCAATCACTGTGATACATCACATTAACAAAATGAAGAACAAAAATCACACGGTGATCTCAATAGATAGAGAGAAAGCATTTTACAAGATATAGCATCCATTTATGATCAAAACTCTGAGTAAAATGGGTATAGAAGGAAAGTACCTCAACATAAAAAAGGCCATATGTGACAAACCCACAGCTAGTATCTTTCTCAATGGAGAAAAACTGAAAGGATGCCCCCTTTCACCACTCATTTAGTAGTTTTGGAAGTCCTAGCCAGAGAAATCAGGCAAGAAAAAGAAATAAAATGGATTCAGATTGGAAAGAAAGAAGTTAAAATGTCACTATTTGCAATGACATGCTTTTATATATAGAAACCCCTAAAGAATCCACCCAAGAACTTTCAGAAATAGTAAATGAATATGGTCAAGTTTCAGGATACAAAATCAACATACAAAAATCAGTTGTGTTTCTATACACTAACAACAAAGTAGCAGAAAGAGAAATTAAGAATACAATCCCATTTACAGTTGCAACAAAAAGAATAAATACCTAGGAATAAACTTACCAAACAGGTGAGAGATCTGGATTCAAAGAAGTGAAAGATCTGTACACTGGAAACTATAAAACACTGCTGACAGAAATTGAAGAAAACACAAAGAAATGGAAAGATATCCCAGGCTCTTAGATTGGAAAAATTAACATAGCTAAAATGTCCATACTTCCTAAAGCAATCTACAGATTCAATGCAATCCCTATCAAAGTTCCAACAACATTTTTCATAGAAATGGAAAAAAGAATCCTAAAATTTATATGGTACAACAAAAGACCCCGAATAGCCAAAGGAATCCTGAGAAAAAAGAACAAAGCTGTAGATGCCAAACTCCCTGATTTCAAAATATACTACAAAGCTATAGTAACCAAAACAGAATGGTACTGGCACAAAAAAGAGACACACAGATCAATGAAACAGAATTGAGAGCCTAGAAATAAACCCACACGTCTATGGACAGTTAATTTTAGACAAGGGGGCCAAGAACATACAATGGAGAAAAGAAAGTCTCTTCAACAAAGGGTGTTGGGGAAAATGCACACTCACGTGCAAAAAAATGAAAGTAGACCATTATCTTACACCATACACAAAAATTAACTCAAAATGGATTAAAGACTTGAATGTAAGACCTGGAACCATCGAGCTTCTAGAAGAAAACGTAAGCAGTATGCTCTTCAACATAGGTCTTAGCAGCATATTTTCAAGTCCCATGTCTGATCGGGCAAGGGAAACAATAGAAAAAATAAACAAATGGGACTACATCAAACTAAAATCTTCTGCACAGCAAAGGAAACCATCAACAAAATGAAAAGACAACCTAATATTTGGAAGAAGATATTTGCAAACCATATATCTGTTAAGGGGTTAACATCCAACACATATAAAGAACTCATACTTCTCAACAATAAAAAAACTAACAACCCAATTAAAAAATGGGCAAAAGATCTAAATAGCCATTTCTCCAAAGAAGATCTACAGATGGCCAGCAGGTGCATGAAAGGATGTTCAACATCACTATCGGGGAAATGTAAACAAAAACTTTGATGAGATATCACCTCACTCCTGTCAGAATGGCTATAATTAACAAGACAGGAAACAAGTGTTGGAGAGGATGTGAAGAGAAGTGAACTCTGATACACTGCTGGTGGGAGGGCAAACTGGTGCAGCCACTATAGAAAACAGTATGGATATTCCTCAAAAAATGAAGAACAGAACTCCTATATGATCCAGCTATTCCACTGCTGGATATTTATCCAGAGAACATGAAAATATGAATGCATAAAGTTACATGCACCCTTATGCTCATCACAGCATTACTCACAATAGCCAAGAAGAGGAGGCAACCTATGTGCCCATCAAGGGATGAATGGATAAAGAAGATGTAGTATATATACACAATGGAATACTACTCAGCCATAAGAAACCATGAAATCTGGCCATTTGTGACAACATGGTTGGACCTTGAGGGTATTATGCTAAGTGAAATAAGTCAGAGGGAGAAAGTAAAATACCATATAATCTCACTCCTAAGTAGAAGATAAAAACAACAATGAAGAATCACATAGAGACAGATTGAATTGGTGGTTAAAAGATGGGAAGGTGGGAGGGAGGAGGGCGAAAGGGGTGATTAGGCACGTGTATGTGGCGATAGACTACTCTTTGGGTGGTGAACTTGGTGCAATCTACAAAGGAGTCAAAATATATCGATGTACCCCTGACTTAGAGAATGTTAAAAACCAATGTTACTGCAATAAAAAAAAGATATGGTATGTATATATAAAAGAACATGTGGTATATACATAATATATAGTCATATAATATATAATTATAATGATTTATATGTGTATTTACATAATAATGGAACACTTCTTAGCCATAAAATATGAAATATTGCCATTTGCAACAACATTGATGAATCTTGAGGGTATTACGGTAAAAAAAAATAAGTCTGATGGAGAAAGACAAATAGTGTATGATTTCACTTACACGTGGAAGATAAACAAATACATAGATACAGAGGACAGATTGGTGGTTACCAGAGGGGAACGAGGGTGAGGAGTAAAAGGGGTAAAGGGGCATATGTGTAGCTGTTGGATGGAAACTAGACTTTTGGTGGTGAACACAAGGCAGTCTATACAGAAGTTGAAATGTAATGATGTACATCTGAAATTTATATAACGTTATAAACGGATGTTACCTCAATTAAAAAAATATGTGCCTTTTCACGGCATGCAGAGCTTAAGAAACTTGCTCTTATCATACCTCCCTACACCTCCATAGCGTTGCTTTGTTCTCTCCACCTATACTTCTCTCACCACCAATAACCTCTTCTTGCCAACTTAATACTATGTACCATTGAAGGCTTAGCCTTTTCTACTATTATTTCACGTCTCAAATAGTTATAAATAGTCTTTCCTCTGCACTGACACAGGGCTTTACCGACTGGTTATTTATTGCATGTTGTCTCCACGGCCATCAGTGGAAGTGGCTGTGGTTCTGGGGAAACAACCAGTGAAGGTGTCCCAAAAAAATCATCCGTGGTAGGAAACCACTCTCTAGGTATCCTTCACAGGATCCCTGGGATAGACAGAAAAGACGTTAAAGTGAAGCATCTGTGCTGTCACTCCAAATTAGTGGAACATTGTGTAGTCACCCATGTTGCCCTGCCCAAGAATGGGCCTATTTCAATTACCACAAATTCTTTGAAGATAGAAATTAATTTACCTACCTTCACATTTCAACTTCTCTGCATATTATAAGGTAGAAATCAGGCCTTCCTACATCGTTGTTGAAATGAATTGTAATAGAGTTCTGAGACATTGCACACCATTTGTTCATCTGCTTTTTACAACAGCACTGCTTACCTCTCGTCATAGAAAGAAAACAAAAAATCTTTTTCTAACTAAGTAGACTAAGCGACAGCAGTCACAAAAATTTCATAAAGAAGCTGAAATGTATTTTTATAAATCAATATAGTATGGAGGCAAAAATCATAGGACTATAAACTGTTAGAATATCAGTTATTGGAGTAGCATTAGAGCACAGTTTTGTAAAGCGCAGATTTGAGTTGGGACAGATCTAGATTCAGGTGCTAGCTTCTCCACTTACAGGCTGTGTGACCTGGACCAAGACTCCAGCTTCCTTAGACATAATAATAGTACCTGCCCATCAATATTTAACCAACATAGCACATATAAAATACCAAGCGCTCTAAGACTTAGCAATAACTGTTGATTTAGAGCTTTGAGAGGATAATTAGTTATTGGTTAAAGCATTAGGTTAGAAAACTTGTTAAGTCCACCTTCATATTTAGCCTCTAATTCGTAGAAAAGTTCTCACCATCTGGGCTGGGCAGACAGAATCATGATGAATCTGACCACTAGTGCCTACCACATCTTACTGTTTATTTCAAGCAGCTCCCTGGCAACAGGCCCCATATAGGCTCTGTCCCCACACCCCATACCCAATTTCAGCTGCCAGCCATCTCTTCTTCTTTCCCACTTACCCTTTGCTGTGCAGGCCAAGTCCTAGTTCTTATTCTACTTTTCAATCCCTCCTCGCCTTGAAGAATGTAATTTAACTTGCCTCGTGTTTTCATCTGTGAAACAAGCATAATAACCTCCCTATCACCTTTGCTGAAATGAACATGATGAGAATAAATGAAATAAAGCTTAGACTCAGCTTCAGAGATAATAAAGTCTAAGACATGTCAAAATACGTTAAGCTCTTTAGAAGAAATAAAGTTTAAAAAGTATAAAAATAGTAACATTACAGATTTGATACATTGAATTTGTTGTCAGAAAAGTTACTTTGTTTCCAGAAACAAAGTAAAAATCACATGTATTAATTCACCCAGTTTTAGTCAGAAATCAACAAATCATAGAATATTTGAGTTGGATGGGAACATTGAGATCATGCTGTTCAACTCCAGTAGGTTGACATGAAAACTGAGGCCCCAAGAAGGGAAGTGACTTCCCTAAATTCATGCAACAGTTTACTGGAAGTGCCAGGTAAACTCCCATTATGCCATTGTGAAACAAGACAAAAAATATACTTCATCAATATTTCTCTAGGTAATTACCATGACTCAAAATCTCCCAGTGGAAGTCCTCTGACCTTAGTGCAGTGTTTTGGGAAGCATTATTCTATCAAGAGTTTCAAAATGTAGGAGAGCAAAACAGCCCTGGCATCCCACCCTCCCACCACTCTCAAGACATGTCAACATAACAAGAGCTGCTTTTAATAAACCTCAGAATAGAGGCCAATATGGTGGTCATTTTCAGCAGCATAAACTGGACCATATAAAGTTCTGCTTACCCAGCAAAGACTGAAACCAAACTTATTGCTAGGAACCAAAAGTAGTGCCCTGTTGTTCTCAATGACAATTACGTAATATTTGGAATGCTTTTGTCGCCTCAATGATCTGTGGCTTTGGTTTATCATGAAAGTAAAAGACTAATGGAACTATAAATCTTCATTACCCTAATTGTCCTCAAAGTCCTACTAGGGTAATGAAGATAGAAACTATTCCAGCTTCTTCACGTCGTTATGGTCATTGATGACCTGAGAAGCCACATCAGCCCCTCTTCACATCAGTGCTCTCCTATTTCCAACTCTAAAATGGAGGAGATTTTCTGAAGGCAAGGAGTGATGGCTTTGAAATTGAGACTGATGTCCGCTAGAGATTTGATACTCTAGCCTAAAACTTGCAGCAGAAACATTTCTCTCAAGATATTCAAAACACACACCAAAATACTAACACGTATACCCCAAAGAGAATACATATATGGAAGAAACTCTTGGTAAATGTTTAAAATATAATTATAAACTCAATTGATGAGATTCTTTAGATTCAAATTTGATTACCAGCACAGACCACACTTAGACTTCAAAATCAGAACTCAAAAAAAATTTAAGCTCTCAGTGGGAAAAAGAGAAACCAGTTCCCAGCATCAATGATGAATATTACTGGGGCAGAGCACTGTCCAAATCTTGTGGAAATACTGTGCCCTGCTTCCCACCCTCCCTCCCACTGCTACCAATTTTGCCTGTAAAAGACATTTCTTCACCAAAACCCTTAGAAACTATCCACTTGATTCTTCAGATTCATAATAATCTGTTTCCCATGCCCTCCAAAATGAGCTTCAGCTGGCCCCTGAGAATAAAAGACACAGTGGTTTTCAAGTTTGGTTCCATATTACTATCATCTGAGGAACTTTAAAAAAAACCTTAATGACTCAGCTCTACCCCAGGCCAATTAAATGAAGAGCTGAGAGTAAGACTCGGGCACGGGTATTTTTGAAAATGCTTCTGGTGACTATAATATGTAGCCAGGGTTGAGAATCCCTGTAATAATGTACCTTCTGCAGGCACCTGCTGCTTTAGTGCTTGGAGGAATATGTCCTTCCCTCCACCATCTTCAACTCTTCCTGCCCCAAATTCCCTGACCAAAGAAATCTGTGGAGGTCTGTGGGGTGCATGGTACCTTTTGCCATTGTTTTACTGTTCTGATATCATTAATGCCTAATGAGCAACAACAGCCGAGCGGTCACAGGATATAGACAGACCAGGGTATAGACTCAAACACACGGAATATACCCAGGACTAGAGCAGATGGATATGGAAGGAAGCCAAATCTTTCTCCAAAAATGACACCTGGGATGGATTTGGGAATCATCCAACTTTGGTTAACATCGAAGGAACTAGAGGAGTTCACAGGTGATGATCAACCCCCTCCATCTCTAGGGAACGAAATCAAGGCCAGGATTAGGAGGAGGCAACTGAGGCACTCCACCCAGGCACAAAATTTTAGGGACCATCAAAAATCTCAGTAAATCAAAATGCACATTATTTTACTGCAGTATTTAAAAAATTCTAAATCAGAGAAAAAAATACATGATGCACAAAATTTTAAATAAATAAAAGATCCAATCCTGCACTTGAATAACTCATTCACTTCCATCCTCCTAACCTGGGTCCTGTCAGATCCTGTCACTCTAGTCCCGGCCCTGGGACAAACCAATCCAGGCCCCAAACTTACCTAAAACCCAGAAGAAGAAGATAGTCATATTCGGGAGAGAGATGATGTGACTCCTACCCCAATTCTTCATGAGATGACTTGGCATGAAAGAAATTTTACCCTGAGCTTCTTAGCTACAGCTGGTCAGGAAAACAACCCTCCTTTACCCAAAATAAACCTCACCATGATCCTCCCAATATAAACCAAAAAGCTGTGTTAAGAAGAAAGGATGAGGAACCGAAGGAAAGGAATTTTCCCCAAAGCCCTGCTCAGTGGATTGGAGGGGAGCGGAAGAATGGGATGAAGAGGATAGAAGGAGGCAGCTATTTGCCCCTTGCTTGACTCTTTACAGTTGAACCTCTTGATAGCTCTCTCCCCAGATCAGTCATCTCTAAAATGATTCTCTAACGGTTGAATTTCAGGCATCCAGCTGCTTTGGGAGAGAGGTAGGGATGGAAAATTTCCAACTTCTCCCCATGGGGTACTCATTAAAATAATAGACTTAAGAATGAATAAATGAGTGAATGGATGAATGGGTGGGCACCTGCTGTCTCTGCATTAGAATAAAATCTGTTCTCTACATTTTCAAGGTCACACAAAAAGATATGGTGGAGTCTGTAATAAGAACTCTGGTGTGTCAATTCAGTGTTGATTATTGCTCAAAAATGTCATATGACATAAAATAAAACTGTACCATCAATAAAAATGTTAACAGTAGATACATATGGGGAAAGAGGATTTTTGCTTTATGTAATACTTGGTCAGAAGTTTTAAAACCATCTATTATTTTATAATTAAAGCTATTTATATAAGAAAACTGAGATGCTGATTTATAAAGTAGGAACTAAACAAAATCATGGCCATCTACATCAAAAATTAGAAAGTAAAATTAGAAAATAAATATATTGAAAACTATAATCAGAGAATTGCAAAATTCAATAGTAATGATATGCCGTTTGTTGCCCTTAAATTATAAAAGATACTAAGTAATAATGATACTTAATGATGGTAAGGTATTATGAAACAAGCACCAAATATTGCTGGTGGAACTATAAATTCATATGAATTTTATGAATTTATGGAAAGAAATAGCAATCTATATCAACTTTCAAAAATTCTCAAGCATTATGACATAGATATTACACTTTGGGGACTAGATCATAAGGGAATAATCAGAAATATGAATATACATTAATAAATTAAGATGTTCCTCCAAGAATTATTGTATCATAAGAAAAAAATGAGAAAAATTTGACATTTATCTATAGAGGAATTAGATAAAATAAACCTTAGCACTTTCATGTGATCACATAAAATGCAGGCCCTTAAATTTTATTTGAAAAATGTGGGGAAACATTGATTACGTAATGTAAATAGGAATAAAGCAGAATGCTGAATTATATATCCAATTTACTCCAAAAGAAAGACTGAAAAATAGCGACCTAAGGTATATGAGTTATTATCTCTGATAGTATAAATATATATTCTGAAGTATCAACAATGAGCTTATATAATTTTTATAATCAAACATGTAAATAATATATAATTTAATTGCATTCTCATAAAGGAATGGATCTCTGGATCATTATACCTCTGTCTGTTCTGTTTACACACCCTGCTATCACCTTACCCATGAAATTGTTTTGTGAATTGTGGATTTACCGTCTCTATGGAGGATAAAATATCATCTCTCCTGTAAAGCCACAGTTCAACTACTATCTATGATATTCTCCAAATTTCCTTTATCAAAATTACATCCACACGACATCATATTGATTTTTTTAGGTAAAATAGTTCTGTTCAGGAAAAAGTTTCTTTTGTTGGGCAGTGACAAAAATCATTCAATAAAAAGTATTTTTGAGCATCTACCATGTGCTTTGTACTATGTTTGGCATTTAATTCTGGAAATAATCAATCATAAAGCCTATTTTGAAGAGACAGATAGGAAGAAAAAACACGAGAATAAATGAATAATGAAAAACAAGGAGTTAGGGAGAATAACCATGAGTTGTGGAGGTAGGGGAAACCTACTTTAGTACTTTACACTAGGTGACCAGGAAAGGCGTCAGTGAGTGGGTAACATTTGTCCTGAGAACTGAATGACAAATGGAAGCCTACCAAGCAAAGATTCAAAAAGAGAGTTGCAGACAAAAAGAACTGCTAGTGCAAAGTCCCTGAGGCAAGAGAATGATTGCATATCCTAACAGAATCTAGGAATCCAAGGCTGGAGTAGTTGATGAGCTATGGAGAAGAGAGTCCTTATGTGAATGGAAAGAGAGCTAAGGGTCAGATCATGCAGAATCTTGTAGTAAATGTTAGTAATTGGAGTTTCATGTTAAAATTCGTAGAAAAGCACTGAAAGGTTTTAAACATAGAAGAAATTTGATTTATTCTTTTTAAGTCACTTTGTCTATTGTAGGTAGGTGAATTGTAGCAGGACAAGAGAGAGAAAAGAGACTATTTAGGAGGCTCTTGCAGTGACCCAAATGTGATATGATGATGGCTTGGTCTAAGATGTAGGCGTGAAAATGAGAGAAGTAGACGGATTTAAGATGTATTTTGAAGGGAACTCCAACAGTGCCTGTTGAGGGATTGGAAGTAATTGGGCCAGGTTTGGTGTGGGGAGGGGCTGGGTGGGTGAGAAGGACAGACAAGGTGCCCTCCGCTGTCTTCTCAGCAGGTTTTGGTCCTTACCTGGTGATGTGACCCAAACCTCATTCTTGAGTGCTCCGAGTCTGGGGTTGCTGCACTTGTCCATTCACAGTTACAATGGGGCAAGAGAGTAGCAAGAGGATTATCTGGGATCCACACATAATCCTCTTGGTCCTGATGGGGAAAAGCAGCCCTGCCTCAGCCTGATGATCAGGACCAGTTATACATGGCAGTATGTTGACTCTTCCTCTCACCTGCTTGTCCATGGACATAAGGAATACAAAGTGCCCTTGTGACAGCCATAACTTCCTATTACCTATGGAAGCACAAAATTCACCAGTGGGTCATTGGACGTGGCGATATGGGGCTAATCCTTTTGCCAACTATTGGTTCCCAGACACGTGCATCTTCATAAAGGGAGACATGGCGCCATATAGAGGCCTCTGATTTAATAAAAGCACTCTAATATACTGCATTTCAAAGGATGACATCCCCTCCCTTCAGAGTGTTTCTTTTGACATGGTACTTCAGTTATATCTTCAGAAGATTGTTCTAGTGCTCTATGAGGCCACCTGCTTCTGGATGGTATGGTATGTGATATGGCCAGTGGATGTAGTGGTCATAGGCTTGCTCCTGCACCTCCTCTTCTGGTTAAATGCTATGGTGTGTAGGACACTGGGCCTATGGACCAGGAATTTGATAAACCCACACATAGTGGTGCTGGCTAAGTTTCTACAAGCAGAAAAGGAAAACTCAAGCCTGGATGAGTATCTATCCTTGTGAGGATGGAATGCTGGCCCTCCCAGAATAGACTGGCCCAATGTAGTCAACTTGCCACCATGTGGCCAATTGATCTCTGCAGAATGGTGTCATATGAGGGGCTCAGAATTGGTCTATGTTGCTGACAGCTTGGACATTCAGAGTTAGCAATAGTTAGGTTAGTGGAAGTCCATAATGTTGGGTCCACATGTAGCCTCCATCCCTGCCACCATGGACACTCTATTTATATGCTAATTATGCTACTTCTGGGATGGCTGATGAGAGAGGCAGGTAATGTCAACTGACCAGGTCATTTCATCAATATGGTTTTCAGTGCCTGTGATGAATGCTTTCCAGTGAACATTAACGTGTGATATGTTCTCACACTTCATGCCCACTCCCACATTTCTATCTACATGCCTCTTCCTTAGACCTCGTTGTCTTCAGCTTCCAGTCCTTATTGTTCCAGACCCAAGGTTAGAAGGCCAGGCCATTGACCACTGCCTAGGAATGTATATAGTCTCACGTCATTTCACTTCTCCCTCTACACAAAGTAGATAACCAGGTGCACTACTTGCAGCTCCTACCATTGGGAAAATTTTGCTCTCCACTATCTTATAAGGTTACCCCTGAATGTGGCTATAATGTAGCCACTATCCATTTTTGTGTTTCCTTTCCATAGCGTGCTGACCCACCCATCAATCAAGTTCATGATTTTTCCTCTTCTTTCAGCCAGTCATACAGGAATCCTCATATGTCTATAGGCGCAAGCCCAGGAAGGGCTCTGGCACAACATTTTTGGTAACAAAAGTTCTAGGTTACCAGTTCATGCAGTTTACTTGTGCCTTCTTGTCTTGCTTGGGTTCAATTCACAATGTACATGTCTATATCATGATTCACTGCTGCTAAGCATGTCTGTCTCTACAACTTGTTGGGTCCAACCAAACAGACAGTTCTGTTGCATGATTACTGGTGACCCATGGTTAAATGTTCTGTTTATACTAGATCCCAGTAATGCTCCAGGAGTTGTTTCTTAAAAATCATATAATTCTCCACTATGAATGGCATAGACTTGTTGGAAGAATCCCAAGGGCTTATATTGTGAATATCCCATTGAAGAATATGCTCCAAGCTGCATCCTTTCCCAATACTGATGAGTCCAAAACTATAGGGTTTACTGAATTGCACGGCCCAAGTGACAAGGATGATGGTATTGTGGCTTGGACCTGCTCCATTGCCTTTTCCTGATTGGACCCCATTCAAAGCTGGTAGATTTCCATGTTAGCAGGTATATAGGGTGGAATAATATTCCCAGATGTAGAATTCTAGGCCTCCAGAATCCAAAAATAGCAACTAGATTCTGTACTTCCTTCTTTATGATGCAGGATTCAAGATGAATACAGCAATGTGTCCTTTGCTTTGGAGGGGATATCCCAGCATGCTCCTGACCACTAGAAACCTACAAATTTCACTGAAATTGCAGGTCTCTAAAACTTAATAGTGTTTATCTCCCACCCTCTGCAGTGCATGTGTCTTAACAAGGCCTTCAGTCTATTTTTCACTTTTTGCCTGCCCTGTCAAACCAGTATGACGTTATCAATGCAATGGATAGGTGTGATGTTCTGTGGGATATCCAGGTGGTCCAGATCTCTTCAGACTGTATTATGGCAGAAGGCAAGAAAGTTAACATAGCCATGATACATTATAAATGAATACTATTGATCCATGTGAATGAGAACTATATCTGATACTCTTTGCTAATAAGAATGGGAAAGAATACATCCATTAAATCAATGGTGACATGCAATGCATCAGAGGGCTTATTAATATGCCTTAGCGATGATAACATGTCCAGCACAGTATCTGTAATCAGGATTACTACTTGTTTAACAATGTGGTAGTTTACAGTCATTCTTCAGAATTCATCCATTTTCTGTAGGGTCAGGATTGGAAAACTAAATAGAGATATAAGGACTACCACTCCTATATCCTTTAGATCTTCAAAAGTGACACTGATCTCCACCATATCCTCCCTCATGATGATAAGATATTGTTTCGATTTAGTATCATTTTCAGGTAGTTTTAGAGGTTTCCATTTGGTCTTCCCTAATATAATAGCTCTTACTTCACAGACCAGGGGCCCAATGTGGGGCTTTCTCCCACTTTCAAGTATATTAATTTCAATCGTGCCTATGGGTACTAGAGAAACAACCATTGGGTACGTTTGTAGACCTAGTGAGCCCAATGTGAGCCACACTTTAGCCAGTACTCCATTTATTACCGGGCTTCTAAGTCACCACCCCAGTGTAGGAGGAGAGTGTGATGACACTATGGGTCTCTGTGTATCAGTCAACTGTGATTAATCGTCCAAGAAATGTCTTGTTTTTCCCCTTTCCTAACTGTACAGTCACCTAAGTCAATGACCCCAGGTCCTTTGGGGGAAGGACTTTGGGAATCATCATGGAATATGCATGCCATGGTGTATAAGGGGGCTTCTTCCTAGGGACCTGGCCCTCTCTTCAGTCATTGGATTTCAGATCTGAAAATTGCTTCAGGTCTAAGAACTGAGCAAGAGATCATGACTTTTTATTGGGGCAACCACCCTCAGCCTCTTGCTTCTCCATCTTGTTTTTTAGTTTTACTTATAAATAGTAAGAGGCACCTTTGTTAGTTTCTTCTCTACTTTGCCTCTAGGAATGCTACGCTAAACCATTTCTATGACTCCCTGTGAGTCAAGACCCCTTGCCTGTGCCTACAACCTTATTGGTCATTATGGTGTTTGTGGTATCATGAGTTCTGGCATTTAAGTGCTGCAACTTGATCTCTGTTATTTTGAGGCCCCATCATCCTTAAGGATATTAATGTGCTCAGCTCCATACCTTCATTTCCTACCATCAGTCCTGGACTGAAGAAGAAAGCAACCATTGAAGTCCTTAGTGATGCTGGGGCCCCTCTCACCAGCACATTCCTGATGTCCTTGGTGAACAGTATGTCCACTTGGCCCTTTCTTGCATCATGAGGCTCTGGTCTTCCAGATTCACATGCCTAGTTCTAACAGACTCTTTCTCCATCCCCTACTGTTTTCCAGAGCTTATCAGGTATTTCCATTAAATATTGATCATCACTTTTTCCTGGCTTTCAAGAGCCACCCCAACAGTGAGTTTGCTCCATTCTCTGGGACATTGCTAGGGTGTCCCATGTCCTAGTAAGTATGCTTAAGTTAATAAATCATTGCCTATCCAGTCTTGCATTCTGGACCCCTTGGTCAAGTACCTTCAAAATCCAATCCTAGGGGTAAAACGCTGGCCTCTGGCCTCTGCCAGTATTTACCAGTTAATTATTATAATTATTTACATGTATAGCATATTCCCTTCCTTATAGGCCTAGCATATCCCCAATAAGGTTATACTAGGATTTAAGTCTAGTTGTGGGACTGGCAGCCAAGAGAGGAGGTGGAGGCAGACCCTGAGGTAGGTAGTTTGCCTTGTGAATCTTGCAGCATGGCAGAGGGGCTAGCTCATTTTGGGGAAGGATGAACTACATTTCCAAGGCTAGAAGTTCTAGGGTTCAAGCAGTTGCAGAGCCAAAATCTACAAGGGATGTCTCCATCCCATGTATCAGGACTCCAGGGCTCTGATCTTTCCATAACTGACCTTCCTTGGCTAAATGTTGAAACATCTCTGGATCTCTGGTACTCTCATACTTGGGTCTTCAACCTCCTGTTCAGCTATGTCTGCTCTCTGGCACTATAGATGATAAGTGCTGCCTTACATGCTACCACCTATCAACGAGGGCCTCTGGATCTCACACTAAGGTATTAACTGTTAACATCTTTCAGTCTCTCATTGTCCTTCTGCAGTGTATGTATGCAACTTAGCATTAACCAGCCAACTGCTGTTTCATGGGCATTGTACTCCCCATATTCTTCAAATGCCTACATCATTATACCTGACACAAAAGCCTGCTACACTGGGATAATTTCGCAGATCACCCCTTGAGAAATCTTTAGTAATTAAGCCATCAATTTGTGCTAGGGGCTACCCATGCCTTACCTACCAACCAGGCCCCACCTTTTTATCTGCTGGGCAATGGATGACCCAGTACCACATCCCCGTCTTATTGCCTGTTTTCTCAGATCACCCTATTCTTGATACCCTTTTTCTTAATCTGGGTCCTCTAAAAGGCAGACTCAAAGACAGTATTAAATATCCAGGGATTACATTAGGGTAAACATTTGTGATAGGAAATGAGGAGGGAACTGGGAAAGGCTGAGAGAGTCATTATATCACAGTGTAGATTTGACCTGGAGCAGAGAAAAGAAGGAAGAAAGTTTGAGTGGAAGCATACCAGACAGTGCAGTCAAGGGAAGGTTCAGCAAGGTCATCAGGTAGTCCTTAAGCCAAAGTCAGCTATCAGAGGAGTCCCACATCCCCCATAAATATGCCTGCCTTAGTATCCCTGCTGCACTTAGTCATTAGCTGGGAGCAGTCTGTGGGAAGTGTAGCCTCTGCAAAAATGTATAGCTGGCTTTCAGAGCAGCATCAGAAGACTTGGTCAATTATGCTCCCTGTAATTAGATGTCTGTGAGGAGCATTCTCATGGCTGCCATTATTGAGAAGATTGGGGTGAGAGAGGAAAGACTTGGGAGAATGAAAGGGAATAAGGAGTCTTATGTTGAATGTTGAATATTACTTTTGAGATAAATTTTAGATGTTCAATTGGAGATATAGGTAAACAACGGGATATTTGAGTCTGGAATTCAGAAGAGAGTCCTGCACTATACTTGTACCTTTGAGATTTGTGAACATATTGATGCTTAAAGCCATGGGAATAAATGAGATCACTTACGGAAAAAATATATAGAGGGGAATGTGACCCAAGATAGAATTGAGCGGTGTATTCCAACCTTTATAGGAAGAGAAAAAATAACAAAGACACTGAAAAAGAGTAACCGGTGAGGTAGGGGGAAAAGCAAGATAGTACACGGTCAAAGAAACTGGGAGAGGAGAGTGTTTCAAAACTGAAGGTGTGATTTCCTGCGTGTCTGGTCTGAAATATCAAGTAAGGATAGACGGACAAGGGCCCTCAAATTTCATAATTCACTATGGCTCCTTTTTTCCCTTTACTATCAAGAAACTTAGAGCTTCGTTCTATGCCCACTTATAACTGTAAGCAGCTCTTTACTAAGGACTTAGTCTATGCAAAGCATTTAGCAAGATCTATTGACCTGCCACAAAATGAGTAGCATTGCCTGAAACTGAAGTCCATCTTAAATTACCAGCAGTCTCCAACCTTCGGGAGACACATGCTACCACAGACAGAAGCACAGGGTCTTACGGTAAGACAAAGGAAGAAGCACCTAATCCAGCTTTAAGAGCAAAAAGGGAGCAGAGCCAGGGAAGACTTCCTGGAACAGGCAAAACTTGAAGTGAATATTAAGATTGCCTCTGTTCAAATCTTGTGTCATTTTACACTAAGTGTGAATAAACCTTAAGAGCTTTTGAAAGTAATCATAATATTTCACCTAAAACAATCTCTCTAGCACCTTTTGAGTACTGCCAGTTAGACTATATGTGCACTAAGTACACTGGTTTCCTGAGTTGGCACCAGGGTGTTTGGTGCTGGCCTGGATCTTGCTTTCCTTAGCCATTTTTTCATCAAAAACTTTTTTAAATGCAGGATGGTCAAGGTCATAATAGTCACTCCCACCGTTTCCTTCAGGAGTTTTTTGCTTGGCACCACATGATGTCTCCTCACCCCAAGCTGTTCCTCCTATGGGAAGTTAAAAATAAAAAAGGAAAGTGATCATTGAGGAAGATTTCATTTTAGGAGGAAAAACAGGATTCCAATAGTGCGAACTGTGTAAGACCGGGCACTGCTGTGGCTCCTACAGATGAGAGACACTTACATACATGTCCAGAGGTCATAGGGAAATGATTTGTTTTGTTTGCAACAGAATGTTACCTAACCCTCAATCTCCCCTTTTCCTTCAACAGTTAAAAGAAGGAAGAAAAAAAGGAAGAAACTTATTATCAACAATCCCTGCTGTATTATTTCTCAGTGTAATTTTGAAAGTTATTGCTTATGAAATACAAATATTTATCTTATATATTTCAAATAAAAAACATAAGGATGGTTACTGAGGACCAGAAACCTGGAGTATTACAGGGCCTTTTCAAAACTCCCATCGAAGCCTCTCCTATAGAGCTTTACTATTTAAGTATTTGGAGAACCCTGTGATCTCCATCCAGGCTCCACGCACTCTGCCTTAAAACCTTTGTATCTGCCCACCATTTCCTACATGTGACCTCAGGTCTGAAATCACTGTAGCAATTACCAGCTCCCCCAGCTCTGGAGAACTGTAGATTGGAAACTTTGTTCTTCATTACTCTGGTTCCGGTGCCCCTCTCTTTAGCTACCATAGCACCTCTCCCAATGCACTCCTCTTACTGCATTCTATCTTTTTACTTCTTGGTATTCACCACAAAATTTTACCTCTTGGTATTTGACACAAGATTACCAGATCCATGAGAGCAGAGACTGTTTCTTTTTCACCTATTTATCCCTTTCATCTTGCACAGTCTGAGTACGTATCATTCATTCAGTAAATATTTAGTAAATATAGGAGCAGAAGGAAAAACAAAGAAGCCAAAGTAGAATTCAACCATTAAGACTTCCTATCCCAGAGCCGCTTGGTGGTGCAGCGGTCAAGTGTGCACGTTCCACTTCTCGGACGCCCGGGGTTTGCCAGTTCGGATCCCGGATGCGGACATGGCACCGCTTGGCATGCCATGAGGTGGTAGGCATCCCACATATAAAGTAGAGGAAGATGGGCACGGATGTTAGCTCAGGGCCAGTCTTCCTCAGCAAAAAGAGGAGGATTGGCAGCAGTTAGCTCAGGGCTAAACTTCCTCAAACAAACAAACAAAAAAAAGACTTCCTATCCCTGTCCATAAGGAGATTTGTCTGAATTTACCACCTGTGGTAAGCATAAATCTAAATATCTCTCCAAGATTCCCACTACCTGGTTATTCAATCAAGTACTAAACGGGATACTGCTGTGAAGGGACTTTGCAGATGTAATTAGGATAGTAATCAGGTATCCTTAAATTAGGGAGTGCATCCTGGATTATCCAGCCGAGATCAGTGTAATCACATGATACTGTATAAACAGAAGATGCAGGCCAAAGAAAGTCAGAGAAATGCATTAGAATAAGAGGGAGGAGAGATACAGCAGAAGGGTAAGTCAAAAAGATCCCAAATGTGAGAAAGATTTGATGCATGATTGCTGGTTCTGAGATGTAGGAGGCCGTGTGTGAGGAGTGAGGAAAGTCCTCTATTCCTCGTTGGCTGAGTTTTTTTGTTTTTTTTTTTTTTATCATGACAGGCGTTGGATTTTGTCAAATGTTTGTTCTGCATCAATTGATAGAGTCGTGTGTTTTTTCTTCTTAAACTTGTTGATATAGTGGGTTGCATCGATTGGTTTTTCAAATGTCCAACCAGTGTTGCATACCTAGAATAAAACCAACTTGTTCATAGTGATTATTCTTCTTTGCCGGATTTGATTTTCAAATATTGAGTTGAGGAATTTTGCATCAATGTTTGCTTGCTTGTTTGTAAGAGATATTGTCCCACAGGTTTTTTTGTTGTTGTTGTCCTTTCTGTCTTTCGCTGGTTTTGGTATCAGGGTAACATTAGCCTCATAAAGTCAGTTGAGAAGTCATTCTTCCTCTTCAATTTTCTGGAAGAGATTGTGTAAATTTGGAGTTAATTCCTCTTTAAATATTTGGGAGAATGCTCCTGTAAACCATCTGGGCCTGGAGTCTACGTTTGCAGGAGCTTTTAAATTGTAAATTCAGTTTCTTTAATAGTCATGACTATTCAAATTGCCAATTTTATTTTGGTTGAATTTCAGTAGTTTGTGGTTTGCAAAGGAATTTGTCCATTTCTTCTCAGTTTCCAATTTGTATGTAGAGTTGTTTATTATTATTATTCCTTACATTATCCTTATTATGGCTGTAGGATCTGCCGTGATATTCCTTTTTCCTTTCTTGATATTGGAATATTGTGTCTTCTTCCTTTTTCTTTTTTAATTGTTGGTCTTTTTAGAGGTTTGTCAATTTTATTGATGTTTTAAAAGAACCAACTTTTTATTGACTTCTCTATGACTTTTTGTTTGTCAATTTTACTAATTTCTGCTCCTTTTATTTACATGGGGTTTAATTTGCTTTTATTTTTCTAATTTCTTGAGGTAGGAAATTATATTATGGATTTGTGTATTCCTTTCTAATGTAAGGATTCAGTGTTATAAATTTACCTCTGTGAACTGCTTTAGCTGCCTCCTACATAATTTAACATATTGTATTTTCATTATTATTGAGCTCTATTATTTCTGTAAGAATACCTCTTTGACCCAGGGATTACTTAGAAGTGTGTTTAATTTTCAAGTCCTTCGAGACTTCTCAGTTGTCTTTTGTTACTGATTTCTCATTTGATTCCACTGTTGGAGCGTGTTGGGGAACACACTCTGTATGACTTTGGCATCTGTTGATTAATTTTCCTCATTTGTATTATGATTTTTCCTGATTCTTGGTGTGATGAGTGAATTTTTTTTTGTATTCTGGCTTTTTTGGATGTTGCCATAACTGAATATCTGTGTCCCCTGAAAATTCATGTTGAAACCTAAGCTCCAATGTGATGTTATTTAGAGGTGAGGCCTTTTGTGAGGTGATTAGGTCATGAGGGCAAAGCCCTCGTGAGTGGGATATATGCTCTTCTTAAAAAAAGGCCCCAGATAGATCACTCTCCCCTTCCTCCACATGAGAACACAATGAAAAGTTTGCCGTCTATGAACAAAGTAAGTGGGCCTTCATCAGACACCAGATCTGCCAGCACCTTGATCTTGCACTTTCTGGCCTCTAGAACTGTGAAAAATTTCTATTGTTTATAAGCCAGCTAATCTAGGATATTCTAACAGTCTGAACACACTAAGAAAGATGTTGTATTATGAGATTGTGGAGCATATCTACTATTTCCTCTTAGGAGGGAATTCTCCTGTTAAGGTGTAGTGCAAGGTCCTGGTGGGTGCTTGGGCTCAGATTCCCAGTGGGCCGCACCAACACCTCTCCAGCAAAAATGGAGTCCTGACGCATACAGCCTCATTACAGATGGGTAGATTGCAAGTTCAGCTCACGCCTTGACCTTGCTGACCCCTTCACAGAGAAGATGGGACCAACTCACAAGGCCTCGTTCCTTCTTTTTGGGTGTAAGCCAGCTCCATAGTGGGCTCACTGACACTGAGGGAGGGGGAAATAAAGTTATTGACCCCACCTTAACCAACACCTCCTTATGCCTCACTGATGCTGATTGGGTGTGGGGCCTCAGTTCCTTACTCACTGGTGCAAGGGTAGGGAGAAGGAACACAGGAATGCTGACTAGCACTGCCTCATGCCGTATTGTTCAATTTCAGTCTGTTGCTGCCAGTTGGATGTGGATGTTAAATCCCCATTGGGCCCCGCTGACAGTAGCAGTGGGGGAAATTATAGTGTCAACTCTGCTCACACCACATTGTTCCTTCTTTTTGCTGCCAATTGAGAGTGGAGGTTCAGCTACCTGCTAGTTCCTGCTGACACCTGGGACAGGCAGGAGGGACGTGGAGCGCTGATTTGTTCTGACTAACACAGCTTCATTAAGTCTCATTGCTGCTGGGTGGGAGTTGAAGCTCAGCTTGCTGAATCTTACTGACCATGGAGTACCAGCTGATTCTACTGGGTGGCGGGATGGAAGACCAGCTCCCTACTCGGCTCCACCTATATTAACTTGGCTGGGCAATCAGACCATCACCTGCTTCTGCTAAGCATGGAATGGAAGATCAGATCTCCACTTGATTATACCAATCCTACTCCACCAGGGGAACCAGAATACTTCTGGCTGTTTCTGTGAGGTTGGGGGGAATATCAGCTCTCTGCTCAGGCCAGCTAAAACCAAAGAGGTATGTTTTTGTCATTGGTGTTTGGCTAGAACCAGAGGGGTATTGTCAAAAAGACTTTCTGTTCTTAAGCCATTAATTTTCAATTCCTTTGACTTAAAGAATCAGGCTTTTTTTTAAGAGATCACTTTATATGTGCCAATTGTTGGTTTGGGTTGAAGGCTTCTTAAGCGCCCTGTTCAGGATGCCTAGAAGTCAACAAGTCCAATGCAAATGAGTCTGAGGTGACTGAGGTGACAGAAGGACAGAGGTGGTGGTATCTGCTTCTTGCTCTCAGGCCAAGGCCTCTCTTAAATTTTTTAAAAATCTTTTTATTGAAATATATTTGACATGTAACATTGTATCAGTCTTCAGTGTAAAACATAATGACTTGATATATATATACTGTGAAATGATTACCTCAGTTGCCATGCATAGTTACGTTTTTTTTCTTATGATGAAAAATTTTAAGATTTACTGTCTTGGCAATTTTCCTTTTGCTGATTGTTTCCTTTGCTGTACAGAAGATTTTTAGTCACTTGATATAGTTTCAGTGTTGATAATGACATACTATCACTAGAGCCATGATTCCTCAACAGGTAAAGTAGATCTACTTGACCTGTCATCCTTTGTGTACAGTGAACTTATTTTCTCAACTCAAAAGAGTTACATGGTCTGTCAGAGCAGACAGTTCTCAGAGCAGACAGTTCTCATTGCCTAAACTCTTTTGCCCATTTTGCCTTGTACATCCCAGTTTTCTGCCCTCACTTCCCAACCATGCTCAAATCCTGAAATCATTCCCTTGCCCCTGTAGAACTCAGTCAGTAATCAACAATATCTCCTGTATCTTTAACTTCTTCTCTGAAAGATGCTTTCACATTTTTGACCTAAATGAAACCTGGCTGTCCTCTGAGGACACTGCTTCCCCTACAGCCCTCTCATGTTGTGGCTGTTTCCCTTCCCTTCATCTCTCATACCACTAGAGCTGCATGTGGAGCAGACCATTTTCCTCCCCTGCTTCCAAAGAAATCCAAGCTTTGAATCCCACCACTTCAGACTCTGCCACTCATTACCTTTCCCTCTTGTCATCAACTTCTGAGTCATTCCTCCTCGTTCCTCAAAGTTTTTATCTTCTGGTTCCCTGTCACTCCAGAACTACTCCTGTCATAATTCCTGGTTATTTTTAGTATCTCCATGGATGATCCCCCCAATACCCAGGCCTCAATTTCTTAAACTCTTCTTCTCCTCCTAAGGATCTTGTCTTCTACCCTACCTTAGCCACTCACTCCCATAATGCTATCCTAGACATTGTCATTACCATTTAACTGCAACCCCTCCATAAACTCCATTTTATAAATTTCAGTCTGTGACCAACAACCCCTGTCTTTTCAGGTCACCCTCTCTACTAGCCACTTCCAACCATCTTTAGCCTTCACTGAGACCTCTAACCCATTTTAGCCTGCCACCTTTCTCTTGTCCTTCACCCCTCTCATGTTCTTATTACTCAGCTTCAATTCCATGGTCTGTCATTACAATCACTTACTTGCTTATAATCTCAACTTCCTGTTCCTCTCTCCCTCCCTCTATCCATCCAGAAAAAAACAAAATTCCTGTTTAACTCAGGACTACTTCCAACCTACACTCATGCAGGTGAATGTGGCTGGTGGGAAAATACCTAAGCATACCAATGTATCTCACTTAAAATTCATAAGACCTAACCGCAAGTGAAACTTTAATGTTGCTTGGAAGAACTATCACCTTTCCATATTCCACTTTACATCTTTCTTCTTCACTAAGCAATCAGGAGGCAATTTCCACAAGCCCAACATCATTATCTGTTGAATTACTTGCATCCGGGGCCATGTACTCTATCTTCTTTCCCACTACAGTTGTTGAGCATCTCTACTATAGTAAGTCCCATCCCCCCACCTCCTTGAGGACATACTTCCAGATATTCTTCCCTCTCTCGTGAATTATCTATTTTTTCTCATTACTACATCTTTCCCGTCAGCATAAAAGTTGCTATAATATCTGTCATGTTTACAAAACTTTTCCTGAGACTCTATATCCTCGTCCAGCTATTCCCACATTGCTTTGTTCCCACCTCCTTATAGTAAAACTCCTTGAAATCATTATTTATACTTGCTGTTTCCAATTTCTCTTCCTTTTATCTCTCCTGATCCCACTCCAGTCAGGTTATCACTTGTAGTCACTCTTGTTACGGAGACCAGTAGTACATATCTCTCTCTCTTCATAATTCTCATTAGGAAAGTTTTCAAACTCATAGAAAAGCTCAAAGAATAATATAACAAACATACGTACGACCAAACTCACTTGAACAAACCTTAACAATTTTTTCTTTGGATTTTTATTTATTAAAATATACAGTTGAGGGGCTGGCCCCGTGGCTGAGTGGTTAAGTTCGCGCGCTCCGCTGCAGGCAGCCCAGTGTTTCGTCAGTTCGAATCCTGGGCACGGACATGGCACTGCTCATCAGACCACGCTGAGGCAGCGTCCCACATGCCACAACTAGAAGAACCCACAACGAAGAATACACAACTATGTACCGGGGGGCTTTGGGGAGAAAAAGGAAAAAATAAAATCTTAAAAAAAAAAAAAATATATACAGTTGAAAGCTACTTTATTGTCTGCCCTCCCTGATGCTTTTCCTCTATCTCTATCCAGATTTACCCACTCTCCTGAAATTAGTATGCACCTTCTTATCCATATTTTTTAATGCATGTATTATATAGGTATTTATACATAAAATATAGGAATATTGTATGTCAAATTTTCATATATAATATCTTACTGTGAATTCTCCATATCAGATTTTTGAGAAATGTTCAATTAGTGAAATTTGCCTATGATTTTCCTTTCTTATATTATCCTTATCTGATGTTGTAAGGAGGTTGAATTGGCTTCGTAAAATGAGTCGGGCATCTCTTCCTCATGATCTATACCTTTAAGTAATTTGTATAGGATAGTTTTTGTCCTTAGAATGTTCATAAAAATAACCTGGTGCTTTATTGTGGATAGATTTTTGATTACTAATTACATTTTTAAATGATTATAAATCTCATATGGTTTTCTATTTCTCCTTGTGTCAGTGTTGATAATTTTTCTTTTTCTAGAAAACAGCCCATTTTCTTGCTGCTCTTTCCTAGACGTCCCTTTGTTATAAGGACAAACTATCAGAGTTACTCCTGAGGATACTTTGCCCAAGCTGCTTTGTTCTCTCTTCCATTTTCCCCCTACATTCTTATCACTGTGAAGTATTTTTACCTTTGTTTTTATATTTGATCTAAAAAAATTGCCTGTATATTTATTGCATATTTGTATTATTACTTATTTTATAGAAAGTTATTTAAGTTAAAAATATTTTTATGGGGCTCATTACTGGTTAATGGAAAAGTTTCCTATCAGGCATAACGTAGCCAGAGTTTCTGGTTTAATAGTGAATGATATTTGTACTTAAGTTAATGTCTGATATATAGACAAACAAATGTATATATGTGTAAGGGAGTAATACTTAGATAATTAAAATCTATTTACATGTGTAAAGCATAGAAAATTTTTCAGCATAACTCTCAATTTGTGCAACACAGATTAAAACATAATCAAGTTATCTGTTCACTAAGAAATTGGGAAAATACATTATGAAAACCTAGTTAGACAATAAGTTATTTATTGCAATGTACAGTCATACAATCCTTCCAGATGGCAATTTACATTTACAAAATCATTTGCTCCAGAAATGTACCTCTCAAAATATATTACAAGAGAATAATTGAAAAGATGGAATAAACAGCTCTATGCTGTTTATACAATGCAAACCTGAATAAAAATTAATTATACAACAATATTAAATTTTAAAATAAATCTTAACATATTTACTCCAGAATGATATACAACTGCTAACTTATTCATTATTAAGCCTATATAGAAAAACAGGAAAGTATTCATGAAATGTCATGAACATATTTATTTCTTTTTACATTGCCTTGCAATTATGTAAACTACATATAGCATATGAATGTGACCTGGATGGAAACCCAAGGAAATAAAAATCATATTGCAGAGGAGGGATTATATGTCCTTTGGGAGGGATTGCCAGTTTATTTAACATTAAGGGTTGTCAATTAAGTTTTGGGCTATTAGTCAACCAAGAAGTTAGATTTTAATTCAGTCTTCCTTGAGCCTATAAGAGGTTTAACTTCAGGTAAAACCTCAGTTTCTATTTTTAAATAATTCTATACTTATAGCAAAGCCTATTTCTGTACTCTCTTCAGTTACAACAATCTGTCAGTCTATTCTTGAGCCAGTAACATACTGCCTTAATTCCTGCAGCTTTGTAATAAATTTTAATATCTGGCAGGGCTGATATGCCCAATCACTTTCCTTTCTCAGAATTTTCCTGGATAATCTCTAATGTTTATTTTCCACGTAAATTTTACTCTCACTTTGTCAAGTTCACAAATTGTTTAAATTTCAAGTGCTATTGCATAAAATTTATAGTTTGATTTGGATGACTTGGCACTATTACTATATTGTATCTCCCTGTCCAAAAGCAAAATACATTTCTCTATTTACTCATGTCATCTTTTATGTTTCTTACCTGAGTTTGATAGCTTTCTTCATACAGTATCTATGCATTTCATATTCAGCTCCTTTCTATGTGCTTCACATTTTGTGGCTGTGGGAAATTGAAAGTTTATATTTTTAAGCTGGTTATCCCTTGTCCATGGGAAAGCTATTGATTTCTGTGTGTTGGGTATGGAGCCAGTCACCTTGATGAACACTGTTGTTGGTTTTAGTTTTTTATTCTATCCTTTGAGTTTGCTGAAAGACAATTCCTATCATCTGCAAATGGTAGTAATTTTTGGGTTTTTACTTCTGGTATTCATTTTTCATACTTCAATTTTAATCAGTCGTTCGTCCTTTGATCTCAGTGAAATCCTCTTGATCGCTAAGTCACTGAATTGTAGAACACATGTTGATGTCACCACCGAGTGGCCGCTAATTAAACAGGCCATATGGTGTGCTACAGTAGGCCAGACAGGCCTGAGTTTATGGCCAGGCATTTCTGAAACCCTATGCTGCACACAAACTCTAAAATGAATTTCATTGCAATTGTTTGATAGAGATGAAAAGTATACTGAACATGTCAATCTACCACTTGATGTCCTTACTTTCCATATAGAGAAGAAAAAATTAATAAAATATTATTAGATTAAAAATATGCAGTAAAACTTGGGTATGACACCAAAAGCACATGTAAGAAAAGCAAAAATAGACAAGTGTACTACATCAAACTGAAACTTCTGCTTAGCATGTGAAAAAATCTACAGAATGAAAAGGCAACCTTCAGAATGGGAGAAAACGTTTGCAAACCATAAATCGGATAAGGGTTTAATGTCCAGAATAAAGAACTTCTACAACTCAATAACAAATAATCCAACTAAAAAATGGGCAAAGGACTTGAACAGACATTTCTCCAAAGATATATAAATGGCCAACAAGCACATAAAAATATGTTCAGTGTCACTAATCATCAGGGAAATATAAATCAAAGCCACAATGAGATCACCTCTCACACATTATGGTGGCCACTATTAAAAAAAGAAAATAGCAAGTATTGGTGGGGATGTGGAGAAATTAGAACTCTGGTGGTGGGATTCTAAAATGGTACTGTCTCTGTGGAAAACAGTAAGGAGGTTCCTCAAATAATTAAAAATAGAACGATCATAATCCAGCAATCCTACTTCTGGTTATTAAAGCATTGAAATTAGAGTCTCAAAGAGATATTAGCACTCATATGTTAATTGCAGTACTACTCACAATTCCCAAGATGTGGAAACAACCTAAGTGTTCATTGATGGATGAATGGACAAGGAAAAGGTATTCCATACAATAGGATATTACTTAGCCATGAGAAATCTTGTCACATGCCACAACCTGGATGAACCTTGAACATTATGCTAAGTGAAATAAGTCAATCACAAAATGACAAAACCGTATGATTCCACTTATAAGAGGTATCTCAAGTAATCCAAATCATAGAAGTTGGTCGGTGGTTGCCGGGGAGGAGGGGGAAATGGAGAATTATTCAATGAGTGTAGAGTTTCAGTCATATAAGATGAAAAAGTTCTCAATCTATTATATAGTGTGCATATAGCTAACAATTATGCAATGTACACTAAAATTGTTAAGAAGGTAGACTTATGTAATGTTTTTACCACAGTAAAAAAAAAAAAAAAGAAAAAGAGGCCATTTTTATGGAGCAATGGAAGCTTTTCCCTATATCACTCAACCACTCTGAAATCTTTAGTTAAGGAAGCAAAACTAGAATCCGCCAATGGCCAAATAGAGACATGGAGCCCAAGAGGAAGGGAGCTAGCCAACTGCATTGGCAAGAAGAAAAGAAACATGAATTTTAAACATTATTTTCACCATGATAGAAAATACTCTTGAAGGATGATTAAACAATGAACCACCTCCTCTAGAAATGATCTTCTCTTGACTAAAGTGATGTCATACCCCAAATTTTTCTTACTTCATTGACCCTTTATCTGTCTCCTTTGTTTTCTTTTTTCTGTATCTCACTGTTGAAGCACTCTAGAGCTAAAGACATAGGGCTAATCTTTAGCCCTCTTCATACTTTATGTTCTCTCAATCCTTAAGTGATCTTATCCATCTCATTTGCTTCAGACATGACCTATATCCTATTGACACCCAGGGTTATCTCAGTCCTTTATCTCTTCACTGAGTTTCAGATTCAAATCCAAATGGCTTCTCAAAGATCTCCACTTTGACACCTCCAGAGATCACAAAAATCTACCAAGTTACTAAAGCCAGAAATCAATGTCATCCATTATTCCTCAATCTCACTTTCAGACCATCAGCAAATCATGTTTATTCTATTTCCCAAACTCACATTCTTCCAACTTTTTTATATCCTCACTGTCACTACACTAGTTCAAGCTATAATGGTTTCAAATCTAGACTGGTCAACACACCTTCACCTATGGTGTGTCATCATTAACTATTTTAATATTACTTCTTTCAACCACTCTATATCAGTAGCCCCCCCATCATTATTTTCTACCAGTGCAACACATTTGTTTTCTTCATAGTAATTGTTTATTACCTCTTTTTCACTGGGGTATAAGATTTTGTGGACAGAATCTACATGCGTCTTGCTCATTATTATAGCCTCAAGACATGCATTGTGCCTGGGTCATAGTAGGTCTTAACTAAACAGTTGTTGATCAAAACAAGAAATATTTGAGCATTTACATTACAACAACTGTGAGAGGTACTTCATGTTATCTTATTTAATCTTCACCATAATGCTATGACGTAGTTATTTTTCTTTCTGTTATTTTACTAATGAGTGAACTATACATGTCATGCTCGTGGCCATACATGAATAAAATATAATTTTGGAATTGGGACTTATTTCTATCTGATAACAAAGAAGTTTGTTTAGAACCTACCACACTTGAAAAAACACTTGAAGTCAGGGACCAAGGTTTGAGTTTGGCTTCCACCATTACACTATTTGTGGGATCTTGGGCAAGATGTATAATCTTTCAAGGCTTTCATTTTCTCGAGTGCTATATTATGAAGCTGTGAACTAATTATAAAGTCAAATTTCATACAATATCATTCATAGTTTTATATGTTCTAATTATCTGAATGTTATTTGTAATCAAGGAATGATGTTCCCTCAGCTTTATTTTATGATTTCATTCAGTAGTAACGTTGAAGATTGCCTCACATGATCCTGAACATTTTCAGACACATACCAGGGAGGAGCTCCTGAATCAATTTGTCCTTACGACCTATGATAATTTCAACCTCCATTCCCCAAGTCATACGAGGTAGCACTTGCTGAATTTTTTCTTACGGAATTTCTCCGCAAGTACTTCTAGGAAAATTTACTAACGTGAACAGGATGACTATCCAGTGCCTTCTCTATTTATGGTGCTTCTTTCACTGAGGGGAAATTGGACATTAGATGGACAACTGTCTCATGTTTCTGGTCCTGTCAGTTCCCTTTTCTTTGAAAGTTCAGGGCTTCATTTTGAACATATAGAGAAACTTAGTTCTTGTTTTTTTTTCTTCTTCAGATGCAAGTTTTTCATAAGGATACCCAAGTCAAAATGTGTTCATATGAACAGAAGAAACCCATTAACACAAGTTATATTAGGAAACAAGACACATGGGTTTTTGTAAAGAAATCACCCAAACATATGGATGGCAGCACATACTAAATTTTTGATTAGTGAGTTTAGTATGGTCATCAAACATACTTGCAGCCCCCATTGAGTTAGTACTGCTAACTGCCTCTCTTTCTGAGGCAGGAATTGGAAAAGTACAGTTGGCATGGCTATTTTCTGCAGCAGAGCAGAGAAAAAGGAATCCACAATCTAGATGGGCAAATGAAGGTACCAACTAAGCCAGTATAAAGAATGTCATTAACAAGGTGCTAAAACACTGAGGGTTAACACTTGGCTTTTTAAAATCTTATCTAACCTCTAATTTTTCTGATTATAATGGAAATATAATTAAATATGGCAAATTGAACATCCAAGTTTAACTCTGTTCCTATCCAAACTCCACAAAAATTAGATTAAAGGAACAAAAATATTCAAAAACACAAATACAGAGAATATGGGTGAGAAAATGGTACCAAAATGAATTGTTAAATTTTTTTCAATATGGAGAGGTAAGTGGTAACTTAATTAGCACAACAGACAGGTGAAAAACCCCATCTAGCAGCACAGACTGTAAACAAGTTGTCTTTTTTCTTAAGTCTGTCAGTTTCCCCAGAGAACAATGTTCCAACCTATTGTTTGGGAGGTAGAAACCTGATTGCCAGTTTTCTGGCATCCAAGTGGAAAAATGGGATTATGATCTTACTGATAACCCTGTCAATTTTTTTTCACTTCACTTATTTTCAATCTGTGCAAAGCTGACTCGCAATGCATATTTTCATCTTGGAAAGGCTTAGAAAATGGAGGCATGAGGCACCTCAGGAAGCAGTAGTGCATGTAGGGTGGGTTGAAAATAGCAGTAGTGGGGGGCCGGCCGGTAGCATAGTGGTTAAGTTTGTGGGCTCCACTTCAGTAGCCCTGGGTTTGCCAGTTTGGATCCCAGGCACAGACCTACACACCACATATCAAGCCATGCTGTGGCAGGCATCCCACATATAAAATAGAGGAAGATGGGCATAGATGTTAGCTCAGGGCCAATATTCCTCAGCAAAAAGAGGAAGATTGAAAGCGGATGTTAGCTCAGGGTTAATCTTCCTCAAAAACAGAAAAAAAGAGAAGGAAAATAGTAGTAGTGGTCAAAACGTATATTAAGGAGCTATCAGACAACCCAGATCTCCTCTAAAATCCATCTGCAAAAGACAGCCATTTTAATCTCTAGAGAGAGCGAGGAGATTGAATTCAAAGAAACTCTGGACTTGTGGAAACCAGGTACAATTCAGGGTGAAGTACCAGATTGATAATAAGGTAATTAAGTGAAAGTAACATAGTTAACCATGAGATCCTAGTCCTGATTTCCCATTTGGATGTTACAACACTGTCAACCAGTTTTCTATACTCCAAACAGGAAGTTGGAACATTCTCCGGGAAAACTGGGAGATATAAGAAAAACACCTTGACAGAAGGCAGGATTTCTCCCCTATTATACTATGAAGCCCATCAGTTGACTTCCCCCACTCCTACACCTCCCCCCACACAGAGCTTCTAATCCACATTTTAGTCCTTCACCCTTAAAAATAAACTGCAGGATATAAATGGTAGAGACTCAGAAGAGATAATATATGAAGCAGAAGAAAAGAAAGAGAGGGAAGAAACAAGGAGAGTATGCTATTAAAAAAGAGAATATTCAAAGAGTAAGAACAATTAGAAATTTTAGAAAATAGCAGGATCAAGTTGGTAATTGAAGGGTTAGGATGTAAAGGGGAAAAAAATCTCCCTGAAAGACAAGCAAAAAAATGGAAGTTTCCATAAATTCAGAGGTGAAAATAGAAAATTTAAACTTAGAGAATCAATTTAAGATGTCTAATATCAACTAATAGGAGAAAACATAGGGGTAGAGGAGAGAGGAGCCCGTAAGCTTTTAGAGAGAAAATACTTAAAAATAAAAATAGGCCAGGTTATGTACAAAGGAACAGGGATCAGAACGACGTCAAATTCTCAACAAAACTGGAATCTAAAGGCAATGAAGAAAAGAAGGGCTCTTTTTTCCAATCCATAAGTCCATACTCAGACAAACTACTCATCACATGATGGCAGAGTCTAGATATCCTTAGACATTCAAAATCTCAAAAAACAGATCTCTTTCTCACCAACATCCTTTCTTGGGAAGCTACTGAAGGATGTGCTGTATTAAAACAATGGGTAGACCACTGATGGGAAAGGCTTGGCATCCAGAAAAGAAGAGATCCAACGTAGAAGAGAGAAGAAAAGAATTTCTTTGGATTAAGCTGTAAGGAAACCCTATGATGGCAGTTCTGCATCAAGCAGAGAGGGCAACAAGTCCAGATTGGAGCCAGATAACTGAGGACACCGAGAGTGTCACTGAAAAGGGAAAAATGGAACTGACAGGCTCTCTTATGTTTTTGACTATAATGAAGGGCTTTAACCTCTAGCAGAGATTTGGGGATAAGATTAGTAATATATATACACACATACAAGGTAATTATTAATTCCTTCAAAACAAAGTTGCAGGGAATATAAATGTAATCATAGCTCATCTCTGATTAATATTTATAGAATTGTCATAATGTAAATACTGACAAGTCTTATAGCTAAAGTTTGTGAGGGAACTATGTTTGGAAGATGGCTGAAAAAGCAATTAAATGTGAAAGTGAAGGACTAGTGATATTATGAAGCTAGTTCTGCTTGTCCTAGTTGGAATAGCATAGTGTATACAACTGAAAACTCAGGAAACAGCAATAAAACGTGTTATTCAGAGATGTGGAGGTAACACTGAAAATGATCTAAAATTTCAGTGGTTACCTCTGGGGCGGGTAAATGAGGCTGGTGAATCATAGAGTGGACCACTGATTTTTTTTTTCTTTATAAACTTTATGGTAATATTTGACTTTTTAAAATAATATTCATGTTTTAGTTTTATAAAAAAAAGTAGATACTTAATACAGAACAAGGTACAAAAAATTCAAATTACCTGTAATTATACCTCCCAAAATTAATCACTGTCACTATCTTATTTTTTTTTTTGAGGAAGATTAGCCCTGAGCTAACATCTGCCAATCCTCCTCTTTTTGCTGAGGAAGACTGGCCCTGAGCTAACATCCATGCCCATCTTTCTCTACTTTATACGTGGGATGCCTGCCACAGCATGGCTTGCCAAGTGGTGCATGGAACTGCACCCAGTATCTAAACTGGCGAACCCTGGGCCGACGAAGCAGAACGTGCAAACTTAACTGCTGCACCACCAGGCCAGCCCCTCACTGTCAGTATTTTGATGCACTTTTTTTCTGTCTTCATCTTCTGTATCAAATAGTTTATATTTGTTTTTCTGTTATCAAATCACATTAAAATGACTAGAATTTATTTCATCAAATATTCTGAGTACGTTTGGGATGTGCTGGCTTAAAATTAAGGCTATGTGACACATATGAAATTCACTTGAGGACCCAGAGATGAGCATTTCAATGAGGTAGGCAGATAGCTAATTAGGATATGAAAGGATGTTCAACATAATTAGCTATTGGGGAAATGCAAATCAAAACCACAATAAGGTACCATTTCATATCCACTATAATGGCTATAATAAAAACCAGACAATAACCGGTGTTGGTGAGGATGTGGAGAAATGGAACCCTCATACTTTGCTATTGGGAATGTAAAATAGTGCAGGCACTTTGGAAGACACTTTTGGCAGTTCTTCAAAAAGTTAAACACAGAGTTATCATATGACCCAGCAATTCTACTCCTGGGTTTTTACACAATAGAACTGAAAACATATATCTAAACAAAACTTGCACACAAATGTTCATAGAAACATTCATGATAGCCAAAATGTGGAACTGTTTTACATCCAAGATGTTTACTCTTTTGTGCTACTATTTTCCTGATGTTTTTTCTCTTTTGCGTATGAGGTTTATTCTGACAAAATTACGAAGTAGATACCTTACCTAACTTTAACATAGTTATCTAATCTTCCTAACACCATTAGTGAATACCCTATCTTTCTTTCTAGTGATTTTAACACAGACTAGGTTTGTTTCTGGACTTTCTAGTCTGTTTTTTTTCCTAAACACTTTCACATACACGTATGTGTGTGTATATGCATCTTATTTCTGGAAGAACCAGCTAATGCAATTAGACAAAGCTCTAAAATAAGAGGTACAAATAAATAGGGAGCAATTAAATTGACATTATTTGCTAATGTTATCACAATGTACATACTAACCCAGGACTATTGGAGAAAGTAAGAGTGACTTAAAAGTTCTGCATAATTCCTTGGAAAATGCTTGATTCTAGTGCTGGGGCCAGGGATATGCAAGATGGGCCTGGAGCATCTTGTAGTGCTAGAAAGGATGAAAGAGATCAAAACAACTCCAATCATGCAGGTGTGTGAAAAGGGCATGGGAACAAATTAAAAGACCCCCCAATGTCCAAAACCAGAACAATTTCAGCAAAAATACAGGAGTATTTGGTTATACCCCAAATTATAAAATGTGTCCGTGAGTCCACACTGATATAAATTAATGATTGAATAAATAAATTGGGGAGAATGAACAAATCTCCTGTGCAGAAGAATATCAAATAATTTGTGTAGATACTCCTCACCGCCCCCCCCCCCCCCCACCAAAGGCGATATAGGATAACTTTCTTCCTTAATGATGGGCTGTGCATAGTGACTTCCTTCCAAAGGATAAGGTATGGAAAGGAAGGGCAGAGAGTAACTTTACATTAGAGAAACCTGACAAACACTACCTCAGCCAAGTATTGAGGTCAACATCAACAGTGATAGGTCATATTGTTCATAAGTATATATGATATGATCTGATAACAATGGCACCTTATCTCTGATCTTCCTCCACAAAACCAATGACTTCATGATTAGCATGAGAAAAACATGATACAGACTCCAATTGAGGGACGTTCTACAAAATACCTGAACAGTATTACTCAAAACTATCCAGGCCATCAAAATCAAGGAAAATCTGAGAACTGTCATAGCTAAGAGGAGTCCAAGGAGACATGATGAGTAAGTATGATGCAGTATCCTGCATGGGATCTTGGAACAGGAAAAGGACATTAAGTAAAAACTAAGGAGATCTGAATAAAGTACAGACTTTAATGATAATGTATTAATATGGGTTTAATTGTGACAAACGCACTATGGTAATGTCAGATGTTAACAATAGGGGAAATTGTGAGTATATAGGAACTTGCTGTACTATCTTTGAAACTTTTCTACAAATCTAAAACTATTCTGAAAACTAAAATATGTATATATACGTTTTAATAAAACCCTGCACCAAAGACCAGCTCTAAAGTGTTTAAGGCCTGTCCTTTCCTTTTCTCGTTCAATGTTTCTTTCTCTTCTGTGAGAGCTAATCTCATTGACAAGAAGGTGAGATGAAACTTCGCTCCTCAGCTTGTGGCTTTTTAACATAAAAAGCATTTATTTATGTCTAAGAAATTTACCTTGAGTTTGCAGCTGCAAAATTAACTCCCAAATGTCATTTTCCATTTTTCTTCCCATCCACCTTCTCCCTTAAAACTCAGAGTTAGGGAGTTGATATTAAAACTTGAAATGACTGTGAGACCATGTAGTCCCTTTTAAGCTCTGCTATCACTGCCAATCTCTAATGGCAGAAGAGGGTCCAGAATATGGTGGTCCCCAACTAACTGTGTCTCCAGCCATCAATTCTTCAAAATTTCTTCCTCTTGTTGTCTGAAGTGATATAGCAGACCCTTGAGCAGGAATGTTTTGTTTCTTCCAATATGATCAAATATGCACTTTATCTGGCAGATGTTCTTTGAGGTAACCTCCTAGTTCTAGCATAGATGTTTTCTGTTTTTTTTCCATTGAATTTGGTTCATTGTAGTTCAGAAGGAGAAATGACTGAAAATGCACTTATACCGCAAGATTCTCCAGGTCATTGACCGGCATGGCATTCTATCATATGGCTCTATCACAATATAGTTGAACATTCATTTAATTTTAGACATTGAGACTATAAATAAGCTTATGAATATTGTATTTTAAGTATTGTGGTAATGTGTAAATATAAATAAAATTTGATAAATTTGATCATATTTATCATCTTAGTGTAAAGATGGGAACTGTTCTTATTAAATTAATAGTTATGTACATCTCAAGGCCTTTATTTTCCTTACATATTGCCATATTGCCTTCCAAAATACTGTACTACTTTAAACTCTTAACAATATTTTGGAAGAATTTATTAATAAATATTAGTTTCTCTGATTTGAATGTTATATCACTGACTTGACATTCCATAGGGTCATTTTTGCTCTTTCTGGCTTTGGATGCCAATTTTTATTCCAGCATTTCTATTTGGCTTACTTGTACCCTTTTCTAATATCTTATCCATCTTCCTTTGATTCTCTACACATTAAAGTAAGTGACCTTTCCACCTTAGTCTCTTTTGGTTTTATTTCATCATTTTCTTATCTGTTTCTTTTCTCCTGATTTTAAGCGATTGTACAAAGTGATGATTTCTCAAGCATAGGTGTGTTTTCTTTATCCCTTGACAGTGAAATCTTTTCTAAGGCTCCATATTGTTGTTTCTTTCTGTTTTGTTAACTTTGAAATAACAGATTTCATTCACATCTGTGGTTTTCCATTAAACAATGTAGATTCTTTCTCTTTGATTACTCTCAGGTTCTACTTAGGTGCTCTTAGCATCCTTTGTCTTCAATATTACATCGGAGTCTTGCTTGATATACTTAGCCACTTAGCATTATTTCTGAAGTCTGGTATACTTGAATAGTGTGGTACTGCTAGATTGAGAGGGAGGTATCTTATTTCCCTCTGGTGCCTGGTTACCTGATTCTACAAAGGGATATTAACTTCTAGGGCCCAGGTATCAGATTCTACAAAGGGATATTAATATCTGGATACTTTTTAAAAGTCTGTTTCTTTGAAGAAGAGAAACTACAACACAAGGATTGCCCCTCTTCTATAGTTTGTCTACTGTCAACACATTTGCAGGACAAACTTTTAAGTTGAGAATGCTGTAAGACATGTCCTATAGGTTCTGCTCTTCACTGCATTCCAAAAGCATAAAAAATAGGGAAATGTTAATGATCATGATAGAGGCTAGGAGAAGAAAAGCCTTACACCTCCTCAGAAAGCTGTTCGGATGATATAGTTGCCTACTTTAGTACGTGCAAAGTTCGCTAGTCAATGGAATGAATCCTCAATGGAATATAATTGGGAATCTCTTCTGACCTTCTTTTCTGTTGTCGTGACATTATGTTTTATTCCCCCATGCCTATTTTGTCTGTGGAATTTTTTTTCTGGCAATCTGTTGGAATCTGAATTAATATTCTTGATTTGCATTTCTAATGCAAGTTTATATATCTTTGTGTGCTTCTAAAAATATGTCATATGAGATTTGGGGAACTGCCTGTGATGTTTATATGAAAGTCAAAGAAAATTATTTTATAGTCAACATACAACACATGAAGTCATTGCAAACATCACCACTGTTATAAAATGTTTTCTGGACCTTCTATCAAGTTTATGGAGAAACAAGTTTATGGGGTTTATGGCTATGGTCTTACCTGTGACCTTAGGATGTCAAAAGAAATTTTTGCGGAACTTGCGAAAAGGAGAGACAAGGTTCCTTGGGTCTCATTTAAGACCATCACAGGTGGTACAGAGAGTAGGTGTTCTTCTCAAGGCAAACAGGAGAATTTAAGGTCAGCCTGGAGCAGATAAAATGTTGCTCTTGTGATGAAAATACAATGACACTGAGAAAGCCACTTCCTTTGTGTGTGCAGATCATCCAATCCTCTAATAGAATTCTCATAAGAAACTAAATTTTACAGACCCAGGAACTCCGGTTTGTGTTTGTATTTAACCATGACATTTTTCTGCCTCTCAAAATCACAACTGAAACCCACTGACATAAATCATTGTTGAATTCTTTTATTCTATCATTATTATCAATTATAACCAAACAAATCAGATTTATATTTCATGCTACATCTTTCATATTACTTGCACATAATATCATTTATTCTTCACGAAATCCCACAAAATAGGCCAGATATTATTATTCTCTATTTTACATATAAGAATATAGAGGGTCTGAACCTAGTAGAAAACCATGAGCCATAACATTGGGTCTGTAGCATTTAGGAAGTTAAACACTGGATGGAGAAATGATCCCTTAAAGAGATCAAGAAAGAAAACATTGGGGCTGGCCTGGTGGCATAGTAGTTAAGTTCACATGCTCTACTCTGGCAGCCCGGGTTCACCGGTTTGGATCCTGGGCGTGGACCTGCACACAGCTCTTCAACCCAAGCTGAGGCGGCACCCCACATACAAAATAGAGGAAGACTGGCACAGCTGTTAGCTCAGTGGCAATCTTCCTCAAGCAAAAAGAGGAGGATTGACAACAAATGTTAGCTCAGGGCCAGTCTTCCTCACACACACACACAAACAAAAAGACGTATTTCATTATCCTTTTTACAAATTCTTGCTTCTGATATAAAAATATTAACAGTTCCATATTGATTGGGATTTTAATGCATTACTATCAAAAGCATCACTTATTAATAGAGATTTATACAGGGACTTAGTTTATAGAGTGCTTTCATTCTACCTTTTCTACTTCTGTTCTTCATGACAACCTTATTTCAATATACAGGACAAATGTCTTTTTTTCAGGTGAAGGCAACTGAGTTACTCAAGATTTGAATTGAGGGTTGGACTAATTTTACTTGCCTTATCCTTCCCAGGTTTTCACAGCTTTCCTTTACCTCTTCCTTCATGGAATGGAACGATATAGCCTTGCTTACTTTGGGCATTAATATTTAAATCTTGCAGGAGATATACTTGAATTTATGATTATGTTAACTGTACATTTTTTGTTTTTTTTTTAAAGTGAAACAAATTCAATTTTTTTTCCTAAGATTCGCCCTGAGCTAATATCTGTTGCCAATATTCCTCTTTTTTTTCTTCTCCCCAAAGCCCCCCACTATACCCAGTACATAGTTGTATATTCTAGTTGTAGGTACTTCTGGTTGTGCTATGTGGAATGCCACCTCAGCATGGCCTGATGAGCAGTGCTAGATCTGTGCCCAGTATCCGAACTGGCAAAACCTTGGGCGGCAGAAGCAGAGCGCACAAACTTAACCATTTGGCCACGGGGCTGGCACCATTAATTGTACTTTTTAAAGTACATTTTATTTACAACATATTATTTGGCCATGTATCAAAGTCCCTTGTGTGTAGTAATGTTTGTTAAATTCTTTAATGAATAGGTGAATTAGTAAATGACAGTTCAAGTTGTTGTTATTCATTCTTTTAAGCTACCGCTAAGTATTGAAGGACCCACATCACTCTTTCACCTCTTAAAGTGTTAATTCTTAAGCATTTGGCCAGCTACCTCAGTTATTTCCAAGTTTATGAATTACCTTTGTTCCTTGTCTCCAAATTGCTATGGATTTAAAAAATTGCAGTATGCAAAATTATAGATATATCTATAGTACCATAAAATGTCAACTACACTCTCATCTGTACCTCATCTACTCGAATGATCTGCTTGATCTTTTTATTGGAGTATATGATCCCACTAAAATTAGGTTGGAAATGATTCCTACTGTTCTCAGGAATTTTTACAGCACTTTAAAAGAACAGAAGGTATAGATGCTTGAACAGAGTGCTTCCAACCATAGTTAATTGAAACTAATCTGTGAAGAATGATTATGCGTGGTTTACAATGTAACACAAAAGTACTTCATAGAAAATGCCAGGATTTCAAAAAGTCCTTTACCACCTACAATTTTGGCAAGGGCCAACGCAAATTTGAATCTAACTTTGAAGAGATTTCTTGAGAAGGAACTCAGCGACTGTGGGTATACATACGGTTTAGATGTAAATTTCTCAATGAAATATTCTTGATTAGACATAAATCATAAGGAAATGCTTAACCTTTAGATAGAAGATTAACAAATCAGAGCATTTAATTTCTGCACTTTTAGTTACCATTCAAATAAAATCAGTGAGTCTTGCAGATGCTGGCTTTGCTTTCCATTTCTGCTGTTGCATATGAGAGCTGATTAACCCTTCCACACCATTTTCTAAATTTCTTTGTATCTCTCGTTCCCTTTTTTCACCAAATACTTCTAATAAGTGATGGTAATGAGGTTCTTGGATCAAAGCACCTTAAATAAGAAACTAATTTATCGTGGATGCATTTATGATCCTTGTCTAATACGAGCTTTAGGTACCCTGCCACCCTATACGCAGCCCAGCAGTTTCAGCATGACATTTAATGGTTCCCCTGCTTTATTCTGGTTTTGTGGTATATGAATTTAAAATAAATGAAAAGGACACTGGAACTGTAGTAGACTCATCATAACACATCGAGTCCCATTTTCCCAGCTGAAAAGTGGGCCTTTGCCTATGTGTATCACAGGAATTTTATGAGAAGAAAATAAGTACCAAGAATATCTTTAAAGTACTAAAAGATGTGAAGTGTCCTTATTTCAAAATCAAATGATTAGATAACTTTAACTCCTTCAAATCAAAGATTTCACATTTTTAAAATTAGCCTTATAATGTTTTCTTTTTTTAATCATAAAATTATAAGTATGCCCCACTTATATCCTATATTAATCACATTGACATCAATTTACTATTTAGAAGACAGTGGTAAAGTTTGAGCAGCTAATTAACTACTCGTTTCAGTGCTTATGAGTTTAGTCCCTAGACTCCAAGAGAAGTGTGTTCAAATCCTAGTTCTGCATTTCTCATCTCAGCAACCTTGAGGACGTTACTGTACCCACCTTGAACCTCAGATTTTTCATCTGTAAAATAGGACTAATAGTAGGGTTATTTTATATCTTGAGATCATGCAGGCAAATTAATTCAATGACTGGGTCATAGTAAGTGCTAAATAAATGTTAGTTATTAATTTCCTTTTACATTTGGATTGACTGGGAGGGGAGTTTTGTATTGAAGAAGAAGATGCTTAAGCAAATTGTCACCTATATTTTCAAGACTCATATTTCTATCTCTTTCTGTTGATTCAGTGATCATTTTTACTTTCAATTATGAAAGAACAATGAGGAAAAACAAAATGAATAACCTAATCGCTTTGAGTGATGTAGTCCTTTAATTTCAACAAGTACTTATTAGGGCTGAACTGTGTGCCATGGATGACTTTAGACACTGGGGGTATAGCAGGAGACAAAACAGGCCCTTGCCTTCAAATAACTTCAATTCTAGTGGTGGGGCACGGCAACCAAATAAACAAGTAAATATAAAGTGAATAAAATGGTGGTAATTACCAGAAAGAAAAATTACACGGGGTGAGGAGGTTAGGGCATGCTTGAGGCTTGGAGGGTACTGTTTTTGTTTTTTAACTGTGCTAAGTCCATGCCTCACTAGGAAGGGGAAATTTGAGCAGAGTCCAAGAAGAAATAAGGAAGCTCGTATCTGGGGGAGAGAACTCCAGTTAGAGGAAATAACAAGAGCAAAGGCTCCGTGTTGAGAATGTTCTTGAAATGGAGGAACAACAAGGTGACTGGTGGTCCTGGAGTTAACTGAGCAAAGGGTATGGGAGTCTTAGCAGGTGAGAATAGAGAAATACCAAGTATAGCCAACTATTTTCATAAGCTTTGTCACAAAAGGGAGCAGAGAAGTGAAGCAGTAGCTGGTGAATGAAGTTAGGTCAAAAGAGTTTTCTTTTAACTTATTATAGTAGAAATAATTGAACTTTTTCATGGTGATAGGAATGCACTGGTAGAAAGGAAAAATTCATGTGTAGAGAAAAGGATAAATTGTGACAAGTAAGGTCCCTGAGTAAGCAAGTGAAGATGGAATATAGTGTACAAGGCAAGGAAGTGTTAGGTAAGCAAATATATTTGAAGGTACCAAATATCTCTAAGAGTGGACAAGGAAGAGGTCACATCCATGTGTTATTTTCCCAGTTCTGCTGGTTGCTAGAGATTGGGACATAAGACTGCATCATGAAAGGTGAGTAGGAATTTACTATGTGGATAAACCTTGGAAAAAGTATCCTAGACAAAGGGGCACCTTGTGATAAGACATGGAGACATGAATGAACCTTGTGTTTTGGAGGAAACGCAATCTTTGAAATGTTTAAAGCTAATAGTATGAATGGGATAGTGGCAGGAGACACAACTATAAGAGTAGGCAAGGTCACAACATATAGGGAACTGGACATTTTAGAAAGTTTAAAAAGTACAGCTTGCTTCTCCTTCATCAAAATTTATTATTGAAATGAAATAGGTTTCTGTTTATAAATGCTATCTTTGGAACTCAGCACAGTTTTTTCCTGTATCTGTCGTTGTGTGACTTTTATAGCATAGTATTTAAGAGTATGAGTCTTGAGATCAGATAAATATAGGTTTGAGCCCAAGTTCTATGACTTACTACCTGTGAGAGCTGTGAGCCTCTACTTCCTCATCTGTAAAATGAGAACAATTATAGTTCCAGTAAGACCTACATCATAGGCTTATGAGGAATCAGTGAGACTTTGCAGATAAATTCTGAGGCAGTGCCTAGCCCATAGGAAGTGATAAATAAGTGGTTCTTACTATTTCTATCTCTGTACTTGAGTAACAGTAAACACATCAGTTGCATGCTTAGCTTTAATGCAGACTCCTTAGGTGCATTCATTTCACTGGGAATGACCATTTTGTTGACTATAACAGATACTACCACCTAAAGACCAGTAAAGCCAAGTTGCAGTTCTGCAATTAAATGAAATGAATAGGTCTTAATGTCTCAAGCTATTCATTTAATTCTCAGTTTGTTCATGAGTCATACACTCTCAGATTATAGTGTTTTTAACTGAAGTTGTAACCAGATCAGTAAATTGAAGTTTCAAGAAATCTGGGTCAAGGAAAAAGCTTTGATTTTTATCAAAACTTTCATTGTGATGGTACTCATTGCAATAACTTTCTAGTTGCACTATTTTGGGCATGTTTGATAGTCACTCTAGTTGCCTCCAACACAAACACCAGTGATATATGCTCTGCTACTAACAGCTGCCAATGTTACAAAACTAAATGCGGTTGCTAGGATTTGTATTTTGATAATTCATATATCAAAATCAAGTACAACTATGATTGACTTATTAACCCAGCATGCAACTTTTACTTCAGCATTCTGAGTTAATAATGAATGACTAGAAAATAGTCAATTAAAGCATTTTTTATAGATAATTTCTATTTTTACATATTTATTCTTTTTTCACTTTAACTATATTTTATTTACTCATGCGACTTTGCATCTTTGGATTATAATTTTCTTATAAAATTTATGTACTCAATTTTCATTGAGGAAAACAAAAGTGTTGCGTGACATTGTAGTATGGTTAAGTAACTTCTATCAACAAGGATTTGAAGTTGTCAACAATATACTAAAGTAATATAAATCAATCTCATTATGCATATTTCAAAAGCCTAGTGAAAAAAATATTATCCTTTCATGTATTTTCTGAATAAATGATTTTGTATTGTTAATATCATCAATAAAATTAAAATTAAGCATTGTATAATGTTAATTTAGGGACAGTGCTTAACGTCAGAGTAAAATATTTATTAAATGCTCAAAATGAGATGCTTTATTCACTTCTAATACTTTGGTGCTCATATTTCTATCTCTTTAGTAAATCATTCCAGAATCTTCATAATAAATCATGTCAAGATCGCTAGGCTAAATTTGTTGGAAATCACATTTTTCTTCAAGAAAATTAGAATATCATGTGTCTGTCTTGAACCTTTCAAAATCTCTAATTTTCCCTGATTATTCAAATATCACCTACAGTAGATAGGCAAACTCATATATATGTTCTTTCAATCCCTTGAGATATGATTCTATTAGGCCAAGAGATGCGTTAAGAATAGCTCTGTACCATCTTGCAATCGTTTTACCGCTCTTGTCCTTTGTGTTTCAGTACAAGCAACACTTACCTTTATAGAGAATACAAAACTAAAATAGGGAGTGATGAGTCTCTACTTCTTCTTTGTCTTCCATCAAAACAATATCATCAGCTCCAAGCAAAGGTGTCTTCCTTATTTGGCAAATGAGATCATCCTGGTAAATTGTGGAGAACAAGAGTAAGCCAAAGCTCCATGCCTTGGGAATATGATTGTTTAAGGAATGGATGGAGAATGAACCCAAAAATAAGACGTAGACACCTGAGAGGTAGTATGGACTAAGAAATCAGTTGCTTTTGTCATCAGGGGTCAGCAAACGTTTTTCTGTAAAAAGCCAGATAGTAAATACTTTATGCTTTACAGGACAAATGGTCTCTGCCACACTATTCAACTCTGCCATCATAGCCCAAACACAGTCATATACAATACAAAAAAGAATGGGCATGGCTGTGGAAATAAAATGTTATATATAAGAACAGATGTAACGCTGAATTTGGCCCCTGGGCTGTAGTTTGCTGACCCCTAAGGTAGACCATAAATTTGTAGTGATATTACAGAGAAAACACTAGTAGTCCCTAAATGTCTGTTCTCACTTCTTTCTTCTGTAGTAGAAACTGTCTGACTTTTATTTGGGTATGTAGTTGCCCAGAATAAATACTTCATTTCTTAGACTACTTTGAACTTAGGAGTGGCCATATTACTAAGTTCCTGCAAGTAGGACGTAAGTAGAAATGTTATGAGCAACTTTCTGGATATGTCCTTAAATGGACAAGGCACACCCTTATTTGCACTACTTCTTCCTGCTGGCTAAAATATGGACATAATGTTTAGAGCTTGAGTAGCCATCTTGAATCATGAGGTTGAATTCACAGGTTTAGATTGCTGGAATGACTACTTACCTCTAGCCTTCATTTATATGATACAAACTTGCTTAAGGTTTTTGTCGTTGTTGGGGTCACTTGAAGCTGAACATAAGCCAAACTAAACTGGGAACTATTCATTCTATTACATCATATCTTTCTCATGATACTCAGTATCAGGAATTATAAACAGAGTGGGTAAATAGTTGCCTTGATCCAAAGTTTAGCATGTATAATCTAGGCATAGAGGAAGTGTAAATAGACAAGGAAATTCAAGAAGATACTTTTGTACATGTACATGCTGTTGCAAGTCAAAAAATCTTTTCTTATATTATTTTTATTCTTCTTCACCATTTTTAACCAGTCTGCTTTCTTGCTTCTCAATTCATTCATTTCTATTTTACCTTGATATAGCTGACAGTTTTTTTCTTCTTTAGCTTCCTATTTCTCTTGTGTATAAGGACACATAGGACTAGTTTTTATTGTACAGGCATCCCCTACAAAATATTTTCATGTTAAGGTTTCCCTACAATACTGCTTGGCTTTTAATATCAACTTCATAGAAGGTATTTATTTCTCCGTTTAATATTTTTTTGTTTTCTGGCCACTTTTTTTATAGGAAAATTTTATATTGAGTTCACAAAAACACAGTATAATATCTTTAACAACTTTTGAATTACATTCAAGATGTAATTTGTAGAATGTCAGAGTCACATGTAGAAATCTTTAAAATTACACCAAATGTCAAGAAAAGGGATGTGAGCCATGAAAGTTGTTTGTGCAAAGAGAAGCCATGTCACAATACAGTCAGCAGCTATTTCAGGCCATTTTAGTTGTTTGGTGATCAGGAAGTCGTGTTTTAAGCATTCTGCACACTACATGATAACAGTTACTTTTTTGGCCGTTTTTTAATCACTTGAAGTTTTTAATCACATGAAGTTTAATCATGAAGTTGCTTAGGAGTTTGTAGTTGATGAAATACATTATATTGTTTCCTATGTAAAACGATGGAAAATTAGCTCCTAGTTAGCGTTTTCAGGAAAAATGAGTTTTACAAACGGATTACTGGCATAAAATTAGGAAATGTCTGTACTTGAAGCCTTTTCATAATCACAATGCTTTCTTTAACTGTGATTTAATTTAGAGTTTAGTCAGTATTAGCTCTCCTTATCCTTCCATTTGCAGACTCACCAATTATTTCAGTACTTTGTGATATAAGTTCTAGTTAATCTGGGTTTTCCTGCTGTTGATCTCGTATTACTTCACCTGAATCCTGCTTTGTCTACATAGTGTCCATGAAGCTAGTTAACATATGGCGAATCCAGGCAAGGTTTAGCGTGTTGGTGATTCTCTGCTAAACAGCTAGTTGACTTGTTTGCTGTTCATTGAAATGGGTGCGTGTCAGGTGAGGAGTAAATGAACCTAAAATATTGACAGTGCTGCCAATGGTGCCGATCTCTACTCTTTTTTTTCTTTTCCTTCCATGTGCCTTGTTTCAGGGCTGGAGACCATTACTCCTTCCCTCCAGCGGCTTACAGTCTGGTGGAGAGGCATGTGCAGGGGAAGAGGGCAGGGACGGCAGCGGAAAAAGACAAAGACCGAGTTTAAGTGCAGTAACAAGAGGGCAGTAACGAGACATTGTGGGAGTACAAGAAGTAAATAAAACAGGGCAGCCAAAATAGGTGGCAGGTCATCTTGAGATCTCAGGGTTTGTGGCTTTCTGCAGGGGACATCTGATACAAGCAATCAGGGAACCAGAAGTGGTAGGAAAGAGGATGGCGTTCAAACGGAGCAGGGAGGAGCTTAGAGAGGGAAGGCCTGTGCTTTGGGGAAACTAGGGGGAAGGAGAAAGAGACAGGGGATCAACAGGACTGGGAAGTGCCCATCCCTACTTTAGTCTGAGGTGTGGTACAATGCAACCAATAACTTTATTCTTGTGGCCAAGACAGGAATAGAAGCGATACTGCTCATATGTCTACTTCTGAGCATATGAAACACCAAAATATTTCTTTTTATTGTACACTTTTAAAAAGGTGAATTTATGGAATGTGAATTATATCTCGAAAAAAAATTACAACAATTTTATAGTTTGTCTCTCAACATGGTGCACTGAATAAAGTAGCCGTTACTCTTGAGTCAACTTACTGATGGAATTCCCACAGTGGCTTCACTAGAATAGCTTGTATGGGATAAAATTTTGAGGCTCAACCCTAATTGGCCAGAGCCCACTTTGATGCTGCTGAATGACTGCAGGGGACAGGGGGTTCTATTTTCTTTACTGAGGATCAATCCCCATGTGTTTAAATCCCCTTTGTTTAAATCCATTATATATATATTTTTGAGATCACATTGTTTTATAACACTATATAAATTACAGATGTACATCCTTTGATTTTTGACTTCTGTATAGACCACATGTGTTCACCACCAAAAGCCTAGTTGCCCTCCACAACTGTACAAATGCCCCATTCTACCCATTTTGCCCTCCCCCCACCTCCCAACATCACAGTATTTCTATACAAAATTCTTGTTTGTCTGAATTACTTGAGACAATGCTAGAAATGGACTGTAAATCTCAACTCTGAATGAAGAATAGAACGAGAGAAAAATCTTTCTATTCAATTCTCAGTTCTCTTTGTGCTGGGTATCAGATATATAATAAACTATAATAATTCTCCTAGGGAGAAAATGGCCCTCAAAGTACTATTTTTGTTTTAGCTCACAAAGTCTTTCACTTTCTCTGAGTTCCTTCACTTTCTGATCACATACAAAATAAAAATCATGGTGTCTTAGGTGACTTTGAAGGCCAAAAGAAAAGGCTGGTTCTTAAAAATAATTCACATAAATGCAAAAACTTAAAATGAGTAACTAATATAGTATGTAAAGATGACCTGCCCCACTTTCATGAACATGAGAAACAAGTTATCGATTTTGGTGCAGACTCCTTGCATCACTAGTTTAGTTCTATGACTACTTGAAGACCTATCTCTTAAAAAAAAAAAAAAAAAAAAAATTTCTGAGGCCAGCTCAGTGTGCAGGCCACTCTAAAACACACAAATTAAATCATTAGAGAAATTCTCATATAAGAGTCAGGAAATGATTTCAAACTCCCACATAGCATAGTGCATTTATTGCAGACTTCAACGCATCCTCATTTTCCGAGGTGAGATTAATAGAACTTCATTTGTCTTTAAAGGTATTACTATTTGAATATAAAGCTATAGCAATTCTTTTTTACGATATTTAGGCTTTCTCTAGAGAGTGGAAAAAATGTCCATAAAAATTTATATATGTTTAATTTTCTTCTTTTATTTCTATTCTTGTTTCTTTGAGAATCTAGTATCCCCTAAGAGAATCTTTAGTAGAAGGATGGAACATTGTTTAAAATGTTATTCTAAAAGAGACCATTGTTATTAGCTTGGTATTGTAAATTATCTACAGAATATCACATTTTATCTTTATGAGGTTTTTTCCTCAGACACTTTCTTTTACATTTTCTTAGATTTAAAAAATAGTAGGCCAAATCATTGAAAACATTTTGGTCAGATTGTTGGACATCCTGAGAATAAACAACCAGTATCATGGAAGCACAGCTGTTAATAATAGCCCCAAGGAGAAGTCTAAGGAAGCCAGGCAAATTTCTCATCATGGAGTCTGTGATACTGATTTTAAAATGTCCCTTCTATCCACCACTAAAATACACAACTATGTACTGGGGGGCTTTGGGGAGAAAAAGCGAAAAAAAATATTGGCAACAGTTGTTAGCTCAGGTGCCAACCTTTAAAAAAAAATAAGTAAAAATTCCCTTCTTGGACCCGCCTGGTGGCGCAGCGATTAAGTTCGCACGTTCCACTTCTCGGTGGCCCCAGGTTCACCAGTTTGGATCCTGGGTGCGGACATGGCACCGCTTGGCAAAGCCATGCTGTGGTAGGCATCCCACGTATAAAGTAGAGGAAGATGGGCATGGATGTTAGGTCAGGGCCAGTCTTCCTCAGCAGAAAGAGGAGGATTGGCAGTAGTTAGCTCAGGGCTAATCTTCCTCAAAAAAAAAGTCCCTTCTGTCTTTCAACTTGAGATTTTGACATTACTCTATATTAACTTAACCTCTGCTCTAACATTTCATGTTAAGAAAGTCAAGGTGCCGGGGCTGGCCCCGTGGCCGAGTGGTTAAGTTCGTGCGCTCCGCTGCAGGCGGCCCAGTGTTTCGACGGTTCGAATCCTGGGCGCGGACATGGCACTGCTCGTCAGACCACGCTGAGGCAGCGTCCCACATGCCACAACTAGAGGAACCCACAACGAAGAATACACAACTATGTACCGGGGGGCTTTGGGGAGAAAAAGGAAAAAAATAAAATCTTTAAAAAAAAAAAAAAGAAAGTCAAGGTGCCTGCATGACTCCTAGAATATATAAGCTATCACCTATGGAAAAAATATCCACCAGAATTTGGTGCACACCCTCTCCATTGTTAACAAAACACACTGATTGTGGTCTGCAGTCCATTTTGAGTTAGTTTGTATATATAGTGTGAGGTAGGGTTTGAGTTTTTCTTTTTTCTATACAGATACTCAATGGATCTAGCACTATTTATTGAAAAGGCTGCCCTTTCTCCAGTGAATTATCTTGGCAACTTTATAAAAACATTTGAATATACGTGGCTCGTTCTAGTTTTGTAATCTATTCTGTTTTAATGACTTTTTTTTCTCTCTGTACTTCATTACCACATTGTCTTGGTTACTGTAGCTTGATAGCAAGTCTTGAAGTGGTATAAGTCTTCCAACTCTGTTCTTTTTCAAGAATTTGTGGTTATTTTAGATGCATTTCATTCTTATAAATTTCAGAACCAGCATGTCAATTTCTATAAAACTTCTGGGGATTTTCTAGGGGGTGGTGGTGTTGAATCTATACATCAATTTGGGAAGAATTAATCTCTGATTTTGAGTTTCCCAATGCATGAAAATGTTGCACCTTTCCATTTATTGGTCTTTTTTTCCCCATCTGGTATCAGTTTGAGGGACTTCTTTAAGTACTTTTTAGTCCAGGCCTGTTGGTGGCAAGTTTTTTCAGCTATTGCTTATCTGAAAATGTCTTTGGTCTCAAACAGTTTTTAATGGTATTTTGCTATGTATACACTTATGGATCAATAACTTTTTACTTTTAGCACTTAAATATGTCCTTTCCTTTTCTTCTGATGTCCCTTATTACTAAAGATGAATGAGCCATCATTTAAATTTTCGTTGCCCTGAATGTGTCATCTTTCCCCCTCTGATTGCCTTCAAGTTTTTATCTTTCACTTTGGTTTTCATCAGTTTGACTACAATGTGCCTAAGTGTGGTTTTATTTGTGTTTATCTTGATTTAATTTTGCTGAGCTTCTTGGATTTGTAAATAGATGCATTTTACCAAGTTGAGAATTTTCAATCATTATTTCTTCAAATAATTTTTCTACCCTTCTTTTTCTCTCCTCTTCTTCTGAGTTTGTAATGACACATGCATTACACTGCTTAATATTTTGTGTACAATTCATTGACTGTATATGTCTTTGCTATTACTTCGAGTTTGATATTCTATGGCTTTGTCTTCAAACTACTGACTCTCTCCTATCATTAATGCCCTTTAAAACTCACTCAATATTCTTTTGAATATTTCAGTTACTGAGGTTTTTTGTTCTAGAATTTATACTTGGAAGTTTAGTTTCCATTTCGCTGCTAAGTATTCCCTAACTACTCATGCATTAAGACCATGTTCTCTATTAAAAGCTGCTTTTAAATCTTTCTCTGCAAATTCCAACATCTGTATCATTTTGATGTTTCCATTGATTGCTTTTTCCTTGGTTAATGGCCACATTTTATTACTTTTTCATAGGTCTTGTAATTTTTTCTTATATGCTAGACATTGTAAATGATACATTGATATGAGCCTAAATTATGTTATCTTCCTTTAAATAGTGTTGAATTTTTTTCTGGATAGAAGTTAATTTGTTGTAGTCTCTTCTTAATCCTGTTAGACTCCATTTTTAAGCATTTAGGATACTTGTAGAGTAGCCCTTTCTCTAGAGTATGGTCCTTAATCCTAAATTGTGTATTTTCTGACATTTCAGCTGAATGTGTGGAGTGTTAAAGATATTTCCATTCTGAAAGGCCAGAACTTTGTATCCCAACACTGTTTGACCTTTAATGTCTCTGTTCCACTCTCAACCCAAGAGCAACTGAACTCTGCTTGGCCTCAATAAATCTTGCCCTGCATAAATGCTACCCAGCCCTCAGCCAGTGACCTGTGAGGACCTCCCCCCACCCACACGCACACAGACTTCCAGGCCCCATCCTCAGTGCAGCTACTTCCTCTCTAGAAACTTGCCCCACAGATTCCAGCTCCTTCAGCAGTCCTGAGCTTTAATCTCTGCCTCCACATCTTTTAGTGGGATTTTTGTGCTTTGCTTGGGCTCGACCTCCACGTGCTGTGGTTGGGAAATTTTCATTAGGTGGAGAGCCTGGGTAAACATAGACCTCCCCTGCTATTTCCCTCTCTCAAATATTTCATTCTTTGCCGCCTTTGGCCAAATGCCTGAAAGCAGTTGACATATGTGTTTTATCCAGTTTTACACTTGTTTGAGAAGTCAAATATGGTACCAGTTACTACTTCATGAGCCTGAGAAGAAGTCCAGCCAGGGAATTTTAATGAACTGGTGGCAGACTTCAATGTTTGCAAAGCATTTCACAATCATGTACAGTCCTGTACAATATAACAATATTTTGGCTGACAATGAACCACATATACGAGCGTGGTCCCATAAGATTAGTACTGTATAGCCTAAGTGTGTAGTAGGCTATACCATCTAGGTTTGTGTATGTACACTCTATGATGTTCGCACAATGACAAAATCGCCTAAGGACACATTTCTCAGAACATATCCCCATCGTTAACTGATGCATGACTATACTTTCATGCTCTGTAAGATGTACTCAACTATTATTTACTGATTGAAATAAATCATTATGCTAAATTAAAACAAATAAAAAACAATACCCTCTACAAGCTTCTTGTTGAATACATTGAATAAACCTGCTCCGTAATTTGTTAATTCCCCAGATACCCCCTCATAAAATGCCACACCACCTACCAGGAAGCTCAAGCCAGGAATTGTTTTGGTATCTTTTTCTCACTCCCTCGGTCTATTGCTATGTTGTGTCTATCTATTCTACCTTCCAAATCTCTCTCAATCTGCACTGCCTCTACTTTAGCAAAGGTCACAATCACCTCTCACATGGACAACTGAAAAGCTTCCTATCAGGTGTCCTTGATTTCATTCTCTCAACTTCACCATACTATATTCTTTGTATAGTACCCAAAGTAGTCTTTATCGTACCCTAGCTTACTACCTTTCAAGCGTTTCTTAGTGATCTTAGAATAAATTTCTTATGCCCGGTCTTGGCTTACAAAGCCCTGTACAAATTGTGAATCTCCAACTTTCCCCTGTAGTCACATTCTATCCACATTGGCTTTAAAAAAAAAAATTACATCACATTTCTAAATTTTGCCTGAGAACTATCTTCTGGAAACTCAGCCAGAAACATACTGTTGTTGTTGTCTTCACTGTTTCTCTTACTTGTCTTGAAAAATGTCAAACTTGCAGGAAAGTTTTAAGGCTAGTACAAAGAACTCTCATAATGTAGTTGCCCAGAGACCTCATTCAACTTTTACCCTCTGTCTCAATGATATTCCTTATAGCAAAAGGATTTCAAGGTCATGAGTCACACCTAGTTATGTGTTTTCAGTTTCTTTCAATCTAGAATAGCTTATTCCTCAACCTTTCCTGCAATTTGAGCGCCTTGATACTCTTAAATTACAGGCCCACCCATCTTGTAATATGTCCCTCAAATTGGATTTGCCCAATATTTCCTCATCCTTAGATCTAAGTTATGCATGTTTGGCCAGGGTCTCAGTCATAAAGTTCATTTCTTCTTATTGAAAATAAGGTGGCAAATAACATCTGGCTGGCAAATGATATCTATTTGTCTTATTACGGATGGTGTTAATTAGCACTTCATTAGTCACATGATTAAGTCGGTGGCTGCCAGGTTCCTCCATTGTAGAGTTACTTTTAAGTATTTTACGGGTAGATAATTTGACTATATAAGATTCTATTCTTAAAGTTTTACCCAATAATTTTAACATCTATTGCTGTCTTATGCTTGAATTATTTCTATAATTGTTACCAGATGTTGATTTTCTAATCCCATTATTCCTTTTACATTTACGAATTGTTGACGTTGAACTGTAAGGAAGAGCTTTTTCTGGTCTCTATTTCTGTATTCACTTTTTTTTATATCAGTATGGACTCATGGCTTCCATGAGTTATAATCCCCTGTTATCATAATCTACTTGTAGACCTTAGATTTAGTCAGTGTCTCTTTAAGCTGGCTTTTGACATGTCTCTTTGAAATGTCCATACCTCCAATGGCAGACCCAAGAGATGTTCCCCTAGATTCTACATCTAATTAGTCATAATCCCCCAATTGTGCCAACTCATGCTACTCTGTTCTAGCTAAGAAATTCTTCTCCCAACAGGTTTCCTACCACTTGACAGTATATATGTAGTCAGTTTTCATACTCTTCGGGGTTGTAACCACGCTCAAATGCACATGTAGAGCATACTCAAGCCCTGTCCCACTCTGACACCTTTGTCACATCTGGAACACTTTTCCCTCCATTCCATGAAAGGCTGTATGATACTCATTTTTCACCTGAAATTCTTCAAAAGAAGTATTTCTTGAACCCTACATTTAAAATAGTCCATGATATCCCACTCATATTAGTACCTTCATCTATTTTATATGGTCTCTACACAAATTTTATTATTTATATGCGTATGTATTTTCTATTTCCCTCCCTATACTACATGTTCCATAAAGTCAGTTACTGGATTGGCTGTGTTCATTTCTGTATCTCTAGTAACTAGCATAGTAAATAAACACACAGGCTCTTAATAAACATCTATTAAATGAATAAAAGTTTGACTTGAGGAAAATAACTGTTTAATAGTTTCAATAACTGGCAAGTTTGATTATGTTTTTTATGTTCCCATTTATCCTTGGTACGTACTCTCTGCTGTGTTACCTAGTAAAAAACTCAGTTAAATATTATATGACATAGCTTGTATATCCTTACAACAATTGCCACTATTTCAGGTTTAGGGCCTCTAAGGCTAGGGTAATTTAAAAGAATCACATTGTGTTCATGGTAAAGACATCGTATTCAAGAACTCCAAGTACTTTTGTTTTTATAGGTGTATTGGTTTTCTAGGGCTGCCATAGGAAAATACCACAAACTGGTGGTTTAAACAACAGAAATTTCCTGCAGTTCTGGAGGCTGGAAATCCAAGCTCAAAATGTCAGCAGGTTTGGTTTGCCTGAGCCCTCGCATTGAATTGCAGATGGCAGCCTTCTGCTTGTGTCCTCACCTGGACTTTTCTCTGCGTGTGTGCATTCCTGTTGTCTCTTCCCCTTCATATAAGGACACTAGTGATATTGGGTTATGGCCCCACTCTTATGACCTCATTTAACCTTAGTTATCTCTATAAAGGCCCTGTCTCCAAATACAGTCACATTGGGGGCTAGGACTTAACACCTAAATTTTGGGAGACACAAGTCAGTCCTTAACAGTGGCTGCCTTTGTTTTATTCCATTTTCGACATCATGCCTATACAGAAAATCATATTGATTTTCCCAGTTCTTTGGTCAGATGAACATAAAAACTCCACAACACTCAGGTGGAGATAAAGGAACCTTTACACTTTATCCCATGTTTTGCAATCAGTTCTTTCTTCCTGTTGCTGAATGCAAGAAGAGGCTTCTACTACCACATTCTCAAGAATTTTTTTGCGCATCTTCAAATATAATAATGTAAGTTTTTTTTCTGTTTAGCTTATTCATTAAAAATCATTTGACAAAAGTTCACAAGTAATGTTAGCTAGTATTATGATTTTCCCTAAACTGATCATATTATTTAAAAAAATACTAAATCAATTGACAGCTATTTATTTGAATGGCATACTTTGAGAAAGTACATAGTTAGACACTCTCAGCCCTTGTAAGGTATTTTGAAAGGTAATATTTACGTGACTACAAATGTGTACAGAGTTTTCTTTTGGGTTGATAAAAATGTTCCAAATGGTGATGGTTGCACAATTTTCTCAATGTAGTAAGAAAAACACTGAATCATGCACTTTAAAAGGGTGAATTTTTGTGGTGTGAATTATATCTCAATAACTATTTTTTAAAAAGGTAATCCCAAACTCCTATTAATCTACTTGTTACATAAGTCATTGTCAACTAGTGACATTTACCTAGTATGCTGAATTCAGATTACAATTATCTCTTATTTTATTGAATTATTTTTCCATTATTTTAGCCCTCAAGTTTCTCATCTATTCTATCTCCAGTGCTCACCACTTTGTGAACAGAGTCTAATAAGGCGTTTTTCGGAAACTTCCACTTACTTTAATAGGGAGAATTAAAATGCAGATCAGTCATCACATCAGAATTTGAAACACTAGCCATAAATAATTGAAAATCCAGAGGAAAAGGAAGGCTAACATATGGAGGACTCTCCAAGTTCTTGAAACTAAGAAAATTGGTTTTCTGGGCTCAAAAGATGTGGCCCAAATCCCCGAAGTTCGATCATGACATCTAAAAGCCTCTTTTTCTGTCAGCCATCCCCATGTCAGAGAATGTGCTACAAAAAGGAACTTTCTTCTGATGACAAGCATAGTTCCTACTTCTATCCCTAAATCTATAAGGCCTTCTAAGTGACTTACCATTGCTCACTGCTCATGTTTATAATTCAGTCTGTGGGTCTCGATCAGGCTTTTTCTAGGACAAAAATAATGCTCTTAACTCAGGATAAGATTGAAGCACTAAACTTCAGAACATTGAGTTTCAGGTCAGTTTGAGAGAATGTCTCTCATTACTTTAATTGCTTTGTCCTGGTCAAGTAAAACATGTTCTGACATAAGTATTGCACTTTACTATCAAGTTGTACTTACAATTTTTAGTTAGAAGTGATCTTTGAAAAAGCACTGTACATAAAACTAATAGCAATTAATGTTTACCAGTTGTCAAAGTTGCCTAATAAAAAAGTTGCTTTAAGTAATAAGGGAAAACCCCAAGTCTGGAACTCACAGCTCTGCCTTTCTGTTGAACAGAGTAGTAAATGCAGATCATGTCTCCTCCCCAAATCCAACGGGTTAAAGGTTTGTGTTTTTTTTTCAATGTTTAACGATTTCCTCAGTAACCTATTTATTCCAAAATATCTACATTTCCTCCTCTTGCTTCTTACAAACAGAGCCGATGATTTCCCATTCAAGAAAGGTTTGGCTATTTTGAATGACCTTTTTTCACAAACTTGAATTGTAGTCTATCCCTCTTTGTTTTCTCTCTGAATGATACATAAGCTTGGGAAAATGTTGCTGGATTTCTCTGAGCATAAAATGTAGAGATTCCCAGAGTTCTCAGAGTTTGGTAACAATGCCTACTTCAGCCTGGCAGTGTGCCTGAGGGGCTAAGGGCCCAAGGCTGCCTTTGAAAGGAAAGACCTAGAGAAGCCAAGGAATAAGAGAAGCAGTCTATAATTTAAATGGGGTTCCAGTTTGATCAATTACACTAGCCTACTGTGTCTACATGTGGTCACAGAATCTACTGAAAAGCTGATTAATCTAAAAAGTAATCAGCTTTTGCCTGGCCAATCACATTAGCCACAAAATAGATCTTATTAAGTCACTACCAAAGTGCATCAAATTCAGACCCACGCGGGTTATCATGAGGCAAATGGCATTTGAAAAGAGGTTCTTCAAGTTGCTGTGTGAAGAATGGCTGCCCCCCTCAGTTAATAGCCTTCTCAAGCTACTTTCTGCATATGTTCTGTTTCACATTCTTTTTTTCCCCTAGCACAACTAATTAATTTTTAATGCAAGTAATAGCTTCACCTCTTAATTTAGCCCCTTAGAGAACCCAGCCTAATGGCTCTGAATATGCAGTGCTCCTTGGTAAGAAATCATATCAATGTCGATTTAGGGCTTGCAGCTTAGAGGATAAATGAAATTCTCTTCGGATGGCTTTGCTGCACTTAGAGGAGAGCTTGCCTTCTCTCTTGACTAGTAATACTTCTCTGATTCGTGTTTAAACCTTGCTACTCTACCCTGACATACAGCTATTCATGAAAGTTCAGAAACAGGGCTTTTTGTCATGTCTCTCAATAGCCATTTCCTTTAGCAAATCACAAAATGTCAGAGCTGGAAGGAAATCTTGGAAATCATCTATTCATATCCCTGCACCGTGCAAAACATATAGAAATCTTTAGAGAGAAGGATAGAAAAGTAGGTTGGATCAGGATATGAAGGTCTGGTTTTGCTCACTCTAAGGAAATTGTACTTTGTCCTGGAAGTGATCAATGGCATTGAGTATTGTAGTTTTTGTTTTGGGGGGAGCAGGTCAAAGTTCATAAAGATCATTCTGGCAGCAGTGTGAAGGGCAATTTGAAGAGGGTTAACCTCGAGCCTGAGTAGAGCAGTTAAGGGTCCATTTTACTATTCCTGGTGAAAGGTAATGAAAGACTAAACTAGGTCATTTAGTGTCAGGATGAAGACAAGATCATAGATAAATGCTATTGAAGAGACGGAATTGGTAGGGCTTTGTGAATGATTGAATGTGCTGGATGAAGGAGAAAGAGGAGCTGAGTGTTATCGATTAGTGGGCAAGCTGAGCAGTCACAACATTCAATGTTGATAAGGACTACAGGCTAGAGAGTTGGGAAAATGTTTGGCTGTGTGGGTAATACAATTAACAACAGTAATGCTAGTAATGATAATATTTTTAGAGGCATATGAGACATCACTGGGAGGTGTGGATTAAAAGACTACATCGATAATAGATGCTTTATCTTCTGATCCTATAAATTATCAAATATATTTGTCTTCTCATAGTAACTCCTTTCAACTTTTTAAGAGAGAGACAGCAGTCTTAGAAGACCATTTAGTTCTGTTTTCACCATGGCCTTGAGCAAGTCATTTCACCTCTATGAACCAAAGCTCCTGACCTAAACGTGAGGATAATAAAACAGGTTCATCTTACCTTAACTTAGTGTGCAGATCATATGAACTGATAGGTAAAAGTATTTTGAAAACCTAAAGAGTTAATATACATGTTGTAAACTTTTTTTATTAAGAGACGAGGAAGAAGGACATGTATGTTTCTATTACAGAAATTTGACTTTAAGGAATCTCCTCCTTGTGTATTCCTTGTGCATTATGGAAATCTTCAAAAATATATTCAAAACTCTGGCAAAACATTGGCATACTTAAGATCTGTCAGTTGGCTGTCAACATTTCTAAGGAAGAGCAATCGTCCATTGTCATTGGAGTATTCAGTTAGCATCCAGGGATCCCCCAGGACTGCTTTGACCTGCAGGAGTTTCCTTGAGTGATCCACATGTTGGGGAAAGTATTTGTGCTGAGATAGGGAGCAGGACATGAAATCTGTAATTTTGTGGGGAAATTGTTTGCAACTATCAAAGGTTTTGGTTCAAATATACGCTATCAGGAATCTGAGTGGTTGTAAGGCTCCCCTCTTTTTTTTTTTTTTTTCTGTTCCTCAAGTTAATGGGCTTCACTGGCATAATTAGGAACTACCCCTATAAATTTCTGAGAAAAATCTTTCTAGTTATTGTAGCTTTCATTTTGACCTGCAATAGGATTAGAAGAATATTTGGAAGATGCCTTCAAATCCTATGTGGTACAGATTTGCTATGTGCGGGTTTCTATTCCTGCAGACTGTATGGAGATCATGTACGAGAAAGGTGTAAAGTCTTAGATTATAACAAGGACATTGGAAGCCAAGATAAAAAATAATTAATACATTTGTACAGAAAAATAGGTCCCTTAGGAGTCCTTTTTAAATTAGATGACGTTTGTTTTTATTTGAGTTATTTAAATAATGGTCTTAAAACCTAGACAGAAAGTTCACTGTCTGCAAAAAGCTTAATTGGAAACAGTGCTGTCCTCAGTACCACAAACTTCATCTCTTATCCTGACTCTCCTACAAATAGCAGAGGCTAAGTGTGGCAGAGATTTGCCTTATTCGAGTGAAACATAAGGAAGGAATTGATAAGAGTATACCTGGGATTCCTTTTAGCTCTAACATTCTGAGTCTTATGTCTCCTCCGAATTCCTAAAATCCTTTTAAGTTAGATTTTGTGAAGGGTAGTACAACAAAGTGGACAATTTTCTATAATGAGGTGAAGTGCAGCCCTCGGTAAAACTAAGAACTCTGTTGCATGAAACATTAGACATAAAACCATTTAAAGAGAGAGCTTGTTCCCTGCTATAGACAGGCATTTTCAATAACTACATATTTGGCCATTGTTGCTTTCTATCTCTTCTGACTAGTATCAGACAAAAACAATTTGTTTTTTGTCTTCAGGTGGCTGTTCAGGCATTGTAGATATTTAAAGGAACCATTTGGGGAGGAAAGCCATGATCATGTAATATTAAAGATGCCTTGAGTAGTGTTACCACATTGTATTGTATTTTTGGCCAAAGGCATAGAGAAGTATAGTGACTAGGCTGTAATGGCACAGTCTGTTTTTCTACACTGCATTTCTATTTAATTAACGCATTTTTTCCCTATTTGTTATTTCCAGTTTTGTTTTATTTTCACAAAGAAGCATAATAAGTTAATAAATAAATACATAGACTAGCATCTCTATCTTTGTAGCCTCTCTAGGGCGCTGCCTCATTAGCTGGAGTCAAAAGAGAAAATATTAATCAACACATTCCTGCTGTGTCTTTTTCCATTATATTGTTCTGGTCAGTAGTCAGTGCTCCTGCCTATGTTCATTTTGCATACAGGTGTCTCATTTTGCCAGCTAATTGTGAAGAAATTTAGATGGAAATTTTCCCATTAATTAGCCTTTGCCATGTGCAACACTGACTTCAGTCCTTCTGTGGCCATAATATTACAGCCCAGGAATGCTGGTTGTAAATAGGAAAGGACAGTTAGAAAACAATGTGTGTGATGTCTGAAGACCCAGAAGGAGTTATACTAGTGTCAGCGTATGTGAATCATGTAAGGCTAACTATCCAGGTGCAAAATTACAATTAAATTGATTCAATGTAGTATGGACAATGAGAAAGGCACCACCTTAGGCTCTTCAAGGAATACCAAGAGGATAAAGCACAGTCTGGGTTCTCTTGGAGCTTACAATCTAACAGAAATTGGACAGACGGCTATATTCCAAGGGAAGGATGTGGGGAAATTTGCTTTGATATGGATCACATCATTGTTTTTCTGTGCTAACTTGACTGATATCTCTTAAGTCCCACCTAAAGCTTTCCCAAGGTAAAGGGAGTTCACTTCCAGTCAAGGGAATGTGTGCAAGCTCCTACACTGTCCAGGCCCACTCTCGAATGTCATCAGTAATCCAAGGTAGACTGAGACAACAGTTATAAAGCCTCCAATAAAAGGCAAATTTAGAGAGTTTTGAGACAGGTCTTCAGGGATGGGCAGTATTTTAACAGGCACAGGTAATGACCAAGGGAGAAAGAGGAATAGCTTTAAGAAAAGGAGGGTGGCATGAGATTGAAGAGTGAGGGGAGGGTTCTGGGAAGAGCAAGTGATCTAATTTGGCTGCTGCATGAGCTTTTGTAGTTAGGGAGTTACTTCATTAGTGAAAGCTTAAACATGAATTCTGGCGGCAGGATAGAAGGTGGATTAAGAGTGAGGAGAGCCTAGGGGCATGTTGAGTGGGTGTAATGATCAAGAGAAAAGAAATATGAGCCTGAGCTGATGCAGGGGCTTTGGGAATGGAGATGAGGGGCAGATGGTAAAGGCATGGTGAAGGATCTGTGACAGTTGCTTGGATCCAGGATGCCTTTGAAAGAGAACATGGAAGACAAAACTGATTGATTTCAGTGAATTTTGTCATGGCCGTAACTGTTTTACTTGTTGCTATTAGTTCTCTTATTTATGTCTTTTTCCATTGTTATGGAAATTCTCCTATACATTTGGAGGTTATATAATGAATTTATGCATGTTTATTTTATACATCTTCTAGCTTAATCATAAAATCTTTAAGATATATAAATGTGAAATATCATTAATAAAATAGATATAAGACTTTCTAGTTAGTAAGTAATTTGTTTCTTGTCCAGCTTTTCTTTATGTCACAGCTGGAATGATAGAGGATTTTATAAGAGGTTATTACAAAGATAAAAACAAGTGAGATGCTTTGTTCTCATCTTGGTAAATACCAAAGTGACTCTGTCTGCTTTATATTTACCAAAGATATATATGTTATAGTTAATTAACCTGATCTCATGCTTGTTGAAAAGTCTTTAAAGCAGTCATTTAATATGAGATGCAGCATAAGGGGTACTGGCTCACAGCCATCTATCAATTCATCAAGACCTAAGTAATGGATTATCAGAGAACACTTGGGAAATATTACTACAGAGTCTCTAAAACAAGCAGAGAAATCCCCCAATTTGTACTTATCTCTATTTCTATGTCTCTAGCACCATCCACCCAGCGTACAAGTCAGAATTAATGAAGTAGTTCCACTCCCCTTATTGCCAATGAGTCACCGATTTCTGCTTGTCAAACTTTCTCAATATCTATGGGATCTATCCATGCTCTTCCCTACCCAGTGTTCTTCCTTACTTCTGAATATCATCTTCTGCACAGCCTTTGCATCCATACATATCTCATCTTCTTGTCCTTCCTCTGTAGGATATTGACTTCATTTAAAAATGTGTGTTATTTAAAATAAAAATGCTGATTATATAAGAAATAGCTGATTGTTTGAGAATTTAGAAAATACAGCAACCTTTCTCAACAAGTTGAAATAAGAATTAAGCCCAACAGAAAATGATTGGAGTAACTGTTTTCTCCATTTTCCAAGCTCAGTACATAGTTTCTACTATTCTGAATGAATAGTAAGGATGCTTCAAAACAGGGCTGGGACACTGCAGCCTGCAGGGCAAACCTAGCCTGCTGCCTGTTCTAGTAAATAAAGTTTTATTGGAACAAGCCACACCCATTAATTTTATGGGTGTTTATGCCATTGTCTATGGCTGCTTTCACACTACAACCGCAGAGTTGAGTAGTTGTTGTGACAGAGACCATATGGCCTGCAAAATCTAAAATAATTACTATCTGAACCTTCATAGAAAAAGATGAATAATTCCTGCATTAGAACATTAAGGTTTAATGCTCTTTAGTGAGCTGGTTGAGAGGGGTTACTACCTAGGAAAGTTTAAGGAGAGTATGAAAATCTCACATAATCATATAACCCAAATATAACCACTGCTATCATTTTAACACATTTCTAGAAAAGTTTTTATGTGCTTACATATATAATATTAACATGCTATATCATTGGGATCAGGGTATTAATCAAATTTTATCAAATTAATAGTATTTACCAAATTAATACTGGGATTGTATTATTAAATTTTATATAGCTATGTTATTAGATATCCCTCAATTACAATTGCTATATTCCAACATACAGAATTTAGCAATTCTACTAATGTTGGCCATTGATGTGATTTCTACATTTTTGTTTTTGTAAATACACTGTATTTAAAACATATATAGGAAACTTTTATCAAATGTATTAAAAATCAATTAGTCAAATGCAATGTGGTATCCTAAATTGGATCCTGAAAAGGAAAAAGGACATTAGTGGAAAACTGGCGACATGAATAAAGTCCGTAGTTTAGTTAATGGTGTAGAACCAGTGTTAATTTTTTAGTTTTGAAAAAAGTAGTACGGGTATAGAAGATGTTAACTTTCGGAAAACCTGGGTGAAGAGAATTAGCTACGGAACTCATCTGTACATCTAAAATTCTTCCAAAATACAAAATTTAAAATGAAACAACTAAGGGCTGGCCCCATGGCCGAATGGTTAAGTTTGCGTGCTCCACTGCAGGCAGCCCAGTGTTTCGTTGGTTCGAATCCTGGGCGCGGACATGGCACTGCTCATCAGACCATGCTGAGGCAGCGTCCCACATGCCACAACTAGAAGGACCCACAACGACGAATATACAACTATGTACCGGGGGGCTTTGGGGAGAAAAAGGAAAAAATAAAATCTTTAAAAAAGAACAACTAGTCAAAGTCTGTCAACTATTTTGGAAATTTTAATGAAGTATTACTTATATAGGAAAGTGCACAATCATAAATGTTAACTAATTTTCAAAAATTGAACGCACGCATGTAACTACCGCCCAGATAAAGAACACGAACAATATCGCAACCCCCCCCAACTCACTGCCCCCTTCTAGTCACTATCTCCTGCTAACACTAACGCTATCCTGATTTCTAACAGAAAATACTAACTTTGTCAGCTTTTGAAATTTATAGAATGGAATCATGTAACATGTATACTTTTGTGTCTGGCATCTTCTCAACTTTGCTTGTGAGATTTATCCATGTTGTTGTGTATAGTTGTAGATTATTCTCCTTGCTGTATAGTATTCTATTGCATAAATATAGTATAATTTATCCATTCATCTGTTAAAAGGCATTTGAGTAAGTTGCAGGTTTTGGCCATTAGGAAAAGTACTGCTATGAATATTCGTGTACAGATATCTTTTGGTTAACATAAGTACATATTTTGTAGGGTACATGTCTAGAATTGGTAGCACTGGGCCAGAGAGTATGCATCTGTTTGGCTTTAGGGGTTATCTTTAGTGGATAATGAAAAATAGCTTTCTAAATTACTTGTACCAGTTATCTGGAATCACGGTGGCATCAGAATGTTCTATGGCCAGACTGTGATGTAGAAGACAACTGAAAATGCCCTCATATTCAAAGGGAAATTTCTAACCTACAGTTGTATACTTAGCCAAACTCTCAGACAATTCTGAGGGTACAATTAGCCCATTTCAAAGGTACACTTCTCAAATTTCCCTTTATGGAAACTTTGTCAGGAAACTTCTAGAAAGTGTGCTCCTCTGAAAGTAGAGATTAAACCAGGAATGAAGACTATATCAGGGCCAATGTGGGAGAGGATGGATAAGGTTGAAGGAGAACCTTATGATGAGGGCTGTGCATGAGGCCTAGAGAAAAAGTAACTCAGAGTGGAGCAGGTGGATTCCCTAGGAGGGGTGACTCCCCCCCAAAAAGAAAGTTGAATTAATGGATTACCTCATGTATTTACACTTATTGAGAAGGATTTTAATAGCATAGTCAGAAATTTGAGGGGGAATTAGGGATAGATCCATAAAAAATTATCAAGTAAGAAAATAAGGCAATTAAAAACTCTAAAAGTGGCCGGCCTGGTGGCACAGTGGTTAAGTTGGCGTGTTCTGCTTCTGGGCCACCCGGGGTTTGGCGTTTCGATCCCGGGTGCAGACATGGCACAGCTTGGCAAACGCCATGCTGTGGTAGGCGTCCCACGTATAAAGTAGAGGAAGAAGGGCATGGATGTTAGCTCAGGGCCAGCCTTCCTCAGCAAAAAGAGGAGGATTGGTGGTAGTTAGCTCAGGGCTAATCTTCCTCAAAAAAAAAAACTCTAAAAAAAAAATAACAAAAGCAGTTATTGTACCTTACATGAGTGTGCCATTAATAATTCTTACATAGTTATAAATGCTGAATATTGATTTAATAAAAGTGTGATATATTTGTATAACAGGAAAAGAAAGTTTTCCTATGTGATCATGTTGGAAAGCAAAATCCTTAATTTTCCTAATAGGACAAAAAGTAAATGTTTACAATTAGTGAAAAAAACAAAGAATCACCATATACATATATTATTTAGATATGTGGAGGAAATAATGCAATAAAGAACTAAGAGTTGATAAAATACTGTCAGAAGTGGGGCAGGATGGCAGGTAACTACTATTTTTATAATAAGTATATGCTTTATATAAAGCCCTAGTAAACTTGGAATTTATATATGTTGATTTTTCTTCTATTGTTTAATAATTTGGAAATTGTGTAAAGAAGATATAAACTTAAAACTCAGTAGTAGGACAAAAACCAATTTAAAAAGTGCAAAATCTTGAACAGACACTTGACAAAAGGAGATAAACTAATGACCAATGAGCACATGAAATGATAGCAAACATTTGTCACTAGTGAAATAGAACTTTAAACCACTCTGAAATACAATTTCACATCTACTTGAGTGTCTAAAATTGGAAAGACTGAAAATACCAGCCAGTCTCAGAGAGGATGCGGAGCAACTGGAACTTACACAGGTTACTTATGGTAGTATAAAATGGTATAACTGTTTTTGGAAAATAGTTTGGCAAGTTCTTATAAAGTTAACATACATCTACCTATGACCCAAAAACTCCTCTCCTAAGTATTTACCAAAAGGAAATCAAAATATATGTCTACATAAAGACTTGTACACAAATTTTCATAGCATTATTCATAATAGTAAAAAAAAAAAAACCAAAATGCTCATCAGCAGGAGAAAGGATAAACAAATTGTGGTAAGTTCATACAAAAGAATGCTACTTAGCAATAAAAGGAGTGAACTCATGGTACCTGGAATAGTCGTGATAAACCTCAGAAACGTCATTTTGATCAAGAGAACAAAACACACCAAGAAACATACTGTATGTTTACCTTTATGTAATGCACAAGAAATCAGCACTATACTCTATGCCTGAGTATAGAGATGAGAACCAAATAGAAAGGGATACCAGCAAACTTTTGAGAGTAATCGAGATGTTGCATATCTTATCTTGGGTGTTGGTTATATGGGTAGATACAATTGACAAAAGGTATTAAACTTCACTTAAGATCTATGCATTTTTTGTATATAAATTACATCTCAATTTTTTAAAAAGTTCATTATATACCATTTCCCTTGTTTTTGCACTAACAAAAATAGTCTTGGATTTACTATTGTTGGACATTTAGGTTGTTTATATTTTTCTATTTGAAGCAATGCTTGATGAAAAACCTTTTCAGTTAACCATAAACATTGTTCTGAGGGCAGAATCCTATCCAGGAGAGGAATTGCCTGTTTACTCACAATGTATATTTTAAAGATTTTTAAAAACATATTGAAAACCTATCCTCCAGAAAATTTGAACCAATTTTCTCTAGCATATATGAGGATGCCAACAGTGATATGATTTGTTCTTATATTTGCTAAGTTGAAGGGGAAAAGTGTTTGTTTTCTGACAAATAACTCAGGTCTTTATGTCGATCAGATCTGAATTTGAATCCTAGCTCTGCTGCTTATTAACTATGTGTCTGTGGGCAAGTTAAACATTCTAACTTTCAATGTCCTCATTTATAAAATGGGGCAAATAGTAGTACCTAACTCTTAAGGCTACTTATGAGGATTGAATGAGATAGAAAGAGCTGAGTACAGTGCCAGGGGCACAGTAAGTACCTAATGCAGCTGGGTAAATTCTTATAGTCAATTCATTGACAATCAATTTACTAAATGAGCAATTCCCTGCAAACTGGAAGATAAGTAACTGTGGGGACCTGGAATTGGCCACCCCAAGATATGTCTGTTTGGCATCAGGATTATTTGAGGCTGATTGCTTTTGATAAACTGGGACAGGGAAGGAGGCTCTGAGGAATGGAACTTGCCCTTCCTTAGGACACATTTACATTTGTAAGGTAAATCTCTATCTGTAAAAGGTGCCTCCCTCTCTGTACCAGGAACAAGAAAGGCGATGACCTTCTCTCTAGAAACTCTTAATCAATACCAAAGGCAAGGACTTAAATCTGCATTTTATTGTGCTAGTCTGGTAACCTCCTGTAACTGACTTCCCTCCCCCTCCCAACTTTGGCATTTCTTTAAGGATTAAGCATCTTTCTTTAGGCTGGGAACCAATTGCAGCGCTCATCTGTGACACCCCCCCCCCCCCACAGCCCGAGGCAACACACCTGCCACCCTGCGGCGTTCACTGAGACAGCAGACCTATCTGCCTCCATCAAGCTCTGTGCTGACAGAGCAGCCTCATGACTATTGTGGGAGGGACATTTCAATCACATGTGAAACACCCTGTTTGGGGGTATATAACCACTATGTGCACCCCACTTCTTCAGTGCCCTTTCTTCCTTTGGGAAGAAAGGCCCCAGGCCATGGTTCCTCATAAAGCTTTGTTCAATTTTCTCTTGCTATTCTGTCTCATGTGAATTTAATTCGTTCTCCGGCCAGACGAACTCCCATTTGGGAAGAGGAAATGTCTTCCTCCCCTACATAACTGAAACCTGGTTTAGGATGGTTCACTACATGCTTTACGTTACCAGAAGGAAGAAGGCCAAAGTCCACAAAAAGACTATCTTTTAGAGAGGAAGGGGAAGAAATGAAGTCAGGGACAGGGGGAGATGTGGTGGCACAGTAAAGAAGGAAGGGACCCACATTTAGCCTGACACTGATGGATACAACGGCAAGAGGCAGGGGCAGGAAAAGTTAGAACTTAAACAACAATTTGGCAAATGTGTCTTATGGTAGGTTGGATTTCAATGAATTGATTTCTAGCAAATGGGCATGCTCCCAGTGATGCGGGGTCGGTGAGCCGAGGAGTCGAAAGAAAGATTTCTTAGACTCTTAAGATCTGGCAGTAGTGCTCTTTTATTTAGAGAATAGTGTAGCATGGGGACAGGACCCATGGGCAGTCAGAGCTTCTGCTGCTGCCGCTTCTGCTGCCCCCGCTGGCATGGGGACAGGGCCCATGGGCAGGCAGAGCTGGTGCATGGGGACAGGACCCACGGGCAGTCAGAGCTCCTGCTGCTGCCCCAAGTTGAGGGTTAGGGCTAAATTTAAGGCATAGGTATGTGAGTCATCTCTTTACGAGACAAAGAAAAGAACATGAAAAAAAAGTTAAAATGGTATCAGTGCAGGTGGGGTCTGGTCGTTGGGTGATCCCATGACTTTTAGACAAGAATCAAATCGGATTAAGTGAAGGTCAGAAGCCACCACCCTAAATCAGTTACATGAGATTGCCAGACAGCAACCAACTTAAGTTCTTGCCTTCCCCATTAAGAGTTTCTAGGGACAAGGTCATCTCTCTTCTTCTTCCTGGTACAGAGAGGGAGACACCTTTTATAGATAGAGATTTACCTTACAAATGTAAATGTGTCCCAACAAGGGCAAGTTCCATTCCCCAGAGCCTCCTTCCCTGTCCCAGTTTATCGAAAGCAATCAGCCCAAAACAATCCTGATGCCAAAGAGACATATCCTGGGGTGGCCAATTTCAGGTCCCTACAAGCTCATCCCCCACTTCCTTCAGAAATGCAAATGTCTCTCAAAAGGGCAAGCAAAATTCCAGTCCTTGGAGCCTGCTTCTCATCTGTAGTTTTAAAAGTAACCAGCCTAAAATCCTCATCATAAATCATTTTAAAATTAAGCAACCTAAAAGTCCTCATCACCAGGACTCAATGACTATAAACTATTTTTGCTTAAATTTGCATTTAGTCATGGGAAATTGAAGCTTCATTTTAATTAAATTTTTTCTTGATCAGATGTTTCTAAAATTGCAAATGAAATTGCAAGTGAAACAACATACTACATCCATATAGTCCCACCCAAAACCCATGTTAACTGCTCTACTGTTCTCCATGTTCATGTAAATATACACACTCATACTTGTACACACACTTAATACTCAGGTATATACGGTTTGCTTTTATCATTCTATGCTTTAAATGTGAGATTATATATTACGTGTTTCTTCACATCTTTGTTTTCATAGCAAGAGCTCATAAAATGCCATCAAGTCAATAAACATAGCTCCAATTCATTATTTTTTAAAATTTTGCATAAATAGTTTATGGTGTTAGTGTCAAGCAAGGGCTCACTCCCCAATGCACATAAAAGCCAAAACTATGGCACTGGCTTTTGAGAAAAGAAAAGGCTTTATTGTGAGGTCAACTGGCAAAGAGACAGGAAGCAAGACTGACAACTGTGTCCCTCATCCAAGGTTTGGGGTCAGGTTTAAGGGATTAGGGAGGGCCCGCTGATATGCAGAATCACTGGCAGAATGACATTCAATTGGCAGGCCAAAATTTTCTCTTCTGCATGTGCTCAGCTTTTGGTTCCGTGCCCCTGAAAAACAGATTTAATGTTCTTTTAAGATGGGGTCAGCTACAGGAGGTGACCAGGAAAAGCACAGTAAGGAACCTGTAAGGTTGTTATGCAGATTTATGTTAGGGGCCTTCTCCATTGATAAGAGTTTCTAGAGATTTAGAGTCATCCTCCTCTTCCTGGCACAGAGAGGGAGACACCCTTACAAAAGGAGATTTCCCTTACAGATGTAAATGTCTTTTACAAAGGGTAACTTCCACTAGGTTTTCAGAGCTTTTCCGGTGTCTGCTGCTTCTTAATAATCATCAGCTCAAAATAATCCCTATGGCAAAGAGGAAAATTTTGGGGTGGCAAATTCTATTCTTGGCCCTCTGGTTACGTTAGTGCATGCTAAATTGTTTAGTTATTTCACTCATTTGGAGAGTAGAGGGTCATTCCCAGCTTTGCGATTCTATGAGCAAAGTTACAGTAAGTGGTTTTATGTATTTATTTAGCTACTCAGACTTTTATTTCTGTGAGACAGGGTGACTGACATCTTTGTTGTATTTTTCACTAGATGCAAACTGCAAAATACATACTTGTAAAACATCTAAAAGACATGTTTTTATTTTAAAATGTTATTCAACATCACCAGTGTTTTATATTGGGTTCCTGAGAAACAGACTCGAAGAGGGAAATTCGCATTCCGGAGGTTGACTGGGGAAAGAGTAGGAAACACCTGTGCAAGAGGAAGCTCGGGGTAGGATTGAACAGAGGAAGAAGGTGAACTGTGATGGATTTGCAACAGATTACTCCTCTGATTCCACAACAGGCTTTGGAGCTCAGATCGCCCTTCACAGCTGTTCAGAATTGAGGCTAGGTGCCTGGGCCCTTGTAGTTCTGTACTGATCAGTCATTGGATGCAGGCTGCCCTTGGGGAAAGAGACATAACTGTGAGCGAGGCAACTCTTAAACCAAGGGCAATTCCTATAGAGGACTACAGCTGTGAGCTATCTGCAGCCAACATTCTTGGCAGCTGGGAAGTAAGTGTCTTGGTCCTGAAGGGGTATCTAGGCAGTGCACCGCAGTATTCACCAGAACCAGTAATTAAAAATTCAAACGAAAACAAAAATAATACCTAACATTTACTGAATGCTGGAAGGTTGCCAATTAGTCAAATCCATTTGCTGGAAGCCAATTTTTAAAATGACCAATTCACCAAATTATCAAGGATTGCTGGATCAAAGAGTGTCTTTTTATTTAAAAGATGATGCCAGATTGGTTTCCCAAACAGCTGTATGACTTGTATTTCCATACACAATGTGAGAGACTCAGAGCCAGTTTATCTTGCTTTGCTGCCAGCATTTCAGTTAACTCCTTTGTCAAGTAAATGTGTCAAGGAGTTGGATATAAGGCAGCAGAGAAAGACCTACCCGCCATTAGACCGCAGAATGCATGCTGAATTTAAAGACCATGAAATTCATTTATTTAAAAGACTACTAAGTTGGCCAAACAAAATATATCTGCAGGATTTGGTGCAAGAGCTGCTAGGTTGAGACCTCCTGGTTTAAAAGGAATATATATTGTGGAACAGAAAATTGCATAGCTAAGTAGATGGAGATTTTCCTTGTTTTCATAACAAGGGGATAGCAAGAATGATTAATACAGTCACCTGGCAGCTTTAATTTTGGGCAGGATTAGATATTGAAGAGTGAGATCCTACTAACAATCAGTACTTTATTTTAAAAAACGTATTTTCTGAAAAATCTAAGGAGCAGATATATGTTATGGTAGAAGAGGTACTTGCTGCTTAAATAAAATGCAAATTATGCCTTTAGTACTCTTGAACTATAAAATTAAGAGCAATAAGCACAACTTCTCTACCCCACAATTATTTTCTTTTTAAAATGGAAATTCACTTACCTTATGTGGGGGACTGGAATTGGCCACTCCAAGATATGTCTCTTTGGCATGAGGATTATTTTGGGCTGGTTACTTTTAAAAACTGCAGACATGAGAGAAACTCTGAAAAGTAGAATTTAACCCTTTGTAAAGAGATATTTACATTTGTAAAGGAAATCTCCCTCTGTAAAGGTGTCTCCCTCTCTGTACCAGGAAGAAGGGGGTATGACCTTATCTTTAGAAACTCTTATCAATGCTGAAGGCAAGGACTTAAATCTACATAATAAACTTACCCTTGTTTACCGTGCTTTTCAGGTAATCTCCCATAACTGACTACCCCACCCCCAACATCCTCCTTTGTCTTTAGCTGAGGGTGGTATTTAAGGTGAGAGCTTCAACCATTTTAGAGTTACTCAGTTTTTCTGGGTCTCTCCCATGTATACATGTTATAAAGCTTTGTTTAATTTTCTCCTGTTATTCTGTCTCATGTGAATTTAATTCGTTGTCTGGCCAGAAGGACCCAGCGTGGGTAGAGGAAATGTCTTTCTCTCCTACACATATTTACTGAATGCTTACCATATGTTAGGCACTATGCTAGGACTTGGAGTTCAACAATGAAGTAGAGGCAAGGAACTTACACATTAGTTGGGGAGACATAAAAAAATCAAAATGAGAACAGAAAAGTAATACAAGTTGGAATAAGTGCTATGAAGGAAACAGGCATGTGAAAAGTTAGCATGTCACATTCTGGTAGGGAGAACAGGCAGAGCAAATAATACTAAGGAGAGGGAGAGAGTATGGTGTGGTAATAAGAAAACAGGCTCTGGAGCCCATCTCTACTTGCCACTGATCATCTTCATGACCTTACACAAGCCATTTAACAGCTTCCTGGCTTGATTTTTCTTGTTTGTAAAGTGGTATTACAAGTGTCTACCCCAGAGAGTTGTGAGAATTAAATGAGTTATCAAATGTAAAGATCTTAGGATTCTGCCCCACACATGGGAAGTGTTCAATAAGTTAGCTTTCCTTATTATAACTTAGAGTTGATGTATGAATTAAAAAACTTACCAAGTGAGAATGAAATCGTAAATTGAAATTCAAAGCAAGGCAACATTTTAAAGAGATGGCATGGATTTATCATACAAGGATGATGCCTTCTGCAGTCCCATCTGCCATTGTCTTCCTTATACTTTGTGCTATAGAAATAATGAACTAAAATTTCTAGGACACAATGCTGTTTCAAGCCCGTATGGTGTTTCCTGAGCCTGAAATGTCTTCCTTGTCTGACTTCTTACTTCCAAACTTGTGAGTCATCTTTCAAATTTGAAGTCAGCCATTGCCTCCTCTAAGAAATCATATCTGCCTTTCCTTCCTCCCAGATCGTCTATCATACCTTCTTCTGTATGAGATTGGCACATTTCAGATAATGCAGTTTTGTGCTCTGACATCATATTCTGATTTGTTTCCATGGCTCTCTCCCATAAGAACCCGTGAGCATCTCAAGGACAGGAACTTTGTCTCACACTCATCTCTGTCTCCATAACTTAACACAGTGCCTAATGCATAGGTTTTCAATAATTATTTATTGAATAAATGAATATTTTCATTGGTGTCTATCATAATTGTTAACTTCCAGCAATTACACAGATGAGTAGATAAATTAGTATTGCAGTAAAGAGAAAAGCAGGCAATCAAATCGCCTGTGAGATATGGTAGTAGCTAACATTTGCTGCTGGCTCTTTGTACATACCATATTTAATCTGCTTAACAACCCTAGTAGATAATTCTGATTATGATCCATGTTTTCAGAAGTAGAAAATGAGGCTTAAGCTGCTTGCCCCAGATCATAAGCTAGTAAGCGGAACCAAAAATTTCTCCAAAACCATTTCTTGCTTCGTTATACTACTTGAGCTATTGCTATCTACAGTAACATTATTTGAGAATCATGATATTTGAAATATTTTCATAAATATATAGAAATATTCTTAAAGTGTCGTAGTCAAATAAATTTGAGAATTATACATCTTTCTATTGTGGATGCAAAATATACTTTAGCACGTGAAAAACTCTAAAGTCCTACAATAAAGGAATGAATTGCTTTTCTTTGTTTTTGAGGAAGATTAGCCCTGAGCTAACATCTGCCGCCAATCCTCCTCTTTTGGCTGAGGAAAACTGGCCCTGAGCTAACATCCGTGCCCATCTTCCTCTACTTTATATGTGGGACGCCTACCACAGCATGGCATGCCAAACAGTGCCATGTCCGCACCAGGGATCCGAACCGGTGAACTCCGGGCCTCTGAAGCAGAACATGCAAACTTAACTGCTGTGCCACTGGGCTGGCCCCTGAATTGCTTTTCTTAACACACCTTAGCTTAATTGACAGAACTTTTTTCATGAGAATGCTAAAAAGTGGTTCTGGTCACCAATTCCAATGTGTGTGGGAGTTTCTCCACACATCCAATAAGCATTTCTGACACCAGCTGGGTGTCCTACAATTTAATTCAATTCTGACACTATCTACCCAGGGATAGTGTCATATCCTGCAGGTTAAGGGCTTGGTCCTACAAAACTGCCCCAACCTTCAGACACCAGTCGAAAGCCCTGTGATTCTGACCAACTGGCTATAAATCAGAGATTCTCCAAACTTGCTTCTTCCTTGGGTTCAATTAATTTGCTAGAACAGCTCACAGAACTTACAGAAAGATTTTACTTACTAGATCACCAGTTCATTATAAAAGGATATATAACTCAGGAACAGCCAGATGGAAAAGATGCATAGGGCAAGGTATGTGGGAAGGGTGCAGGCCTCCATGCCCTCTCCAGGCACACCACGCTCCCAGAACCCCAATGTGTTCCCCAACCTGAAAGCTCTCTGAACACTTTCCTTTTGGGTATTTATGGAGGCTTCATTACATGGCCACGATTGATTAAATCATTGGCCGCTGGTGATTGATTCAACCTTTAGCCTCTTTCCCCTCCCTGGAAATCAGGGGATGGGACTGAAAGTTCCGCCCTCTAATCACAGGGTTGGTTCTCCTGGCAACCATCCCCCATCCTCAGGTGCTTTCCAAAAGTCATCTCATTAATATAACCCGGCTGTGGTGGAAAGGGGACTGCTATAAATAGGACACCCATTTCACCTTTATGGATCTGAAGTGTTTTCAGGAACTGTGAACAAGAGACCAAATATGACAAAAGATGCTTCCATTGTTCTTATTGCTCAGGAAATTCCAAGGGTTTTAGGGGCTATGAGCCAGGAATCATGGACAAAGACCAAATTTATGAGAAATATATTTTGGTAATTTTTCATAAGCTACATATTTCTCAAATTACCATATCACACACACCAATTGGTATTCAAAAAAGCTAGGATTCTAAGGAGCACACTTTGGGAAGTTCTCACTAATCTAAAGAAATAAAATACAAAGTTTAGTCTCAGATGATCACATATAATGTGCTGAGTCTGTTTAGTGCCTAAACTCTTCTAGAGACAATGTTCCTGCCAACTGGAATCCTTTCAATAAGAATAAGGCAGGAATATGGTCAGACTGTATGCAAGGAGGAGATGGCTCTTTACACAAATCCAATTTTTGTGTGTACTGCTGTCTGCAAAACCTTAACTGTATATGCAAAGAGACATAGAATGCTTACCACCTTATGTGTTTGGTGACGATGACAACATAATGCTTAAGGTAGCACATGCCCCTATCAGAAAAGAGTTCATTTAGGTTTTTAGTATTCAATATTCTTTAAGTTAAAAACTGGTATATATCACTCCAAAGAACTGATTTATATTTTAGGCTGCATATACGTGGGACACATGACAGAGTTAATTAATTAGAAAAATTCCATTAGTGAAGAGAGTGAATCTGTGAAAATTCTGTAATTTACATATTTGACTAACCATCTTTTAATTGAATATTGCTACATGATGTCAGTGCCTGGGTTTAGTTTCGTAATTGCATTGACACCAAGTACTACTGCTTAGCCTTGAACCATTGAGGAAAGACTAGGTGTGGGCTTTGTATCTAAGTGATGAATTTGTACCAAGTGCAGGCCAAATTATGCCACACCAATGTTGTACAAATAAAGAGTTGAAAATGGCTTGACAATAGAAAAATGATGAAAAGAATTAAGACATCACATATCCTTGGTGTTATAGATATTACAAAGCCCAAAGATGTGGGTCATGGCAGTCAGTATTATATACATGTTTTGTGTAGTGCTCTTGTTTCCATAGATATTATGATTTTGTTGTCATTTAATTATAAATTTTATTTTGTTTTATAGTATTGGGAGCTATTAGAACAAGCTTATACCTAGTTTTATGTTTGTACACATTTAAGTAATAACCTTATAGGAAAAACAATTGTCAGCACTGAGGATCTGATCTACTCTAAAGTAATTGATTACTGTTTTCTAAATAAAAGATGGTGAATGTTGTAGATTCTGCAACTCAGTGATCCTCAAGTGGGAGAATTTGGAAATGTGTGGAGGCATTGTGGTTGTCACAAAAACTGGGGGCTGCTACAATCAACTACTATGATTTAGAGGACAGTGGCTAAATGTCCTGCAGGCACTTAGAATAGATTTAACGAATTGTCTTGCCAAAAATGTCAATAGTTCTTTTGGTAGATTAACTCCAACCCCATGTTGGCAACTGTATTGTTAGAGAGAAGTTTTAGCCCAGCTCTAGCAATTGTACTGGGCCATATTATCCATGCGTATTGATAAAGTGAATTTGTATATCGGGACTCACAAAATGGAGGCTGCCCCAGTGGCCCAGCCCATGTCGCAAATCTAAACCTTAGTCGGCCTGCACTTCAGAGATACATTTGTCAAGAAAAGCTAACATACTCCATTCATAATCCTCCAACTCAGCTTTAGCTGGCTCACTTTACTCTAGAAAACAGGACCTGCTAGTCTTCTGAGGAAATCCCCCACCTCCTCACCAATCAGGCCCTGTTTCCACGTCGCCTCTTCTAAGGCTCTATAAACTCGCTCTTGCGCAAAATTCCTTGGGAAGGGTTCTCCGCTGCTTGTGAGGCACTACACTCCCCCCATCTATGAGTTGTTTTCCCTTCAATAAAGACATCAAATTTCTTACCAAATTACATAATTTTCATCATTTGACAATATGTATGCCAATCTACCTCCTTACTTTAGTATTCTCCACTTCCCTTTTCCTCTTCATTCACAATTATTTATATGCAACCTCATTACATAAAGGATCTTAGAGTGTTGGTGTACGTCCACACCTGATTGACTAAGGCATTGTCTATGTTGGGCTGGAATTGTTTGGTCTCTATCTCTATAACCATTGTTTATACTGTAGGTCTTTGAGTCTGCATTTGTATGTCAATGTCATAATCTACTTTGTCTAATAGATTATGACATTTTACTCTCTTTCACAGCACATAACCTAGGGTTAATTTTTCCTCATTTTATTTCCATAAAATAAAAATTTCTTAATCTTTCTTTGCCTCACTTTTATCATTTATAAAATGGGGAATGGGCACATACCTCATAGGTTTGTTGTGAGGACTAAATGTGAAAAAAGTGAGCACATAGTTTAGGTCAGTGACCATCACATAGTAAGAGGTTAATAAGATTTATCTATATAAAGCTATATGTATTTTTCCAGTGAATGCATTTGGATGTTTGATAGTCTCATTAGAAAAGTAACTGACATTTTAGAGCTGAACAGGAGCATAGAGCTGTTACTACAGCAGAGCAAAGTGAAGCCAGAGAGGGGAGTCACCAGAGTCCAATATTAGACAGCTCTAGTGAGCCTCCTCATTTTCATTTGAGCGTTTTCCCACCTTAACCACCCTTCCACCCTGGAGGTTGATAAGAGTTAAGGAATAGGATGACGGCAGAGCTAATTGTCTTTGAGACTGTTATTTACATGTGTTTAAAATGTAAGAATTGAGAAGGGATGATAAGAGATCATTTATTTCTAACAACATTTAGAAATAAAACCACATTTTATAATTCTCAAAATAAACCATACTCTTTTTTTTCAAAATCAAGATAAAATTTTTCAGTGATGTTTGAACATTCACCATAATGTGAAGAATAGCAGGTCAATCGTAAGAATACAGTTTGATCTTCTATCCTACTTAGTGGCAGTTTTGGCCAAGAGAATATGCTTTGTTTATATCTTCTGAAGGCGTGTTTCCCCCTGCCGAGGAAATGTATTGGAACTAGTTATCATTCATCTCTAAAGAGGGAAAATTATGGTATTCTTGTTTTAATATGCTGCCTAGTTCACTAAGCCATACTTTAATTTACCTTTAAATTTTAAAAAGGCTGGTAGTACTTACACATCAAAGTAGATAGAACCCTTAGTTTTATGTTTTATAAATTACGTATTAAAAACTGTGTTTCCTCTTGAAATTGCCTTTTTTCTTTTTTGGATATACCAACTGCAGTGGCCTAATAGCCAGGGTATTTTCAGCTGTGCAGCACTGAATTTCTTTTGCACTGGGAAAATTTAACCTACCCCTGTACTTCCACATGTCCTGCTGCCCAGCTTATTATCTTTGTTTCAACGCTGTCATTAAGAAATATCACCGTTTTAGATTAACCAGAACCCTTCAAAAAGATTTACTCTCACCCCTATGGTTATTCTCGTTTGATGGCAAGAAAGATAAGATACAGGTAAGAAAAAAAGTGAGATGCCTGTACAAAACAATACCTTAGCTTTTTTCTCATTTCCATTTTTTTTCCGAGATGTATTTACAATTTATATTTCTGGAAAGCCTTTTTCATTACATGATGCATAAACATGAAGAATGGTAGTGATATCCATGCTGTTCGTGGTAGGTTTACTCTTTATGCTTATATTTTCTTGCCTTTGGCAAGAAATAAAAAGTGATTTTGCAGTTTTCTTCACTGCCTTTTTATAAGTAGAAAAAAAGCACTTGCTGTTAATATTTTTCATAGATCTTTTAGTAAGGTAGTTGTCAAATAAAACCTTTCCTCTCTGGATTGTTGATTTTATGGTCACAACCAGAAGGTGGGTAATTTCAATCACTTGACAGCATATTATGATGAAAGCAAAAAGGATCTTTGCATGTTTTCCAATGTGCAATGTACACCCAATAAAGCAGAAAAAATGGATGAAAGCTTTGATCAATTCCTGCCAATTCCTTGTCCACTAAAGCTTCTGTTGGAGCTCCTTAAGGAGTCAGAAAAAAAAAAAAATCTAGGCACAGAGGCTGTCATCTACTATTGCCCACAGTACAGGGAGCCCAAAGCAAATATCAAGAATTTTATCGGGTTCTTTTTCTCGATTTGTTATTGCATGTGGTTTCATTCGTTGCACTGGATGTCAGCTGATGCAGACAAACAGAGGGAGGTGATTGAAACATATAGAGTCCAAATGGCAAGTGGGAGGCTATCCGAAAGCATTTTATGTGCTTGTATTTGTTTCCTGAAGTTTAATCAACACAAACAGCAGCAAAGATCGATATAAAGCGTGCTCCGATGGGGCTGCCAGGGAGTCCTTACGGCCTTGACTGTTTTATTAGTACCGAGTGGCAGGACCACCAGAGAGACAATGCCCATCTTCCCAACAAGTTGAAATATAATTATCAGAGCACCTTCTGCTGCTATATTTTTCCTTTGTACTATGTTGAATCCTGTTTGGGTCTTCATCTTGGCTAATTAGAATTTACTGTCACTCACTGTTCTTCAAACTCTGCAATTCAGTGGTTACCACCCACCTGAGACAAGGGGATGCCCAGAAGGATGTTGAGTAGTCTCTGCAGCATAAAGAGCCAAGAATAAAACCGCCCATGTATACTGGGGAGACTAGAAGTAATGTAGAAAAACTGAAGCCCTGGGGAAGATGGAAATAACTATCCTTTAGCTGCTTGGATGAGGTGAACATCTGGTGGTTACGTTCTTGGTTATTCAAAGAGTTGTGTTCTGGATCCCATGTGAAAGTTCTCCAGGGACATTTGACATGTGTTTATGACATTTAAATCAATTTTTTCTCAGATACTTCTGTGGGAAGAGGGACTGTACTGGGTATATTTCACATGATCCTGGAAAACTTAGAGAGAGAGAGAGAGTGAAGTATAGGCCAACCACATTCCTATTGACGGTTATTATCAAATGCACTGAATGACCCAAACAAACCCATCGTATAAATAGCGATGGAAGAACAATAGCCATCATGTTTTCTTCTCAGTTCACTAAGAGAAAGGTTCAAATCCCTATTATGTTGTGTATTACTATTGAGTATAGAGCTACGGGTTCAACTTCAACATTTTCCTGGCGATTTAGATTCACAGAAAGTAAAAAAAAAAACGCTATCTCTATTAAGGACTGAATCTCTAATCTCTCTCAGAAACATGTCATAGGAGAATGGATTGTACTACTGGACAGCCCAGTGGAAATCTATTGTTGAAAAATACCTGTAATGAACCCGGGAACAGCTTTGATTAGCAAATGGAAAGTTTGGCCATTCCACATCATCGATATCATAAAAACTACCATAGGGAGATAGTCGTAAATGGTCAGAAAAGGCAAAGTTCCAGGGGAGCTCCTCCTGAAACCAAGAAAAAAGGTAAGTATGTGAGGTGATGGATGTGTTAACTAACTTGATAGTGGTAATTATTTCATGATGTGTATATATATATATATATATATATATATACACACACATCAAATCATCACGTTGTATACCTTAAATATATATAATTTTTATTTGTCAATTATACCACAATAAAGCTGGAAAATATTTTAAGCTCATATTTAGTGATTTTAACCTGATAGTAAAAAATATTAAAAAATTAAGGTGTTAACTGTAACATGTCTATAATGATAAAATTTGCAGAATTTTATTTTTATTTTCCCCTAAAAGTTATTGAGCATCTTTTGTCCTTCAAAATACACAGTACTTCATTGAATCCTATAAGGCAGTCACTATTATTTAACTTATTTTAGAGATTCAGAGAGGTCAAATGACATTTAAATATTTTTCAGTTTTCTCACTTTCTTACATATTAATCTCTGCATGAACATATGAATTGCTGTGTGTTGGATCAAGCTCTAACTGGTCATAATACTGAATACAAGAACAATGAGCCATCAGAACAGAGATGGCCAAACCAGGAACCTGTTAGAAGCAGGGCTCAGGGTCTCTTCTCTATGCTTCAACTCGGTGAGTTTTGCTTTTATCTGTTTTAGATATTGGGGCTCTACATATCATTTTTTGAAAAACAAAAACAAAAACTGAGCTACTGATAAGTGGTTAAAATCCATAATGGCTCTCGTCTCCAGAAACACCGCAAGCAGGGCTGGAGGCTGAGCTTAGTAGTATTTGCATTTACCCCTGACTAGAGTTTTAGGGTATAACTTTTTGTTCATGCCGTTGAGTGGACTCCAACTCCTAGTGACCCTGTGTACAGCAGAGCAAAACTCTGCCCAGTCTTTTCATGCAATCCTCTCACCTTCCTGTGTTGTGTCAGACAAGGGATTTGAAGGCCAATTTTTTTGAAGTGGGTGGCCAGGCCCTTCTTTCTTGTCTGTCTCAGCCTGGAAGCTCCACTGAAGCCTGTCCACCAGGGCTGACCCTGCTGGTATTTGAAATACTGGTAGCAGAGCTTTCAGCATCACAGCAACACACAGCCACCACAGTATGACAACCGACAGACAGGTGGCATGGTTCCCTGACCAGAAAACAAAAGCAGGCCTCCAGGAGAGCAACAAATCTTAACCACTAGATCACCAGGGCTGGTTAGGGTATAACTTTAGTTCAAGTTTTACTAATGTACAGGCTAAGTCATTTCAAGCGTGAAGATCAAAGGCTCAAAAGAGCAAAGACCGAGGCAGTCATTGCAGGTTCATTTGGAAGACATTGCTTCATAGATCATTTTATTTTCATCATTTCACTCCTCATATTGATATTGTGTAGAGTTGTCTAGGTTGGTCAAAGTATTTCAAAGCTCAGTATTGAAGAATGAGTTCATGAGCCTGTATTTTTTCTTTTTGTTTCCTGAGATCGACTATAAAGAACTTAGTACCTTATTATCACCCACTTCTTTGTGGGAAGAAGTGTCAATTTGGACTATGGAGTAAACGGAATCCATACTTCATGACTTGGTGGATTTGATGAGAGGTAGTACATATTTACTTGAGGGTTAAGTACAGCAATAATTCATCTTATGGATAATGATTAAGATATTTAAATTACTTATAAGTTACACCTTGCCTAATTCTGAAACGATTTAAGATAAGATACAATATGAAAATATTTCTTGATAAGTACAAAGTGCAAAAAGTAAATACACATACAAATACATATGAGAACATATTTAAAAAGGAGAAAGAGAATCAGGTTGGAATCTAGAATAATGAAGTATGGAAACTGAACAATCAGTTTAGTGGCACAAACAAGTAACAGGATTCACTGGATAATATTGTGTCATTGTCTAATTAAAAGCAAGCAATTTAAGCTACCAAAATAACTGTTTTCTTGACACTGAATTCTAAGAAGTGCATATGGGGGGTCCTTATCTTCCACTTCCCTTTTTTATTAATAAATACGGTGACACTTTTCAAATGAAAGCTTCTTAAATAGATCTCTAGAAACGCTAAGTGTCGCATCAAATCAGGTTTCAGTGGAGGCATTTCTGTGGGAACCAAGGCAAACTAGTCCAAGTACAAATACTGCTGATGATGGAACAACATGGGACCAGTGCTTCGATGATCTGAAAGAAGGAATCTGCAAGATCCTCTAGTACTTTCTTCCAAATTTGAGCCCTTGACTCGTATTATTTATTTTGATTAACAAGGGAGGAAGGATTGGGGAAGGAAGAAAAATCCATTGAGCAATATAAGAGAAAGGGAAACTTCGTATCTCTGTCCCAAGTGTCAACATTTCCCTATGAAACTCCAGGCCCTACACCTTGAAGGGTCCCAGACATTAGTTTGAGTATAGTTTGGGGACAGGACTGAGAATGGGAGCAAGGGTGATCTGAAAAGCAGCATTAAGGATCGATGTGCGATTAAGAGCCAAACAGACAGTTGACTGGAAAGATTAATCTAAAAGGACTGTGGAGAGAGTCGTTAGCCAATGCAAGGTGACATGGTAGATCAGAGCAGAACAATAAGGTGCGGAATAGAGTGTGCTAGGCATCCTCTGGAGATGGTGCTAGGGGAGCTTGCAAATTTTATATGGAGCGCACTGGTATTTTCCATATATGGGCCACCAACTCATAAAGAGAATCCAGTTGGTTTATATACCAGGCATTAAAGTAATTCATAAATACCCTCTAGTTTGAATGTGTATTTTCCCTTCTAGACTGTGAACTCTATGAGGAAAGAGATTGCTTGACATCCTATAGCCCCATTCATCCACTTAATAAGTAGCAGTGCTGTCATTTCAACTCAAGTCTGCTTTATGTCAAAGCCCATTAGGCAACACTATCTCCTTATCAAGCAAACATTTTAGACAGCACACACAGGGCACCAACTGCAATATTAGATAGTAGAGATGCTGCAGAGATAAGTAAGATATGGTCCTCAGCCTCTGAAGCAGAAAAGCAGAGGGTCCTACAAAACTAAAACACAAACCGTTTTATTTTAAGATCTAAAGATATGAAAAAATCACAATAGGTGACAGTACAAACATTTAACCCTCGTGAGGATCAGAAGTCTTTGAGAAGCTTACAAGGTTGACAATAGAAGAATTTAAGGAGTCTAATAGCCCATATGGACATGGGAGGTGTGGTAAGCAGAATTTTGACCACTATGATCTTCTCCCTCTTTTCTCTCCCATGAAATATATTATATTGCATGCAAAAATGGACTTTGCAGATATAATTAAGGTTCTCATCAGTGACTTAAAAGTAGCGAGATTATTCTGGATCATCTAAATAGAGGAACCTGAGCACAGATGTTAGCTCAGGGCCAATCTTCCTCAAAAACAAATGTTAAAAAATAATTAAAAATAATAAAAAGCAGAATATTGTGGAGATTTTCGTATTTATTCACTATTAGAAATTCTGTCTTTTGATTGCCCCACATTAATATAGCAGGTACAGATCTATGTGTTCAGGCTTGAATACTCTTTTAGCTGTGCCTTTATTCCATTGCTCTTCCCACATGTATTCTGTTTCTGAAGGCTCTGAGTGCTCTGAGACTAGTGCTGGGACAGTAAGCACGCATCTAGGTTTGTGAGTGCAATTGGGAATTGCTTCTCAGTTCCATGCCTGACTTAGCCCACCTGGGTCACATCTCTGCCTTGGGGCTCTCCAGGACAACGTGGAGGAAATTAATGGGTGCAAACAGAATCATCTACCCCTGCTTGCCCCCTGCCTTGGGTCCTTTACTCTCTCTAGTTTCATTTACTCATTTCCCTTCCATGCTGGGACTCAAACACTTTCTGTATGTGTAAGGATTTCTCACACGTTTATTTCAGCTGTGGAGTGTAGGATTTTGTTCTGTCAATATCTTGACTTCTCCTTTGTTGCCTCTTTGGGTTTGGAGGGGAAACCCGTGCTAGTCTGATATCTTGTCTCAAAATCCTTGGTTTCATATAAGTAAATCCATTTGATGTTTTAAAAGCATATACAATTGCAGTGGCATATTATGCATTTGCTCTTTAGCTTAAAAAATCTAGTCACTATAAACGGGGCGAATCTTACTTTTGGACAGCACCTTATATAACTTATAGCATTATTGTATTCATTATCTCAGTGCTCAGAGAAACACCATCACATAGTCGTGAATGAGTAAACTGAGAAGTTAAATGACTTGCCTATAAATGCAGCTAATAAGAAACAAAGATGGAGCTCAAATTCAGATCCTCTGACTCCCCAAATTTCTTTCTACTATACCTTCTCAATGCTAAGCTTAAGACTATTTCTCTGAGTCACAAAAACAGAGCAATAGTGAGAGTGCATGTTTAGTGAAGACATATTAAAAAAAGGAGGGTTTGAAAATACTTCATGTAGGTACAGCTATTGTGAGTGAGGGAAAAGAGCAGCATAAAATGATGAATTCACTGTGTAGGTTTAGAAAACCATTGACAAAATAAACATCCATCTTACGTGCAGGTTTCTTTTGAAATTAAGATTTTTTGATAAATTTTATTTTGATGCAATCTCAAATTTATGGAAGGTTACAAACATAGTACTAGGAATTTCCTTTATTCTTTACCAGTCACCAATATTTTAATCACATTTTCTCTTTCAATCTCTCTCCCTTTCTTTCTTCCCTCTTTTTTTATACATATACATTACTCCCCACCCCAAACATTTAAGAGCTAAATCACACATATTATGAATCTTTACCCTAAATACCTTTAGAAGGTATACCCTAGAACAATAAAATCCTAGCTATATCCCTGGAACAGTAAAACCACTAAAATCAGGGAATTCAACATCAATACAATACTGTTCTCTAGTCCAGAGATCTGCAAACTATAGCCCTCAGGTCAGCTATGGACCACTGCTGCTTGTTGATATGAATAAAGTTTTACTGGAATATAACCACATTTTCTCTGACTTTTTTTTAAGCTACAACACAGTTGAGTCACAGAAATCATAATGACCCACAAGCCTAAAAAATATTTACTTTTTGATCCTTTACAGAAAAGTTTGGAGCCTTCCTCTCATTCAAAGCCCATATTCAAATTTGACTGTGTCCAAATAATAAGCCTCATAGTTGTATTTCCTCATTCAAGATGCACCTGAGAGGACTCATTGCATTTAGTTATGTTTCTTTAATCTCCTCCACTCTGCAACAGTTTCTCATCCTTCCTTTGTACTTAATGACATTGAAATTTTCGAAGAGTAGAGGCCACTTGTTTTGTAGAATGTCTCTTGATGTGGGTTTATCTGATATTTCCTTGCAATAGATTCAGGTTACGTATTTTTGGCAGTAATGACACTCTAAAAATTCTGTGTTCTTCTCAGCGCATCCTATCAGTAGGTGCATGATGTCAGTTTCTTGCTGTGTTTGTGATATTCATTTTAATCACTTAGTTAAGGTGGTGTTTGCTAAGTTCTTCCAAGATGAAGTTACTACTTTGCTTTTGATATTAAGGTAAAATTTGTAAGTAGATAAGCTAAGACTATATAAATCTCCTGTTCTGAATAAATTATTGCTATCATGGTTAAAAAATAGTGATTTCCTGCGGCTGGCCCAGTAGCATAGTGGTTATGTTTGCGCACTCTGCATTGGCAGCCCCGGGCTTGCTGGTTTGGATCCTGGGCATGGACCTATGCACCACTCGTCAAGCCATGCTGTGGTTGTGTCTCACATACAAAATAGAGGAAGGTTGCCACAGATATTAGGTCTGTGACAATCTTCCTCAAGCAAAAGGAGGAAGCTTGACAACAGTTGTTAGGTCAGTGCCAGTCTTCCTCAAAAAAAAAAAGTGATTTTCTAAAGCCCAATATGCATATTTTAATATCTTGGTAGGGTGTTGAAATTCAGGCTTGTGGACACAAAGTACAGAAGAAGTTTTTAAGGCCAGTACTCACTGGAAGCCAGGATTCACACAGAATGCTGAGCCTTATCTTCAGTGCCTTTTTGAGTGTAAATAATGGATGTGGTACTGAAAACAGGGAAAGTTGTTTGGCTGACAGAATATTTATGAAGTACTACAGGAATGCTCAGAATAAGTTCTGAATAATATTCTTTCAGAAAATGCAGTATAGAGATTCAAATGCAGTACTGTAAGATGAATAGGAAAATTCCATCAATTCAAAACGTTTCAATATAATAAGGCATGACTGTCTACATGCCAGAAAGAAACAGACCACAACATATAGGTTTGGGTAACAGTGATTTGCAGCAGCTGTCCATGGCCAAATAGCCCACTTATCATGTGGAGCTGTGAGAAGCAAGTCCACTGGGCTGAGCTGAGACAGTCTCCACATCCTTGGTTAGGGGCAATCACTTAGACTGTCACTTCAAAATTATTTTTTCAAGTGGTGGGAGCTGACACACCAAATGTATAAAACTTCTGATTTGACTCGAGATAAAGTCAAAATGAAGGTCACATCATGGTCCTCAAAATCAGACTTTGTTCAGGAAGTAATTAGAAGGAGGATGATTAGGGAAGCAAGAAACAGAACATTTTCTTCCAAGCATTATTGACTTAGCATTGATTGATGTTTTAGTTCTGTCCACTCTCTGATATTAAAAGTGGATGAGTTGAAGGACTAATTTTGAGTACACTCATTTTCAATTTCCGTTCAATATTGGCTAGGAAAAAACAAATAGTGAAATGATAATGGTAAAGACAAGAAGGGCAGCAGATGTTTTTCTAGATGGAACCAGAGGGATTTCCCCATACAGCACAAAGGAAGTAGTAAGAAAGAAATCTTGCAACGTATTTTATGTGGTTGGAGAGTCAGTTTGCTGGTCTTCTCACGTACGTATTTAGGTGAAACATTGCGCATAGTCTTGTAAATACTGGTTTTTAGGCAATACTATGAGTAATTTTAAGATCATTTATTTTTATAGTATGTGGGAATGGTATAATTTTGGCGTAGTAATAATGGTAAAAAAAAATTTGCCTCAGTTATAGTGTCCTAAAAAGGCAATGAATAGTCACATTCTCCTTCTTATAATGTATAAATACAAGCCACCTAAGATAACGAAGATTAAGTGAAAGAAACAAATTATACCAGTGTTGAATGTCACCATATCTTGGCATACGCATATGAAGATAAGTGCTAATATTTGCTGAGTTGTTATGAATACTGAACTGAATCCCATGTGAACTGATTTATAAACCTGTATATTCAAGTGTAGGTTCTTTGCCACTTGCAGAAGAAATATGTTTTGGATGCCGTTGGTCAGAAAAATCTTCATTTAGCTTCTTTGGGGAGTGGTTGATTTTTAAAGGATATATTACCTATATAAATCTGGATCATTAGTTTCATTATTCTCCAAGATGGAGATTTGAATGAAAGCTAATTTCAAGTGGCAAAATGTCCAAATTATTTTAAGACTGGAAATATCTTGCTGCTTCCAATCATCGGCAGTTTGCTTTTGGAAATTCAATTATATATTCATTCAAAATATTTCCTAGCCTACTGTGGAACAGAATTTTTCTGGAAGCTGGTAAAGCCCCCTAAGGCCATGGTGTCTGTACTGGTGGGTATTCAGGGAAGATTTCAGGGCTGCATAGTCCAAAGTGAGAAATGAAGGCTTTCAAACCAATTCAACAATTCACTACTTTGTATTCAAGTTAATACTTCCACAAAATAGTTACTTAATGATCACATTTTAACAGAAAGTCTTCCTGTGGAAAAAAATAAAGTTTCCAAACTACGGATGTTAATACAGAGTTTATGAAGATTCAAGGGTATTGTATGTTGCTACTTACTTGATTTGTACCTGGATGACATAATTAGGCACCAAGTCCCAGCCAGAATTTTCCATGGGACAAAGGGAAACGCAGGAGGTGCTATAGATTTCTTTCAAAATTATGGTGCTTCAGAGGAAAGGCTCCGCAGACAGATTGCCTGAATACCAATCTTAGCTCTGCCACTTACTGCTTATGTGATCTTAGGTAAATATAAGAAAACATAATATCTCTGTGCTTCAGTTTCCTACTAAATAAGCTTATTGAGAGGATTAAATAGATGTATGTAAAATATTTATAAAAGTGGCACTTAATGAGCACTTAAGTTTTAGTTATTATTATTAAGTGAGGCAAACTATACACATGACAAAATCCATAGTCCAAAGAAGTTTCATCATTAAAGAAGAAGGAATGAAAACAAATGAACTGAAGATGCAATTCAAAAAGTTAAAAATACAAACAAAACAAAAGGAAACACAAGTAATGAATTATTAAATTTAGCAACATAAACTATGGGATTGAAAATAGATTAAAATTAATCCCAGCATTGGCACATTGAAAAGATAATCAAAATGGACATTTAGTAAAATTGAATTATGAATCAGAAAGAGAAAACACAAGACATGCTATCAGAAATTTGAAAGGAAATAAAATTATTCATAATGAGGATGATGATCAATTATCACAGTCTTATCATTTGCCTCTAGGAAACGTAGCTTCTCTGTCTGGAGATCAAAACCAAGTGAAAAGATTGTAAGCCACATAGTTGAAACATGGTTTCCTTGTGTTTCTCTGGGGGAATGATCATGTGAGCATCTGACTGACACTTGCTGGTGGGAGGAGGATGAGTAAGATGGCAGAGAGGTGAGAGAGTAGGAAGCAACAGTCAAAGGCCTGGGACACTGTTGCTATCCTTAGGTATGTGACAATATCTGGAATGGAAACTTGGCAAGCTTTAGCTTTCTAACGTATTCTGCTGTACTTCCTGCAAGTCCTCCCTTAATTCTGAATAAATATGGCTTTTCAAAATACCAGCCTGGCTCAGCTAGATTGAGAACAAAGGCACAAGGTCGTGCCAGAGACTTAGAGGGGCGGTACCACTTCTGCGGACTGGGTATGATGGCAGCTTTAAAGAACTCGAAATGTTTAGGTGAAATTCAGGGAGCCTTGGAGAACTGTGTTTCCTTTTAAGTACGAAATTATTTGATAGTCATTTCTGTAGTGTAATTGTTTCCAGTACGCAGAAGAGTGCTGTGCCACATGGTAAGTGCTGAATACGTTTCCTGAAAGATTAAGGCCATTTTTGTACAGGCAGACAGGGTGATTCTTCCATCTTATCCTGATAATTGTCCTACGGTAGAGATAACTTTATGGCAGAAATGAGGCGAAGGTGCTTCCAGGTTTCTGTTGCTTTTTACCAAGGTTTCCCTCCTCAGTTCGTTAAATATGCCCACTCTTAGCATGCACTAGTGTTTTGCCTTCGGTGACATTTTCCAGGCACATATGTGCACGTAGAATCATCAGTGATTGAATAGAACTTTACTTACCAAACACATTCCATCAGAGAAGGCTCTGGCTATAACAACTACTGATAAGTGCCATCCTCCTGGGATGTTCCAGGCAGCAATAATGACAGCACTAATAGTTCTCAGTTACTAGTGTATCTACCAGTATCCAAAGTAGCAATTTCAATCCAAGGGTGATGCTACAGGGACTTTGCAGGCCATACTGGTATTTCCACTAATAGCACACAATTACAAGTGCAATCAGGCCTGTAACCTTGTCTACTCCCAAGATTACCAGGCATGATTTTCTGCCAAAAAATAAAATTTGCATTTGTAGGTAATACAAATATGTAGGAAGCATTACCACTTATTTTAAAAGGCTTAGGAGCCAGGTAGACTTGGGTTCAAATTCTGTCTTTGCCATTTACTTGGTATTTGACTATGGAAATTCATATTTTCTCTCTGAACTTCTCACCTAAAAATCTCTGAAGAAGGAAGGTGATAGTAATAGCTGTCCTGGGAAGCAGTAGGATGTAGCGCTTAAAATATAGGCTCTGCGTCATTCCACTTCTGCTTAGGATGTGGAAAGTTGAATGAGTACACTCACACCTAAATGACAAAAATTTTGATAAACTATAAAATTGTAAATTTTTTGAGCCCATCTAGAGCTGAAATTTCAGGGCAACCATGTAGCTTGAAATTCAAGGAGGGACATCCCTCCAACCCAAAGGAGAGATGGGACACACAGGCTGTCTCACTCAAGACAGCGCCGGAAAAATGTGAGGCTGCCTTGCAAGTGGTTGGGAAGAAGTCAGTGAAATTTTCAATAAAAGCTAACAGCTTTTGTGTGGGTTAGTGTAACAGTAACAAAGCCCTGGGAGGAACAGACATGAGGTGTGTTAGCATCAGCTTGCAGGCTCTTTTCTATGGACCTCCAGTGGGTGCTCAAGGGAAAGACTGGAGGCAGGGCAGGAGACCAGAGAGAGAGGCTCCCTTGGTGGTGAAGGCATGTGGCAAGGCGTCAAGTCTCACTTCAGCAAGATATGAAGCCCTGCCTCATTGCTTGGACCCTTCTCTAAAAAGCCTTAGGCTTCTGGTGAAGGGTCAGCAAATCCTGTCACCCCCACCAGGTCACCAGGGAAGAGGCAAAGACTCATTGTTACTAAAGAGAGGATAGAGGAAAAAACCTAGGGGAGAGCAGGGAACAGTCTAGGGCACAGGATTATATACCAACCTCATTAGAGACCTCCTACTGCTGGGAGATGGATCTCCCACACAAGACCCTTATCAAGAGAGAGTTTAGCTATCATGGGGAATAGGGCTAGGAACACTGAAGAACCCACCCTTGAAGACCAGGCTCACAGGGCCTATTGAAGACTGAGGCTGGGCTAGGAGAATAGAGAACTCTCTTTCCACACTGCTATCCTACCAATGAATACCAAGCAACATCATTCTCAACTAGGTGACTGGCAAAATCATGGAGAGAGACTCCCTGTATGGAGCAGACATATAGGGGCAACCAAAAGCTAAGGACAGAGCACAAACATTGAGGAAAAACTCTTGAGCAACCCCAAGCACTCAATCTCAGCACAAGGTAATGTGGAGAAAAAAGAACCCTTGTGCACTGTTGGTGGAAATGCAAATTTGTGCAACTACTATGAAAAGCAGTACAGAGGTTCCTCAAAAAAATAAAAACGGAATTACTATATGATCGGCAATTCTACTTTTGGTTATATAAAGGAAGAATTATAAGCAGGGTCTTGAAGATGTATTTGTGCATCCATGCTCATAGCAGTAGTATTCACAAAATAGGCAAAAGGTAGAAGCAACCCAAGTGTCCAGTGATGGATGAATAGATAAACAAAATGTGGCATATACGTACAATGAGATATTTACTCAGCCTTAAAAAAGGTAGGGAATTGTGACACATTCTACAGTATGGATGAACCTTGAGGACATTATGCTCAGTGAAATAAGCCAATCACAAGAAGACAAATACTATATGATTCCATTTATATGATGTATCTAGAGTTAAATTTATAGGGACAGAGAAGAATGGTTATCAGGGACTAGAAGAGGGGCATTGAGGAGTTGTTTAATGGATACAGAGTTTCAGTTTTGCAAGGTGAAAAGAGTTTTGAGATTGCTTGCATAAAAGTACTTAATATTCCTAAACTGTACACTCAAATGGTTAAGGTAGGAAATTTTATGTTAAATGTATCTTACCATAATTAAAAATAAAAGCAGGAATGACTATATTAATATCAGATTAAGTAGACATCATAGCAAAGAAAATTACTAAGGTCAAAGGGACATTACATGATTATAAACAGATCAAAAAAATGGTCCTAGAGCAATTGGACACTATAGTAAAAAGAAAAAGTGAACCTTGGCCTAAATCTAATACCTTGTACAAAATCTAACTTAAAATAGATCATAGATTGAAATGTAAAATTATGAAATTTTAGAGAAGATGTTCAGTACTTAAGGCCAGGTGAAGAGTTCTTAAACCTAACACCAAAAGCATGATCCATAAAAGGAAAAATTGATAAACTGGATGTCATTGAAATTAATGAATAGTAATATAACAGTCTAAAATCAAAACAACCAAAATGCCCTTCAATAACTGAATGGTTAGACAAACTGTAGTACATCGATGGAATACTTCTCAGCAATAAAGAAAAAAAACTATTGATACACACAATAAGTTGAATGGATGTGAAGGGATTTATGCTGAGTTTAAAAAGCCAATTGCAAAAGGTTGTATGCTGAATGATTCCATTTACGTAACATTCTTGGAAGAAAATTACAGAGATGAAGAACAAATTACTGGATTCCAGGAGTCAGGGAGGTGGCTGTGGTGATAAATGAGTAGCATGAGGGATCCTTGTGATGGAACTTTTCTGTATCTCGACTGTAGTGGTAATCACAGGAAACTGCACAGATGATAAAATTGCATAGAACTAAACACATGCACATACCCAAATTTGTGTGTAAAACTGGTGAAATCTGAATAAAGTAAAGGGATACTATCAGTTTCATTTTTCTGACTGTGACATTGTACTGCTGATATGCAAGATGTTGCCATTGGGAGAAACTAGGTTAAGGGTATAAGGTCTTTTGCTATTTCTTGTAACTGCATGTGAATTTGCAATGATCTCAAAATTGTAAACTTTGGGGTATCATTTAAATGTTACTAAACTCTCAACAAAATAATCATAACAAAAAGGAAATATAATATTGATGTACACAAGAACATTGACTCAAAATAATTATGCTGAGTGAATGAAGCTGGATGAAAATGAATATATACTGATTCCATTTATATAAAATGCTGGAAAAGGTAAACTAATCTATAGAGACAGCAAGCAAATCAGTGATTATCTGAGGATGGGCATGCAGAGAGGGGCAAGAAGGAGCAATTGTCAAGGGGCAAGAGGAAACATCAGGCAGTGATGGGTATGTTCACTCTTATAATTGTGGTATTGGTTTCACAAGTGTATACACATGACCAAACTCATCAAACTGTCACTTAAAGCATGTGTAATTTATTATATGTCAATTGCACTTTAATCAAACCATTTAAAATAATATCCTCTTCAAGAAAAAAAAACTTTGGAAAGAATAAAGAAGACATGTGGAGCGGAGACTACATTGTTTTAGAATTCTCTGTAGACAATGCTCCCCTTTATCGCCTGCACAGAAAGCAGACTGCTCCCACTGCCCTGCCCTTGGGAGGCCACTGCTCCACCATGTTTCTTAAGACAGTGGGCTAATTAGTGTTGGCTCTGTGGCTTCTAATCTCCATTAGTTTAGTCCTTAGGGTACTCTCAGTAACTTTTAGTAGGGTGAGATTTTTGGCCCTTCTGAGGACAGTTAGTTGCTGACATTATAAAGTGGGGTGAAACAAACACCACTATGAGGTAGATGGCCTGGAAGTGATTTGTCTATTTTGGGAGATTTGGGGGGATACCTCACCCCATATAGGATCTGGCACTTGACACTCTGAAACACTGCCAATCTCCCTGCCCACCCCCATCCAGCCCCAGGAAGAAATGCCACACCTTTTTCCGTTATGTCCATGGGCTCAAATGTCAAGAAGGAAATTTGTCTTCAGCGCTCAGTCCTGACCGAGTCCTTATTCCTACTGTTTGGTTAACTGTGATTCTGCTAGTCTGGCCCCCAACCCTGCAGGACCACATGTCCATCCCTACTCACACATCTGCCTCTTCCCTTCCTTCCCCCTCCCACCATGAGAGAACTCATAGAAATACACACATTTTCACAACAGCTCCGTTTTATTTAAATCACCATCAGGGCACCCTGTTGCTGTAAAATGACATCTACACCATTGGCCATTTCTCAGGGGCCAGACCTCAGAGACTTCTCAGATAGCTCGCTCTGAAGTTACTGGCTGCCCAGGTCATCACTTGATGTGGTGGATTTTTCCAGGCTTTCTGGGTCCTGCTCTGGCTCATTTTGATTCATCTTTTTATTCAGCCTGTGGTAGTGACCAAATAGCATTGTTCCTTTAGCTTTCTTAGGCTTTCTTATGAATTTGGTGGTTTTTTCAGAGACTTTCTTACTCGAACTTCTTTGAAGGGGTCTTTTTATCTTCAGGGTTGTCTTCAGTACCTGGAAGGACAACACAGTGAGGCCAAAAGGGCATTGGCTTAGGGGTAGAAGATGGGATATTGATGGGAAGGGGGGCTTCAGGAGAAGTGGTCAGGGCTGAGGAGGGGTTTGTGCAAGGCAAGGAAAGGGTAAGATTCTTGGGGGAGGGGGAATCAATGACGAAAAGAATAGCTTGAGTAGGGTCCTCTTACTTTTCCACCACCTCTGGACCCAGGTTGATGGGGACTCTTCATCTTCTGCTTCCCTTTGGAGCTTGAGGTTGGTTGGTCTACATCTCTATTAGGCTCCTGTGGTTTCCAGGTTATTTTCGCCATATTGAAGCCTCCCAGTGGTCTACCTCAGGCCTCCTGACCATCCTACATATACCCTTCCAGGACAATCAGGGGCTACACCCTTCAGCTTTGATTGGTCAGCAAGGCTCTCCCCCAGCCAATGGTGGCTAATGGGGGTTTGGACATCACAAAGTACCACTATGACGCCTCTGCTTCGGGGAGAGGTTGCTGGGGAGGCCAAGATGTGGCTTTGAAATGTCTAAGTGCCATTACTGACACCTCTGTGGAGGGGCAGGGATGATGAGTAGCAAAGATGGTTTGATTAGAGAAAGGAGTCTTTTCTCTAACACCCCCAAAGGAGACTCCCCGAGCTGAACTGCCACCCCTCCTCATATCCGCATGTTCAATTGAGGTGTACTTGGTAGACAAAGAACCTTTCCTCCAAGCTATTCTCCAAGACCACCCCTACTCAATGGTTTATTCTACTATCTCCCACCCTTAGTTACTAATTAGTGTTTTGGGTATCTTACCTAAAATCACTCCAAATGCAATGAATTTAAATATCATTGGAGATATGAATCATCTTAAAAACTAACGAAAAGACAGCTCCCATGACTATACATCTCCCTACCTATAGCATCTGGCATTAAAGGCTGCTGATTTTGATTAAATTATTTTCTGCCAGCTCTGCTACTTACAGGCTGGGATTAGAATTAACTGCCCAGGCATAAAGTTTACTTTTATCTTTACTTTTATTTTTTTCTTGGACTCTGGCCATGTTATCATCATTGAGTTTTGCAAGGTTCCTTCTTTTATATTTTATTCTATTTTTGTTTCATTCTTCCTAGAGTCGAACACTTATTTCCTTCCCACCATTAGGTTTGAATGATGTGTTTGAACTATGTCTTGGTATATGTTTGCCCTCTTGTGAAATCCATAGCCTTGTTAAATATGTGATTGAATGTGCAGCATTGTGCTGTAGATCTTGTTCTGTTTCTTACCATATGCACTCAACACTATGCTTTGAAGTTCAAATTATGCAGCTATATGTATCTCTAGTTCATTGCTTCTAATGCTGTGTCATATTCTTTAGAATTCATGCACTAAGCTTTGCTTGTCCATTCCTTCTACTTTTGAGGGACAGCTATGTTGGCTCTCCACTTCACTGCCACAAACAACACTGATAAGCATCCTCATTCATGTCCCCTTATGAACTTCTCCATTCATTTCTCTGGTATATGAACTCAGGACCAGAATTTCTAGGTCATAGATATACATAATTTTTAGTGTGTTGTGCTGCTATAAGAGACTAACATAGACCAGGTGGCATAAACACAAATATTTATTTCTCACAGTTCTGGATGCTAGAACTCCAAGATTAGGATGTCAGCATGGTCGGGTTCTTGATAAGGACCCTCTTCCTGCTTATGTCCTCGCCTGGCCTTCTTTGGTGGGTACACAGAGAGAGAGTGAGCTATCTCCTGTCTCTTCTTCTTTTCATAAGGGCATTGATCCCATTATAAGGCCCAATCCTCATGACCTAATCTAACCGTAATTACCTCCCAAAAGCCCCATCACATTGGAGATGTTTCAACATATGAATTTTGGAGGGACATAAACATGCAGTCTATAAGTGATAATTTTGCTAAATATTGCCAGATTTCTCTCCAAAATGACTATACCAGTCTAGCTTCCCACTATAATTATATTATTACATATTTTCCTATGCACTCACCAATACTCTGTGGAAGGCAACTTCTGATATGGCTCCCAACGATCCCAGCCTCCTGATGTTCACACTCTTGTGTAATCCACTCCCCTGAGTGTGGGCTGTATCTAGTGACTTGCTTCCAATGTATAGAATGCAACAAAAGAAATGGGATGTCATTAACATAAAGTTTCCTCTTGCTAAAACTCTTTCTTGCTGATAGCCTCTCTTGCACTCTTGTTTTCTCATTCTAATGAAAGCAGGTCAGGAGATGCTCAATGAACAGGCTAGCATCTCCAGGAACAGTTCCTGAGGAACTGAGCTCTCAGTGCAACAAACTGCGAGGAACAACCACATGAGTGAACTGGGAAGTGGATCCTTCCCAGTTCAGACTTGAGGTGACGTAGCCTTGGAAGGCAGCCAGAGGACCAACTAAGCTGCACCCAGATTCTTGACCCATTGAAACTCTGAAATAATAGATTTTGTCATTTCGAGCCACTAAGCTTTGAAGTAATTTTTTTTACATAACAAATAACTAGTGTAATTAGTATTATCCAACTTTTAAATCTTTTAAAAATGTGATTGCATTTAAAATTGTAAAAAAAACCCCACAATCTCCTTCCACTTCTATGATTACTAGTGATGCAGCTATTCAGATGTTCCATTTAAATGAGTTTTTGGTTATTAATGTTTCTCATTAGATTCGATTTACTGTTCTTTATGATTATTTTACCATTCCTTTATATTTTATGGATACTAATTCTTTTTTAGTGAACTTTGTCTTTGATATGCTTTGTTAAACATAAATCCTTGATGCTTATCCAATTTTGTTATTCTCTACACAGTTAATTAGTTTTTCTGCACCGTCTGATATGTGCTGATATCTGTATCGTATGCCTTTTATTTTTAGGGGCTATTATTTTATAGATCATGGCCTCTAGTACTAGGTTGAATGTAGAGGCCAAATCAGATATTTATATCTATCTGGAAAGTCATGTGCCTAACATGTTACAGTAATTAGGAGATTTTCTGTTGTTGTTTTTGCTACAGAGACTTTATCATGTTAAAGAAGTCTCCTACTGTTCTTAGTTTTTGAAAAGAGCTTTTTAAAAAATGTGCCTTTATCAAATGCTTTTGCTGTACCTATTGAGATAATTATTTAAATGGTATGTTTTCCTTATTTTATTAAGGTGGGGAATCACACAAACATATTTTCCTATCTTAAATCAGTCTCACATTCCTAAGACAAATCCTACTCGATTATGATATACCTTCTTTTACAATTTTATATCTATGTTTATAAGGGAGATAGCCCTTTAAATTTCATTTCATGATCTTTCATTTGTGTTTTGAAATCAAGGTGTTATACTAGCCTTATAAAATGGGTTGGTAAGGTTTCTCTCATTTTCAATTTTCTAACACAACTAGTATGAGAGATAGAATTGTCTATTCCTTGAACATTTTGTAAAATTTACCTGTAAAGCCATTTAGATCTAGACGTTCCTGAATCTGCAGTAGTGGACCGGAGGAGTCTGAGTACCGTTCTTATTTCTTTAATCATCATGGGCATTTGAATTTTTGAGAGGAGCTAATTAATAATACTCATTCTTCCCTTTTGGAGTTTAGAACCTATTGCTGGGTACACATGTGTCAGAGAGAGATCCAGATAGAGCTGACTGCAAATTGTGACTTTAGATCTCTAGCCAAGTTGACTTGCTAATAGTTCATCCCTGAAATCACCAGACCCCTTTCCACATGGCAGATCAGAATTCACCTTTCAGCTCATAGGCTGATTCTGAGAATGAATCAGAAAGGACTGAGTGAAGCATGTCTTACTGCTTCTTAAAAATTTACCGAATTATTCCTTGTCTATTCCTGGGGAGAAGTGAGTGAGATGGTGGAGAAAGGCTAAATGTGTTAAAAATAGAACAAAACAAATAAGAGTTTCTCAAACAATTGGCCTCTTCAGGTTTCTTCTGCAAAATTTTGCCATTTATACTGTTTACCCCAGCAATATGATAATTTCTTCTTAGGCTTGGTTTATTGGCATGTACTTATTCATAATACGATTTCATTACTTTCTAAATTGCTATATTCTCCCTTTCTTCTTCAGATTTTGTTTGAGCCTTAGCTTTTTATTTCTTGATGCCTTGCTTGTGGTTTATCTTATTAATCTTTTTAAGTAATCATTTCTTGATTTTGTAATTATTTTTTATATTTTGGTTGATATTTCTTCATTCATTTCTGTCTTTATGTCTATTTCCTCGCTCCTGGTTTCTTTTGCATTTACTCTGTTGCTCTTTCTTCCAGCTTGTTGAGTTGAACACATAGCTTATTTGCCCTCAATATCTTTCTGATTTCTAATAAATGTATTGAAAGCAGTAAACTTCTCACAAAGTTCTGTGTTAGCTACATGTCACAAATCATCTAGTGCTAAGTAGTATTAGGAATTTCTCACAATTTTTTAAATTTCCTCTTTAATCCAAGGATGAAAGGATTATTTAGTAGTATGATTTTGGTTTCTCAGCATATTAGGTTTTTAAGCTATCCTTTAAAAAAATCTATTTTTAATTTTATGATAATCTAAGGACATAGTCTGTAGGATGTTGACTCATTAAAGTCTTTTTTGGCTTTCTTTGTGAAGTTGTACATGGTTACTTTTTGGGACTATTCTTTGAGTGCTTAAAAATAATGTGTATTCTCTATTTGTTGAGGGTCAGTTTTCTATTTACCAGTTTGTGCTTATTAATTCTATCATTCAGCTCCTCTCTCTTTGTTTTTTTTTTTTTTTTTTTTTTGCCCTTTCTCTTGGATTTCTAATTGCCTGGCATAACCATGTCCATCCTTCATTTTCACCCACCATACTTCTGATGGGGACCCTCAGTTTGTCAGCATTTGGCACCTCAGCCACTGGCGATCTATTTAGTAGGACAGATGCCTGAGCCTACAGATTTTGCCAGGTCTCCACCTGATGGCCCTAGGCAAAACCTTCCCTGCAAAGCCCCAGAACATCTGCAAGGATAACAAAAGACTACAGTCTCTGGGCCCCTAGTAGGCGTAGGGGAAGGCCCTTGACATTTGTACATTGGGGAGGAGGACTGGGACATTTGCGACTTCCCCTAGCTGGGTAATTCTTAATCACAGTTCATTTTGATCTTTCACACCTTGACCTTTATTATTATTATTATTATTATTATTATTGTGAGGAAGATTGCCACTGAGCTAATATCTGTGCCAATATTCCTCTGTTTTATGTGGGATGTTGCCACAGAGTAGCTTGACAAGCAGTGCTAGGTCCGCACCCGGCATCCGAACCTGTGAACCCTGGGCCGCTGAAAGGGAGCATGCAAACTTAGATGCCACCAGGCCGGCCGGCCCCACCTTTACCTTTATTATTATAATGTGAGCTGATAGTGAACAGAAAGTGCGTGGCTTTGCTCTTTATTCAGGCGGACATGCAGCAGGAGCACGTACAGGCAGCAGCGACTACTGTTACATTGAAGCACCAAATGTCAACTTTCACATCAGCATCTCTGATTATTGTGGCGAATAATCCCCTCATTTTGTTTAAATATTTATTTAATTAATAGTAACACTCACATATTTGTACATGTCAATAAGCCATTAGTGTTTCTTTGAAGTGCTTATTCATGTCCTTTTCCTTTGGTGTTTGTCCTTAGTTTCTCTATTTGTATAAAGCAATTACTCTTTAATTGTGTCAAGTTCATACCACATTGTGTAAAATTGCCTTTTCTCTGTCGAGTGTATCTCTAATATATTGCTCAGTTTCCCATTTGTCTTTTGAGAAATGTGTTCGTCATCTCTTTGACATATAGAAATTTTTAATTTTTAACTATATCCTTTGCTTTATGGCTTATGATTGATACGGTTTTTTTAAATGCCATATTATTGTTTGGAGCAAATGTTGGAGATTTGGAGGCACTGAGGCTTATTGTCCTCTTGTAAAAACTTTAGCAAGCCCTTCCGGCATTTCCAATATCTTTAAGTACTTTTTGCATTATATACATTCACCTTTTATGGCATTTTTCTCAAGTTTCAATATTTTATTGTTAGTGTCTGTCTTTCATGCTAAAAATAGGGAAATGACATTTCTACAACCACCCCATCGCATATATGAAATCATAGCTAGTTAATGATGCCATACTTTACTTTCCTGCTGCAGCCTCCGAATCCAGTTAAACACAACATTGTAGCCAGTCCCTACAGATGGACGAGCATTGACAAAAAATATAACCTACCTGATGTCCTGAGGCTAGATCGGTATGCGTCACATGACGGCCTGTGGGCCAAATTCAGCCTGGCTGCCTGATTAGGCAAAAACAAAAAAAGCCGAGTACACATTCATGTATCTATTTCCTATGGCTAATTTCATGCTACAAAGGCAGAGTTGCATGGTTGTGATGGAGACCATATGGTACACAAAGCCAAAATTATTTACTATCTAGCTCTTTAAGAGAAAAAAATTGCCCGCGCCTGTGCTAGACTCTTGAGCTTTTTGAGGGCGGCGCGTAGGTTTCATTTATTTGTGTATTCTTGTAGATCGCAGCATATACTTGATACTTAATATACTCACAGTCAGTAAGTAAGCTGAAAATGAGCAAAATAAAATAAGAAAACATTTCTAAGGAAGGCATTACTGTTGAACGCTAACAACCATATGGATCTCTCAAATAACATGCTAATTCAAATGTCTACAATGTTATCACCCTACTTTTCCTTCAGGGGCTATTCTGATTTCTCTAAATAAGAACACTGTTACATTGGAGATGAGGAGGAAGGGTAGAATTCCTCCAATCCTGAGGCTAGACTCCCTGTCCCAGCTGTGACTTTGGGCCATAAAATTAGAAACTTGCTTATGCTGTCTTTGAGCTCTCTATTTTTAGGAAGGTCAGTTGCTTATTTCCAGAATGAGTAAGACTTATTCATCAGTGCCAATTCCATCTGTATTATAAAGCAGTGAAATGGATTCAAAATGCAAATTCAAAGAAAGCCAAATAAAGTATAGAAAGGTTCTTGGACAGGAATTACCATCGCTCACAGATAAAATACAAATATCTTTATATATTTCTGTGTTCTGCTTAAATTTTTTCTAACATAGCCTATCAATAATTTTCAGTCATTCAAAACTAAACACGTAGTAGGCACTCAAATATCTGTTGCACACAGAAAAGAATTACTTTGCGACTTGAGTTACTTCCCAGAGATTTTATGATAAGGTAACCTAGCAAAATAATGGGTTTTGAAAACCAGTGTGCAATGGGATGGCTACAAAGAAGGAATATTTAGTAATGTTGATCTTTACCTAACCCAATATTTACAATTAGGTCTTTCTGGACTCTGAACTAACTTTTCAGATCCCAGAAGAACTTCTAATAGTGAAATATTAATGAGTGAAATATCCTTTTTGCACATAGTGCCAAGAAAGAGTCAATATACTACTGTCAGTAATGATGTAATGGAATGATTAATATTTCTTATTACTGGTGAAAAAAATATGTACTCTCTCCTTGATAAAGCAATTTTAGGATATGAGAAACTTATCTTACTAAACATAAACCTAAGATTCACAAAGATCATTTTTAAATAATATATATCTTTTTAAATAAATGTTTTCCTCTACAATCAATAATGTTGTACTTTCACATTTTACTTTGTTATTGTTTGTATCACAATTAAATCATTTTCAGGTTGTGCTGATGCTCCAGATGGTCAGAGCTTTGCCCTTCCATTATAAAAAACCTTTGCAGTGAACTCTCCTTTATTATATTTCGTAATAAGGACCAAGTGAGACTTATAGAATACATTTAATAATTTTATATCGCTTTGGGTCAATTATTCTGGTTTTCTTTTTTCCTTTTTTATAATTTAATATGTGAAAATTGCTATTTTATAATTTTGAATAAATCATCCATTAGACTGTTTTTTCCAAACATCTTAGTTTATGGTAATCCCTTATTTTAAAACCTATTTTATATGTGTTTTATATGTTGGGGTATTTTGCATTCTTGCTTGCATTCTTCTTTCTTGATGACAGTTATTAAAATGCATGTGTGTGTGTGTGTGTGTGTGTGTAGACACACCTATATCACTGTGATTTAGGGGCCAGCAAATCACTGTCCACGTAGAGTCAATATAGATTACAGCTGCTTGGTTTTATAAATAAAATTTTATTGGCACACAGCCACATCCATTCATTTACGTAGTGCGTGGTGGTTTTTGTGCTAAAACGACGGAGACCTATGTAGCCTGCAAAGCCTAAAATCTTTACTGCCTGACCCCTTTACAGAAAATGTTTACTAACCCGGCATTTTAAAGAGCAGAACACTGAATCTCAGAAGTTCAGTAACCTGCTCGAATTCACACTAGTATGTAAGTGACAGAGCTGAGATTTAGGTCCAGTCCCCTGGATTCTAGGGCCCCTCCTTATAATTTCTATGTCATACTTCCTTCTTATCTGATAGGGCTATTATTACCCTCCTACCCTCACGAATGGTCATGGTTTTTATCTTTCTTTTCCAAAAAAATGGCTATTTCATTTTATTTTCACCTTTTATAAAGCAAATCTCCAGTTGATTCAACTGATATTTGCCTACCTGGGCAATTTTTAGTTAGTTGCCACATGAAGTCTTATCCTGACAAAAACCTTCAATTTACCATAAAAAAGAGGCTACTACGGGGACTGGCAATAGCAGGATCCAAAGTATATGATGGGTCTGTCATACATACGTTTTAAAAGTATAGCATTATCTAGAGTTTTAATGAAATATATAATGGGGAAAAATGAATACACTAAATGCTGTTAGATAAATTTGAATCTCACATTAAAAGATAAGGTTTCTATTTTGCAAAAAAACTCTCCCCATGAGACATTGCGTGTGGTTTCCAGAGGTTAATTTTGAAATTCACTGTCTATATCTATACATCTACTTACCTCGTCCAGTGATGTCTTTGTGTGGATGTCCATGGAGTGATCTGAAGAGTAAACTAGTTGCATAATCATGTGCATAGTGTATTCTAATGTTTATAGGAAGATAAACACCCCGTACTAGGCATTATAGTGGAATCTTTCTCTCCCCTCTCCATTCCCTGCATTTCTCTGCACATGATAAAGATATTTGAACGAAACCCATGAGGTAGATACTAGAGGTTAATATGGGATGTGCAGAGAAAGGTATGTAGTGGGAGATTATGACGTGTTGTGCTATAAACCACTACTGCATTTCAGTACTTTTGCTATGAAATATTACTTTTTATATAAAGACTTAAATAGAAAAATATATTTTTTAATCACTTTCTATAGGATATTAGCAAGCTTTTCAGCCACTACAAATCCTAAAATTTCCCACCCATGGAAATGTGATAAGTAGAACTTAGTCTTATCTTTGATTATAGTAAGGCTAGAATGTTTTGAAGTTTTCTTTCCTCACTCTGGTTCCAATATCTTTTTTTCTTCAAATTTTGCATCTGTGTTATTCTTCATTTTCCTTCCTCAAAGGTTTTCTCAGATGTCTGGTAATCCTTGATTGTCTGTTTGTGATGAAGGGGAGGGGAGTAAAATGATGTTTAGAAGTTTTAAGTGTGTGGGTCTGGTTCTTCTATCTTGAATCTTACTGTAAGAATATCTGGATGCTATTTTTGTTAAGGAATGCTACACTTTTGTAGCTTTATATCCTTATTTTTGTCTGATCAAACTTCAGTGAGAAGAGTTTTCTAATATCTCTTCTGGATGGTAAAGATCTGGCTGGCTGCCAGAGATTTGGGAGCAAGACCCTGCGAACTGAGGAAGGAGAGCCAGGAACTCTCAGCATTCAATATGCACGTGGTCTATGGTCACTTAACATCCCTGCTTTTCAGTACACATACCCTCAGCTGTGCCTGGTATTTCCAGAGAATAGATCCCTAGGTATCTGCTGGAGTGGGAGAGAGACGGTACCTTAGGGACATAGATCGGATAAGGGAATCTAGAAGGCTGAATGTTTTTCAACAGTTTTTACCCTACTCCATATTTTAGCCTCTCCCTTTCTTGCCCAATTCCATAAGCACATGAAACTGATATTTCCTGAATCCTTGAGGATTCTGTAATGTAAATCTGGTTGGTTCTCAGGGTTTCCTAAGGCCTGCTTGAGATTCAGTTTTCTTAGTTCTGCTAAGTCAATTATCACTGGTTCATTTGCTTTCCCACTTCTGAAATGTTGTTGCTCTGTTATTTGCTCCTGTTCTCTCTGTCCTTGTGGATCCTAGTGGAGTTTTCAGAGGAAGTGAAATTGGATGTGTATACTCAATCTACCATCTTATTATCTTCTGCCTCTGGAGTAAAGCACTAGGGATTTATACATTTAGGAAACCCTGAGTAGTCTTCATGGCAGAGATTCAAACACATAAACTACATTTAATGTGGAAATGAGATACATCTGAATTCTTCAAGGAATTAAACCAAAATATATAACAATGAAAGAAAATTGTTTTTTATTGCTCCCAGTTTGTCATTTAGCCTTTAATGAAATTTTGAAGGCTAAGAACATTTATTTTTATATAGACTCTCTTCTTCTGATGTCAAGTAAAGAGCTTTGCCTCCTACGCATCAGGTTTGCAAAATGATTAGAAAATCTTTAGTGCCCATTCTGGTAATAGCTTGTCCCTTCAAACAAGTCCAAGTGAAGCACATATGATGGTCACTTGTTATTAATGGCATATTTTGGCATAAATTGAGATTATTGGCATTGTTTGAAACCAAAAGAAGAACAAAGTTAAAGGAGCCTGGTTGTATGGTATGACTGCACAGGACAAGGAGCACAAATGTACAGTGTCAAAAGGAAATTGTGTTCTGTTGGAATGAAATGAGATGGAAAATACATTATGAATGGTAAAGGAGTAATGAGAAAGTTTTTGCCACTAGTGTGGGTTTTTTTTTTTTTCTCCAGTAACTCACTGCTATTTGAATGTTGCTAGTATTTAGGCATCAAAATTATATTGCAACCTGTCAAAAGCTCTAAATGAATTACATTTAACACAACATCAGAAATTAGTGAAATTACTTGCCATTGTGGGTAGTCCATCCCTAAAGTCCATAAACGATGTGTGCACGCTGCGTGGGGAGCAGTACTTTACAAGGAACAGGCATTATAAAAATGGGAGCTAAAATTATAGTTCCTAGTCTGAAAGAGGTTACAGTATAGGTCAGGTCCCAGAGGCACAGCCAAAGGAGATATATATCTTCCAATCATGAGAGGAAACCGTGAGAAAGAGTATAGGAAAATTAAAGTAAGGAGAATGATAATGGATCAATTTAAAAATGATTGAGGTCTCAATTGGCCTTATGTTTTGCAATTTCATTCACTCATTTAACAAACATTTAGTGAGTGCCTTGTTCATGCCAGATTCTGTGCTTGGTGTCTGGACTATAGACACGAAAACAATGAAAACATTACTGCTGTCTACTGAATGCAGCTGTCTGTGGGAGGCAGACTATTATGCCCTTTCTTATTTGTTCCTCACAAGAACTTTCAGTGGCAGTCATTATTATCCCTAATGACTTTGCTGATATTTATCAGTTGGGGTCTCCATAAGAAACAGAGAACCCATTCAAATTAGGATAATTTGTGGAGAAGAGTAGGTTTTTATAAAGGAACTAATTATAAAGGTGTGGGTGGGAAGAAAAGGAACCTCAGGGGATACTGCAGGAACCTCAATCAGCAGGGGCAAAATTGTCACAACCCCTAGTGTGAAAGGACCTGGAAGAGGGGGGAGAATTGTGTAAAGCTGGACTTCTTGTGAGGAACAGTGACAGTCTGTCTAGGGACACAACCATCCCGGCATTAGCCACCTAACAAAGTGGTTACCAGGAGAACAAATACTTCAATCTCACTCTCCTCCCTCTTTCAAGCCTCGTCTTTGTGGTTTTCCATGGACCAGACTCAACCCCAAACCAGATGAGCCTATTTATGTATTTCATACCAGTCAGCTAACCAGGGCAGAGTGTAGGATGGGGAAGGGTGGAGAATGGACGTGGAGGGGACTACATCCTATATATCCCATACACAAGGCCACACAGTGAATGACAGTTGCAGAATTTAAACCCAGGTATAAGAGGTTCCAGTGTCCACGGGTTTTTCACAAATCATTTCAATCTTACACAGTTCTGCCTTGATAAATGATTTGGTGGGAGAGACAGACTTGTCAACAACTATAATACTCCTACAAATGAAATGAGCAAGGAGACAAATTGGTGATTTTGAGACAGGCTTATCTCTAGCTTATTAACTTCCAAAGTCTTAGGTCTTGCTCTGGCTTTAGGTCTTACCAGGATCCTGGAGCCCACTTTAGTCTGAAGCTTCTAGCGCACAAAAACCCGGAGATGAATTAGACATCTCAAGGAGCTCACAATCGAGTGTCAGAGAAAGACATAGACAACCAACTACAAGACAAGTGTCCAGATCTCTAGAAATTACAAGACCAGCACCCTGTGGTATCACAGAAGAGGAAAGTATTAGAATATGACTGAAGACTGTAAAAATAAAAGGTTTCACAGGGGCCGGCCCGGTGGCACAGTGGTTAAGTTCACATGTTCCACTTCTCGGCGGCCCGGAGTTCCCCGGGTGCGGACATGGCACCGCTTGGCAAAAGCCATGCTATGGTAGGCGTCCCAAGTATAAAGCAGAGGACGATGGGCATGGATGTTAGCTCAGGGCCAGTCTTCCTCAGCAAAAAGAGGAGGATTGGCTCAGGACTAGTCTTCCTCAATCAATCAATCAATAAAAAATAAAAGGTTTCACAGAAGTGGCATTAAAATAGGAATAGGATAATCAGGAAGTACTCAAGGCTGACTGGATCTGAAATTCTAGAAACTTTATCAGGGAAATGTCAATTCCCAGGGCATGCCTAACCTACCTTGTAAATCTGGGACCAAAGTCTGATCTCCAAGAAGTTGGTCTGTAGGGGGACACAAATGGGAGAATTCTGAGAATTGACTGTGCATTAGGCCTCATCTAAGATAAAAAAATATTCTAGTGGGGGCTTTTATTGCTTTTGGCAACATTTTCTTATCTTTAATTGAAAGCATTAATGTTTTTCTTCTGGCAAAGACCATTTATCAACAAGATGCAACTTTTGTTCCCCAAAACACTTGTTTTCTTTTTTTGGGTGAGGAAGCTTGGCCCTGAGCTAACATCGGTTGCCAATCTTCCTCTTTTTCGCTTGAGGAAGATTGTCGCTGAGCTAACATCTGTGCCAATCTCCCTCTATTTTGTATGTGGGATGCCACCACAGCATGGCTTGATGTGTGGTGTGCAAGCCCATGCCTGGGATCCAAACCTGTGAACCCTGGGCTGCCGAAGCAGAGTGCACAAACTTAACCACTATGCCACTGGGCCAGCCCTCCAAAGCACATTATAATGAACTTTGTGGAATTAAAATGAAAATAGGAGTGGAAATGCAATTCTCATTCAAGGCAGAGTACAATCTTTATCACCAAACTTCATTATTCATACAAAACCTCACTTTAATTGTTCCTCAATATGCTCTTGGAATTCAGCCAAAAGGCAAGATTTTAATACAGATATTAGCAGCATCACTACTTACGAATCAAATGAAAAAGGAATTCTGCTTTGACTTGCTTCTAAGACTGGCAAACTATTAGCATCTCTTAATTATGGTAGAGGAAATCTGAAAGCATATAAGCACAATTCATGTTAAAAATTCTAAGATCTATCACTTAGTGAATCCTTCATTTAATATTCTCTGGGAATAGGCTTTTCAATAATGAGAATATTTTGTTCCCATTCCTTTCCAATGATTGCTATAGTTGGCAGTAGCCGAAACCAATCTGCACCCTTGGAAATAGCATTTAAAGAAATATGAAAACTCACTGGAAGCATTTTTTAATAAAATCAAATTATTTTCCATATGCCTTTATAGTTGGGCAGAATATTTAAGATTACTAGTTCAATACTTAACCATTTATTGTTGAGTAATGGGAAGTGACTTAACCAAGGTCATCTTGTTTGTTTTGTTGCCCTTTATTTCCAAACTTTAATATAGTGATCTGTCTAACCATTCAGGTTTGTAGTTATGCAGCCAGCTTTGTGTCCTCCTTCTCTATCAAATCTCTTCTGCCACCTCTATACCAAAATGTGTCCATTTCACATGAGAAATATACTTTAAATTCAGGGCCTCATTGCCTTTCCCTGTTACTGCTCTACTTCAAGCTACCATCATCTCTTGTTATGCAGTTTTGAAGGATCCCTTTTAGCTACCAGGAAGAGTCAACATTTAAAAAAATAAAATACAAAGGAGAACAGATTGGTGGTTACCAGAAGGGAAGGGGGTGGGGGGTGGGCAAAGGGGTAAAGGAGCACTTATGTATGGTGACGGATAGAAACTAGACTATTGGTGGTGATCACGATGCAGTCTGTACAAAAGCTGAAACATAATAATGTACACCTGAAATTTACACAATGTTATAAGCCATTTTGACCTCAATAAAATAATTTTTTAAAAGGTGACATGCTCATCTATGATGATAGAAATCATAACAGTAGTTGCTTTTGAGATGTGGAGGTTGACTGAAGGGGTAGAAGCGAGCTTTCTGGGGCAATGGAAATGTTATATATCTTGATTGGGGTTATATCATTATTGCAGTTATACCTTGATTGGACTTTATATCTTGATTGGGTTACCTGAGTATATACATTTGTCAAAACTCATCAGATTGTACACTTATGATCTGTGTCTTTCACTGAAGGTAAATTTTACCTCTTTAAAAGTACTTTTAAAATGTAACATGTTTATTATATGAAACATTAGCAAATAAAAGTAAGCAAAAATAAGAAAATGAAAACAATACAAAGATCCTATTAAGTACATTTCAGTTATCCAAGTTTCTCTTTAGCCACTCACGTACCACTAAATCCCACCACCCAATCCAACTACAGGTCCAACTCTAGCAACATGTGGTTCTCGTTCTTCCCTAAACAAGCCAATCTTACAAGCTTTCAGAACACATTGTTCTCTCTACCTAGAAGGCCTTTACTCGTGCATGCCTACTGAATATCAGTTCCACCTTTTAGGATGCTGCTCAAATGTCATTTCTTCTGCACAATCTTCTCTACCACTCAGGACAATGCAGCACTGCCCTCTCTACGCTCTCAGCATTGTGCACAAAGTTTGCTGCAATGTCCTTGAAGGTAGGGGACATGTATTGCTTGACTGTATTTCTCGTGCCTACTACTATGGCTGGAATGTAGTAGAAGCTTTCATATTTGCAGACTGAGTTGTTTAATGATCAAATTGCAATCAAGGTCTGGTTGTAAAGGTCAACCTATATGTATATATTAATAAGCAGCTGGCACTTCCACAGAGAGAGAGCTCTCTGTTGTCATTTCCATCAATAGTATAAGGTGTGACACAAATTGATTAATAGAGACGAAGGGAGTTTGGTCTTTAGGCTGCAGCTTTGGAGGGCATCCCTACCTTTAAAACTTTTTCATAAACTTGCCACTTGACGCTAGCCAATGGAGTAATAGAATAAATGTCTTTCCAGTAAGATGAGTTTTGGTGTGCAAGGCATACACATGCCAACAAATTGCAAACTCACTACGTTATCCCATACTTCACTTTTGGCTAATGTAAGAAAGATTTAGAGTCCCTTCTAGACTCACTTGAGGCTGTTTGTCTCAGTCTTTCATCTCAAGGGCTATTAAGAGTAAAGCACATTCTCAAATTCTGCTTTCTGACCTTTTAAGCATTTCCCTGTCATAATGTGCTTGGGGTTGGGGAAGGGCAAACTTTGAGACTCAGCACTAGCTGAAAGTCTTGCCATCTATACCTAATGATTCTTGGAAAATTTTTCCATGACCTGATTTTGTAATAAATTGAAAAGTTTTTTAGATATATTAAACCATATTGAGACACTCACTAGCAGGTTTCTTCCTCAAATGTGTCTGAATAGAAAGGGCTGAATAAATGTAGTTTTGTTCAAAATTTATACATTCAGTTATTGCTGGAAGAAGGTGAGGTCATTCATTCACTCACCCATTGATTTATTTAACAAATACTGTGAACCTCTATATATCAGATGTTGGACCTACACGGGATATACAGTGATGTACAGGACTGATACAGTTGGTCCCTGCCATCCTAGTGTTTATAGTCTATTGGGGAAACCAATATATATTTATTAGGCATCCATTATGTGCCCAGATTTCTTCTTAGTGATCAGAGTGATAAAAAAAATGAAGATGTACAAAGCATATTATAATGTCTTCAAGGAGCTTGCAATTTTGAAGAGAAAGTTAATTAAGATGCTGATCCTCATTGGTCACATAAGCAATTGTTTATGCACGGTATGCTTGCTGGGACAGCCTCAGCCACTCATCACCTTTTGTGCCTCTCCCCAAATTCCTGGTACATGTAAAACTCCACTTCTGTTTACTAAATAGAGTGTTCCTTTGAGGTGTCATTCCTTACATGAACCTGTATCTGGTATCTACTGCAGCCTGTGTTCACCACTTCAGACTGTACTATGAATCAACCTCATGTCTGAATCATGATGGCAAGACAGGAAATGTAGATATGTGTCTTAAAATTCTCTTTATAATGATATAATCTTGAATAGAACAAGAGAGGAGAAAGCAGGTATCAGCCTGTGAATTAAGGATTTTTCTTACTCTGAATGTTGTTTTTTTTCTCTCCTTCTTAAAAAGAGAGGCTGTCTAATGTTCAGAACTTGGAGAATAAAAATATTTTATTTAAGATGGATTGGATATCATTTTGCTTGGGTAAGCACTAACTGGGTAGATAAATGTTTGACATCTAATATTGCTATAAAACTTGTTTTCCTAAGTGAAGTAAACTAATTAGACAATGAAACATGAGTTGCCCATTTCTGTTGCAATTGAAACTCAGAGGAGAGGCACCACCATTACCCTATGGGATGGAGTGATGAACAAGGCCATTTTCAGAGGGCCTCAATCAGGAGATGAAATTGGTTTGGTGCATACTTTACTACTTCAGATGATGCTTTGTTTGACCCTGTCTCAAATTCTCCTGTAAAAATAAACAAATAAACCACAACTGGGGACCCAGAGGTGAAATGCTGGCCTAGGAGAGATCAACAATGTAATATCTATTCTCTGACACACGAGCCCTGAGGAAGTTTACCCAGCTTATGAGAATCTTCTATTTTGGGATCAGAGTAGGAATTAGGGGGATCGAGAGTTGGTGCCATTTGCCTTTTCTTTTGTTTTTTTGTTCTTGCATCTCATAAATAGGTGTTTTCCCACTTTCATTAAAGTGCTCAAGGTTGAACTGTGGATGGACTAGGGAACATTGAAATAGATCACCTGTAATTAGTGAGGTTGATAACAGAAGGCAATCCCAATAGGTTGGATTCCTGTTACCTTACTCGATTTTCTTCTGGAAGCTGGTAATGAGAATGGCATCTTCAAATTTTATGGCATTTCTGAATTATAGGGCAGGCCCATTCCAATCTCATAGCTTGTACCTGGAAAATCTCACTCTAGAGACAACAGCCAGGCATTTTTTGTGTGAAGAGTCCTCTTCTGTCAATAAATTTTTCCAGTTGATAGTGTCAAAAATCTGCAAAGGGAAAATCCTTAGGATCTATGTGTTTAACTAGAGCTGCTATGTTCACCCATTTGGTGTGGCTCTCCTAGTCTGGAAAGCAGCATTTACCTCTCTCCAGTCTTCAAAGTCTTTGGCTCTGATTGGCTTTTGACCCAGAGCAGTTCTGGGAAGCTATTCTGTGGGCCTTAGGGTGTGTTGGCCTCTCCTGCAGTTCCCAGGTCAGTCATCATTTGTCTCTGTAACCTTGAGTATGACAGTACCATTTGGGGGTGGGAGGGAGGATCTCAATAGGCTTCCAGATCACATAATGGTTGACTTTAGGATACATACCAGTTTCAACTAAATAAGAAAGTCGTGATATTGTCAATTTGACAAGGAAAACTAAACTTTGCTTCAGTTTGGATAATGTCAGTGAATAACACATTGCTTTCTTTTGCCTTTCAAGTGCCTTATCCAAAATAAAAAGCAATTTGTTTTTGTAACATTTAGAATCTACATAGGACTGCAATGTCTTTAGTGTGTAAATATCATGACTTTGTTAAAGTGCTTTATGAAAGAAAGCTGTTTAGATAATTCATTTATCAAAAAAGTTTTTGTTTATTTATTTTTACTTCTCTTTCTAGCATTAATTTGGGGTTAGGGATGAGGAAAAACAATTATCTTTGCAGGGGCCGGCCCTGTGGCAAAGTTTGCGTGCTCCGCTTCTGGGGCCCAGCGTTTCACCAGTTTGGATCCTGGGCGCGGACATGGCACGGCTCATCAGGCCATGCTGAGGCTGCGCCCCACAAGCCACAACTAGAGGCACTCACAACTAGAATCTACAACTACGTACTGGGGGGTTTTGGGGAGAAGAATAAAAAAAAAGATGGGCAACAGACATTAGCTCAGGTGCCAATCTATAAAAAAAAAAAATTCTCTTTACAAATTTTAAATTGCTGAGCACACATCAAAAACTGGCATTAGCCAGAATGCATAGATATATAATCTATGAAACATTGCCAAAGAGAAGACAGGTTTTCCTAAATAATGCAGAGCACTTTAATTATGAGATTTGCATTGATTTTGATAACTGAAAAATATTGATGCTCAACTGAAAATATTAGTAAAGAAATTTTTACTGTTTAGCTTTGTTGCAAAAGTTTTTCATCTAGCAATTATGATTGATGACAACAAAAGTCTTTAAAAGGCTTATGTATTTTAATACACAATATACAGTTATACCATCCTGAAGTCTACAAAATTTCTCTAATAAAATATCACAGGTATGACTGTAGAAATGTTAGACCCCCTCATTCTACCAGTTGTTGCTTTTTTACTTAATTTCTTTTTATTAATTTAAAATAAAATGCATTTATTCACAAGTATATAGCTAACCAGAAACAATTTTTGTTATCAATTATGTATGAAAGAGCAATCAGAAATTTTTTCTCAACACATACAACATTTAGTGATGCAAGAAACATTCCTTCTATTAGAAATAATGAAATCATACCTAGATCCTATAATAGAGGGAAGAATGAGACTAAGGCATGCTAACTTCCTCGCCAATATTATACTTGTGAGAAGATTGCACACAACTTGACATGTATGACAAATGAGCAATTTGGTTTCAAAACACATTGATGAAGAAAAATCAGAAAATATGTATGAGGGCTGGAGAGTTTTCTGAACTGTTGGAAATTGTGCTCATATCTTTAAAAATAGGCAGAATGACTCTGAAAATGTCAGATTTTTCCACTTTATTTGTATACATGGAAACGTACCTGAGAAATTAGTAGTGTGCTTCCATGGTTTCTCAGCAGGCACTGAATGGGTTCCCAGGAGCATCCAGCCATTATCAAAACGTCCTTAGCCTTCTTTCATGTTGTAGACTAAACAAATCAAAGTCAAGGCCTATCTTGCAGTGGACCTATCTAATAACATGAACATACATAGGCGACAGGATTTAGAAGTGTATACAGAAGGTAGAAATCTTCTGATATACCTTGTTTTGAACATGAGAAAACTGCCCAGAGAAGTGAAGAGGTCACCCAGTGAGTTAGCGTCAAATCTGGGGCTAACTCATGTTTACTGACTCCCCAAACTGGGGTCTTGCCAAGAGCATTTGTGCTGCTTCAAGTGATGTTTTGGGAGCCAGTGTATCCTGGATGCTTGCTGCAATGCTGCTTGTTTTCTATTCGTATTTAGTCATTCACCTTATGGTACCTAAAATTTCTCATCATGCAATTAGCAAACAGTGGCCCACAGCCTGAATATGAATCCACAGTATTGCTTGTGCACAGAGAGTCTCATACTGGCATCAAGAAATATTTTTCCCATAGTCATGCATCGTGTTAACCTGTACAGTTTGGCTCAGCATACAGCAGTTTTCCTAGTACCATTTCCCATGGACTTCACTTATCCTACACTGCAGACGTGCTGGCCGACTTGACAGTTCTTGGGCTTGCCACGCACTTGCATGCCACTTTCCCATTGCTCCAGCAGTTCTTAAGCCTGGAATGTCTTCTCCACAGTTACTTTTCTGTCTTCTAAAATCCTTTCACTGAAAATAAAGAAAAACAACGCAAATGACCCAGCAACAAAATGTACAAAGAATATGAACAGTCCATTTATAGAACAGGAGGTGAAACTTGCCAAACATATTAAAATGTTCAACTTCATTAATACAAAAGTGCAAATTAAAATGAAATGCCATTTTTCATCTTGGAGATTGGCAAAAATGTTTGCTAATAAGCACTATTAATGAAAATATGAGGGAATAAGCAATCTCAAACTGTTGGAGCAGTGTATATTTATGCATCCTTTCCAGGTGAGCAATTTGACATTATCTATCAAAATGAAACATGCATGAACTACTTAAATCTAGCAAAGACAATTCTAGGACTCCAAAAGAAATATTCACGTGTATATTAAAGTGTTGTGCATGAATATGTGTGTGTTCATGCAAATATGTATACGTGCACGTGCATGTGGTTTAGGTATGTGTGCTAATCACACACAGGACAACTCAACCTTTATATGGTAATAACAATTCCTCGTACATAGGTGTGGTGCCTTATAGCATCCAAAATGCGTTCTTATTTATTTTCTCATTGGAAACTCAGGAATTGGTATTATGTAAGAACCATTTTAAAACAAAGCAAGTTCATATTCTGTTACATTCACGTGAAGCTATTTGTTTAAGGAAAGGGAGCTAGTTAGGAGGACCCTAGGAAATGATGCATATGTGTGATGAGAAAACAGCTACTCTGAGTTGCTGCCTAGGCATTTTACAGTATGACAACCCTGCTCTCACCCTGAGTCTGGACATTGAGATAAGGACCCAAGCTTAGGATGCCTGTCACAAGTTCCCCTTTGTTTTTCCCAGTGCACCTTTGAAAACAACATTGTAGCATAGAGCCTGCGAAAAGTTAGTGGCCTCCACACCAACCACCTTTTAAGTACCAGCTGCTTGCTCCCCAGCTCTCTATCTCCTGCTCCCCTGTGACCTGGGATGAGAACTGCCCTCCCCCTGGCTCACTGCACCCCAATTCTGGGATCTGTTAGTAATAAACCTTGTGCTTTATTTCCTTTGTGTGGGTATGCTAAAACTGCGCCTTCAATCAAAACCACCCCGGGGTTTTCACTTCCCCAAAGTGGGAGCTGGGATGCTGAGAGAGCTACCTGCCAATCCCACATGGTGGCTTGTGTCCCCTCATTCAGGAAGTCATAATCTGAGTATTCTTAATTTAATATGCCGCCACAGGCCCTCCCCAACACAATGTGCAACCAGCTCTATAACGATCCATGTGTGTGTGGGTGAGCGAGGATGGAAGAGGATGCAAGATGGGGATGGGCTGGAGATAAAGGGCTGTAAACAAACAAGACAGGAAATGGCCAAAAGGAGTACCTTGGGATCACTCTCTTCATTGCCAGACATTTTCTCTCATTCATAAAAATGTTTCCCATCTGCTTGTTTAGTTTCGAAAATGATTACCCCACTGTACCCTGCTGCAGACCCAAGAAGCTAGACATTTGCAGAGAACCTTAGAATCAGTGCCCCTTCCAAAGATAGCATGACTTGTATTCATTCTGAAGGATTCTGTACAATGAAATTGTCCTTTTACTTAATTTTATTTCATTTCATTTTGTAATCTGTCTCCAACTGATTAAAGGAAAACAACGTCCAGAGAATGGGTTAAATTTGGAAGTTTACGCTTGATACAATATTCATTACGCCAGTAGCTGAAGTTTTTTTTCCTGAACTTAGAACAGTGCTGTTTAGTCATCCTTCCATCTTTCTAAATATCTTATTGCAAAGAAACTTTTGCCAAAACACAAAACCACCAACTTTCCTCTAATTAGCCCTTACGGAATTGTTTTTAAAGTCTTAATTTCCAGGACACAGATGTAAGCTTAAGTTCTAATTATGAAAGACATAGGCTTCTTTTTTTAATTTTTTCTTTTTATTTCATTTGCTGACAAATGGGACAACCCACTGTGTTTTCTTCAATGATAATTTTCCAAAGACAGAGGAGGAGTTGGAAAGCAATTGAGCTCTTTCATGAATGGAAATGGTAAAACACAAACACAAAACATTTTGTCCTACGTCAGGAAATCATGCCATGTTTATGCATGAGCTCAGAGCTGTCAAACATATCCCTCCATGTACATACGTGCAACCACATGAGTACTTACGTCAACGCCAGTGGTAAATAGAAGAGCAGGTAAAAAGAGAACTGTGCTAAAGAGAGGGAAATGGCTCAGTAACATAGTGCTGATAACATACCAAACACAAAAGGAATTGTAGAATGGGAGGATTCTGGCAGAGCACTTGCATTTTGAGAGGCAGAAAGAGGGAGAGGGAAACTAGCAGCACGAGTTACAAGATCTGCATTCCAGCGTCAGGCCAGACTTCGGATATGGCAGAGATTCTTAATTGTCTGTCCAATAAACATTCTCTCCTTATTCATTACTATGCCACAATTCTATTTTGGATAGCAACATGACCAACTAAAATATTACATTTACCATTCTCCTTTGCAAGTAGAGGTTGTCATGTGACGGTTCTGGCCAATGAGATGTAAATAAAGGTCATTGTGTAGGGTTTATGAACAAAACTCTCAAAGGGGTTTGAGTCTGTTAGCACACAGGTTTTTGCCCTTCCCCACTCTCTGTCTTCCTCCTTTCTTCCTGAAAGGGAAACAAAATGGTTAGAGCTGCAGTGACCATCAGGAGATCATGAGATGACCTGGGGAATGGAAGACACAGACTCTGGGAACCAGAAGAGAAAGAAAGAAGCCTAGGATATTGATGACCTCACAGAGCTACTATGTAAACCCAGACTGCCTATCTGCAGACTCTGGCAAAAGAAAAATAACATCCTATTTGTTTAATCCACTGTTTTAAAGTTTTCAGTTAGCAGAAACTGAATGCAATCCCCAACTGGTTCAGAGGGGCTCTATAGAAGGGGTGTTTGAAGCAGATAAGGCTTGCACGTTGAGGGCTTTTCTACATCTGAGAATGTAGGGCTCTGAAATGGTCCCTCTACCCCCACTAAAACCGTTAAATAACACCTATCAGAATTCAAGAAGGCAGAGAAATATCCCACATACACCAGGAGAAAGTCAACAACAGCCATATCCAACGGCAAGACTTCCCAGAAAGAAATGGCCACATACACATGTCAGCAACCTTGACTCCTCAAAATTTCCCAAGACAGCATAATTTCTTTCAACCTATATTTACCATACTAGTTTCCAAATGGACGAAATTGACGTGGAGTGAATTGTTCCAGGATCGCTCTGAACGATAGCACAGAGAAACGATAGCAAAGCAGAAATCAAAATTAACTCTGAGCTGGTTAGTCCTCAAATGAACTTTTCCCCCTGGCTTTGGTTGACTCTTGCCCCTAACTCATCTCTGCACCCTAAATCTCATCTTACTCTCTTCCCTCTTCCCTCCCCCACACACCCTTGTGTCTAGCCTCATGTAGCTACATGTAATTAATAATACATCGTGCTATTTCTCACCTCTAAATTTTCACACATGCAAGTTTTTCTGCTTGCCTGCTCTTACCCTCCTTGCCCCCTCTCCATTATAACTCATATTTGTCCTTCCTAACTCAGTTCTTATTCTACTTCTTCCTGAAAATCTTCTATTTCTATCCTTCCCATCCTCCCTTCATATATAATGGACTACGTGTCTCCTCCATTTGCCTCCTGGGCTTCCCACTATCACAGGCCTTAGAAAAGGGAGCTCTCACTGACTCTTTGTTCTAGAGTTGTTGGGAGCATGCACTATGTATGATCCATTTCTGATTTCTAAGTCTTAACACAATACCTAGTACTCAGTACTCATTAAATATTTGTTGAATGAATGGATGTCATAAATTATTTTAAAATGTTTTTGATATTTTTCCACATTTGCAATGCTTCTCCAGAATTGATGTTAAGTAAAATATGTCCTTAGGGTAATTTGCTGACACAAAGCCAGGAACTAACCAAGCTTCACCATAATCCTGGATAAACTCTAAGATGATTTTAGGTTGAACATGCAGAGGGAAATAACACAATGTAGAACTTCCTTCTACATTTTAATATTTATGGACAATTAATCTGGTGGTTTACAAACTCCTCTTTATTTTTCATGTGTATTTCAGGACAAGTGGGCTCTGTGTATGAATTTATGATTAGGGATTGGAAGAAGATACCATAGTTCGAGTGTAGAGTTGAGCATACGTATATATTTTTTTCATTTATAGTGCATTGAGAAGGCTGGTCTCCTTGAAAATTGGTAGATCCAGTGTAACACCCTAGAAGGATGAAGAAGGAGTACCTGACATTAGCCCCACTAGCACCCTAACTAACTGATCACAGCATTCTTTCATACAGACCTTATGTGTTCCCCCAGAGTCTTTCCTAACATAAATCTTCAATGAGCCATTAACAATTAATCAGAGTCAGCCTGTGGCATAAAAGCTCTTTGTTACATCTAGGGTAGATAAAAGATTAAGGGTTTTGGAAATCAAGAGAATGATTAACCTGTAGTTACAAATAGTATATCTATATCTTGGCACATTTAAGAGTATAAGAATTAACTATAATGAGACAACCTAGACCATAGATTGGTCCTGAGCAAGATGACAGACAGGCGTATCTGTGTCAGCTGGAGGCATCTGTTTTCAGACTCGGGTGTGCATCAGAATCATTGGGAGGACTTATTAAACCATAGATTGCTGTTACACCCCCAGGGTCTTTGATTAAGTAGGTCTGGGGTTGAGCCTAAGAATTTGCATTTCTAACAAATTCCCAGGGATTGATGATTCTGCTCTTACAGGGAACACACTTTGAGAATCACTACACTAGGTATTTGAATTAAGGTGATTGCAGTCCATATTTGGAAAAAACATATAGTGCAAAAATAAATTAACGTCTTCTGAGGCTAAACTCTGTGCTGTGTCTAGGGGACAACATCAAGAAATAGAAGGCATGCCCCTCTTCCTCAAAGAATGAACAGTGTCCTTAGACATCTAAGACAGACTCTCTCTGGGTGATCACATTCCCACCCATAGCCTGCCTATTTCTGCACTGAATACTGGCTAATGTGTATTTCTACTTTTGTTCACCCTCCTGAAAATCAGACTCATGCATCTAAATACTCATTGACTTTCCCATCTGGATGTCTAATATATATCTTCCAGACCAGAGATGGCAAAGGTTTATCTGCTATGCCAATTAGAATTGATAGTAGATGTGCTGAATTGAGAAGGATTCTGATGTCACCAGGTTCAAAGTGAAGAAAAGAAACCACTGATTAATTTGTCTGTCACGAGCATAGGAGCATTTGCTGTTGCCATCTGAGTAGAAAACGGTAAACATCTCCTAACAAACCGTCTCCTTCTCTTCCATTCATGAATTTGGATATTGGAAGGTGCCTTTTATTCCCTTTAGGGCAAGAACCACAGCAAATATATCCTTGGGCAAGAAAATCCACTCTTACATAGTTACTTAATGTAAACCATCTTGCTTTGGAACTCCTTGTTCCACTCTCCTAGCACTGCTGCTCTCTTTTCAAAAGTATCAGCGCTCTCTCTCTCCCTGGGTTATGTTAAGAGGGTATTTATGAGCTTTTAATAGTGAATTCTGAGTATCAGCTTTGGATACCTCTTCATATTCTTGCTTTCAAATTAACATCCACCTGTGATGAGTTACTTCTGCAAACCCATGATTTTCACCTCTACTAAGCCCCGTGTTGTCCTGAACACAATATTCTCTAGCAATGATACCACATCAACCAAGAAAATTATTCCTTCTTCTCTTTATCCCATTCATCTAATCAGGTTGCAGGTTTCAGCAATATTTATTACCTATCTTATTCCTTCCATTTCTACCACCATCAATATATCACTGACTGTCTTGGAACTTCTTGGCTACCGTCTCTTTCTAAACCAAAAATGTGATCATCAAGTCCCCCAACCTGTTTAAAACTCAATAACTCTCCACTTCCTACAATACTGTTTTTCAAATGTTCTTCTTGAAAGGCCTAAAATTCGACAGAGGAGATGACATTTACTCTGGCTTATAAGGGGTGAGCTCCCTAGGAATGGAAGATGAAATATTTTATCCTAGGCTAAGTAAAATTCATGAGGTCGGGAGGGGGAAAATGTTCAAGTGTCTAATAAAATGGCACTACAGGTGCCCTTGTCTCCCCAGAGTTGCTTCTTTGATCTATTTCACGTATTGGGTCCTGCATAACTTTTCCCTTGGCAAAAAATTTAAGGGGCCGGCCCTCTGGCCAAGAGACTAAGTCCGTGCACTCTGCTTCAGAGGCCCAGGGTTTCATCGATTCAGATCCTGGGCGCAGATCTAGCACCACTCATCAAACTATGCTGGGGCAGCATCCCACCTAACACAACTAGAAGGACCTGCAACTAGAATATACAACAAGAAGGACCTGCAACTAGAATATACAACTATGTACTGGGGGGCTTTGGGGAAAAAAATAAGGAGAAGAAGGAAAAAAAAAGAAAAGATGGGCAACAGATGTTAGCTCAGGTGACAGTCTTAAAAAAAAGGAAAAAATCTGTAAACCTTTGGGGTGCAAGATAAGATCTCCAAATATATTAGATAGCCCAGACTCTCCATGATCTAGTCGCCACCTATCTTTCCACCCTCTTGTCTTACTACATCATCTCATGTCCCCTTTAAATACAAGTGCTCCCCAACACCCTTTTTCTCATGTCTTCTCCTCTGCACATGTCATTCTTTGTACTTGGAGCACCATTTTTCATCTCTCCAGCCCAGTGAACTCACTCATTATGGTCCAGAGCAAATAACTTCCAGGCTGAGTCAGATACAACTTACATCATTTGTGCTCCCATGGTGCTTTGCAAAAACTGCCAATACTCCCTTGACTCACTTAAATTTCTTGGAGGAGGTAGTATCTTTGCCCCAAATCCCACCGCCTTATCTGACACAGGGTAGTTGCTGCTCATTACATATGTTAAAATGAATGGACATGAAAATAAAATTTTACTAAACATACTAAACATGTAATAAATAACACTGATTTACATTTGTATCATTCGATCTTTCATGCCATGAAGTGGTATAGGTGGTACCAAACTAACTGGCATTAAATCCTGGCTATATGCTTTACTGGCTTTTATGGCCTTGAGCAAGTTACTTCACTTCTCCATATTGCAGTTTCTTTATGAGTAGGCAGATAGTAGCTACCTCAAAGGAACTGAATTAGTTGACATATGTACATCACTTTGTACCCAGCTCATTATAAGCCCTCAGTATCTTAGCTAATGATATTATCTAATTTGATTGATACATTGACTTAAAATTCATTAAATGTATTTTAGTATCACGTTTCAACAACTGAGACTCTTTAGGGCTTATCTAAGTCTCTCAGCTTTTAAGTTGTACAATCCTATGTTAATAAAGAAAATAGACAATTAAATGAATCAGTGTTATGCTATACTTAAAACTTTTAAGCGATGAAGATATTTTCCAGAATAAATCAGGTTAGCAAGGCTTTATTTTTACTGTGTTCAATAATTCAACTCATTGGACATTTGCAAAAAACCCAGTATGTTAGAAAAAGCCATTACACCTAGTCACTCATTTCATTTTTTGAATTGCCTCCTAATTGCTTGCTTAAGCTTGATTTCAATTAGGATATAATTTGTAACCAATAAAATGCACAAATCTTAAGTGTTCAGTTCAATGACTTAAGTTTTTGAACCCCTGTAACTACCATCACACTGAAGATATCAAATGCTTCCATTAGCCCAGGAAGTTTCCTTATGTCTCTGCCAAGCCAATCTCCACATCATCCTTCCAGAAGCAAGCACTCAGTGACTTATTTTACCAAAGATTAGTTTTGACTAGGCTTGTAGTTTATATAAATTGGATCACGCAGCATGCCCTTTATGTGTCTGGCGTCTTTCATTCAAGATCATGTTTTTGAGATGCATCTATGTTGTTGCGTTTACTTCTATTTCATTTTTTATGGCTGAGGGTATTCCATTGTATAAATATATTTCAATATGCTTATCCATGCTGCTACTGATGGGCATTTGGGTTGGCTTCCAGTTTCGAGCTATTATAAACAAGGGTGCTATGAATAAATAGTCTTGTACAAGTCATTTTGTGGACATCTGTTTTCCTGTCTTTTCAGTAAGGGCCTAGGAACAGAATTGGTGAGTCATGGGGTAAATGTATGTTTGACTTTATGAGAAACTGTCAAACTATTTTCCAAAGTGGTTGTAACATTTTACACTCTCACTAGCAATGCACATCCTTGCCAAAATTTGGTGTAGTCAAACTTTTATTTTAGCCAAAATATTGAATGTGAAATTTTATCTCATTAGGATTTTTATTTTTGCATTTCCCTTGTGACTTAAGATATTAAGCACCTAATCACAGACTTATTGGCTATATACGTATATATACATACATATATACACACACCACATACACAAACACGTATATTTATTGTTGTTTTGCAAGAATCCATTGTTGCTTTACAATCATCTTTTATATACCAGGATATGGAACATTTGTCAGATAAATGTACTACAAATATTTTTCCCAGTCTAAGACTGTATCAGAGAGAAACAAATCCAGACCATAAAGTGGTGAGAACAGATTTTATTCAGCAGGGAGGGGGAGCGAGCAGGGACTCAAGTGAAAAATTACAAAGAGTTGGTCAGTATAAATGTAATTAGGCCAGCTGTGTCTGCTGGCTGGCAACTATGGAAGTTGGGATTCTATCCTGCCATGGAAACTGGGAGAGAGAGTCCCTATCCCTCATGATAATTACATGGCAAAGCATGGCTTTCAAGTCCTTGAGAATGACAGTTGTAGAAGATAACCGTATACATTTCAAAGGGACAGAGGAAGGATTAACAATTGAAAGCTATTTGTAGTAAATGCTCTAAGAAAGAGTGGATGGGTCAGGGGCCTATTGTCTGATCTGGGCTAAAACAAACAGTCAATTCTTTTGAGAAGCCCTGAGCTCTTTACAGGCAGGAATTCAGAGGGGGGCTGGGCTGCCCAAGGAAGTGGCCTTTGCTGCTAGAAGCCATGCTGGGGTTGGTCAAGTCTCTTAGTGCAGAGGTGCTGAAAGTTCTTTTGTACTTGTCACTTCTTAATTTTCTTAATGGTGTCTTTTGGTAAAATACACTTTTAATTATTATGATGTCCAGTTACTACGTTTTTTCTTTGGCAAGTGTATGTGCTATCCTCTCTGAGGTATCTTTGCCTACTCTAATGTTACAAAATATTCTGAATCTTTTTTCTTCTGGAAGATTTATACTCCTGGGTTTAACATTCAAGTCTATGATTCATCTCAAATTAATTTTTGTGTATGGATCGAGATTACTATTCTGGTACATTTTTTCCCATATGAACATAGAATTCCCCACTCCATTTTTTGAAACAAACATACTTTTCCCCCATTGAATTGATTTGGCATCTTGGTATAAAATCACTTGGCTACATATGTGTGTGTCTATTTCTGGACTATCTATTATGTTCCATTGATCTATTTATCCTTTCACAAATGTCATGCTGTCTTGATTATGATAGCTTTGGAATAAGCTTTAAAATCTGGTAGGTTGAATCCTCCATATTTAATTTCTTTTTCAAGATTGTTTTGGATATGTTACATCTTTTGCATTCTCAGATAATTACTTTTTGAAATTCATGTTGAAATTTTGATAAGGATTGCATCGAACATAGACAAATTTGAAGAGAATGATATCCTAATAATACTGAGACATTCAGTCCACAGAAGTTTTGCTTATTTATTTCACTATTCTTTAATTTCTCTTCTCAATGTTTATAGTTTCCAGTGCACTGGTATTACACATCTTCATTAGACACTTTCTTAGATATTTGATATCTTTTGATGCGATTAAAAATGGTAATTTCAGTTTTATTTTCCAAACATTTGTTGCTACTATGCTGAACTAAAATAGAAATTTTATGTTGACGTCATATCATGCCACCTTGCTAAATTAGTTCAGAACTAGTGTTTTCTTTAAAATTATTCTGATTTTTAAAAAAAGTTTTGTACTCCATATAGTTCTTTGCATAACACTTCTAGGAATAACAAGAATCTTCTATTTTTCCAATCTTTAAGTCTGTTAATTCTTTTCTTGCCTTATTGCATTGGATAGAAGCTTAGAATAATGTTGCATAAAAATGGTGAGAGCCAACTTCTTTGCTGTGTTCCTGATCTTAGGGGAAAGGGGTTTAATTTTTTACAATTAAATTTACAATTACGATTAATAATGGTAAATTTAATGTTAATTTTATGTTTTTGATAGATGACATAAAATTGAGGAAATTTTATTCTAGCCATTGTTTGCAATGGCCTGTAGTGTCATTCCCGATTTCATTCCTAATTTTTTTTTAATTAAGATTATGATAGATTACAGCCTTGTGAAATTTCAGTTGTGCATTATTGTTAGTCATGTTGTGGGTACACCACTTCACCCTTTGTGCCCTCCCCCCACTCTCCCCTTTCCCCTGGTAACCACCGATCAGTTCTCCTTGTCTATATGTTAACTTGCACCTATGAGTGCAGTCATACAGAGTTCGTCTTTCTCTGTCAGGCTTATTTCGCTTAACATAATACCCTCAAGGTCCATCCATGTTGTTGCAAATGGGACGATTTTGTCCTTTTTAATGGCTGAGTAGTATTCATACACTGTTGGTGGGAATTCATTCCTAATTTTTACAATTTGTGTCTTCTATCCTTTTTTCTTAATCTGACTAGAAATTTATCAATTTTGAGTTCTCAAAGAATCAGCTTTTAGCTTCACTGGTTTTCTCTCTCTCTCTCTTTTTTCTTTTGAGGAAGATTAGCCCTGAGCTAACATCTGCTGCCAATCCTCCTCTTTTTGCTGAGGAAGACTGGCCCTGAGCTAATATCCATGCCCATCTTCCTCTACTTTACATGTGGTACACCTGCCTTAGCATGGCTTGCCAATCGGTGCCATATCTGCACCCAGGATCCAAACTAGTGAACCCTGAGCCACTGAAGTGGAACGTGTTAACTTAACCACTGCACCACCAGGCTGGCCCCTCTCTCCCTTTTTTTTTTTTTTGTTTTCAATTTGTTGATCTTTGTTCCTTATATCCATCTATTTCCTTCAAACTTACATTTCATGTCTTTTTCTAGTTTTTCAGTGTGAAAGCTCTGGTTACTGATTTGAGATATTTCTTATTCTACAATATAAGTATTTACACCTTAAATTCCATTTAAGACCTTCTTTAGCTGCATCCACATAGTTTGATATGTTGTGTTTTGATTTTCACTCAAGTCAAAGTATTTTCTACTTTCTCTTGTAATTTCCTCTTTGACTCCTCATTTATTTAATGTTCAAATATTTGAGTATTTTCCATATATCATTCTGTAACTTCTTTCTAGTTTAATTCCATTTTAGTCAGAGAAACTTTGTATTATTCAGTTCTTTTAAATTCATTAATGTTTATTCTATATCCAATGAATGCCTTAAAGATTTTCTCTTTTTCTTTGTTTCTTCAGCAGTTTGATATGTCTTGGTTTGGCTGATTTTGGTATTTATCTTGATGTTCTCTGAGCCTCTTGGATACATGGTTTGGTTTCTTTCATTAATTTTGAAAAATTCTCAGCCATTTCCCCTTATATACTTCTTTGCCCCATACTATCTTTCTTTTCTCCTTCTTTGATTCCAATTACACGTATTTCAGAGCATTTGAGATTGTCCCACAGTTTTTGGATAGATTTCTGTTTCTTCTCCCCACTTTTTTTTCTTCTTTGTGTTCACTTTTTGGTAATTTCTATTGACCTGTCTTAAGTTCACTGCTTCCTTCCTTGGCTTCATTAAGTCTACTAATGAGCTTGAGAAAAGTGTTTTGCATTTATCTTACTGTTTTTTATTCTCCATTTCCACTTGATCGTTTCTTTTAGTTTCCATATTTCTATTGAGATTTTCCATATGATCATTCATATTGTTTACCTTTTTAACTAGTGACTTGCTAATCAAAGTTCTGGGTTTTTTTTTTTCAACTTCCTAGTCTGGTAGATCCAACAACTGAATCATATCTGAGTCTGGTTCTGTTGATTGCTTAATTGATTTATAGTGTTTTTACTTGCTTCTTTGAGGCTCATAATTTTTGGTTAAATGCTGTGCATTTTGTTTAGGACAGTAGGAACTAAGGTTTACATTACGTATGCCCAGAAATGGGTGTGCCTTTCTTTTACTTGATCTTCAGTGTGGGAGACTGAGATTATCTATCTACCAAGTTGTTGAGATTGGTTGGGTTTTATCGTTGCCATGATTACATTCAGTGCACCACAGTCTTCAAATTCCTCTAGTCTTACTTTGTATTTAGGCTACAAGCTATTTTTCAGAAACCTTACAGAAAGTTTTCCTTAATGTCTTCTCCTCCTTCAGCTGTAGGTCTTCTCTTTTGCCTATGCTTCAAAGAAAGTCTCTTTTGGCCCTCTCTCTGCAGAAGATTGTTGTTACTTGTGACTCAAAGCTCACTAGCCTGGTGATAGAGAATAGAGGGTATATTTTGTTGCTCTAGCTCAGTCTCAGTTGCAGACAGGCTCTGTGTCTCCCTTGGTCTCATTTTAGGGCCTTATTTCTGATCCTGTTTCCCCCTAAGCAGTAGGGTGTATCTATTGTTCTGGGACAAGGATGTGTTCCTGAGGATGATGATTCGTATGGAGCTTCATAACTGCTATCTCCTTCTCCCTGGACTCCACCATAAAGGAGGATTTCTCATCCTCTGCCCTGCTTCCAGTCTGTCTTATGAGAAATTTGAGAGAAGAATCTGCAAGTGGATGTGAACTCTCCTTCTGTATGTGGTTCCTAAGCATTGTATACTCTCATGTTAGATCTCTTAAGGATGAAGTACAAGTCATAGATATTACTTTTTTTGTTTACTAATGTCCTCATTTAAAGCTATAAATTAACCACTAAACACTGCTTTAGGTGTATCCTAAAATTTGATATGGTTTGTTTCATTAACATTCACTTCAAACTATTTTTTAATTTCTTTGTGAATCCTTTGATCTATGTTTGTTTATAACTATGCTGTTAAATTTCCAAATATTTTGGATTTTCTAGGTAACTTATTGTAATTGATTTTTACTTCAACTCTGTTGTGGTCCAAGAGCACACTGTATAATTTCAAACCTTCAAATTTATTAAGACTCAATATCATTTTGGCCAGAGATTATATTCTACATAATGCTGATCATTTGACATTTATTGAAGTTTGTTTCAGGCCCCTGGATATGCTCTATCTTGGTGACTATTGTCATGTTCACATAAGAATATGTGTTCTGCTGTTGTTGAGTGTACTGTCCTATAATGTAAAGAAGTTTTGTTGATAGTGTTGCTGTAATCTTATGCATACTTGCTGATTTTATTCTCTATTTTTCAATAAATTACTGAGAGCTAGGTTTTAAAATCTCCAACTTTGATTGTGGATTTTTTTAGATCTTTCTTTCCTTCTGTCATTTTTTCTTCATGTATTTTGAAACTCTGTTCTGAGTTGCACAGTGACTTAGTAATATGTGTTCTTCATGACTTCATGACCTTTTTATCACTAAGAAATGCCCCATTTATATTTAGAAATAATCTTTATCTTGAATTCTACTTTGCTATGAATATAGTCATAGCATCTTTCTTATGCTTAGAATTTTCATGGTATAACTACACTCTCTTAATTTCAACTTGTCAATGCATTTAAATACAAAGAGTTTTCTAGTAATATAATTAGAGTTCCTTTTTTATTGAGTCTGATAACCTCTGAAATTTTATTAGACTAAGTGCATTTACATTTAATAAAATTTCTGCCATTTATTGGTATTTGTTTCCTATTCATACAATTACTTTTTGTTCATCTGTTCCTTTCTTCCTGCCTTTTTTGGATGAATCAATTATTTTTCAGTATTTCCTTATATCTGCTTTGAGAATGTTTTAGGAATTCCTCTTTCTGTTGTTTTAATGATTGTTCTAAAAATTTCAATGTGTATTTTTCAGTTACCATAATTTGCCTTAAAATTTATCACTTCAAGAACAAAACAACACACTACAATAGTATAATTCCATTTACCTCTCCTATTTTTTGTGCTTTTGTTTTATATTTTACTTCTATGTGTGCTATGAAATTCACAGTACATTATATTTTTGCTTTAAACAATCAATATTTAATAATATGACATATTTTTAAAAGGTGTTTTGTATTCCCTAGATATATACACTTTGTATTGCTTCTTATTCCTTCCCTAGAACCAGAGTTCCATTTAACATAATTTTCCTTCACTCTGAAAAGTGTGTTTCATTGTTTGTTGAGATACTAGTCTCCTCTGTATGAATTATCTGAGCTTTTGTCCTTCTGAAAATGTCTTTTCTTTGCCTTCAATTATGAAGAATATATTTGCTGGACAGAGTCTAGGTTAAGTTTATTTATTTCCCCCTATACTTTAAAGATGTGTATCCATTGTCCTCTGTCCACCGTTATTTATGTTGAAAAGTCAACTGCCATCTGTATCCCTGCTCTCATGTCTGTAATGTATCTGTTTTCTCTGGCTGCTCTTAAGAGCTGCTGTTTACTATTCATTTTCAGTAGTTTCTCCTTTGGGGCAAATCTTGCCCATGTCAGTAACAATAGGGAAGAAAAGATAGGATTGGAATGTAGGAATAAATTGACATTCCCAAACTCTTCGTGATGATAGTGGGGACCTTTCACCTATGTGATGACAGGGTCTTCTGAGGATGATTAATCTTTACCCTCACACAAGGTCCCCTTTCTCTGATAACAGTATGCCTTGTTCCACCCTGCCCAGTAGATTTCACTACCCCTAACCCTTACATACATGCACTGTCTGCCCTCATTCTTTGTAATCAGGTTCCTACATTGAGAACATGAAAGCTCAAACATCAATATGCAACATATACCATCATAAGGTCAATTCTATCAGAAAACCAACTGCTAATCACACTTAGAAACCAGGACAGGAATAAGTTGATATGGTGCATTTTTTAAAAAGATTTTTGGAAATACCAATTTTGATGTGCCTACTTTTTCCAACTTAACATTTATTTTGAAACAACATAGGTAACAACTTCATTCTCACAGTAAACTCACGCTTACTTGAGTAGCACTAACTCCATGGCTTGGCACACCTCTGGAAAGACTCCAATTAGCATCAAGCCCACAGCTGCATTTTAGCACTGCTGTAACTATCTGCCTGCTGGTCTGAGGGGGAACAGCCCACTCCAGGGTGCCTGGGGCCCCATGCTTGAGACTGCAGAACTAAACTCTCATTTTGCCTTTCATCTTCCCGTATGAAAGTTGCAGAGCATAGCATGTTGACCTCTGATATGAGGGAAGTCAAAAATAGGATCTTCTTAGTGAAAGGCATCTGAGGACAAAAACCCCCAAAACTATACAACAGTAGACTAGTGTTTTGATTGCAAGGGCCAGAGGCCCTGCTACATTCTAATTGACATACTCTCAAATTAGATGTCTTGGCTGGATTATATAACTGCATTAATTCACCACTTCATCTTAAAATAAGTTCATTTTTGGTGAAAGATTCATGAAGGGATTAAACAGAAGTGACAACACAAAACTAAGCAAAGCTCACAGTCCCAATTGCAATGCTCAAAACTAGGCCAAAGGGGAAAATCTCATGTGGTTAATACTACCTAAAGGCTCCTTTAATTGACTAGAGTTGTTTGAAAAAGTAACTTTCTGTGTCTGGCTAGATGTTCATATTTTCTTCTGCCCTCCTAGGAGATTTAGGAGGAAGTAAACAAGGATTAGGGGCCGTAGCACATTTTAAATATGTCCGGAACCATTCTCTACCTATGGCTCAGTCTGGAAAAGTCAGGAACCAAGAAATTAAAAAGGATTTGTGAGAAATCCTTCTATCATCTCTCTTGGACATTATCTCCAAATGCATCTTTATTAAGCTCCTGGTAAGGCAAGGTACTTTTTCTCACTTACTGGGCAAGGTGGGCATGACCGAAATTAAGAGCACGGGAAATAGGTCCAGCTTTTAATATTACAGGAAGGAAACAGGAAAAAGCCTTTGGTAAATGCTTGAAAAGATTGTCCTTCCATTAAAGCTGTAATTTAAGCAGAACTTTAAACTCAGTGAGGGCTCCTTGACCCACATTTGTGGTGGAGCTCATATAGCCCTATAAGCTGAAAAATTCTCATGAAGAACAGCTGCCAACAGTGTCCTCTGCTGCCATAAACCTCTGTGTGCACTTCAGTGAACAGCCAAAAGGCAAGGAATAGTCAAGATATTTTGCTTTTTACCACTCTTATTTCATGTACATGTGACTTAAGGTACCTGTATTTTTCATCAATGTTTGCGATCCTCATATCTCTTACTCCTAACAGGATGCTATCAGAAACCATTATGGAACTGAGAATGGTTTCACATTTAGTTGCAGCATTCTAAAAGAGATAACACCTCTAGTACTGTTTTACCATCTTGATTTAAAATACTTCAGTGACAAAATGTCCGTAGTAAATATTTCTCATTGGAAAAATGGCTTGGAAATAGATTTTCAGTAAAAATTTCAGATTTAGGAGAAAAGCTTACTGTAAATATGTAAATATAACATGACCAAACAGCTGGTGATTCTCAACCAATTATTATTTAGATATGAAATTACTAGCCCTTCCACTCCGAGTTAAGCATTAAAAGATTATAATCCCACCTTTTATATAAAATACATGATTTTATGAACCCATCAAAATGGAAAATCATTAGTAGAACAAAAGTAAATTGAACAAAGTTAAAATATTCTAGAAAATCATTCGAGTTTAGAAGTTCAAATAGACACAAAAGGGACGTCAAAAGTAGAAGAAAATTGGTCTCAAGTGAAATTTGCCTCACATGTTTGGCTATCTTTCAAAAAAATAAAGCTACTTTGAACTGGCCTTTATTTTAATTAAATATGACCAGTTGCTATAAATAGCTAGTTGAACTTCTAAACATTTCCTTCAAAATGAAAATTTATAAATTAACATTTAGTGAGGTTATTTTAAAATTTTAAACACTCAGTTCTGTATTAATCTTCCATGCACATTTTCAAATGCATATAAATTCTCTTAAACGGTTTATCCCTGAATGGGGAAAAATAGCTTAACACCAATTTAAATGTAAAAGCAAGTTAAAAACATTAACTTCTCATAGGAACATTTTCTAAATTAAAAACTGTAAGTCTCTTTGAAAATATAAAACCTTATATTCTAAATATTACTTGGTCTGATTTTTATTCTGTGCTGTGAATCAAGGCTTTATCCAGGGAACACAAATGCAAATAGAAATGAGTTTGCGATTTTGAGATGGTTTAAAGATGAATGAAATCCAGGGTAAGGTTAAAAAATAAGAGAGTATTTTAGGTTCTAAAATGTTGAGGTCAAATAGCAGTTTTCAGAGTTAAATTCAAATTCCATTCAGGGGGCCTGCTTCCCACATTCCAGTTACAATCAATTCATTGCTTTCTGTTCTATGAAGCAATTCCTCCTAGTGTCATCCTAGGACAGAACATCCTTTCAGTGTATGAAGCCCTTGTCAGGAAGCATTCCCAAATTAACCCCATTTCTCCCATTCATAGCCTTCCTCTGGATTGACTCAATTTGCTCCAAAATGGCTTCCTGCAACAACGATTTACTTGGTACAGATTACATTCAATGCTTTTATAACTAGATTATGAAATCACAAGAAATAATCCTCTCTCTACTATATCCAATGCCACATACTCTATAAAGCTTTCTCTGTTCATCTATTTGAAATTACCTCCTGCAGTTTTTTTCACTCTCATAGTTACTTTGCACCCCTTGCTAATGTATATTTAATTCTGCTGTCTGTTGTGGTTATTTGTTTGCATGTATGACCCATATGTTTCTGAGTTTATACTTAAATGGAATCAAAATAAGAAGAGTAAGCTATATTTCACTGCTTTGTTCTTTTTTTAACCTACTAATTCGAATTCTAGACCTCTACATCCTGCCTTCAATTATATGAGAAATTACCAGTGGATTGGTTCGTGGGTGCTTATAAATGAGACCTCAGCTACTATACGATAGCTACCACATGACTTCCTCTTCCTCCCTGGCTTTTCTCTCATCAATCACAACTGATACTCACATATTAAAGGCTTCCTCATGTTTTCCAGAGTCCTCAATATTCGTGTGTACTTGTGTTAATAGCTTCTTCAGTTTCTTCTTGTAGCCTCATCTAAGTATGAGCTCAGAAATCAATTTGCTGAAATAGGCTAGCGAATCAGAATTGAGACAAGCACTCTGATGCTCTCCAGGTTCTATCACACACTCACAGCTTTAACGTCATTGTGTTTACAGACTTCTGGAATTCTGTGCCAACTAGACCAAAATTAAAGCCCGGCTATGTCTAAATTCACAGCGTGAATATGGTTTATATGGAAGCTGAGACCTCTGATACACAACTCTATCCCACACAGCCTTTGAACTTTGTGAGAGTGAGGACGCTGTCTTCTGCTTCTCCATGTCCACCAGCAACCAGTACAGTATTTGGCATGTAGGACATGTTCAATAAATCTAAGTTGAATAAATGCATTCTTTCCAATAACACCTACTGCAAGATTATACACATTTAGATTTTTACTACATTTGTTTAATTTACACATAGATACCACAGTCACACTATACAAAATGGTGACTTTTAGTTAGAAATTTCCATTTTAGGACAAGAAATTATAATTTTTTTATAAATACTGGAGATGTGGTCACAATACTGCAATTTTGAAACCCACATCACTCTCAAGTTATAGTTTTTCTTTACTTTGCTTTCCAGTCAAAACTCTTGAAAAGTGATCTACATTTTCTTTCTCTCTGTCTTCAAATCCGACCCACTCCAGAACCCACTGCAATTTGGCTTGTGCCTTAACTACAACACCACAATAATGCTTGCCAAGGTCACCAAATCATTCTAATTGCTAAATCTAACAAACAGGCTACATTCCTTGCCTTATCTGAGCCCTTTACAGGAGTTGACTAGGTTAACATCAATCCTTTCTTGAAAACATTTGTTTCCCAGCATACATGAGTTTACATTCTCCTATTTGTTTGTTTCCAGTTCTTCTCGTCTCTGTCCTCTATCTCCTTTAGAGGCTTCCCTTCTCTGCCCATTTATAATTTTTGATATGTTGTCCTAAGTCCTTTCCCTCTTTCCAAATATTCTATTGGTTTCTATTACATCCATATGCTGAAAAATGCAAAATACCCTCCCAATTCTTCCTTCTGTATGTGAGACATGATTGTCCAAATGCTACTGGCACTTCAGGCACGCCACATTTCTTTAAGCTACTCAAACATGCCATACTCTCTCTCCTGCTAATTTTGCTCATGATGTTTCTTAGGCCTCAGACGTGCTTACCCAGATAACTTTCCACCTCCTTTCTCTCTTAGTTTGCTAGCAAATAATCTGTCAGTTTTTAGTTTAGATGACACTGTACCCATAAGATATTCAATTACTTTCAGTTCACAACATATGCCATGTTCTCTCTTGCTTTTGGGTCTTGTAATATATATGAGGTACAATATGAATTATACCAATGTTTTGGAGCAAAACTAAATTACATTATTTTTAGTTCCCAAATTCAAATTAAATCTGATTTGAACACCTATCCTGGCTACTGGGAAATTCAATCTCAGTCATTATTTGAGCCTCTTTTCTAACTACGCTGGGTTTAAAATAATCTCAGGTTTACTTTGTGCTGAAAAATCATGAGAGGGGCCCTGTTCTTAGTTATCGGTATCATCCTTGAAATGCTCATTACTCAAATTCACATGGGCCATTTAACATGGTAAGCACCAATATTTGTAAAACAAGAATGAGCAAAGGGATCTCTACATTACCTACCAAGGCCAAGGAACTTAGTGCTCATTCCTGACCACCTGCTGTGCTTCCCCCACTCCATCCATGTAGCCATATACCAATTATTCAGAGGTTCCATCACCTCTCAGGGGTGCTGTATTGAAGTGAAACGTCAGTCCCCTAGCATTCATATAAACCCCAATCTCTGTCTATCTGTCTGTAAGAAAAGTCACCATCTCCCCACAAGATTAGGGCTGTTTATTTTTCCTTTACTCAGAGAACTAGCCTCCATCTTCTCCTGTTCTGAAAATACTCATCATAACCCCTGTTAAAGGGCTTGACATGCAAAGTCTCTTTACTTTCCCCCAAAGGTGTGACTGGAGATGCTTGCAGAGATGCAGTGTGCTCAGTTATATATAAACCGATATGAGCCCTGTTCTTCCAGGGCTGAGGGAAGAAGGTACTTTATTTTTCACATGTCCTGGTTTGTCCCCAGGAGCCAAGAAACAAATATGCCAATCACTGTCCACTCCCATGCATGCACCCAATTGTTCACACTGCAAGACTAACTTCTGTTCATCTTTCAGGCCCCAGTTCAAATGAATCTTCTTCCAATAATCCTTCCAGGGTCTACAAAAAGTGTGAGCTTCTGTAACCCCCTGTACATCCTACATTGTATACCACTCTGTATTGAAATTGTCTGTTGGGTTGTCTGTCCCACTAGACAGTGAGATTCATGAGGGCAGGGACTGTTTTTGGTTCCCTAATAATCCTCAGCACTACCAAAATATCTAGCATATTAATCAAACATTTGACAAATTACTCAGCTGGCACGTTACTGGATCACCTTCACATGGAGTCCATGATAAAGCACTTCTCAGTGACAGAAGATTGACCTTTCAATTGCCTTCTTTCTCAATTTATCTATTAATATCTCTCTTTCTCTCTATCATAGTCTCTCTTGTTCTCAATATCCCCATTCTGCCTCTCCTTCTTTATACAGAAAGTGCCCCAGATTTTACACCAGGTCTCTAGAGTAATTGGGAGAAATTTTAGGGTGGGTTGTGTGTCTGATCCCCCTTCACACCCCAACTTGACCCCTTTTCAGCTAGGATGCAGTGGTGAAACAATTTTTTTTTTCACTCAGCATTTTTCACAGGTCCCCGACCCCAATTACATGTCCTCACTCTTGGAGAAAGGCAACCTTCATTATGCCTCTCACAGTCCTTTCAAGAATCTGCAGAATGAATACAAGTCAAATCAAGCCATTAAAACCCTTATGCTTGACCATTTTCATGAGATCTAATCTTAGAGTAGATAATCTACTAACTAGCTGTGACCTTTAGCAAAGTCGTTGCAAATCTTTGATCTTCAGTTTTCTCTTCTCTGAGATAGGGACAATAATAGTACACACCCCAAAGAGTTGCTATGAGGATTAAATGAGATTCTAACCAAAATCGGACACTTAGCATAGACCTGGTACACAGTAAAGGGCCAATAAAGATAATTATATAATTATTTTGCTCTAACTTTTCATTTCAAATATACAGCACATAAATTCCTTTTGAAGATTCCCATGGTTAGAACTCAGTGACCGAGGCATTTAACATAACAACTATAATTTACCCTTAAAGCAGTGACAGCAAATTCTCCAAAACATTTTTCCAGGAACTGGGATCTAAGAAGGAGGAAGCCTAGGCCATTCTTTCTGGCCCAACAATGGGATGTATCAATTATCTGCAATGCCAAGAATGTATTTTTACTCAAAGTATTTTTACCTTAAATTCATGTGAATGACGACTAACTTGAATATATAATTCAGCACAGTATTCAAGATATAGGGAGATGCAGCCAATGAGTGATTTTAATTGGACTGGTTTTACAGTGAGACTTGGGGGGGGACCATAAGTGCCCTTAAAAAGAATATACAGGGTCTACAGTCAATCGTCTCAATTCCAGGATTCCCATGTTTGCAAATATGCCCTCGCCGTAGCTTATCAGAGTCTGATGTTATGTGATACTCTTGCCGATTCTCAAACAATTGTCGCACATCAAGGGCCATACATGGAAAGTGATCAAGCAGCCTTAGTCAATGTATGGATTTCAATGATATTATTTACAATGGCTATCTTTTATGGAGTGACTTTTACGAGCCAGGTATGGTAATTGGTTTTTGTATGGCCATTACCTCTAATCTTTATAATAACCCCATGATGAAGATATAATCATCACCATTTTACAGATGAGGAAACAGAGGCTCAAAGAGGTTCGTAAGTTTCCCACAGACATATGGCCTGTAACTGACTAAGTGATAAACTCAGGTCTCTCACTATAGCCATGCTCTTTCTAGCAGTCCACATTGTTTCTTCCAGGAATTGCCCTGTTTGGGGACCATGTAGGCCTTGTTTGGTGGTGACTAAACTGCTCCTTCCAATACAATCAAACCCTGATATAAAAACGAAAACAAAACAACAACAAAAGTACAAACAAGAATGTCTGGAATATCCAAAAATTGCATATGTTTATGTCAGAATTTTCTTTTTGCCTTTTTTTTTTTTGCAAACACATTATTCCACAGTGTCCCCTTTGAGATTTGTGATGCATTCTCCTCAGTAGTATTTAAGGGATTTTTGAACAGGAGCCTTATGCAAGTTGTTGTCATTGCATCTCCATCCCCCTAAGCAAATGGTCACTTGGAAAGGATGGTGCAGATGACCAACAGGACTCTGCTAGGCTTCTAATCTCTGCACATCAATGGCAGAAATAGTCTTGCAATCTTGTTAATCAGGTGGCATCTTAATACTTGTTTCAAACATTCTAAGGGAGACTTAGATGAGAACTTAAAACGCAAACATGAATGTTCCCTGGCTTGTGCTCTGATTGTGCGTACTCTTTCATTTTAACCAGAACAGCTGATTTTAGGGGGAACTAGATATCTTATCTCAGGTATTCTCAACGTCAATGTCAGTCCCTTAGAGAGGCCATCCTTGAACTACACACCTCCTTCATTTAAAATAGTCCTCTCCTCCTCCAGTAACTATAACATCAACTGGTTTTATTTTCACGAAAGAACCATTGGTATCAGAAATTTTCTGTTTTGGTTTCTGTTCAATTTTATTTTGTGTCTCTTGGCTCTCCCTAATGAAACACTAGCTCCATGAGAACAATACCTCATTTTCATGCTTATTCACTGTTATCCTAGTTCCTAAGGAGTTGCCTTGAATGTAGTAGGAGCTCAATAAACAAGTGTTGATGGACCTGATGCCAGCAGAAGTTACAGAGTATGTGCTATAAAGTAGAGAGTAGAGGAGCTGGGTGTGGCATTCCAGGGTTGAACAGTTCTCAAGATCTTCATTCCAGAAAGACTCAATATAAACAAAATCATCAGACGTATATCCTCTAGAGCCATCTGGAATTAATTTTTCAGACAAGTCTAAAGTCTATCTGTGGCCACTAAGTGAAGAAAGTTCTCTGTGGCCACCAAAGCTGTTGAAGTCGTCCTAGAACTTGTACTCTTACTTTTAGAACACAAAAATAGGCTGGCAAAAGGTTTAAAAAAAAACTGTTAGTCAAAGGGGACAAGATTTTGTATTTCTCAAGAGGCTTAGTACTTTAATTAATATGTCATCAAAAATAGTGTTTATCATATCTCAGACGTGGGTTTGCATCCATGGTGAGCAAAAATGGACAAAACTGAAAGCTCAAAGCTCTCTGACTGTTCTCCAGTACACCTACTACCCTGGCATTCAAAACCCCAGATGATTTGGCTTCTTCCTGCCTCTCTGACCCAATCTCCTAGGATCCCTTCTCACTCACTCCACTCCATATACACGGGCTTTCTTGTTAGTCATCGAAAAAGGTCTTTCTCAACCATGGAGAATGCCAAGGTCTTTCTCAATCTAAGAAAGTTGTACTTTTCCCTCTGACTGGAAAGTACTCCCCTTACTTCAACCCTACACCACTCAGATTTTGCATGGCTGACTCCTCCACAATTCAAGCCTCTGTTCAAACATTACCTCACTAGAAAGTGGAACAGTTTAATAACTCAGTGTTAAGTAGCCATCTAATAATTCTCTATTTCTCTGTAAAATGTGTTGCTCTTTGATATTTTTCTTAGTTATTTATGTATTTACTTGTTCATTGTCATCCTTACCTACTAGAATATGAGCTCTGTGAGAGAAGGGACCTTGTCTGTCTGCCAGGGATCCTTTCTGACTTGTTTTTTGATGTACCTTTAGTATGTAAAATAAGGCATGACACATGATAGGTTCTTGACATATATTTGTTTAATGGAGAATGAGTAGACATTTATCAAATAATACAACTGTTGGGGAGGGAAAATTTGTCCTCTATGCTTCTAGGTTCTTCTGGCTGGTCTAAGAATTAAATTGACATGTGAAAGATTAACAAGAGAAAATAAAATTCAATTTCACACGTATGGGGGCTCCATAAGAATATGAGGCCCACCAGAGTCAGGCAACTGAGGTTTATAGGCCATTTTGAGCTAAGGAGAAGGGAGCAGTGGGGGTTTGGGAAATCAAAGGGGAGGAAGACAGGTGACAGGAAGATAGAAAGAGCAAACGTTTGGTAAACAAATGTTTGTCCTGCCATATGAAGTCTTTCTTACGTGAAACAAAGTTATCTTTGGTGATAGCTCTCTTCCTTCTCTTTAGATAGGGTACAGGCTCCCTATCTAAATTCTTTTGGGTAGTTGAAGGGGAGGAAAAAAGAAAACTTCTTGAGTTTTCTGTTTCTTAAAAATAATCAGCCTAAAATAATTCTCATGCCAAAGAGACACATTTTGGGATGGCAAAATTTGCTCCCCTGCAATACCAATGAATATATAATTACAAAAGTGCTGAGAAGTACTATGAAGGAGAAATGCAGGGGGCTGAGATAAAGAAAAATATTGGTAAAATGGAGGATGGAAGGAAGCTGCTTTAAGTAGAGGCATTAGGCAAGTGCTCTCTATGGACATGATAATTTGAGATCTAATGGATGAGAAAGAGCCAGCCATGTGAAATGCAGTGGGAAGAGTTTTTGGTATTTTTTCCATTTAATTTTTCCATGTTTATTTTTAACTTTTTCTTTTTAAATAATTATAGCTTCACAAGAATTTGCTAAGATATTGTAGAGATGTCCTGTGTACCCTTCATCCAGTTTTCCCCAATGGTTACATGGGGAAACTATAACTAACTAGGAGATGGATAATGATACAACGTTTACATATAGTCCTATGCCATTTTATCACATGTATAAATTTGTATAACCACTACCACAATCAAAATACGGAACTGTTTCACCATCACAAAAGATCTTCCTTTATATTTGTTTCTGTCACTTTGATTTCCTACAGTTGTGTGCTGTGGTGATTTAGGGTAAAGTCAGTACAAAATTGATTCTGCCTCATAAAGGACTGTTTGCAGATAATGTATCCATCCATTCCTTGTTTAACTACTTCCAATAAGGCAGGATTTGCCAGGGGATTTTGAGAGCAACTTATTCCCTTGGGTCAGACAAACTGTGGCCTGAATCATTTACAAGATGTTCAAAATAGTGTGGGTTAGAGTAAGAATTCTGTGGTTCACCTTCAATTCTTGCTGCCCGAGAACCAGCAGTCTTCTCCACTACAAGGTCACATGCAAATTGTTTTTCTTCTGTGCAACACTAATAGATCTTCATAAAACCTAACCTGAAAGTGTGATCGGAGAATTAATTCTATTTGGAGTACTAGCTTCTGCCTTCAGAACACCTGAAGTTTTCCATCTGTTTCATTATTTTTTTCTGTTTCTACCATAGTCTCACATAGAGATTGAATTAAAAAAGACTTTAGACAAATCTGTTTTTTCTTTCCTGGTCTAGACAGATCACCTCATTACCAAGTGTTTTCTTTCTTTTTTTTTTTAATCTCACTAACAATGCTTGTAATTCTACTAAGCATGAGGACTAAAACCCACAAAGGGGCACTTTCCATGAGGTAATTATTTACCTGACAATTCTCACCTATCGTCACCCTACACAGCCTCCTTGTCCCTAGAGAAAATGTAAGCAACGTTCCCCATGCACAATGCTTCTGAAGCTCTGGGCAGCTGCTCTCTTTCAGAGACTCTAAAAAACATGAAATTATGTCACCAAAAGCAGTTCAATTGCCAGTGGACCAGCTGCCGTTTTGTGTAGACAGATTTATCAGAGACTTGAATGCTGAGAATAACTCCAGTATGGGGACATTGTAATTATGAATTCCAAATAGAAGAATTCACAACTAAAGATATCATCACAACAGAACGCATCTGAATCTGTGTCCTCTGCTCCCCTAGGATTAAATATCACTATAACCCAAATAGGCAATTTATCTGCAGTGTCAGCCTTAAAAAAACTGTATCAAGTATACTTGATATTTCCTAAGTTAAAATTCGGGGGAACACATACACACATTCACTTTTAGAATTTGAGGACAGATGCAAAATGCATATAAGCAAAAATTTCTCATCATAAAGATTCAAGAATCACTGCTCTGACAATTTTATATATTACACATTATTAGGATATCTTCTAAACTCTATGTATTGGTGAGATTCCTAGTTGTCATTGGAAAGGCTGCAATAAATAGGGATTAGCACACAACACATCAACAGCGATATGTCATCAAAGTTCCAGTGGGAAAATTCAATGTTCTAGTGCATTTTTGGCAGAATTAACAACCTTTACAACTGACATTAAAAATTCATCAGCTCTCACAGTTAAATGGGAATAATTTGATCACTTAAAGCTGTGTGCACCGTATGACACTGTCTTTATAGTCATCTTTCTAAGAATAGAAAGAAGCTTTCATTGAAACTCAAGCCATATTATTTCAGCTGACTTTTGTGTTTTCTTCTCTTTCTTTGTTGGTATGTTCTCTCACAGAGTTTTGTCTTTTCTAGTTCCTTTGTACATAAACTTTCACCAAGATACAGTTAACTTCTGTTTTCATCCTTGGACATTTCATCCATTGTTGTGTTTTAAGTACCACACATGTGGTGATGATTCCCAAATATTCATTTTTAGCCTCCCTCATTCCTCTGAATTCCAGACCCAAACACTCAACTATCAGCTGTAGTTTTTATTCATGTATCCAGTGATGCATCAAAATTCATCTCCAAACCGTAATTCATCTCTCTGACCACCCTAACTTTCTCCAATTCCTAAGCTCCTTAGCGCCATAAATAATGTTACTATCAAAGCAGATTATAAACTTCTCATCCTCAAATCTACATACACATGCAGTTAGCAAACAAATCCTCTGGGTTCTCTTGATCGGCACTTCTTTTCTTTCTTCAAAGCCGCTTCTCAAATTCAGACCCGACTTCTCTCCTGGTAAATTGCAATAGCCCCCTCACTTTCTACTTCCAGTCTCTCTTTGTGCCATCATTCTTTACGCTGCTTTTTTATTTATTTTCTTAAAACACAGATCTGATCAAGGTGCAGTTTTGTTCCTCTTTTTTTTAAATGCTCCTTAGTGCGCTTTCTCTAATACAAAACCTCATACAATACAACCCCAATGTATCTTTTCAGCTTTACTTTTCCTCAGTCATATTGATCTATTTGCCATGAATGGGGAAGAAAGCCTCAATTCTTCTAATTTGGGCCTTAGCTCCAGCTCTTCCTGGAGCCTGGAAGTCTATACTCTCACGATACTACTCTGACACCTGTGGTCCTATTTACCTTGAATGTCACAACTCAAATGCTTCCTTCTCCAAAAAGCCACCCCATATTCCCCAATAACACATAATCTCTCACTTTTTCATATAATGCTTTTATAACTTGCTTAAAGAACCTTTTTATCAATTCTTTTTAAAAATTCACTTAATACGTTTTTTGAGTTAATACTATGTGTGAGGCATGAGGGCTGCCCTGGTACACAATACAGAGCAGCTCCCTACCCTTATGAGTCTGGCACTCTAGCAGTGAGATAAATAAACAAGGAACCCAGCTCAGAAGATCCTACTATGTTGCAAAGTGCTATGACTGGGGTAAGAGGAGGGGAAACGTTAGATCAGACTATCAGGAAAAGCCATCCTGAGGAAATGACACTGAGCTGAGACCTGAATGATGAGCAGAAGCTGACCCTCTGAAAGTAGGAATAAAAAGCATTTCTGATAGAGGTAAGAGCAAGTAAAAATCCCTGAGGGTGAGAAAAAGTATTTGAGTGCCAGTAAAGCACTACACACCTGAAGCTCAGTGAGTTGATATTTGCATATTTACTATGTGCAACGTGCTGAACAAAACAGATGTTTCTTAGTCTCAAGGGGTGTCAGTATAAGGAATCAGACTAAAACTGACCCACCAATAACACAAATACATATTGAAATTTTGATGAGCACTATAAAGGAAATGTAAAGGAGGGCACTTTGATGTGTTTGTGAGATAGCAAAATGGAGGTTTCCAGCAAATTGTCACATCAGTTGAGGTCAGAAGAGAGGTCTGGGCTGAAGATATTAGTCAGTCCTCAACACATAGGTGAGTAATGGAAGTTTTGGTTAATAAAGCGCTCAAGGCTAAGACCTGGGGAAACCCAATATTAATAATCATATTATTAATCTAACATTAATATCAAACAGGGATCAGATAAACCCACTAAAGAGCGAGAGAAGGATAAGCCAGGGAGCTAGGAGGAACACCAGAGTACCAGATGCTAAGACAAGTAAGAGCTTTGACAAAGAGAGAGTTAAGAACTTTGGCCAAGGCTGTTGAAATGTCAACTAACAAGAGATTTGAAAAGTATCTGCTGGATTGTGCAACAAGGAAGTCATTGGTAAAGCTTAGATAAATCAGTATTGGTGGAATGGTGAGGACAGAAGAAAAACTAGAGTGAGTTAAGGAGAAATGGGAAGTGGAGTCATGATTTATAGACACTTCTTCCAGGAGCTTGCCTGTAAGCAGTAGTAGAGAATTGGCAATTAGAATAGTCTTAATTAAAGTGATCCCAATATTATTTGGGTAGTTATTGATTTAAACCTTTTTCCTTCTCTTAATTATATATTATCAGATTGCCACCGTTATTTTTATTTTCAATCATTACAAAACAAGTGGGTTAGACTCAATGAATTTTTAAAGGCCTTGAGTTACTATTCAAAGGTCACACAGCTTAGAAGTAGCAGAGCTGAGGCTGAAGGCCACGGCTGCTGATTGCAAGTTGAGTGTACTGGATGCTACCTCCAGTCAAAACCTGCATTCTAAATCTACCCCGAAGGATAACAAGGTAGGCTATCTTGGAGGGAATTGTTCACCAACCTCTCAATGAGGTTCACTTTGGCTTTAGGGGAAATTTCCCAGTTTTGCAGTGGCTTCAAATGAGATCCAGCAGGCAGACACCTGAAGGCACCTGCTCTCAAGCACAGATTTTTCACTAATAGCCCCACACCTGGGACTTTCATTACCATCGTATATACAGATACAGATAACTTGTTTCAGGATATAAATAGTTACATTTTGCTTAGGAATTTGCTTTGTGATATACACACATATATCACATACAAATATAAAGTTTAAAAAATTATAACAATAATAAGTTGTCCACAATCACATTTGTAATTGTCTCTAGTGCTCTAAATTCATTATAGCAAAACATCTGTGTTTCCTCACCTTGTAGAATGGAAGGGCTGAAATGGACCACAGAGATCTTGTTGCCCAATGCTGTCCTTTAAAGATGCCAAAACACCTTGCGTGGATCCATGGTAGAAAACACATTACTGTAAAATACTTTAAAAAGACCCTATTATTGGATGAAAAGACAACTATGGATTGCTACCTTCCATAAAGAATGTTTGGAAATTTCCCCTACGTCTTTTTCTCAGTTCTTGGATGTTATGATCATTATGGAATCTTCATCATTGTCTGTTGCCCTACTATACATGCTAATTAGGGAGAATTTTCCCAAGTAATTACTTTCATAATATTTATATGGAAACATATTCCCATTTCTAAGTATTTTTAGGGAATTATGATGAATTATGATGAAACCTTTAATCACAAAGTTCTATTAAAACCTTAAGCAGAAAGTGTGATATAACAAAGATTAAACTTTGGATAGCTTGCATATAGACACCTAGAAGTAAAATGATGATCGTTGCCTGAGAAACCCATTTAACTTACCATCTTTACCGTTTTATTCCTTATTCAAGTATGGATAGGCAGCCACTTCCTGAGACTTTCAGACTACACTGCTTGCCCCTTTGCTGCTGTGTTCACATTCTGAGAATCCCCTGGACTCTACTACATGTGTCAAGCCTTGGACATCACAAGGCATATTCTCTCTCAGCTCCACTTCAGTGAGTCCATCATCTGTCCTCTCTATTGCCACCAGTATCCCAAGCACATTACTTCTTTATGGCTGGTTAAGCACAAAGGTATTTGTCCCTCCATTTTCTCTTTCTGTTTGCATGTGTGTGTGCATACAAAAATAAGTCATTTAAATGTACAAAGGTGGGATGTGGGATAAACATAAGACTTCTTACACAATAACAGATTACATCATAACAATACATTTTGAAGAAAGTTTTTTACTACATACAATGTACGGAACCTCAGTTATGGAGAAAATTGGCTGCATGACATCTAAGTACACGTTACAAAGTCCCTCTAGGTTGTGCCTAATAAGAGAACTTCTAACAGAGAAAGTTGTGGGCTCTGAAAACTGTCTTTCTAAGATGGCAGGCCGACTACAATCAAAATAAATCTCTGATTAGAAATTATGGGCCAAAAGCAATACTTAAAAAGCTTGTCTTTCCTGACCACAGTTGAGATGATTAATAAAAGGCCAAGGACATCAACAATTAAATTACTGTCAGTGAAGTAAAGAAAGTTTCTTCATTACAAAATGCAACAAGGGCAAAGGATAGTGTTGGGTCTCTAACTTACAAAGGAGAAAAGAATATATTTCAATGCAATTAGGTCCAGGCTCTGGGAAGAAGCAAGCAAGGATAGATCCCTTCACGCCATTGTGTGAGGGGATTTGTTAGGCATGGGAGGAGGCGGCCCCTGTTCCCTTTTGCCATGTATCAGAGAGAACATTCTAGCGCAGGTTTGTTACTGAGCCTCAGAGCACAAGCAAAGACGAGGGCCTCGTCCTTTTGTATTCCCTTACTGTCCGGAAGTCAGGTATGCATCAAACTACTAGATACGGAGATGCATTCAGATACCTTTTATTTTCTTATCTTTTCTCCTTGAAAAAGTGATTGCAATGAGAACCAGTTGATGTGTTCAACAGAATTTGTCCTTACCTCATTTCCAACCAGGGAAAAAATTAAAAGTACTTATTGAGTACCTACCATGTGACCAAGCCTATTTGGGAATAGACTTGATGCATTATTTCACAATAATCTCCCACCTTTCTGGAAGATGTTCACATGGTGATAGTTTCCTTTCAAGGCAGTGGGCAGAGAAATCTCCTTGAACAAGACAGTTCACAACAATGCATATCTTGTAGGCTTTGTCAAAGAACATCCGAGATAAGTAATGGTGGACGTACCGAATTTTCCACACTGTGGATATTCGCCTTTGCCATTACGTTCAGAGTGAGGTGAGGCAGATTCTACAAGATCTCTAGGTTTGGCCACTAGACGTCAACTCTTAGAATAACAGCAACAGCAAAATTAATATGCAGTCATTATTTTACTTACTTGGTATAAGTATAAAAATATAAAATGTATTTGCTAGCAGCTGATGCTTAACTAACGTATTCTAGAAAATTTTTTTAAAAGACAAGTAGATTTGGGAGGAAATAAAATTCTATTACCTTTTAATTAATGACAGAAGTACTTTACACAAACTCCTCATTCAGAGAACATTATCCTTCAACGACAGAGAACACTATATTTCCGTGAAGTTCCACGACTTCTTATCAATAAAGACAACATAGCAGGCAGTCCAGTAGTGGCTGCACAAGACAACAATGCTGATAGAAACTCTGCTCAGCTCAGGAAAAGAAAGTGGAAGATATTTTTGGAAGGCTCTATTTTGGAGCTATATGGATGAATCACACACACGTCACATTGACCAAAAAAAGGCAAGTTGCAGAACATGTATAATTGGATACTGTGTTTATGAAGTTTAAAAATGTACAAAACAGTATGATATATTGCTTAGGAATAAATAAATATGTAGTAAAAGTATAAAGAGTACCAAGACAAAAATAAACACCAAAATCAGTAGAGTGGACATTTCTGTGGGAGATGGAGGTAATTGGTGCAGGGAATTTAACTGAATTGGGTTTTGTTCCCTAAACTGAGTTCGGATACATGAGTACTTGTTGTATTCACAGTTTTATGTCATTAAATGTGCTATTGTAAGTTATTTTCAAGTGTACACAAAAGTAGAGGTGCTAGTAAAATGAATTCCTGTGTACTTATCTTGTGTATTCAACAACTATCAAAATGTTGCCATGTTTGCTTCATCTATCTTTGTTCTTCTTTTCTTTTCTAAAATATATTTGGAAGCAAATCCAAAATATTTCATTTTATGCCCTCATGCTGCAGTATACATACCTAAAAATTATGAGCTCTTAAAAAACATAACAATGCCATCTCTACTATTAACCGAAATAATAATTCCATAGTATGATGCATAACAAAAGACTACAAAATACTTCCCCTAATTGTCTCAAAAATCCCCCCTTTTTTTTTTTTTTACAGTTAATTTGTTCAAATAAGTATCCACATAAGATCTACACATGATATTTAGTTGTTAGATCCCCAGTCTCTTTTAATCTAGGTCATTCCTCCCCGCCATTTACCTTTTCATGCTCTTGACCTGTTGCAGTAACTGGGTCAATTCCTCCATGCTGTTTATTCTTCATCCTTTTTTGTATGTCTTGAATATTGCATACTTTTTAAAATATTTAAGACACTATTATGTTGAAAAGGTTAAGTATGGCATTCACACAGTTGTTGGTCTTTTGAGGCATGGTGAGATGATAGAAGTGGAGAAAAGCCGATTGTCTGGCACGATGCGCTGTGTCTGTTTCAGAAGATGTGCCTGGCTCTTCTTTGACTGAGGCAAACACTGTGTAGTGAGTGGGCATGTGCTTAGACACTACTAGATAAGAGATGCCTTACACAGAAGCACCAAAGAGTGGGATTTTGAAAGAAATTACCCTTTGTGAAAAGCAGACCCTCTACCTGTCCTTTTTTCTGATGATAAATAATCTTTTGATATTGACAGAAAGAAAAGATTAATTTAAATTCAGCAAATATTACTTAACACATAATATATGCAAGGCATCATTATATACTGGGAGTGGGATGCCAAGAGGATGATTATTTAATAATAATGATAGCTAATATTTATACGAAAAAGTGACTATATCATTATTTAATCCTCCAAACAACCCTATGAGGTACCATTGCATTTCCTATTACACAAACGAGGCTCAGAGAGGTTAAGCAATCTGCCCAGGGTTTCAGAGCTAGTAAGTGGTTGAAAAAGTATTATAGCTGAAATTTGTTTGGTATGAACTCTGATTCCCAAACGGAGACTTGTAAGCACTATGCTACACTATATTACCTCAAATAGAAGTGCGACTCTCATGTGGGCTAGAACAGTTAGGACCCCTGCTTCACTGTAATCTGCTTAATTTGGCCCAAACTCCTATTTAATGCCGAATGCCAGTCAAAAGCCGGTTCCCTCCTTCCTGTGATCTTGTGTGGCTTATTTCCACATGTCTCCCTGACTTAGATTCTCTGATATTTGCAGTTTTAATCAACTATATTTGAACGGGTATGTATCTTTCAGCATTTCATGTACTGTGTTTAGGTTTTGGTGTATATTCTTGCTCCTATACCTACCCTATCCTCTTCACTTTGGGAATGAGTAGATATAGATGATATAGACACAAACATAGATAGCAATATATGTAAGCATTTTCCATTGAGTCCTTATCATTGAGTTTCCTTTTGATCAAAATTCAGGAGGCTTGGTGAGAACAAGGAGGCAGGGTTCATAGAGGAAAAACACTTGAATAGAGTCAGAAGCCCCGGCCCTTAGTACTGGACCTGCCAGGCCACTATCTGTGAGACCTTGGGAACTTCACCTCTCTGAGCACTGGTTTCCTTATGAATAAAGTAGGAAAATTAGAATTCCTGCCAAGGCTGTTGTAAAGATCTGTGAGGAGACAGACTTGGAAGAATTCTAAGCTGTGAAGTGTTGCATAATTTTGAAGCAAATAAAAAGAGGAGAGTTTAATCACTGTAACCAAACTTCTAGCAACTCTGCATCCGCATGTCTCAGTTGGGTCCCTGGAGGTTCAGCTCTGGTTCGTATCAGTTGGTAGCAGGAATCAATACTATTTCTCACTCTTTTGACTGGGAATAGTGAAATTTCTGCTTTAAGAGAGCTAGAAGTAGGACTATCATGTAAATACTATCAGCTGGCAGCATCTCTCATTATCCTCCAGACTAGAATTGGTGTATTTCTCACGTTCTACATTAATTTCCCCGACTAATTTATTTATATTTCCTTGAAAACATTGGTGCAAGCATGGACATTATATATATAATGAACATTATATATATATATATATAAAATGAACATTATATATATATGTTTATATTCAGGTAAATTCAGCAAATGTCAAATTGGAAAAGAGAATGGACAAGGAAAGCTTTAATAATGGCATTTACAATGATTTTTTTCTTATTTCCTTGAGATGTAATTTATATAAAATGCAGTACACTCACTTTAAGTGTACAATGTGATGAGATTTGTCAAACACACCTGCATAATCACCCCCGAAATCAAGATATAGAACATTTCCATCGGCCTAAAAAGTTCCCTCCTGAGCCTTTGTGGTCAATTCCATCTCCAGACCCTTGGCCAGGCAACCTGTGATCTGCTTTCTGTCATTACAGATTCATTTTGCTTTTTACAATTTCATATAAATGGAATCATACCATATGTCATATTCTGTGACTGGCTTTCTGCACTTAGCCTAACATTTTTTAGATTCACTCATATTGTTGTATCAATAGTTTCCTTCTTTCTGCTACCTTATTCCATTGTTTGCATACATCATAAGTAGTTTTTCTATTCACCTATTGATGGTTCTTGAGTTGTTTCCAGTTATTAGCTATTATGAATAAAGCTGAGATGAACATTCATTTACAAGGCTCTGTATGGACATAAGTTTCATGTCTCTTGGATAAATACTAAGGAGTGAAGTTGCTGGTTCACAGGAAAGTATGTGTAGTCTTTTAAGAAAATGCCACTTTTTTTTTTTTTGGTGAGGAAGATTGGCCCTGAGCTAACATCAGTTGCCAATCTTCCTTTTTTGCTTGAGGAAGATTGTCACCAAGCTAACATCTGTGCCAATCTTCCTCTGTTTTATGTGGGATGCCACAGTGTGGCTTGATGAGCGGTACTAGGTCCTTGCCTGGGATCTGAACCCACAAACCCTGGGCCACTAAAGCAGAGCTCGTGAACTTAACCACTATACCACTTAGCCAGCCCTGAAAATGCAAGACATTTTTTAAATGATTATGCCATTTTATGCTCCCACCAACAATGTATGAGAATTCTTGTCACTCTATCTTCTCTAATATGTAGCATTTTTAGTGTTTTTAATTTTAGTCATTCTAGTGGGTGTGTGATGATATCCCATCAAGGTTTTCAATGCATTTCCTTAATGACAAATGAACATCTTTTCATATGCTTAGTGTCCATTCATATATCTTCTTATGAAGTATCTGCTTAAAGAATTATCTATTTTTATCTGGTTCCTTGTCTGCTTATTATTGAATTGTGTTAGTAGTATATTCTGTATATTATTACATTGTTAGATATAAATCTCTTACTTTTGTTTCATATTAAATATTGTCTACTCCAAGGTAGAATTTCATAATTTTTGATTTTATGCTTAGGTATATCACCCATTTCAGGTTGAGTTTCATGTATATTGTGAGGTAAGGGTCAGCGGACAGTTTTTCATATGGATCTCAACTTGTTCCAGCATCATTCATTGAAAAGGCTACCATTTCCCATTGGCGCATTGGTTGAAAATCATCTGAACATCTATGTATGGGTTTCCTTCTAAACTTTCCGTTCTGTTCATTTGTAGCCATTTAACCCTCCTTACACCATTAAAAGACCATCTTGATGACTGCGGCTTAATAGTGATACTTGAAATCAGGCAGAGTGGCACTCCAATGTCGCCCTCCCTTTGAAATCTTGTTCAGGTCATTCGAGCTCCTTCGAATTCTCATATTAATTTTAGAATCAGCTTATGCATTTCTATAAAAATATTCTTTTCTGGACATTATAAAATCCATGCAAAGTAATCAGCAAGCCTCTAGCCTCTCCAGGAACACATTAGGTAATGTGAAGGCCAATGGTTCTGAGCATTTTTCTAACTGAGCGTAGATTAAAGTCATCAAAAGTGTTTCTAAGAATTTTGCAAGGGTTTCGCAATGATAATTAGGAGATTGGATGTAAAAGAGTTTTAACAGCCGAGGGTTTTTTGTGTGTGTGTATGTGTAGGTGTATTGTGCATGTATATATGTGTTGTGTGTGCGTGTATACACACATATATAGAGATAAGGAGAGAGAGACAGAATCTTGATTATTTCAAGAGTACATTTGAATATATTGCTGAAGGACCAGTCCTGTAGAATTTGCACCAGTTAACAAAGGACCCATAGAAAATCCGCTGAAATGTTGGACATTCAAGATTAGTAACACTTGACAGTGAAGGAAACTGTTATGCCTTTGGGCCAAATCTGTATTTCTATGCGTGACATTGAGTTAAAATTTTTCTGTGCTTCATCCTTGGGGAAAAATCACCATAACTTACTTATAAATTCTTCTTCAAGGAACACTAAAATTAAAAGAAATCCTATCATATGAATTCAATATATTGTTTCACATGTTCTGACTTGGTTAAATTTTCTTTATGTGTAGATCACTAGTATTTCTTAGAGTTTGGATTTAAGTATCCACTGTTACATGTCTTTATTCTCTCTCCTACAGGCCCCCTTCACTGACAAATTAGCCAAGAAAAGTCCAATTTGTATTTTTTATGGTTCAAGTTCTGTCAGGATATGCCATAATACCCTATTAGAGACTAGCGGTGCAGTGACAGCGAAGATAAAGAGGTTCTGCTCTGTGCTTTGAATGCTGCTCTTTTTTATTAAGAATGTGACAATTCGATGGACTTCTGAAACCCAAAAAGCCACTTCTAAAATCCCTGGTTGACCCATTCTCTCTGATAGAGGATATGTGTACGATGCTTTGGCTCTGAGCCAAAAGACTTAGCCCTGTGTCACAAAGTAAAGTGACATTTCCATAACCATCACCCTTTTGAAACGTATCCATGTAAAATTTTAAGTGAAGCTTCTATGACCCTTTCTATCCTGCCATTCTTTAGAAGAGTTTGCTCCTAAAGAGTGATGTTAAATCCTATAGAGCAGATGGAGCTTGTGAACAAAGTTGCTTTTGTGAGAACCAAGGCTAGGTAAGTCACTACGTTATTAGATGAAATTGGCCATTGACAAATTAGGGTGCACGCAGAGGCCACCACAATGTCAGAGGCCTGTGCACTCTTCGGTGAGGAACTGTAGAGGTAACTGGGGACATTCGGCATGAAGAAGATGCGTAGATAACACGATGATAGTCTTTATAAACTTTATGTACTTCCGTGTAGAAGAACGATTGGGAAATAAAAGGAGTTGATTTTCAGACATAACTGAAAAAGATGTTTTTGGTAATAATTAGAATTGTGGAAGGGGCTATCTTGTGAAGCGACAAGTTAGAATGTCATTATTGGTGGACAGAGTGTGAGATTTGAAGTCAGATAAAGAGTAGGTATTGTATCTGGGTCCTATTACTTACTGTGTGACTTTAGACAAGTTACTTAAAGTGCCCGAACTTCAGATCCCTTGCCTGTAAAGTGGCCTAACTGCTAGAGTCGTATTGTGAGCACTATACAAGATGGTGTCTATGAAGCATCTAGCACAGTGCTTGGCTGTTGGGACATTCTCTCTCTGTCAGCGAAGGATTCCTAGCTGAGCGGAATGTTGATGTGAACAACTGAGGTAGGAACTTTCTCAGGCATGGTAGGAAACTGGACCAGACAGTCTCTGAGGTCTCTTCCAACTCTACAATTCTCACTATTGTATTTTAATGTGTTTTTGATTAGTTTTGTTCTTAAATCAGTGTCGTATATTAATATAGTGTATATGTCTGTGCAAAAATACTCAGCTACTCAAAAGATTTAATATTTATTAAATGGGTAACTTTAGAATGTCATAAAACTCTACTCAAACTCAGATGATTAACAACACTAAAATCTGATTACATTTCCTCTGTATATCTATTTTAATAATTTATGCTTGACTTATGAGTTTAGAATAAATGCCAGGTTCCATCTGTATTCAGTACTTGCAGCCAATTTTGAGGTTCAGGAAGTCGTAAAGTATAAGGCATGCGTTTTAGGTCTGCTCAATTGTCCATCTGACTATTCTGACAGCAGCAAAAAGATTTGTTCTGTGAAGAAAATGCAAGCTGCCCTCATAACATTAGGAACCGAGGTTGAGTCTCCTTATTCAGCTATTTGACATCTTCCATCGATGAACTAATCTAAACCTTTGCTGAACCTTGTTTTACATTTGTAGTCTATAAACCATCTTCATGAGCAATGCCTCCAGCGCAAAGTAGTACTTTCCTTTTTTATCTACAAAAAATGGACTGCTTTCAGAATGCCCCTGGTCCTGAAGTTAGATTAATATGTGGAATTTAGTGGAAAAGTCCTCTACATTCTTCTTCCTACGTAAACCAGTCATTGCTTTATAGATTTCTGTTTGACTTTACAGACTGAGGATTCCAAACCATTTCCAGTAAGGCTGTGATTTCTGCATCTTCATGCAACATATGCTGTGTGGATCGTCCATGATTTTTGCAAGTTGAAGTTCCTCTTCCTTTTTTAGCCTCTGGATTTCCTGGCACTGTTTAGCATTTGTGAGGCTTCTTTGGCTGCCTTTATTTCCAATCATTTACTGAACATCTCTGCTGAGATGTCCGATAGGAACCTCAAGCATCAAATTCAGTGTGCCCAGGCTGAATCCAACATCACTCTGATAGGCCCGGACTTGCTCCGCCCCCATATTCTCTTTCCATTTGTCCTCATGACAGAATCCTGGGAGTCATCTTAGACTGCTCCACATGTTCACCCACATATTTATCATTTCTGCTACTCTTCATTTTCTCCTATGGATTCAAGTTACTATCCAGTGTCATTTCAATATTTTGCATAAGGCAGGTCTGGTAGCAATGAACTTGATTCTTTATTCTACCATCTCAAATCTGCTATTGAGACTATATATTGGATTTTTCTTTTCTGTTATTGTACTCCTGTTAACTATATCTGCTTTTGACTTGTTTGCCCTGCTGATTATTTCCAAATTAAAATGACTGTTTGCTAATTTTTTTATAACTCCCTGTTTTCATTTCTCCTTGTTGTTGGTTTATGATGTCTTGCTTTCTTTAATGGGTGTCGTCCCTTCCTTTGTCTATTTGGACATTCTAATAACACTTACTTTAGGTTTTTGAGGCTCTTCTATTATTCGCACCCTCTTGGCAGTGACTTTATTTGACTATTAAGTGTGCTGGCAATCTTTCTTAGTGAAAGTGTTCTTTGTGCCCTTTGGCATTTTTGTTTTCAGATGCATCTTCAGCAGCTTTTCTTTTACCCCTCTCTCTCTGTTCAACCATCCTTATCGAGCTGCTTTGTGGTTGCCTCCACCTAGGCTCTGACAACCCAGGGGTCATGGCTCTTCCATCTCAGAGAGGTAATGAGGAATTGGCAGATACTTTCAATAAAACAATGGGACATTTAGCCTCTTTCTTAGACCCTGAGGATTTCTTTGGCTCTTCCAATCACATGTGTAAAAGCTTATGCAGTGGTTACAGCCTTTTTCAGACTCCTTTCACAGGAAGCTCACTGTGCCAGGGACCCTGATTTCATTCAGTGAACTTGACTAGGTTTCCAGCAGCATATTTAATGTTTTCCTTTCTGTTACCCTGTAGGCACTGAACTCACAGCTTCATAGAAGTACCTGTGGTTCAGCAGGGCCAGGATTTCAGGACTCCTTCACGTTATATGTGTTTGTAACATTTCTGGTCCACAGATATTTTTATCTTATTTTTGAGTGTGCTATTTTAAAATTCCATGTATTTTCTTTTTTTAATCTAACATGTGCTTGAACTGAAGTCATACACTGGTCGTATCATAGAAGTGCCTTTCAAGTCTGACCCCTTCTCTCCATATCCACTGCTACAGCATATCTCAACAGGGCTATTGGAGCGGCCTCCTCACTGCTCTCCAGTGTGTAAATTTCTCCTATTTCCACCAGACGTCCAAGGGCTACTTGGAGTATTCTTTCTAAAACATATTTTGCTGCCTTCAACATACTTGTAAGAAAAATCCAAATGCCTTAGCATGGACTACAAGTTCCTTCACTTTCTTGCCTCGGTTCTTCACTCTTAGTTTCATTTCCAATAAAAACTTCCTCCCTCTACTTCCATAAAGTGTTTATTGCCCCCACTGGCATTTTTATTGTCCCAAGTGTCTTACATGATTCCTTTACCCCTGTCATGTTGTTTCTATCTGAAAGGCCCTGCCCCCTTCTTCTTCATATGGAAAAACACCACATCCTGGCTCAAATATAATTTATTTTGTAAAACTTTCTCCAACCTCCTCAAGCAAATTTAAATATTTCTTTCTCCTTATTCATAGTATTTTTTCATACCTTTAACATGATATTTGGCACACTGCATTCTAATTACCTATTCACATATTTACCTCCCATAACATCTTTGCGAAGCAAATGCGTTAAAAAATGTGATGGAAATTTTAAAATGAACAGCAAATGCATTTCCTCCCAAGTTTGATAAAGAAGTAGTCAGTTATTTTTACCTCCATATTTACCTGGAAACTATTATAAATCAAAACGATGAAAAAGATCATTCTTTATGTTTGGAATGATGTTGTAATTGAGAGTTGCATGCATGATCAAGAACTTGTCATTCAGCAGTCAAAGAAATGACTATCATTATGTCCTGAATATAAAAATACAACTATAAGCCTTCAAGTGTTTTTCAACTAGTAAAAGCACAGTCTAAGTTTTATTAAATGAGTATCAGCATACTGTTAAAGTTGACTATATAAGGACTCCCACTGGACCATAAAGGTCCATTCAATACATAACATTTACAACTCGACCTAGGCCATTTGTTTGAACAATATTTATAGGTAAGCTGTGATAAACCTAACCTAGCCACTTAATAAAGAACTATATTACTTTCTGCCTTAAAATTTAAAAACTATCAGAGGATGATTTGCATTATGTAACTCTCTTAAACCCACTCATCATTTTTTTTTTTAAAGAATGTCTTCAATCTCCATGGTTAAATTTACCAGAAGCTCAAAAGAATACAGTTAGTCATCCCATGCAGCACTCCAAGTAGTTGGTAAGATAAGGTGTGTTCCCAATGCTGATAACATGTATTTATTGAGGGATTCATTCATTTATTCAGCAAATATTTATTGAGTGTCTAGTGTATGCCAGGAAGTGCTCTACATTCTGGGGTTGAACAGTAAACAGAAAAGTTAAAAGGAAATCCCCACCATCATGGAGCTGATACTCTAGTGGGGGAGATAAATGAATAATGGATATATAAATATACAACAAAAGATACTAAATAAGATGATGATGAGTGCTATAGAGAAAGTATAGCAAAGAGGTAGGTGAGGCAAGTCACAGAGGGTAGGTGTGGGAAGGATTTGGCATTTTAAATAGAAATGCCAGGGAGATCCTCACTGAGAAGGTGCCATTATAGCAAAGATGGAAGTCTTTGAGGGAATCAGTCATATGGAGTCCTGGGGTAAGAGATCCAACAGAGGGAAGAGGAGTGCAAAGACATGCTTTATTTTAGTTTTCTTATTTATCTTGGTTATTGTCTCCTTCCTCCACTGGAATGAAAATTCCAGAAAGGCAGAAAATTGAAGCCGTTGTTTCTTACCTCACTGCTGCATCCCTAGCATCTAAAATAGTGCCTGGCACATGATAGGCACATAGTGGACACATGATAAATATTTGTTGAATGAATGAATAAATTATTTCTTGTCATTTTGCATAAAGTACAGTATGTGTTATTATCGTTGTAATATCTGATATGTTCTGTATTTGATAACAACTTAAATTTTTCTCATTTTCTTTTGATGGATCATCCTTTTCTCTCTCACACTGAATCCATGAAGGGCTTTGGGGATCAGTCCTTGAATCCCTTTTTCTTCTCTGCACTTACTGTCTAAGTGATCTCATCCAGTCCCGAGGTCATGTATATATTCTTGACTCCAAATATATGTCTTCAGCTCCAACCTTTACCCCAAACTTCGAATTCATGTATCTAATCAACTACTTGACATTTTCATTTGAATATCTAACAAACTTCTCAAAATGAGGATGTCTATAAGCAAACTCTTGATTCTTCTCAAACATGATTCTACCCCAGTAAATAGGACTTCCTTTTTGCAGGCTCCCCAAACTTGGCATCATCCTTTACTCCTTTCTCCCCTACCTTGCAACCAATCTAACAGCACATAATGTTGCCTCTAGTTTCAAAACTACCCCAAATCTGATCCCTTTCCAACATGTCTATCTCTACCACCATAGTCCAAGCTACCAACCTCATATTTGTAGATTACTGTAAAAAACGTCCTAACTGGTGCCCTGCTCTCACTCTTGAACCCCTAGAGTTCATCTTCTCCCAGAAACTGGAGTAAAATTTCTAAAGCATAAATAAGATTGTCACTTCCATGCTGAAAACTTGACAATGGCTTCCCAGCTCTCTTAACATAAAATCCAAACTCTTTACTATGGCCTACCAGACCTTGCATGATCTGGCCTTTGTCCATCTTGGCCCCTTCTCTTACCCTTTTTCCCCTTGTTCCTCTATTCCAGTCATGCCATCCTTCTAACCACTCCTGAAACACACAAAATATGTTACTACCTTAGGGGAACTTTCAGTCCCTTCTTCCTGGACTGTGCCTCCAACATGGATTTTCATGTCTTATTCTTTATTTATTCAAGTCTCCTCTCAGATTTCAGCTCTGCAGAAAGGTGTTCCCTGACTACCACATGTTATAGTCACCATGCCACCCTTATTCCCAACCCTCGGTCACTATCTCTTTGTCCTACTTATTTTACTTCGCAGCACCTATTAATATCTGGATTGTACAATTTATTTGTTTACCTGTTTATTGTCTGTCTCCCTCTTTTAGAATGTCAGCTTCATGAGGACAGTCACTTTGTCTGTTTTGTTCATTACTGTATCCCTAGTACCTGAGTCCTTGGTATATATATTCAAAAAAAATATGCTGAAGAGCTGACTATCATAAGTCCATTTCCACATACTACTTCACTCACCTGAGAAGAGGAAATCTAATATAATAGGTATGTTTGTGAGTCATATCCACGTTGGCTAAGCAACACTCTTGTGCCAGGTCCTGAGCTAGATGGGTACTGAGGATACAAAGATGAACCAAAGTGGTCCTGTCCTCAAATAGCTTATAGCCCAGTGAGAAGGCAAATACTTAGGCACATTATGACTTTTATGTATGTAGTCAGATTTCTGTAGTCATGTCCTCTCTTGACTGTGTGCCTTGGGGCCAAGGACAGTGACTGTTTTTCCTCTGCATGCTCAGACTCTACCAGTCAGAATGTGCTAAGCATTCTAATCCAGGAAGACGCAATACTATGGGAGGGCAAGAGAAGGAGTAGTGCATATGAAATAAATTAGAGGAAATGAAGGAAAGGTCAAAAGTGCCTCTCCTTGAAGGCGTATATAAGCTTTTGCTAGGATTAAAAGATTTCCAATGGGATTTCATAGAGCAGACAAATACTAAGCAAAGGCTTGTGGAGGATGACAATATAAAGTATATCTAACTCCGAGGACTGGAGCCCTGACTCATGGACTTGTTGGTTGTTTGTATTTGCTAGGTATCCCACACTTACATTGAATTTGTGCCTGAAACAAGTCCAAAGGTTGAGTTCCTGAATCAGAACTCTTCCCTGGATCACAATTCCACCATTTCTGTGTTAAATGTCCAGAATAGAACCTATTTCTTTTAGGTTAATCTTTCCATCCATCCATTGATCTGTCCATCCATCCATCCATTTTCTATCTAGGTACTATTTAAGTTTACTAGTGCAGTCAGATACAGATGAGTTCAGTGTGGTGAGGACACAAATACATAGGCAGCTATTTACTAGGTCTTAGGGATACCAAGATGAATGAGGCATAGAATTATTGAATAAAATAGACACTATTTTTATATTCAAGGCACTCACAGTCTAAAAGAGAAAGCAGGTTAATAAGCAATCACAGTACAATGTGGTAAGTGCTGATATGATAAATATAGGGCGTTATAGGAGAACAAAGAGGTTCACCTAACCCAGCCTGGAGTTACAGTACAGGCTTTTCAGAAATAGGATGACTAAAAGTTACAGGTTAGCCAGAGTGGGGATCAATATTTCAAGAGGTAGAAGAAATTTATAGAGTTAAGAGAGAATGGCATATTCAGGAAATAAAAGTAGTCCACTGGAAAGAATGCTGACACTTCCTTTGTTGTGGGTTTGGAGTTTGTCAAAAAATCAAAAACATGGGCAAAAGAGTGAGAATTAAAAGTTAACTAGGCAGGTACTGTGAGTGGAACTCTGCTGCAATGACTTGGAAGGTAGTTACTGTGCTCAATTATTCAGCTTTGTTTCAATAGTTTCTTATGAGCTATTTTCAAATGAGTTAACATTTTCGGCTTATTAAACATCTGAGGTCATACTAACATTTTGTCCTTTGCTCAAAGCAAAAAGTACTTAGAGGAACTTACCATTTAGATTTGAAACTGAGAAGTTCTGTAAAAACGAATTCCATCCATGTTTCTCACATGTTTCCTCTTAGTCAAAATGTTGTTTAATAAAAGCTATTTAATGTCTCCAGAGCTTTATTAGCTGCTGGTAAGCTTTGTAGAGAAGACTCACTGATTTTGTGGCCTCATGCAAGATTGAGTCTGGGATCTGGAGCTTCATTCCTGAGCCTACCACTGAGTCACTTCAGGCCTATCTTAAAACCTTCTTCCTGTTGAAGTCAATATCTTTTTCTTACAAAGAGAGCAAAATTTGTAGCTTCTTGAAGCAACTGCTCTATCGATTAAGGTCTAAATATTTCTTAGGATAGTCGGACACTCAAATTGCTCATGAATAGGAGAAGTGACTTACAGAGTGCTAGCTAAGTTCTAAGCTGGAAAACTGAGCCAGCAATAAAGGAACTCTCCAAAAGATCAGCTACCCCTAGGAGACACATATGTGAAAATCTGACAAAATCGGATAAATATTTAGATGGTAGGTAGTACTGGAATTTTCAATTATTTGGTCAGTTTTGTCATCCAAGGGATCAAACGTCCCCAAGTACTGGTTTGAGGCACAGGCCAAGGCCCAGTCTTGGAATCACAACAAAGGAGCAAAGACGAAACAAAATTCTAACATTAAAGAATGAGGCAAAGCTGAGAAAGAGCAACCTCGGTGAGAGCAGTGATTTGGTAACAACATGGGCATACACTAATGTCCTTGAAAGAAACCAGATCCAAAGCTTGTTTATCAGCAAGGAAGATGTGGCGAGCAAGATGAGAAATCAGTCATTACAACTGGGCAACCAGTTCCCAGGTCTGCTAATTTCTTGAGTCTGGAGCACTGTATTAGTCAGGGTTCTCCAGAGAAAGAGAAACAATAGGAGACAGTGAGAGAGAGAAAAAGAGAGAGACTAGAATATAACATATACATGAGAGAGAGAGAGAAAGATTGATTTTAAGGAATTGGTTCATGTGATTGTGGAGTCCTGGAAAGTCCAAAGTCTGCAGGGTTGGCCAGCAGCCCGGACCCCAGGGACGAATAACACTTCAAGTCCAAAAGTAGTCTGCTGGCAGAATTCTCTCTTCTTGGGAGATCAGTCTTTTTCTTTTATGGTCTTCATCTGATTGGATGAGGCCCACCTATATTATGAAGAGTAATCTGCTTTACTCAAAGCCTGCTGATTTAAATGTTAATGTCATCCAAGAAACACCTTCACAGAAACATCCAGAACAATGCTTAACCATCCATCTGGGCACCATAGCCCAGCCAAGCTGACACATAAAATTAGCCATCACAGACAGTGACTTAGATTTTAAGGCCCTTCTAAATAAAGAGTTAAGTAGGACCAAGATAAAAACTTTAGAATCCCTAAACACTGAGAAGATTATTATGCCTTCACCATATGTAATTGATTTCAAAGAAGTACTTTACCTTTCTGGTTGATGCAGCTTTCTTGTCAATAGACATAATGGAAATCATCTTAAAGTGTATCACTCCCCTGCCCTAATCAACCACTGGTCTACTTTCTGTCTCTCTAGATTTTCATATTGGAGATTCCCATATGAATTTAATCATATAGTATGTGGTCTTTTAAGACTGACTTCTTTCACTTAGCATTATCCATTTGTCTGTCGATGGACATTTGGGTTGTTTCCAACTTTGGCCATTATGAATAATGCTTCAATAAACATTTGTGTACAAATTTGTGCATATGTTTTCATTTCTTTTGGGTATATACTTAGGCATAGAATTGCGGGGTCATATGATAACTCTGTTTAATAATTTCAGGAATTACCAGACAGTTTTTCAAAGTTTCTGCACCATTTTACATTCCTACTTGCAGTGCATGAGAGCTCCAATTCCTCCACATCCTCACCAACATAACATTGCTATACTTATTACTTTACCATGTGTCATCATTCCCTTAACCCCATTACAGCTTTACTCCCATCCACTTCCTTTGTAGTGTTTTTGGTAAACAATTTACACATATATTGCATTTCTATATGCGATATGCCCAACAACATGCTATATGTATATTATTTTCTACAATTGATTTTAAAATCAAGTAACAGAGAAAGGAGAAAAATATGCATTTATATTGTCTTTTATAATTACATTATTATCTTTACCAGTGTGCTTTGTTTGTTCATGTGGATTTGAATTGCTCTTTGGGATCATTTGTTTTCAAACTAAGGAACTTTCTTTAGAATTATTTGTAGGGCAAATCTGCTAGCAACATATTCTCTCAGTTTTTCTTTGTTTTGCTTTCATTTTTGATCAATAACTTTGTTGGATATAGGATTCTTGGCTGGGAGATTTTTTCTTTGAGCACTTTGAATATATTATTACACTGCCTGCTGGCCTACATTGTTTCTGCTGATAATTCAGCTGTTAATCTTATCAGGGTTCCCTTGTAAGCGACATGACATGTATCTCCTGTTGCTTTCAAGATTTTCTCCTTGTCTTTGATTTTCAGTATTTTTACTATGACACATCTGTTTGTGGGTCTCTTTGTGTTTATACTACTTAGAATTTGTTAAGCTTCCTGTGTACATTATTGTTTTTCAGTAAATTTGGAACATGTTCAGCCATCAATTTTTCTAATATTATTTCTTCTCCTTTCTCTCTCTCCTCTCCTTCTGGTACACCCATTGTGTCATTACGTATATGTTGGTATGTTTAATGATGTCTCACATTTCTCTTGGAGTCTGTTCAGTTTTCTTCATCCTTTCTTCTCCCTATTCTTTGGTTTGCATAATCTCCATTGATCTAACTTCATGTTTGATTATTCTTTCTTCTGTCAGTTCAAATCTGCTGAGACCCTGTAGTGCATTTTTATTTCAGTTAGTATGCTTTTCAACTCCAAAATTTCCATTGGTTCTATTCAATTGATTTGACATCTCATCATACTTTACTTCTTTAATCATGTATATCTTTAGTTCTGTGAGCATATTTATAATGGCTGCATTGAAAGTTTTTCTGTTTAATCTGACATCTGGTAACTCTTGCAACTTTTATTGCCTTTTTTTCCAATGTCTGAGTCATACTTTACTATATCTTTGCATGCTTTGTATGCTGGAAACTGCACATTTTAGATAATACATTGTTACAATTCTAGGTACTAGTTTCCCACTCTGGGGCTTATTATTATTTGCTTATTTATTTGCTTAGTGATGGGCCATGTTATTTTGGAGAAGTCTATGTCTTCCTCCTCCCCCCACCACACATGCAGTGTTAAGCCTCTGCTGTTGTTTCTCTGGGTGGTACAGCTTTGGTTATGCCCACAGTAACCCTGTGATGACAGTGGCACGAGTAGGGCCCTCATTCAGTCTTTCCTTAAACACACCTAGCAGTTCAGTTCCACTGATTACAGGCCGAGACTGCTCCACTGTTTTCAATAATGCCCTGGAGCACAAATTTCTTTTTTAAAAGTTATATATGTTTAAAGTGTACAACTTGACAATTTACTATACATTGCATTGTGAAATAACCACAATCAAGCTAACTCAGAATCTTTACAATATTGAGTCTATCAAAGGACAAGATATTCCCCTGGTTTTTTGCAGTGCTTTTTAAATCCTCCAAACCCAGCTTCCATCACACAGAAACATACAGGAAAATAGATAACAGCAAATATTACCTTAATTTCTTCTACTGGAAAGAAAAGCACTGAGAAACCTATTTACCGTACAATGAGTAATGCTTTGCTGTTTTTCTCCATCCACTGCTTAACAATTACTTTTCTCTACTCCTTCTTTCACTGTTACTCTGCTTCATGAACAATCAGCACTATTTCTTGTGACCTATATGTTGTTGCATATGCACCCTAACTAACTTTCCTGGTAATTAGAACTAGAAACTGGAGAGCATCATGTAAATGGAAAAAGGAAAACAGCATGGCCATTTCATTACCTAGTGCATTATTAAGTAGATTAAGCATATAGGTTGAAGGAGGGGTCATGGGAATCTACCTTTCACATTCAGAATACTGTCAAACAGAAAAGAAAATTTCATCAGTTAATCCCCGAACTGATCCCATTACGGGAGGAGACTGTCGATGATGGCACGCATATGCAGCTGTTTTACATGCACTCCTGTGGCCTGGCTCTATGTCCCACTCATATCTTCAGCTTCTTCTATCTTTTTGCCAACCAAACGCAGCTTGCTCTATCTTGTAGTCTCTAGTTGCTACTTCATTGTTTCCTACCGGCTTCTTTTCCTCATTTATTTGAATTAACTGGCCCTCAACACCTGTTTTGCCCTGGCATATTGTTCTTCAGGTTTTACTTAGCTTCATGTTAATAATATCAGCTTCTGATAATAGTAGTAATTGCAACTAACATTTATTAAGGTCTTAGACTATCAAACTGAATCCCGATTCTAGCATCATGTGGTAGGTACTATCATTAGCTCATTTTCACACTAGGAAATGGAAGCTCATGTAGGCCAAATCACTTCTCCAGTGTCACAGGCCATCAAGTGACAAAGTAGGAATTTGAAGACAGGTCTATATAAGCTGAGAGCCTCATTCTCTTAACAATGATGAATGACTTGATATAGACTTATTCTGCCCTCTCACCTGCTCCTGCTCTTAGGTCTTAAAGCTTCAGCAGGTTGGAATCCTGTGCCTTCTATCACCTTCTTCTCCCCAGTTATGACCGGCATTCAGAAGAATACTTTTCAAATGATTTGACTATGAGTTGAAGAAGGGAATGTGCAGTGGCTAGAGGAGGAAGTGAAGTTTAGAAGGATTTTCTTCAAATGGTGGAGATCTGCATGTGTTTCCAAGCTGAGGAAAGGGTGCCAGGACAGGGGAAGAGAGATTGAAGATACAGGAAAGAGGATCATTGATGGAACAAGTTACTTCTTCCTATGAAAATTCTAATTCTCTGGTTCTGGGAAAGACTAGAGAGCTCTTGTTAGAGCAGTTCCAATGTGAAATCAGCTGCAGACCTACTAGCCTGGCATTTTGATGAAACAAGTTTATAAGAAAAAGTATATAAAGCAAACTATTTAAAGAGCTTGTTTGAAACGATGCCAACATTAACTTAATAGCAATTTTAAATGGTAAAAAAGTGAAAGATTTTAAGGATTTTTTAGAACTATTATTGTACTTACTATAATACTTTGCTTTGCCAAAAATATTCTTGAAACTGAGCAATTTAAGAAGCTATTTTGGAAACTAATTGCAAAGATTTTCCATTAAAACAGTTTCATTTCCTTTTTTTTCATTAAAATCTCAAGTAAATACATAGCCATACGTAGAATATTATTTATCATAAGAAACATCTCACGGTATAATAAAACCTTAGATGAGACTTTGGCATACAAAGCAAATTTAATTCCATTATTGAGGATTCTTTCTCTTTTTTTCTTTAAGATCTCAAATCATTCATTTGTGAATAATATTCAACTGATAGCCACAAAGCTGTCTATTCACTAGACTAACACATCAGATATTTTCCTTTGGTCTTTCAAATCAAATAGCTGCTTAACCTTTTAACCTCCTTTTTCTGTTGTGAATGAAGCAAATCCAACAGCCATTCATGTTAAACAGAGGGTCAGAAGCTACTGTCAGGAACTATTACCTTCTTCATATCTTTTGCTCCCTCCTCCTCCTCTTTAAGCAGTCAGCAGTTCACAGTTGTGCTCTCTTGCAAGCTAATGGTCCTCTCACACTCAGGACTGGATCTTCTGAGGACAATATAAGAATAAAAAGTAGCTTTAGATTCTCTTTCAGGAAAAATGAAGAAAATATACATAAATACAGTATTTTGCATAGGATTTCAAGGGGATAAAAACCCAGCTGCAGTTAATCCATGAATCTTCTCGGGGTCACTTAAGAATTCTTTTTGTAGAAAGTTCTTTTACTTTTGTCTCCCTGCTTATGTTGACAGTCCAGAATGAGAAAACAGAAAAAAAAAAGGAAGGCAATTATCAATGATACAATAATGTATCTCCTACAACTGAAGGATATGAGTTTCTAGATTGAAAGGGGCCATCAAATAGAAGGAAAATGATGGAAACTGTAAGACATCATCAAGAAATTTCAGGATGCTAGGGATAAAGAGAAAACAGCAAAAGCTTCCTCTGGCAGTCAGGATGCTTTGGACTGGAGAAAAAATAAAGGAAACTCTCACTCAAACCTGCTTAAATAGTAAGCAAATTAATTATCTCACTAAATAAAAGATAGTATAGAAGGGTAAGTAGGGTATAGGTGTAAGTAAGGTATAGTAGGTTTAGTTCAAATAATAATATAATCAGAAGCTTATTTGAGGTCATTAAGGACCCCAGTTCTATCTGCCCCTTCCTTCTTCCTCTGTATCTCCATAAGTCTGCTTTCCTTAATGTTCACAAAATAGTTGACAGTAGCAATGAAGGCTACCAATTTTGTAGCTCACATTCAGAAGGAGAGCGATAACTCTCTCCACAAGTATGCTATAAGTCTTTTCTTTCAGTTTGATGGGATAGTTAATGGCACATGCCCATTTCTGGGCCAATATTAGCAGACAGGGTAATACCATCTGCTGATTGTCTTAAACTAATCAGGATACTATTATGAAACTGGGGATGGGGTTAATACCCAAACAAATTTGGGAGAATTGATGCATAAAAAGGAAATGTAGTCACAGTACACAACCTGGTTCTGCAGTGAATACATTTTACAGAATGATGAGAATTAAATAAATATTACTGGTATATCTGAGTGGATCCAATAAATAGCCCCTTCTTTTTCCTACCTGGAATTTGAACAAAAAGCAGCAGATTGGAGACCAGAATATCACTATTATTACTTATAAAAGTGGAGGATATAGCTTAGTGTAAGAGCAAAATGGACCTTCTAACTTCATCCCAGGCAGGCTTCCCCACCCTATCATTGCAACGTTGGATAAAGGAAGACCTCTCTCCATAGAAGAGCAAAGTATCCCCTGAAGGAGCATTGCAAAACAATGCATCTTGTGGATGGCTCATTCTGAAGAGGACAAGAGGAAGATCTGAGAACATCCTCCTTTATTTTTCTGAATTTATGTCAAATAAGTCACCTAACTCTCTTGGTGTAGAGTAAACTTACCGGAAACAAAGGCCAAGTGTAGCCCTACTGTGGCTCCCATCCACTTAGAAACAACAGGAATGGGAAAGAAGCACTCCAAAAGCAATTTAATTACAAATTTGTATTTAACTATCATGGGAGAACGGCAAGGATGTTAAGTGATAAATGAGGGTGGGGCCATTAAAGAAGCTAAATTTTGTCTTTCATAATAATAAGGCAGTACAAGACGTACAAGTATATTGTTTAGAACTATAGTGAGGTGAATACTAAATAAAATAGCAAAATGAGTCAAAGGTACTTGGATCTGGGCTGTGGGATTGTAGACTGGGAAGTGGTAAGATAGAAAAGACTAATAATTTTTGTTATACATATTCTGGTACTATTTGATAATTTAAAACTTGTGTATTACTTTGGTAAAACAGGAAAGCTATTCTTTAAAAAAATTGTCAAGAGCAAGACTTTACTATACGAAAATAATAACTAAGTATACCTTTACTTTAAACCTTGAAAGATAAAATTCAAGTATTGTTCTGAAAAGTTAAAGAATGATCACTTCTGGACAAGCAAGAGGAATCCAAGATTTCACCGAAATCTAAAATTTTGTACTTAAGGGCTGGCCCCGTGGCCGAGTGGTTAAGTTCGCGCGCTCCGCTGCAGGCGGCCCAGTGTTTCGTTGGTTCGAATCCTGGGCGCGGACATGGCACTGCTCATCAGACCACGCTGAGGCAGCGTCCCACATGCCACAACTAGAAGGACCCACAACGAAGAATATACAACTATGTACCAGGGGGCTTTGGGGAGAAAAAGGAAAAAAATAAAATCTTTAAAAAAAAAAAAAAATTTTGTACTTAATACACGCTCTCATTTCTTCATAAACATTTGTCTAAATTTGTATTCCACGTGACCAATATATTTTATTTTTAAATACCTTGTTATGGAAATTATCAAACATATACAAGAGTGAAAATAGTTTAAACCCCCATCAACCATTCTTGCAGCCTCATGACGAATCTTGTTCCGTGTAAGCCCCCTTATTGCATTATTGAGAAAATATATTTTTAATTCCTCCACACGTTAATATCAAACTTTTGTGCTGTCCATTTTGTCCAAAGAGAATAACTGATTCCTTAAATATGAGTATGTCTATATAGGTAGGATTCCATCTTAGAGAATACCATCATAACAAAAATTTGTCTATATAATGATTTTACACTATGACAAACTAAAGTTAGTACATTGATCTATTTGGTTTATTTATTAAAAATGTCAATATCAGTGATGAAGACAGTAACTAGGTAATTTTTTATATATAATTGTATGTAAATATAATGCAAGCTTCTATTTGTTTGTTTGTTTTCTTATCATTTGCCCATTTGAATACTCATGAGTCTGATTCTGAATGCTGGAGACATGGCGCCAGGAGAGTGGGTAGTGACTATTGCCTCACTCTCTCCTCTGGGAAGGGAGAACTGAGAGTTTACAGGAGCATGGAGGAGTAAAACCAGGCCTCAAAGAGAAAGAGAAGTGAAAATGTAACACGTCTCGAGCTAGATACCACATACCTGTTCCTACTGAAGGCTTTCACATCAGAGATTCTGACTAGAGAGATAAGACACTTTGTGTATTGTGTTCTTCTTGATGGCTGACACAGACTCTGATTGCTTCAGCTGTTACAACAGGCACTGATTGTAAACACAGCAAAATCTCACTCATTTTGACCTAATTGGTTTCTGTCTTTACAAAACTAATACTTTGAGACTTTAGCCAAAAGACAATTGGCAGTGCTTGATTATTAGTAGACATCAGGAGTGACCATCAGTCACTACTGCTCCATCTTGCTATTTGTGGCATCTTCTGTGCACTGTATAGCATCTCCTCCTGTACTCCCATCCCACGCTGTGTGAGAGAGAATGAATAGATATGATTGATGGAAACCATGATCAGCTTTGGTGATAACTAGATACATTATCCTGATAGAAAAAAATGTGAGGTCTAAAAACAGTAAAACTTCTGTTTATAGAATTTTATAGTACATTTACTACAAAACAACAAAAAATACACACTATTACTCCATATATTTTACACTTGAAAATGCTTATAGAGAAACACTTTTGAAGAAATCTGCCCTTGATGAACCGCAACCCTCTTTTTACTTTACTCTCGGATGTGGCCCTCCCAAGATTTTACAAATTCTAGTCCATGAAGCAGAAGATGGCAAGGCAAAACTGTTTTCATTTAGTATATCTTTGCATACATATATATATGAATATATATAATGTAAACCACATATATTATATGTATTGTTGTTATATGTATTATGTTTTTAGTCCCTACAATATATTCATCTTCACCTCGAGGTACTAAGATGGCCCCAAACTGTGAAAACTCACCAGTTCCATTGAGAGGCTGTTTCCATTCAATTTAATTGGAGAAACATTTGATGCTATTTGCCTTTTCTAGTTATAGGACATTCATTGAGCCCAATGTTAGAAATTATTTAAAATGTTTTACTTTTTATTTTTACTTTTTATTGAGGTTATGATAGTTTACAACCTTATGAAATTTCCATTGTACATTGTGTTTGTCATTGGTGTTGTAGGTGCACCACTTCCCCCTTTGTGCCCATTCCCCACCCCCCTTTCCCCTGGTAACCACTAATCTGTTCTCTTTGTCCATGTGTTTGTTTATCTTCCACATATGAGTGGAATCATAGAGTTTGTCTTTCTCTATATGGCTTATTTCACTTAACATAATACCCTCAAGGTCCATCCATGTTGTTGTGAATAGGAGGATTTTATCCTTTTTTATGGCTGAGTAGTATTCCATTATATGTATACTGCATCTTCTTTATCCAGTCATCAGTCTATGGGTATTTAGGTTGCTTCCATGTCTTGGCTATTGTGAATAATGCTGCAATGAACATAGGGGTGCATGAGTCTCTTTACATTGCTGATTTCAAGTTCTTTGGATAGATACCCAGTAGTGGGTTGGCTGGGTCATATGATATTTCTTTTTTAATTTTTTGAGAAATCTCCATACTGTTTTCCATAGTGGCTCCATCAGTTTGCATTCCCACCAGCAGTGTATGAGGGTTCCTTTTTCTCCACAACCTCTCCAACATTTGTTATTTTTGTCTTGGTTATTTTAGACATTTTAAGGGGTGTAAGGTGATATCTTAGTGTGGTTTTGATTTGCATTTCCCTGATGATCAGTGATGGTGAGCATCTTTTCATGTGTTTATTGGCCATCCATATATCTTCTTTGGAGAAATGTCTGTTCATATCCCCTTCTCATAAAGTGTTTTACTTTTAATATCCTAGTTTATTAATTAATTGAATAAACATTTACTGATCACCTGCTATACGGCAGGCCCAGTTCTAGGCACAGTGAAAATGGAGGTGAACAAAATAAAGTCCTGGCCTTTGTGGAGTTTATATCCAACCAAAGACCCCAACAAGAAAAATAATGTTCAATAAACTTTACCAGTCTTTTGAGAGAGATACAACTATTTTCATCCTCACTTTATAAATAAAAGAACTGAGGAACAGGGAGGAGAAATGTTTTATCCAACGTCAAATTCCAAGTAGGTAGAATCTGACCCACTGCAATCCGATGGGCAGTTCCTGTAATGGGACTAACCATACTCTACAGCAATTTTTTGGCTTATTCTTTTCTGGTGTTACTTTCTCAAGCTTTGTGGATTTTTACCAATACACGTGCAGTTTGGTACTTCATCATAAACCCAAGGGGTCTCTTCTGCAGATGTCTGGAGGTTTCTCTCGCTGGAGCTCCTTCCTCTCCATTACTCTACCTACAAATTCTAGCCACCTTGGATTCCTCAGACTCTGATCGCTGTCTCTTCAACTCAGCAAAGCCACAGGTCTCTGCTGCGGTTCCCTCTTCTACACTGTGACCTTGAGTATGCCTCTAGAAAACACGCTGGGCCAATTACAGGGCTCATCTTGTTGGATTTCCCTTTGTCAGGGAGCACAGTCCTGCACTACTTTTGTGCAATATCTTAAAACCATTGTTTCATATATTTTTGTGTGGTTTTCTAGTTGTTATAGTAGAAGGGCAATTCCTATATCAATTAGCACTTCATGCATAGAAGTGGACATTCTGGCATCCTGTATTTTTACAAAATCCCACTTTAAGTTTGAGAGATTTTTCTTACATGAAACTGCTAATTTGGGGATATGTCTTTTTTCTATAATTCATGTTAATAGTGAAGATTATCATTTTTAAAATGAATGCGTGGTCATAGTGAAAACTGGAAAATTTGTTGACTTTTGTCAAAAGTAAGAAGACATTTAATTCTAGACATATGTAGCACTAGCTTCCTATAACATAGAGTACTTCCTCTTATTTCAATTACTCAACGTTATACGCATTTTCATATAACATAAATGTTTTCGTAAAGGTTAATTTAAAGCTTGTATAATATTCAATCATATGGCTGTACCATGATTTTCTGAAATATATGAATATTGAAAGCCATATTTAATTTTCTGCTACCTAGAAAATAAATGTAAAATAGTGGTTAATACTTAAGCTTTGAAATCAGACACAAATGAGTTTAAACTCTAGCTTCTCTGCTTACTGGTAGTGTGGATTTGGACATCTTTTTATATCTGTTCCCTAATCTCAAAAATAAAGATAATTAATATTATCCTTTAAAGGATTATTGTGTAGATCAAATGAGATAATGCATACAAAATGCTTACATAGAACTAGCTGTCCACACAACTTAATTATTTATGTTCCTGATTTTATACTAGGCACTACATAGCTTTGGATAAATTGTATTTTATTATTTTGTAATGAACATAATTGTGCCTGAGGAAAGGAGAAGTAAGAGGAAGGGAGTTGGATTAAGTTAGATAAGGCCAAATCCATAAGGACCTTGTTTACCATACTGAAGAATTACTGACTTGCTCCTGAGGTTGATTTATTTCTCATATGTTCATATACATCAACTCTGATACTGTTCAGAAGTGCATTTCATCTTTCAGTTAATTTGGAAATAATCCAAATGCACATGAATTTGCTAATTGACATCTTTTCAATTTAAGAAATTCTCATCTAGTAATGTAGAATGTTTTATGGTTTTATCTTCATATATTCAGATTTCTCTTCAAAATATTTCCTTTTCTAAAACTTGCACATTTTTCTTATTTTCATTCCTCAGTAGTCTGTATATTCTGTTGGTATTCTGACTGGCTTATTTATTTTGTAATTTTATATTACTGTTTTACAGGGTAGCTATTGTGTTTTGTATTCTTGTTTTATAACTAACCGCATTATTGAACTCTTTTTAGTTTCAACAGCTTGTCTGTTAATCGTATTTAGTATTGTAAGCAAATGTATCATTTATTTTCTACTCCTCTAATAATTTTACCTTCTAATTCTGTTGCATTTCTTGTTATATCGTATAATTTCATTCTGAAAGATATATAATAGTAATGACATGCCTATCATTCTTTTCCTGGATTTAATAAGAACACTACTAGTATTTCACGAATAAGTATGGCACTGCCTGATGGTTTGAGATATACTCTGTAACCCCTCTGTATATACATAAAATATTTTTTCTGAATTAAACAAAGAATGCAAATATAAAAATATATGAGAGAAACTGAAAATCCCTGATAATACCATCCCCAGAGAAAAACAGCTTGGTGCATAGTATATGCATTTTATAAAAATTGGTTTTACATTAACATTTTTGGACATTTTTACTTATCTCTGCATGTATATCTACTTCATTCTTTCTAATTACTGTACATTATCACATTCTACAGATATAACACGTTACTTAGTCACCAGTTTATGGCCATTTTGGTTGATTCCAATATTTACTTATCACAAACAATGCTGCAATGAACATCCTTATATATTTACTTTTTGCATGTGTATAGATGCTTTTGTGGGTATAGTGAGCCAAACGTTACAAACAGATTTTTTAAATTTAGTATTACAACTTTGCTATTTTAAAAAATATTACCTTTCAAATCCTGCATTTTGTGAAAGTTTTGTAGACTTGGGGTTCCTCATCTACTGAGTCAATTAAGCTCATTGCTTCTGGCGCATATTGGACACCACCTTGAAACAAAGAAGCCCTTGTTCAGCTAAGAAGTCAAAAATTTGAGTTCCTAGGATGAAAATGGAGAAAATATTCTTTTAACCATGATGTTTTTTGAGATAGAAAGGGATTTTCAAAATTTGAAAACTTTCCTCTATGTACGAAGAACAAAACTTAGATCTGAGCACAGAGATTTACAATAATCCGCAGTATAGAGAAGACAGAGAATATGATTTAAGGTAAGTTACTGTTTCACAGGAATGGGGAAAAACTTTCCAATGCTGGGAGGAACATGAAAATAGCCAAGAAAAAAGGACACTATGTTGAAGATAATATCTGCATCACTGAAATAGTGTTCAGTGCCCTCATCCCCTAAACCTCGGCCCTGTGTTTAAGTGGAGGAGGCAGGTGACTAGAGGGGAACAAAGTAGTATTAATAATTTTTTTAACAAGAGAGGGAAGCTAAAAGCTTATGGTGCTTCTGACATTTTTCCCTAGAGAAGTCAGGAAGGAGTGGCTGTAACAGAGCAGAAATGGTGATTTCATGTGTTTAATAAAAGAAAGGGTCTGAGAAGTTACCCTCCTCCAGTTGCCTACAATTTTCACCAGACATAAAAGAGGTCCAGAGGATCCCAGGAGACCCTGAGGAGAAAGTAGAAGGTATGTAACAACTAAGTCAGTATGATTCTCTGGGGTCAAGATGGCAAAGAGGATGGCTATAACTTACAGGGGCTCCAGGGTGGATATCCCAAAGCTAAAGTCAAGATGGAAGATACCAACAAGTATCAGAGGATTGGCCTCATCCGTAAGAACCAAGATAGGAAGCCTAGTAAGCAAGGAGAATTGGCTGATTGTCCTAGAAATCTCTGTACATTTCTCTACCAAGAGAACACCATTAAATTATGTTGATTGTAGACACTTCAGCAGCAGATGAAGGAAGAACAGAGGGCCACGTCGTACCAAGAGAGATGAGTTCTATCTTAACCAGAGGTCAGCAGGTGTTCACAGATAATTCTTGATCCAGATAGCCCTCCTCTGTGGCTTCCGTAATGATATATAAATTTTCCTATGTCCAGATGCCATTCATGGAAATGAGAAGAGAAGGAAGTGGAATAAGCCTGGAAACTTCGACAATTTAACTAAAAATCATCTGAGCTCCGCTGAAACAGTTTTTAAAGCTTGGGGGATGTTCAGTTACTTTGAATGAGCAAGTTTAATATATGTGCCCAGACGTTGCCACTACTGAGAGGGCTTAACAGTTGAGAGCAAGTAGTACATGAGTGGTCATGTAAAAATTTTTACCACATTGCAAAAAGTATTTCCAAATTGTCCAAAAGGTTGTGTCAATTTACATTCCCATAGGATAGTGCAAGAATGCTTATTTCCCCACCCATACTGGAGGGGAGATGAAAATGGCGCAAAGGCTGCTAACTCCCCGATAGATATAAAAAGTGAAAAGTGTAGCTAATTATCTTATGACACATTGCAATTTTATCCCACTTTTCAGAGGGTTCCACAAAGTGATTTACAAAGTAATGCATTTCAAGTTCTATGGCTCACTTGAAATTTATGAGTTCACTAAAACGATTGAAATCCCGTAACGACCTGGTTTGTTCCTTTCCCTACATGATATATAACTTCAGTAAATGATGTCAGAGATATTTTTGAAAGTGTGTAATTGTGGTAAAAAGGGGCACCTCTGTCTTTGTTATTTGTTTTCCCTTTTAAAACATTATTTTAATTAATACTCTCTTCCTGCACTGACTCCACTTAAATAGAAATGTGAATATTAAAAATTCATTCAATATCTTTAAAGTATTTTCTTTTTAAATGTCAAGAAAGATGTATTACAAACCTCTATTCATTTCAATTCTATTTGACTCAGAGAATCTTTGTCTATAACATGCCGCCTATATTTTGTATTATGAAGGGTAACAATGCATCCCTCGTAAGAGATTTACATTTTTAAAATGAAAGTAGCAGAAGTAAATGACATCAAAAATCTTTAACTGCTGAAAATCCCAAGTTTGGGATCTTTTGCTTTAAGATTTTCATGCACTGAACTAAAACAGGCCTAAGATCAAGGGTGATAATTAAAACGTAATAGGAGGAAAGGAAGTTTTGATAAGATGTCAGTTCTGTAAATGTTTGACAATCTAAGGTATTTTCTTGTTCTTTATTCTTTTCAGCCTTGTCCCCTCAAAGTATTTGCCCTTCCTTCCATCTTATTCAATTTTGAGGGTTTATTTTATAAAAGTTGACAATTTTAAAATTTTACGCAAAATTTTTATTGCAATTCCAATTTAACTTGTCAGATCTATTGACATTGTTACACAAATTATTTCAATCAATGAATAAGGAAAAAAGAGGCAAGTATATTATAAAACTTGTTTGGCTATCTTTACAAACCTGTTACTATCTTGAAAAAGTCCAGAATTTTGCTACTCAAGTAAGCCCTCTTTTTAAAGGCCCCCTCGATACAAAAGAAGCCAGAGTTGTTATATCTTTAAGAAGGCTGATTTGTTGAGTAATCGATTTTAATTTGAACTTCATTAACCCAGATGTTCTGTTGTTGCAATTTTCTTTGTGAAAACTAAAGTTCTGTCATATAATTCTGCCTCCTTAAAGTCAGAAGGGGCATATTTTAAATGCTCGTGTAGTATTAAAAATGTATACTATTAATCATGAAAGGCAAGAAAAATGACAGGATAAATGTGAACACATAAGACTCAGAGCTCAAGTGCAGTGATAAGTCAGCAGTGTCTGACTAAAGGAGAGATTACAGTCTTTGCCGTACGTAGACATTCCTGGGCAAAGTTCCATTTGCCTATGCTAAGGGAATGTTTGGATAGAAGGAAGTACATGGTCAGAAGGAGCTGTGAAAGATCAGTGGACTTGGGATCAGAAGACTTACAACCAAGTGTCACCATACCTCTTCCTGTGTAACCTTGGACAACTTTGTCAAATATAAAACAATAATGCCTGTGTCTCCTAATATAGTACAGGGTCTCACAGATATTTGTTATATCTGAATGTGATTCAAGGAGGAATTATAAAAACATTAAAAATTGGTCTAATAGGAATTCTCCAGTTCAATGTTATTCAGAAAAATAGTTGGCAGCATTCACTCATATCTCCTAAAGTTTTTTCTTCATTAATACTGCAGAATTAGGTAGCATCCAGTTTGGCTAGCGTCCAGAAAGCACTGTCCCTGCTTAGGTGGTTCTGAAAAACTTAAAACCATGCATTTCTCAGAAGAGCAGTATTATTTTTGTTTATCTCCAAACTTAAAAAATATATGAATCTCATTATAAGGAAAACATTTCCTCAGACCCCAGGTGTTGACTTATTTTTATTTTAATGGCTAGTTAAATATGCAGAATCATAAAGCTAAGAATAAACTTATCCTCATAGCTCTTACATACCTATAAAACTGAAACATATTTACAAATTAAATAAAACCATATTCACATAGCCAATAAAATTCAATCACAAGATTAATTTTATATGAAGGAACATGCCTATGCTACTCTGTGTCTTATGGCAACTCAATTTTCTACTACTTTTCTCCAGTCAAACTACTGTGAAATTTTCATTTAGACTGTGTGACATAATAATTTGGCTTATACTTGGTTCAAATACATTATTTGAATACTTAATATACCTCTCTTTTTCCATTAGTCCACAGTTAAAATATCAGACAGTTAATACAATTGCTTGACAGGGCTCAGTTCCAGAGTATTTCATCTAGTTGATCCAGAATGTGATTACGTTTTATTGATCATTGAAAGAGACAAAGTAAGAATTTCTTATAGAAAACTTGCATACCCCAAATAATATATCTCTGGACTACTGGGAGTCTATAGACTCTCATTCGAAATACTGTGACATTTGGTAACGATTTAACTGCATAGACTTAAGAATCACAGATTACACGTTTCCGAAGCTGCTTCAAAACACTAGGGCATTATTTGGCTTTATATGGTTTTATAATTTGGTCTATCACAAAATCAGAACAATTAATTCCCATTCCTTCCTCTGTCTCATGGTTGGGAGCCACCTGATAAAGACTTTTCTCTCCATCTTGAGTGACAATATCCCACAGCATTTACATCTTGCTCTGTAGCACATTAGAGATTTAAATTACACATATTTTCTGCTTTTAATTGCAGTCCTCCTCTCTCATTAGGAAGTTGACTGTATAAAATATATAAAGTTGGGTCACGAGAATGAGAAACAGAGTAACGTATGCTCAGAAGCATCTCTCTCCTTGATGACCAAGGAAGAAAGATGTAAAACCTCGTGGGCCTGACATCCTTTTCACTCAAAATGAGTTTTCTTTCTTAGCAGGTGACTCAGTCTATCCTGCAAATAGACCCTGTGGGCTTGCCTCACTACTCTTCCAGATGTGCCCAGGCATATCTGAATCCCAGGAAGAATACAATGTTGATCGGTTGGGTCCCCATCTTTCACAACAAGAGAAACAAGAGACACTTAACTGTTGCTGCATTTTGGAAATCCAAGAGCTGTGTTACACATTAATGCAGGTGACTAACTCCCTAGGATGATTCATGGTCTCTCCTGGAAACTTGTCTCAATGGAAAAATACAATGGAGAACTTCTAAGAATTCCTGACTACATCGCTATTCCAGGAGCATCCATAACCTAGTTTCCTGTGCACAAAATTCTGTGACTTTGGATCTGGCGTGCAGCATGTTAGACACATTGTATGTAATCAGTATTCTCTCTACTCCCTTCTTATGTGCTGCTGGGTAAGTCCTCCTTTTGACCACCAGCTCTGTCTCCTTTTTATGCTTTAAACACAAACTAGATAGACTTACTTGCTATTCTGCAATATACCCTATGTTATGGTGCGAGTTTCTGTGTCCATCCAAAATTCATGCGTTGAGATCCTAACTTGGAAGGTGATTATGTCATGAGGGTGGAACCCTCATCAGTGAAATAGTGCCTTAGAAAAGAGGTTCCAGAGAGAGCCCTTGCCCCTTCCACCAGGTGAGGATAACACAAGAAGCCTGAAACCTGAATGAGGGCCCTCACCCAACCATACTGGCACCCTGATCCCAGACTTTCAGCCTCCAGAACTGTGAGAAATAAATTTCTGCTGTTTATAAGCCACCCAGTCTGTGGTATTTTGCTAAAGTAGCCTGAACGGACTAAGAAACCCCATGACATTGGTTGCCCACTTTTGCACACTATTCTCTGTCTGGAACACCCATCTACTTTCGTGACTTCCGTGAAGTTCTATGACATGCCTAGCTGTCACTCTCCACACCGTAGTAATTTCCTAACATGCTGATTACATCATCATTACAACTCTATCACACTCTTATTATTCGTATTTCCTTATCCCTTCCCTCCATCTCTATTTAACTCACTACTTGAGGAAAAAAAATACAAATATTCATCTGTCTATCCCCTCTAGTTTCAATTAATAAAGCAGTTACTCAAGCAACACTTTTCATGATTATCCTACTAAAAAATCTGTTTAGGATGTTTTAACTCTTCACTAAAATAAGATGACCTTTTCTTTGAGGACTTAAACTCAGATAAAATATAAAAGGGGGCAAGTTGTTCCTTAAGACACTTGGAAATGTGGTGTTCCTGAAAAGAAGAAGAGCTGTGATCCTCAAACCAAACTTACCAAGGTTTGGAAGGGGTCTCCCTAAATGTGTGTAACATAAAGGCCATTTTTTCCAGCAAAGGCCATAGCTCAGATTTTTTTTCTCCTTTCTGTTGGCCATCACAAGGAAACAGTTTTGCTTGCTGCTTAATGACACTGAGATTTTATAGATCTGTGGACAATTGAAGTCTACACAGTAGGCTACAAAATTGCCAGAATCAAGCCGATAGATGGTAAAGATCAAAAGGCAGAAAAATCAAGTGAGGCCTACAACAGCAATCTGATAGGGCTCAGATGATGTAGTTATACCGTGTTATCTGTTTATTTTCAGAAACAGTGAATACACAGTTTGACATTTATTCTGTACTTCAAAATATTGTTCTTTGTTTTTTTAACTCCATTCACGGGTCGAGTGAAGGAGAGGGATGGTGTTGAGGGAGGAGCCTTTTCCCAACACCACACTTTGGTCTAAGCGCTTCTGTGCAAAAGCCAGATATTTGAGGAAAAATATTGCCAGTATCTTTCTTAAAGGGTCATCCAGGCATAGAAATTATGGATTGCACTATTCGTAGCCTTGCCCTGATGCTATTAAAGACATAATTCAAAGCAACAAAACCGCATTCAGAAAGTTTTTTTGAGAACACTGAGTCTTAGAAATGTGGATATACTAGGATTCCCTCGTGAAAGCATACTATTCCTATTAATCAAGCGAAATGATTCAGCTGATTGAAACATGAATAAAGAGGTTTTTAAGTTTGCATGGCTAAAAAAGTTTTCTAAAAATCTGAGTCTATGACTATTCAGTTACAATATTTGACTTTGATATACACAACACAATCAATGTTTGGAATTTGTTGTAAAAATCTTGCTACTCTAAATGATTATTAGTATCGACTTAAGTGAAAACCTGTGTTTTGGGTACAGATCTCTGTATAAAAAAAAGTAGAGACTTAGTTTGAGTCTCTGATAAGAAATATAAACAGGGGCCAGCCCGGTGGTGTAGCAGTTAAGTTCGTGCACTCTGCTTAGGCGGGCTGGGGTTCACCGGTTCGGATCCTGGGCATGGACTCTACATACCACTTACCAAGCCATTCTGTGGCAGGCAACCCACATATAAAGTAGAGGGAGATGGGCATGGATGTTAGCTCAGGGATAATCTTCCTAACAAAAAAAAGAAATGTAAACATACCTGTACCATCAAGTTATTTTTATGCCGCGAATAACAGACGCTTGTTGGCATTAAGCTAAAAAGAGAGATTGAATATGGGGATATTGGGGAAATCATATGCCTTAAGGTTCAAGAACACAGCTAAACTTCAAGAATTAAAGCTAGAAATTGAAATGACCATTAGACTTACCAAATCTTCTTTCTACTCCTATCTCTATATCTGGTTCATTTTTTAAAATTTTAGCTATAGGCAGGTCATTTCTGCTTTCGAAGTCCCTAGACATAAAATATGGTCACAGGCTACACCAAAATTTTCACATCACTGGTCTACCTACTTGAAAGAGACTAAATTTTAGACTAAATTCAAAATTCACAGGAATCTGTTTGGCTAGCTACTTATATTTGGTCTAATCATTTGTGGTCAGGGGTGTAACTCATGTTGTATGGATTTACCTGTAGCTCACCCCTTGGAAAGATGACAAGGAAAGTTTTCAAACAAAGGAAAATTGTTGAGAGTTGGAAAGAAATCTAATAGGTGCTGAATACAATATGCAACTTTGGTGCAAAGTCAGCTTGCTGAGAGAGGTGGAATGAGACCTGAGCTAGGGCATGTGACGGCTGCACCATCCAGAGAAAGCAACCGAGTGGGCCATGGTACAGTGTCCATAAAACTGGGTGGTGGTCTTGGGAATTAACATTCATTTAGCTCTTAATAGCTACAACACTGCTAGGAAATAGGTCTCACTACACCAATTTTACAAGTAAAGAAAATAAGACTCAAAATTTTAAGTTCTTTACCACTGCTAGTAAGTGAAAGGAAAAGAATGTCAATCTATGTTCTTTATACTCTGCTGCTTAGAAAACATCAAGGCCAGATGAGATTCAGCGAAGTTCTGGTACCAGAATGTCCATCCAGAAAGTCCTGGTGGTGACAGAATCCAAGAGTGATGGCTGAAGAGGCTGATAGAACTGAACTGTAGTTCTGTTTCCAGATCTGTATATTCTCATGGACCATTTAGCTAATGCTTCTGAATAAAGGAAGCAGAATCCAGACTCAAAGGCTAAACAGGACATCAAGCATAATCATAGTGCTAATGAAAGGCAGAACCTGCCATTTCATAACCACCATTATTGGCCATAATGTATACCAGGTATGTGTTATAAGTCAAACCAAGGTCTCTTCCTAGAAGGAGACTCTAGAATAAGGCAGAGTAACTGTAGAGTCTTGACTCCTTAGTGTGATCTATAAGGCTCTCCACAGCTTAGTTCTAATCTTCCTAGTCATATCTATCTGTACTCTTTTTATACAAATTCACTTACATTTCAACCAAACCAGACTTAATAACATTTGCTGAACATGCCATGTTCTTTAATAGTTTAAACACAACCATGTTTTTAATTGCCCCTTCTATAACCAGAACACTACCCTCTCCATTTCTACTGTATAAGTTTCTGTTATCTTTTAAGATCCACATCACTTCCTCTGTCAAGACTTATCTGAAATAACTTCTGCACTAGAGTTGAGTTCCACTCACAATATATTAGCAATCTGTGCAAGTCTGTAAGCCCCATTAAACTGTGAGCACCTAGAGGGCAGGAAGAAAACATTCATTTTTTCTCTATCCATTGGTAGACTCAAATTATTGCTAGATCGCCTGGCCAAACACCATCAAAAACTTATCCCTCACTCCTCAAAGCCTTGTTTTACACATCATGCTATTTCAACCGGGGTCATTTTGGAAATCTGTATGATCTACATTTCAGCCTTCTGATTCACACACAATCACTGGCACTTTTTCCTTTTCTGAAAAACATAGATCTAAAAACTATGGGTTAACTTGACTCATGATATTCATGGGACTAAAAGTATTCTTCATCATATCTTGGTAACTGGTTACTATTACTGGCTTCACATATGTGTTTTCTCCTACTTTCATTGGATTAACTCATTTGCTTACAGCTAGATCAATCAATGATACTTGGCTTAAGGTACATTTTTCTTGTTTGTAATAACACATTATTTTCCAATTTATCTATGGGACACCAAGCCCCTTTAATAGTAAATGCAGGAAAGCCTGGACTCATGATTTAGATGAGTATTAGAAATTTGTCCTTTTTTTCTGTCATCTCCAAAAGGTGATGCAACCTCAGAAGGTGACAATACTGCTGCCTTGGTAAATCTGGGGGTGTACATTTTGTTAATCCTGCCTTCACCGAGCATTTTCAAGCGTGGACCTTTGGGCTTTGTTGGATCAAACGGCACTTTCTCCATTAGCACAATGGCCGTTTGCAAGAAAATATTATAAAATGTATATACATGTGTATTAATTTTATTTAAAGAAAGAAAAATAAACATTATATTTACTATATTCATTGATGCTAGTCTATATTGACAAACCGACACCTTCCTTTTGTCTGTTACTGGGAGTCAAGGTATCCAGAGGGAAAAGTGTGAATTCCACCAACTTTACTCGTTGGTTTGCTTTAAGCACCGTGTTACACATTGCTTTTTACTTATGCCCAGTTAATAATATTTTCACATTGTTTTATCTTATAATTAAATTGTTACAAAGTGGACAAATGGCTTAAAGATATCAATAGAAAGAAACCACAGATTGTAGATAATAGTGATGACTCAAGCACGAATAAAAACAACAAAGTGCCAGAACTGACACTTCTCCTTCCTTAGCCTTATCTGAATCTCCAAAGTAAAGGTGACATATTAACATTTTAATTATGACTAAAAAGTAAAAGCCTTTTGACAGGATCTTATGCTATTGAAAGGACACTTCAAAGATGGATGTTTGGAATGTTTTCATCACCACGTGACTTTTTTTTTCTTTTGGCCAAAACAATATAAATGTGTTGCTTGTAAAACCTCTCTTTTCTGCACACATTAGAAGCACGATTTTATAGACTGTTTTATATTCTAAGTAAAAAGTTTCAAAGATTTTAGAATATATATATTAAATATAAAAATGTCATTTCTAATTAGTATTATTTGCCAATGACAAAATAGACAGTTACTTTCTAATTTTCAGCAGCAACACAGTTTGCATAATTGGTATTTGGGACTGAAAAACGTATACCATGATGCGCTACTTCTATACAAATCTATATATCTCTAAGAGCTAATTTTTTTTGATGTGTGCCAGCATTTAAAACTAATCTTTACAACTAAACTTCGTACCAGTCTTTTGAATTGCTCTATTACAGATCATTAAACAGTGATTTAAAAAGTAACAATAATGAGGCCTATTTAATCACAGTTCTCAATAATTTTTCTCATTAAGAAAAACAATTTGATCTATTAATGATTTTTTGAATGGTTATTTCTTCTTTAGCTCACAAAGTCTATTTCTTTATTTTCCAGCTTTACTAAGGTATAACTGACAAAAAAAAAACTATATTTGAGGTGCACAATGTGATGATTGGATATATGTATACAATGTGAAATAATTACCACAGTCAAGCTAATTAACATATCCATCAACTCATTTTGTTACCATTTCTTTTTAATGTGATGAAAACACACGATTTACTGTCTTGGTAAATTTCAAGTGTGTTACACAGTATTATTAAATATAGTCACCATGCTGTACATTACAATCCCAGGACTTATTCATCTTAAGACTGAAAGTTTGCGTCCTTTGTCCAACATCTCCCCATTTGCAAAGTCTATTTCTGTATATGTTTAATGAGATACATACTTTATTTGTATTTCATGTGTGTATTTTATCAAAAAAGTATACATATATCAGTATTGGGCATGCATGCTCAATTATTTTAACTGTTAGATGTATGGGAGCAAAACAAAAGAACAAACATGGGATTTTGGACTCATTGAACAATAACTCTCCAAGTTTCAGTTATGCAAGACGAATAAATTCCACAGATCTTCTGTACAACATAGTGCCTATAGGTAACAATATAGTATTGTACTTAAAAATTTGAAGATTGTAGATCTCACATTAGGCATTCTTACCACAAGAGAAAAAGGAAAACAAGGCATAATTGTGGTGATGGTATCACAGGTATACATATATGTCCAAACTCATCAAATTATATATATTAAATATGTGTAGATTTTTTGTATATCAATTATACCTCAACAAACCTGTTTAAAAAAATATAGAGGCAACTGATATAAAAGATCGAGCTCAAATTCATTAGTAAGGTGTTTAATCCCTCCACTGTTGAGCCACTACATACCTATTTGGTTATTTCTCCTCTCCCATCCCTTTAGTCACTCTACATCCCTTGCATTATCCCATCCTCCTGTGCTCACACAATTTTCTTTGCCTCCACAATGCTGTAAAGCATAATTTCCTCTGTCTGTGCTGTTCTCTCACCCATGAATGCTCATTTTCTCTATCATATCAAAATCCTACTCAGATCTCAAAAGCTAGCTCATGACGCTTTGTCCTGTCTTGCTTCTTTATGCTTCCATATAACTCTTTTCATACCTCCATTATAGCTCTGATCATAGTTACCTTTGTAAGAGCTTCCCCAAATGGCTCTTTCCTCTCATGAGTTCCTCAAGGTGAGGGATCACATCTTATTCATGTGTTTTCCCAATGCCTAGCATAGCGACTTGCATGGCATTAACATCAAGAAATGTGTTAGTGTGTATTTCCTCACAGGAAAAAGAGAAATAAATGGCTACACTGTGATTAAAACAATGGACTAGTTTGAGATGCCACAAATCTTGCCTACAGCCACCACTGTAATAATGTTTTGCTTACATATCACTTTTCATTTTAATCTTTAGACCATATTCTTATAAGTAAAATTTTACAAGGATTCTGGGAATTGATGTGACTGCAATTGGAAGTATTCCAAGATTTTTATTGAAATAAGAGGCAGCACAAGAAACTGACCAGATGTGAAACACTACGAACATGTACCTTGGGCATCTCATTTTAGTTCTAGTGAAATATCAACAAGGGAGTAATTTTTCAAAATTGCGTGTGGGATTCACATGCACAAAGCCCATTATTTTCCCACATGTGCCTGAAATAATGCGGGTAGGGATAGCTCTGCTCCCATCCTCCCTGTCTACATCTAAATAAGAATGAGACCACAGGGACACATGAGAAGTGCTCAATGGCTTTGCATTGGTTTGTAATTCTTTCCTCAACAAATAATGTCATTCTCAGCATGAAAATACTGGTAACGTATGCAGTGAGAATGGAGAATCAACAGTGAGGTTCAAATATGAAACTGAAAGATAAGTATTTTCTTATTATATATTTAGCCCAACATGGGATTTAATATGTAAGAAATATAATACTCTCCAAAAAAGAGTTAATTAGGAGACACTGGATTATTGACAGTTCATCCTGTTGTGAAGGACCACTGGGTTTGGAAGGAGCCAGACATGATTTAGAGTGCTATATCAGCCATTACTAGCTGTACTACTTTGGGAAAATTACATAACATTTTTGCACTCATGTCTTTATTTTTTCTTAAATAGGGGTAGTAATAAATGCTTCAAAAAGTTATTGTGTTAATTAAAATAAGGGATGCATTGCTTAGCAGATAGATGTTTAAAATTATAAATGCAGTATTACTGATGATATTTTAGCTTACAAATTATGAAGATATTTTATTTATCACAAGAGTGATTTTAATTATTCTGAAAATCATGTGTTGCATAAATAAAGTTAGTCTACCATTCAAAGTGAAGAAACCTATTTTCTAATACAATAAGTGGACATAAGGCTCATATGGCAGATTGTATTCATGTCGCTAATACTTCATCCCTTGCTGTATCCATTCCCTCTGCCATGTATGAAATTTTGCAATGTCCTTTCATGCTGGGTGGGGCTCCTTTCCCACCCCTTGACTCTGACCTTGGCCATATGACTTTCCTTGGTAAACAGAATGAAGTGGAACTGCTGATACGCCAGTTCCAAACTTACACTTCACACATATTTCTACAAACTCTCTTACGCCTCTGCGAGCACCATGATAAAGGCGTGCTCAGGCTCACCTCTTGGTCTCAGAAACATGATGAAACACTTGGAGCAGGTCCACCTTTAGCAGAGTCCAGCATCTATCAGGTCATTTCTTGCCAAACCACAATCTGGAGAGACAATAAATGATAGTTATATAGACACTGAGTTTGGGCAGTTTAATAATGTAGCATTGGCTAAATTGATACAGACACAATAGTTGAGAAGGAGGAACCTATGTGGTATTCGAAGATGAGGGTGATATGATACCATTCAGGACCCAAAAGCACTAGTCAAAACATATCACAGCTCCTAAAATCCTCACAACTTCAGCTAATACTTAGTAGTCAAGTGTTCCTTCCGGAAGTTCCTTGCTAAACTCTATCACATGGTTAAAGTGAATACATTAACTTATCCTCATAACCTATAATAAGTTACTATTTCTCAGAGGGGAGAGGGAGGAATGAAAATTGGAAGGCAAAGATTCCAAATGAACAGGTTCAGGGAGCTCGAAAGTGGGAAAATAACTGCCAAAAACAAATTTTACATTCTTCCAAGTTGTTCTTTCTTTAGAATTCTGACAAAAACATTTCTATTAACCTTCTTTTTTTATGACCATGAGGGTAAGCTCTATTCATTGTAGAACAATTGTGAAAAGATATAAAAAGTGTGAGGCATATAAATACCAGTAACTCCATAATGCAGATATCTTTGTTAAAATTTAGATGTGCTTTTTCTATACACTTAGCTGTGTTTATATAAAGTTTGTAGGTTGGCATCAAAATTTGTATGCCATTTTCTTATAAACTTTTTCACATAAGATATCATAAGTATTTTATAAAGACATTAAGTAGGCTAGTAAATATTTCTGAAACATAATTTGATTCCATCATATCTTTGCTGACTGATTTGTGAGAGACGTTTTGACTCTCGGTGTATCATATATTTTAAACATTGTCAAAGTGTTTTCTAAGCTTTTAAAAAAATTTAATCAGGTATAGTAAACTTTTCAATTATACATAGTCATTTCCAGCACTTTTTTCCTTTAGGTTTTGTTCCACAGTGACAGTACACTGAGTTGGTTAAGAACACACGTATTACCTCATTTAATCAACTAAAAATCCTAAGAAGGCAGTACTTAGTTTGACCACATATTTATAGATGAAGAATAAAGCTTAGAAAATTTAGATAAATTGCTTAAAGCTATGAATCAAATGTGTAGCCTGATCTCACAGTCGCACACTAGGCTGAAGGATGCCAAGGCTGACACTCAAACTATTGCTGCATAACAAGCCATCCCGAATTTCAGTGCCTAAAAGTACAATCATTTGTTATTTCCCACGATTCCATGAGTTGATTGAGAGGTTCTTCTCACCAGGGCTCACTCATGTGACTGCAGTCAGCTGAGCTGAGATGATCTAATGTGCTCTCTGTGATGGACCAGGTCCCAGCTAGAATGGCAGAAATCCTTAGGCTAGCTGGGCCTCTCCAGCCACTTGGTCGTTTATTCCTGAGTTCTTCAGAGTATGGTGAGCTCAAGGTTCCAAAAGAGCAAAGGCAGAAACTGCAAAGCACCTTAAGGGTTAGCCTAGGAAAGTGGGCAATGTCACACCTGAAACATCCTATTGATAGAAACAAGTTACAGCTCAGCCCAAGATCACGGCGTGGGGAAATAAATTCAACCCCTGAAGTTGAGGAGAGAAAGTCCTATCACACAAGGGTTTGTTAACAGGGACACGGGATTCACTGGGCATTGTGATTACAACAATCCACCAAACTACTACACAGTATTTTGACCTTCATTTGCTTTGTAAGTCTTTGTCGTTATTTCCAAAGAGAAATCTCACAGGTTATAATGTTAAAAGTTGGGGGGGCCCTAATCAATATCAAAGACCATAAAGATGTTGTTTTGCCTGGAATGGAGCATCTTTAATGCCTTCACCATTACTGGCATAGGTCATATGTTTCACTTCATCAATCCTACGTTTTGCTTAGAGTTGGAAGAAGCCGGGTATGTAGTTTGGTGACCAAACATTGCTGGATTCCTGACATTCTTTCCAGTTGATTTCTTGAAAACACTGAGTTGTTAGTTCATATGGCCCCATTTTGGTCAAGGGAGGAAGTTACTTGTCCTGAGTCATGTAGTCTTAGCCCTTCCCATCTTCAGAGACCATCATTGGTAGAGAGAACCAAAGCAATGAGGGCTCATATAATTGACCACAAAAGGCAACTGTCCTTTATTGACAAGATTTGGAATCAGGATGGTTTTGAGGACAGGAGCTTGAGCTGGCTGACTTGAACCCTACAGGAACTGCTTGGCGGCTCTGAGATAGCTTCTACAGGCATCCTGCATCACAGGGGTATGTCTGAGATCAGAGATTTAAGGAAACAGGAAAGGAGGAAAAGAAAAGAAAGCACTGAGAAATCAAAATAAGCTTCTGCCATGCACATCATGAGAATCAGGAGAACACAGGACACCAGGGTACCCACCTGCCTCCATGCCCCACCCCAACCCACACAAGTGCAACCCTCACCTTTGCCCTGTCCCTCTCAGGAGACACAAGAAGACAGAGGGTGGCAAGGTCCCTATGCCTCATTCTCCTCCCACCTCCTGCCCCACTCTCACCAGCGGCTTCAGCAAATCAATTGCAGGGGGGTGAGGATCAAGAATTACAGCCATCACCATGGAAATGTCCTGTCATTCCACGTGGAAGGTTGTGAGATTACTTTAGGAACCTGGAGAGGATGTAAGAAGCATTGGAGGAAAACTGGCCAATCAGAGCCCATCACCAACCATCATCTTCCTCTGGGCAAACCTTTCTCCTCCCAGCTGTTCTTCCATCTATTCACAGAGGGGCCCCCATCTCTCTCTTCACCTGTTTGCCTTCCATCAGAGGTGCCCTTCCCATGTCTGGGTGAGATGGGGCAGTGTCCTTCCCACACCTGCCCTGGATTATCCATTTCTCACTGCAACTCAAACATCTTCGTCTGCAAGACACATCATCTTTACCATGGAGAAGGAGGAAACATTATACTGAGGATCCAAGCCCTGTGTCTACTGTGTCCTGGGAGGAAGAAGACAAAGAAGACCTGATTAGGTTTCCCAAATGGAACTGGGCAACTGAGGACAGAGAGACAGTGGTTTCCCTTTACTTTGCTGAGAAAGCAGCATCTGAAGCCCAGGGGTCCTCATTTCCATATGCCCTCATGAGTGGGGAGGGAGGGGCCTCTTACCTCCATCTCTGTCATGACCTCCTTTCATGTCACCCATTTGTGTACCAGCCTCTTCCTCCCCTACCTAACCACAAGCACACTGAACACAGAGTCCTGCTGGGCATCAGCTTTCCATCCACACCATGGCCACGACTGCTGCAAGTTATAGGGGTGGATCCAACGGTTGTGAATGAGTAAAGGCGCCCAAAAGGGACACGGATGCCTCTCACATCTCAACTGTAGCTGGATACCAGGCTTTGATGCTTCATATAAATGTGAAATAACCTGTGTGGGGTCTGTGGAATGTGTAAACATGCTGGCACATGAGCCTAACTTCCCTCTAAGTAAGACCTCCCATGTTCACACCAAAAGTGTAAATAAAGCCCATAGGGATTCTCAGGACCTCCAAATGCGTACACAGCCTCTGGGAGAACTATTCTTAAATTCAGAAAGTGAAGGACTTCAAAAATGCCTAGAAGGTACTCACCCCACAATTCTAAGAATCCCTAAATAACAGATATCTCTTGTTCAGAAATGAAGCATTTCTAATAGCAGGAAGTTGGGGCCAGCTCGGTGGCATAGTGGTTAAGTTTGCATACTCCTCTTCACCGGCCCAGGGTTCACAGGTTTGGATCCCTGGTACAGACCTAGCACTGCTTGTCAAGCCATGTTGTGGCAGCATCTCACATGAAATAGAGGAGGATTGGAACAGACGTTAGCTCAGTGACAATCTTCCCGAAGCAAATAGAGGAAGATTGGCAACAGATGTTAGTCAGGGCTACTCTTCCTCATAAAGAGGAAAGAAAGAAAATAGTATGAAACACTACTGCAAACCAATGATTTTGGTGGAGGGGAACTGTGTCCATGTTACTTGATCAGACCATGACCTATCTGGGGTGTGGAAAGGGAAGCTATTCTTACAACTCTGACCTGCTTGCACCTCCACCCTCTCACCCGCAGAAGCAACTGCCCTTTACCTGCTATCACAGCCAGCTTCGTACCATCTCTGCTTCCTGATTCTCAGATGGTGCTGCGGGATGAAAACTCAGACTGCAGGGAGCAGGGAACCCAGAACCAGCAAAATTCACTGAGCCACGCCACATCCCTGTTAACCCGGCATAGATACGCAGCAGTCAGCCTAATTTTGCAAAGACTTTTTGTCTGAGACTGACAAATATTTTATGAAACCCAGTTACCTGCACAGGCCTTTGGAGACACCGAGGCATTTCCATTAGGGCTGTGTAGACACCTCCAACTATCCCAGGCCACCAGACTGCCCACCCACGCCATTTTGGAAAAGTGAGGTTTCAAACATGTCCGGAGCCCAGGAAGAGGGCTCAGTGGCAGGAAAGGGTCCAGTCTCTGCTTCTCCCTCTCCTCCTGCCAGGCCTCACTTCTGCAGAGCCAATAAAGCACAGTGGGTAAGAGCACAGATCCTAGAGACAGCTGGCCTTCCTCAGAGGCCATGTGCTGCCCCTTCCCAGCCCCATGACCTAAGCAGGTGGTGCAGCCTGGGAAAGCCTGGAGCTCTTGCAGGACTGGAACAGACGCCTGGGGCAGTCATCACTGGCTGGGCAAGGCTAGGGCAGCGAGGGGAGCAGACAGCCTGGAGCACTTTCCTTTTCTGGAGCAGAGGGAGGGGTGTAGCTCTTCTGAGATGGGCAGCAAGCTGCACACACACCAGTTGGCCATGAAACTCCCTGAATGTGGTGTAAGGAAACTCACCGTGGTGGGGGTTGGGATGTCCCCCATTCCTGACACACGGGTGTAAAATGGAGCACCTGCTCCCCTGACACAAAGGGCTGCAGTCCCACAGATGGTCTCCAGGGTCCTGTGTTCTTGCGTCTTCAAATCTTTCCCTCTCCCTCTTGCTTTTTCTGCTTCTCTCTCTCTCCTGCTCTCTCTCTCAAGCTCTCTCATGGCACACACAAAAAAATGTAAAAGGGAAGACAAAATGGCATTTCCCATTCTCAGGAGGTCTGAGCTGCCTCCCCTCCCTTCATTCCTTTACACACGTATAAAGAAAAGACAATTAAAGCGAACATAGGGACAACTACTCACAACATATGAGTCCTGAGCACGAAGTTCAGCTGTGCTCACATGGTGACAACAGAGAACTATGTGGGCTGCTTTCAGTATGTGTGCGCGTGTCCATCTGAATTTCTTCAAAACCCCGGCCAAGCCAAACCTAACCCCACCCTCTTCTACCCTACCCAGAAGAGGTGTCTCCTCACCTGCCCTGAGTACATTTGGAAAGAAAGACCTCCTTCTTTCTTGCTTCCAGGGCAGGAATGTCCTTACCTGATGATTTTCATGGTAGGATTAGATGTCCACTTAAATGCGCTTTGCCGGTGTCTTAATTCAACTGGAATGAAGTCTGCTCAAGAGAGAAAGACACTCCAAGCCACCTCCTGTTCCAGAATCACTTACTTGCACTGCAAAGCACAGAAAAGCAATGCAAGCTCCTTGGGAGCAGGAGGCAGGGAAGGCAGAGGACTCAGGGTTTGCTGGGATGGAGAGATCAGGAAGCCTGCTCCTACTCAGCCCCTGGAGGGAAAACAGCCCTGCCCACCCCACTCAGTGCAACTTTCAGCCCACACCCTGGAGTGTTTAACCTCCCCTTGGAGCTGCCACAAACCTTCCTGCAAGGGCAGGGCTTCCACACTCCCCACTCCCTCCCTCCTCCATCCCTGCCTGAGTGAGCATCTGCTTTCCCTGCAGTCAGTCATCACACTGGTTTGCAGGCCTCAGAGGGAATAGAGACCCTCAGACTTGGCCAACCACAGTCCTCTATGCCCCACACCTCGCAGCTGTCAAGGAAAACAATCCATAACCAATCTATAATTGAAAATTTGGGTGAGTTTATTCTGAGCTGAAATGTGAGGACCATGGCCCTGGGCCTTTCTTCCCGAAGGAAGAAAGGGCACCAAAGAAGTGGGGTGCACAGAGTGGTTATATACCCCCAAACAGGATGTTTCACATAGGATTGAAATGTCCCTTTTACAATAGTTGCGAGACTGCGCTGCCAGCACAGCGATTGATGGAAATACCAGGTAGGTCTGCTGTCTAGGTGAACACAGCAGGGTGGCAGTCTGTTATCTGGAGCTGAGTGGTCACAGGCGAGCCCTGCAATCAGTTCCTAGCCTAGGGAAAGATGCTTAATCCTTAAGGAAATGCCAACGTTGGGAGGGGGAGGGAAGTTGCACCTTTATCTCAAGGGACTTTGTTCTTGCCATAGGAAATGTATATACAATGCATGCTCAAAGGCCACAGTCAGGCCCTTTTGGAAAAACAAAGTCAGGCCGAATTAGGTTTATACCAAATGGCTTCCTTATATACTCTAATATATCCTATTGCTTGCCATATTTATTTGTCACAGCCCCTCTCCAAAGCTTATCCATCTCACCTCTGGATCCAGAGAATAATCTGTGAATATGTGCAGCACCAGGAGACAGAAGGAGAGATGATTCATGGCATGCCAGATCCTCGTGTAGGCACTTACAGGGAAAGCAGACCAACTTATTAATTAAAAATGATTAATGAGAGACATGTGTCTACACTGGATGGTTTTCCCAGGGCCCTTCACCAAACTTCCTCATATCCAGAAGGAACTCAAGTGTTCCCCTAGGCTGCACAGCCCTGAGGGTGTCCTGAATGAGGGAGCCCCTTCCTTCCCTCTGATGCCAGATTTTCCAGAGGTCTGTCCCTCGGAGTTTCGATTATTAAGAGGAGTTTTTCATACCTTTGCAGTCCAATGTACTCGTCTCCTTCCCCAGATTCTAGAATGAGATAACTAGTCTTCATGTAAGAGAAGAGAAGATGTGCTGAGGACATGCTTCCCTAGGCCTACACAGGGCTTGCTGTAGGAGCTTCTACACGACAGCTGGCAGCCCCTGAGGGTTTTAATCCTTTCTTTAAAGAATTGAAAGAAAAAAAACTCTGTCATCCTAGATACTCAGCAAAAATATATTTCAAAAATGAAGACAAATTATTTTTCAGACATACAAATATTGAAATAATTCATTACCAACAGATCCACTGTACAAATACTTACAAAGGAAGTCTATCAGACTAACAATAATGACATGAGTGGAAAGTATAGATCTATACAAAGGAAAAAATGTGAAAAATAACTACACAGTTTAGTATACTAACTTCTCTTATTTAAATCTCTTTAAAAGATAATTGACTAAACAAAAGTAATAATAATGTAACGTGAGGTTTTCAGATTAGCAAAATTAAAATGTATGATGACGATAGCATGCAGGCTGAAAGAAAAGAAATAGAAGTGTTCTATTTTAAGCTTCTTTTATTGTATGTGAAATGGTGGAAGATCACTTGAAGGTAGACTCTGATACATTTGAGATGAATAGTATCAAAACTAAACCAACCTCAAATAACAAAAACAAGATTTATAGCTGAAAAGCCATCGAGGGGTTTAAAATTGAAACATAATTAATACTCAAGGAAATAAAATTTAAACATAATAGATACTCAATTAGTCCAAATGTTGTTTGTAAAATAGAGATTCCAAAGGACAGATGGGACAAACAGAAAACAAGATGAGAAACTTAAACCTCTGACCATATCAATAATCACATTAAATACAAATTACAATCCCAATTAAAAGAAGATACTGTCAGATTAGCCCAGTTATATGCTGCCTACAGGAAACACATTTAAACATGAAGACACAATAGGTTCAAAGTATAAAAGAAGATTTAGTAATCTAACACTAATCAAAAGAAAACAGAAGTGGCTATGTCACTGTCAAAGTACATTTCATGGGGCTGGCCCAGTGGCATAGTGGTTAAGTTCACACACTCCACTTCCATGGCCTGGGGTTTGCAGGTTTGGATCCCAGGCACCGACGTAGCACCACTCATCAAGCCATTCTGTGGCAGCATCCCACATAAAATAGAGGAATGTTGGCACAGATTTTAGCTCAGTAACAATCTTCCTCAGGCAAAAAGAGGAAGATTGGCAACAGATATTAGCTCAGGGCTCATCTTCCTCACAAAAGAAATAGATTTCAGAGCAAAAATATTACTAGACATAAAGTCATTTCATGATGATAATGCTCAAGATGACCATAGCAATTCCAAATGTTTATGTAGCTATAAACAAATTATCAAAATACACAAAGAATTTGCTTATATGAATTTTCCTCTATACCCAGCTTTAGCTGCATCCCACAAATTTTGATATGTTGTATTTAGATTTTTTACTCAATACCAAATATCTAAAAACAAACACAAAACACCTAAAACCCCATTCCCACAAGCCTTTCTTGTAAGTGGGGGCAATGTGAAAAGAAAAATCTGCAAAGATGAAAGAGAGATGCTAGTGACACAGCTAAATATTATCTAAAAATGTAGCCTGAAAAAAAAAGGCTCACCCTGACAGAGGAAATTCTAAAAGAATGTTTCATTAGCTCAGAATACTGACTATATGCAAGGGAGTAAAAAATGCCAAAAAAAGAAGGAAAAGGTGACTTTTGGCAATTGAGTCATAAAAAGAAAAATATAAAAAGGAGAAATTTAGTCTCCAGCTATCCAAATTTATGTAATGAATGAATGAAAGAATGAGTGAAAGGAACATAATCTCCTCCAAAAATGCAGGACAGAATTCTACTTTGCTACAGTGGCAGAAGCAGGATCATTTGAACTAAAAAAAAAACCACAGTATAAATATAAATCAATAGAAACTTATTTTTAAAATAAAAAAAAAATGAGATCCAATCCAGCATGTTTAAACTAAGGAGCACCCTCTCTCAATAAAATAACTATAAAGCAAAAAGTCCTACAAAACTATAAGATAAACATTTCTAACTGCACTAAATATACTCAAGCAAGCATTTGAGGATACAAAAAGACCACTTTGAATCTGAAATCTAATACTTGACAAGAGATTTTCACATATTGAAATATATGAGGTGACTATTCAGGTTTAAAACTGATTCAGCTTGAACTAAAGAAGCCCGAATAATGGCCTATCAAACATACATTGTCCATCTGCTTTAACCATTACAGAACGCACCCTCTTAAGATAAGAATGCAGGCATCCCTTCTTATGCCAGTATCAGTAACGCCCTATCAGTAATGCCCATATTAGTCCCTTCCCAGACATCAGAGTCATGTTGACCTGGCAATTGGCAACTGAATGTCTCTTTGAAACTGCTGATGAATATGTATCCCAGGCATTTTTAATGTGTGTTTTCTGTTCTAAAAAAGTATAAGATTGTACTGAAAACCACGCTTCTCTGGAACACTTTATTCCTTTCTTGAAACGGCCTTCCTGGGTTATAATCCTCACACTGGCTCAAGTAAAGCTCACTTTATCTCTCTTATCTATAGAATAGTTATTGGTTATTTTGTGTTGACATAACTTAAGAATAACAATGTGTAAGAAAATAGAAAAAATGAAAAGAGATTTGCTGCAACTCAGTAAAAAATGATGGCAATTATAAAATTCTCTCAGAATTGAAGATTAAATTATGTTAAAAGATAAACTGGAGCCTACTAAAAAATTGAAGAGTTTATTTGAGCAAACATCTATGTGAATTGAGAAGCACCAAACCAAGTGGTGAGGAGTACTCCACAGACAGGAGCAAGGGCAAGGATTTTATAGAGAAGAAGGGGAAGCAAAGCAAGGAAATTATTTGATTGGCTATAGCTTAACCTGTTGCCTTGTTTGGGAAAGCCTAGTTGAATGTTATGATTGGTTGTCCTTAGGTTTTTATTTCTTAACCTTGAGGCATTCACAGGCTTATGATTTGATTTGCTTATGTAGGCCGACAAGGTATTAGAATCACCTCGGTTGACAATTACAAGTTGTTCAATGAAAAATACATTCCCAATCAAAACATCATAACAGAATTATGGTAAGTCAGAAAAAAAGAAGGAAAATTAGATTTAAAAAAAGAAGTAAAATTGTCTGCAAGAAAGTAGTAAAAATGTCACAGAGTAGTTACCCCAAGGAACTCAAGGGTGGGTTTGGATATTTTAACTGCTTTTCCAAATTTTTCTTTTTCCTTTTGTTATGTTAATGAGATGCAATCACCAAGCTCCCTGACCCAGAGCAAGCCTCCCAACAGGAGCAATGCCTAAGACCTTTGCCTTACTTTTAATGCTAAGCTCTCTCCAGGTGGAGCTTAGGCGTTCTTACCATAAGCTGCAGTTTTCCAACTGAGCCTGTGCAAGAGAATAACCCCCTCTCCCTTTTGAATATTCATTCCCCACCTGAAATAAATATCCCTGTTTCCCTTTGCTTGGGGATGCCATGTGTTTGGAAATGATTCCTCATGGTCTCCCATTTGCTGCAAATATATTTTACAGTGTGAGACAACTACTTCTGGTGGAGAGTCTGATTTAACTCTCCAGGAAGGAATTCACTTTTGTTTCGGTAACAAAAATAGAAATAGTCAAGGAATGAAGAACATTCATATAATTGGAGCCCTTGAATAAGAAAAAATATCAATGGAAGTAAATTAATATATAAAATTATAATATCCACCAATTTCCAAATTAGAATAAGATCTCAAACTTCATAATGAGAGTGCCTACTGATTATTTGGGAAAATTAACCTAAAAAAATAGAATCTGAGACATAGTGAAACAAATTGACATCAAAGATGGAGAAAATATCTTCAAAGCCTCCTGCTTGAAAGAAAAAATTATTTCAAATGGCAAGAGATTTTTTCCTGGCATCAGGCTTTATCAAAAAATAAAGGAACAGAATATTTTTTAAAAGTCAAGGAAATAAATTGAATCCAAGATTATATATCCAGCCAAGCTATTTTCATGTATTGAGGCCATAGTAAAAGAGCTTTTGTCGTCGAAAATAATCCATAACCAATCTATAAATGAAAATTTGGGTGAGTTTATTCTGAGCTTAATCTGAGGACTGTGGCCTGGGGCCTTTCTTCCCAAAGGAAGAAAGGGCACCAAAGAAGTGAGGTACACAGAGTGGTTATATACCCCCAAACAGGATGTTTCACATAGAATTGAAATGTCCCTCCCACAATAGTCACAAAATTGCCCTGTAGGCACAGCGCTTGATGGACACAACAGGTAGTGGGTCTGCTATCTCGCGGTCAGTTGTAGCAGGAGGCAAGTCTATTGTCTTGAGCTGGGTGGTCACAGGTGAGTGCAGCAATCAGTTCCTAGCCTAAGGAACATGCTTAATCCTTAAGGAAATGCCAACGTTGGGAGGGGGAGGGAAGTTGCACCTTTATCTCAAGGGCCTGTATTCTTGCCACAGGGAATATGTAAAGCAGATATACAATGCATGCTCAAAGGCCACGGTCAGGCCCTTTTGGAAAGACAAGGTCAGGCCGAATTAGGATTACACCAAATGGCTTCCTCATATACTCTAAATATATCCTATTGCTTGCCATTTCTATTTGTCACTTTCAACATGCAAGAACTTTGTGGGATTTGTACTCATGAAGCCTTCTTGAGGATTCTATTAGGTTAGAGTTTCATCTACACAAGAGATGACTGAGAAAAATCTCATCAAAAAACTGATACTGGGTGTTTTAATATTTACAATTATAAACCTGAGGCTAAAGCAAAGGTGTGGATTGAAGTGGAATAATAAAGTACAACTGTTACAAGTTATGACTATGAAGAAATGACACAATTTTTTAAATGGGAAAAGAAGAGAAAAGGAAAAGTAAACATAAGATAAGATCATTATTGTGCAGGTATAAGCAGACATTAAACAACACCATTAGTAACTGACCAACCAGATAGTAAAGTGTGGTGTAAATGCCTGCCGTTAAGCTTTGTGATTGTAGTGTAAGTGCCTGCCATTATGTTTTTGGATTGAAGTATAAATGCCTGCCATTAAGTTTTTGATTGCTGAGGCATCCATTTCAAAAGACATCCATCTTGAATAAACATACTGCCAGCTGTATGACATAGCTACTAGCAAAACAACCAAATAAGGAATTAGGTGCCCCCCTACCATGAAGTTCCCTCTTTCAGAAAGCCCTGGATGAGCTAGACAACTGACCATTTACGTGATCTCCTTCTCCCTTCCACCCGCTAATTCCTGCTCTTATGCTTTAAATTAGCCAATGAAGAGTGAACAGACAAAACCCTAGATGCCCTCCCTACCTTCAGACCTAATAAAGGCAGAGTCCCAGGTCCACACTGTCTCTCTCTACCCATGACTCACTGTGTGGCCCTCAGCCCTCACTTACTTGTGAGTGAAAATTCTTGTTCCTCAAAGTTCCCTGATTGTTTTTGCTGAAGTGTGTCCTAAGATCATAAGAACCACAAGGGTCGGTCCAGCTACAACACTAGTTCCTGTAAGAGAACTCACTGCAAGTAACGCAGGTCCAGGTGAGTGCCTCAGGCATTCCTAGCTGACAGCATTACTATCAACAGAATGAGACTCACAGTGTAAAGTTTAAACAAGAATTTAGGCGCCGAAAAGCAATAGTGAAGATATGAGAAAAAAGGTATTCACTTGTCAAGAAAAACTCTGTTTTCCTTTATATTACACACAATTCTCTACTAAAATACTACTTCACTTCAAATACCAGATGTTTGAGTTTTCCACATATCAAGCAATTCTGCAACACCAGCTACAATTTAACTCAACTCTGACACTATCTATCTGGACCTAGCGTCAGATCCCACAGGTTAAGGGCTGGATCATAAGACTGGCCCAACCCCAACATTTCAGAGACCAATTGCAGGTTTGGCTTGTTACCTGTGCTTCTGATCAACTGAGGTTCCCATGACCACACTCTTGGGTTTGGTTAATTTGCTAGGGCAGCTCACAAAACTCAGGAAAACATTTTACTTACTAGATTATTGGTTTATTATAAAAGGATAGAACTCAGGAACAGCCAGATGGAAGAGAAGCACAGGACAAGGTATATGAGAAGGAGTGTAAAACCTCCATGCCCTTTCTGGGTGCACTACTTCCCAGCACCTCCACCTGTTCACCAACCCAGAAGCTCTCCCCACCCCATCCTTTCCGGATTTTATGGAGGCTTCATTACATACGCATGATTGATTAAATCATTGGCCATTGTTCATTAAGTCAACCTCCATCCACTTTCCCGTTCCCAGAGATTAGGGCTTAGAACTAAAAGTTTCCACCCTCTAATCACAGGGTTGGTTCCCCTGGCAACCAGCCCCCATCCTTAGGTGTTTTCCAAAAGTCACCTCAGTAACATAAATTCCAGTGTGGTTGAAAGGGGCTTGTTATGAATAACAAAAGACATCCATTTCACCTTAATGGATCTGGAGATATTTCAGTAACTTGGAACAAAACTATTATAAGAAAAGACACCTCTATGGCTCTTATATAGGAAATTATGACAGTTTTAGGAGCTGTGTGCCAGGAGCCCTGGATAAAGACCAACTATATATTTATTATGTCACAATATTATATCACTACAACAAAATACAAATCTTCCTAAATAAGTGAATAAGTAATTGACTAACAAGAAAGCAACTAATGAACACCACATAAATGAAAAAGAATAGTAAAAATACACTTAATTATAAATATTTGGACAATTTGAGATCAAATATATCAGTCATATCAATATAAATAGGGTTAACTCATCCCTAAAAATAAAAATATTATTTCAACCTTGCCCATGAATTAAGACCCAATTATATGCTTTATGCAAGAGAAACATCTAGAAAAAAA